>NC_089685.1:46284821-46971488 GCF_031753505.1 Anomalospiza imberbis
TCAAACTATCCCTACTTAGCAGAGAGAGAAAAGGCTTTGGTCCCTGAAAATATAAATACATAGTGAGCATCTACACACCCTGATATCCCACGATCTGACAAAGGATTGTCCGATCCACACAAAAAAGCACTGCTATTCAAAACTCCACATCATGCCAGATGTGTCTTAAGAAGTGTTTTTGTCATATATATTTCATTCATGCTGTGTGTATGTATTGCTCAGCTGAGGGAGGCTACAGTGAGGGAAGGGCTATTCCCAGAAATACCAGGCTGGCAGTCAGCAGTATTCTAGCAAGAAAATATTGGTACAGTAGAGTTGTCAGTGGGGCTAGGAAATAGGTTAAATACAGATTTTTGCATGATATTGAAGCAAGGCACAAAAATTGTTGTTTTTCCTACCAGCACTGACAATTTTTAACATTCTTTCCCCTTGGGAAAAAAGAGATCACTTTAAGTACCAAGCCTCATGTTCAGGGTCAGTAGAGCACATTATTGGGTTCATGCAGTGCACACTACAAGGATTCTAATGCTCATAGCAGAAATTAAGTCTGTGATCTCAGAGGGCACTTACATAATTGAGTGTGAGTTTGGTGACATCTGCCCATAATATGTGTACGGGGCTGATAACTCACACAGCTCACATTTGAACTCTCCTGGTGTGTCAACTTCTTTGGGAGCATCCACTTTTAAGCTACCTGCAAGAAATACACACCAAAAAAAAAAATCTTTTAGCTACAAAATGCAATGCTGGGAACATATCTGCAAGAAGATTAAAGTGACCTGAGACATCTGGCTTTGCAAATTAAAACCCAAAGGAAAACTGACAATTGCAGACCTTGATAAGCAAATATTTTCTCCCAAATCAAGTTTGTTTCCCAGGTCCCAGTTAAATTTTCAAATTCCTTAGACAGGTCTATAAACTGCAGACTGGGATCCTACCTATAAAGTTCACCTATTAATTTGGAACATCCATGAAATAACTCAGGGGACAAAGCACATGGCTGCGATCTCAAAAACCCTCTACTCAACTGAGGTCTATACTTCCTAAGTGCTTACCAGGACAATGCTCCCTATCTGCTGCTATGCAGAATTCCAATCCAGTTCTGCAATGCTCATCTCCTCCCTCAAACTGGAGCCATGAAAGGGTTTGGGACCTCACTCAGGAGGCAGGTACCAGGAAGTTAAGTGTTGCAAAGAAAAGACTGTGTCTTTTTCTTTGCTTCTGGTTCACCTTGGAACAGAGTTTTGGAAGCTTACCCCTGTCTCCCTGTTCCCATCTGGCTTTCTATGGAAATGAGGCCAATGGACTCACCCTATACCTTGATAAAGTGTTGGCCTATTCCAGCCACATGGGAAAAAGGAGCAGACACCTTTAAAAAAGTTTAGGTACTATAATTTTGTGAAAATAGGCAGAAGGGGAAGACTCTGCTTTATCCTCCTGGAGAACAGCCATAGATTTCTATAAATAGGAGAATCTGCACATAGGAAAGTTATTGTCCATCCTTCTGACAGACTTCAGGCCTCACTACAAATGTATGGCCAACAGTCCCAAGATACAACACATAGGAAGTCATGTTGCATCAGCTTTGGTGCTAACAGATTACTTGTTTAAAATCCTGGCCATTGATTTACATTTTGGGAGCTTATTCTTCACCAATACCACTAATATTAGTTGAGAGTCACACCCTCAGCTTTTTCCAAAAGTATGGTGTGGCAAGTAGGCTTTTAAGATTGATTTTAGTGTGTATCCACAATCCCATCAAGCACAGCTAACCATGTCCATGCTCAAAAATTGTACCATTCCATGAAAGAAACATGGTTGCTTGTTCGCAAACTGGGTATCTTCGCTCACTTGCACCATTTTCTCGTACAGACAATTCACCTTGCAATTATCAAAACTACAGCTTTTAGCTAAAAACCCTCATGCTTTTCATGGTACAGTGTTCTGCTGCAAACCAGTCAGCTTTTGGAAGAGAAGCAGGGCTGGTGTCAGGCCGTGAAGAGGTGAGCACCAGGAACCTGGGTTTGGGTGATATCTCAGCAGGTAGGTTGTGTGTGCTCCCAGCTGAGCACATCCACAGCCTGCCAAAGCACAGCAGGGCATTCCCACTCTTCCAGCTCTGCAGCCAGACCCTTTCCCTGCAGATCTGATTCAATTCACTAAGGCCACATGCCTAATTATGCTTCAGCTCAGGGGTTTTCTTTGGGAACAAATTGCCAGACTGTCCCTCCTTACCACACAGGTTTGCACCACAGAGCAGTCTCACAGCACATAAACCAGAAGGTTTCAGAGAAAATAATCCAAAAGTTGTGCTCCAGAAGCACGTCCAGAAGCACCTAACACACTCCAACGTGAATGCCCAGCTGGTGGCCATGCAGCCTACAGAGGTGATCTAAAACATCCCAAAACACAGAGAATGGGCAGCTGCTATCCAACACCCAACACCTTGGCCCATGGTTTCTGTCTTACTAAATCACACTAGTTACTAATGCAGTAACAAAAAAAAAAAAACTTTTTAATTTTCTTCTTCCAATATTTTTTCCTTATTGTTTTAATGAACTAAATTGGCAGAGAATCCAACAGCTGCTAACACTAGCACAAGGTAAGAGGCAGAACTGCAACACCAGCAGAAAGGCAGAGCTGAGATGCGGGACCTGCACATCCCTCTTTTAGTGACAGTAAGCTGCTATTTCTGCTTGCCCGACAGAGTGAAACTGAATCCTCAGAGACATCTGCTGATAAGGTGAACTAGGGGCAAGGTGAAGCAGAGCTGGGACTACTTGTCATCTAATGTTCCAGAAGAACAGAGAGATCCTCACAGGCTACAGAGGCTTCATGACAGACATCCAATTCAGAAAGTCCTAGCCTGTTAAACCCTGAAACCTGATTTTGGAAATAATCTCCCTTACCTCATCACTCCTTTACCACCAGCCTCTCCACTGCCTCTCCACTGCCATTCCTGGCATTCCAGTAGCACAGAGTTCTTCAGATGTAACATAAATGGGGCTGGACACTGGATTTATAAATAAATTCACCTTGAGAACACCTTAGGAAGCTATTTTTTTTCACAAATTATATGACCCTTGGATATAATGTGTTTTCTCTACCTCACAGGGATGATTGAGAGCATTTAATTAACTCAAGTGTTTTCAGATTTGTCAGGTAGTTATACAGCATGTACCTGCTACCCATGTCTACCTGTATACTGTAATTTGGATTCTTCACACTATGCACTAAATCAGCTAAGAAGTCTACTTTTTGAACCCTGCATTTTAGGATTGCCAGCCAGGTCCCCCTGACATACCTAACTTCACCTTTTCTGCAGGTACCCAGCAGCAATACCAATACACGCACTTGACTGAATGAGATTCAGATCAACACTTGTATGCAATTTTTTGTAATCAGTATTCCTTAAAAAGGAGAAATCATTAACCCCAAAGGAGTATGGAAAGTCACTTGAATCAAATTGAGAAGACTATAATGCTGACTTTTTCTTTAAAATAGTGCAAAACACCAAGAATCACAACAACAAAAAAGAAGTATTTATGGCAGTGAGGGTCATAGACTGGAATGAATATGTCCTGATCCCAAGTTAAAATAACAGCCCTGGGTTCAGAGCTGAAGTACGTTAGATATAGAAACACCTGCTCTCTCACAGACCATCGGCATGTAGAACATTGAATCTGTTCAATGCCTGCCACTGGGAAGGAATGATATCTATGTACAAACACATTTTTGGCTATGCCAGTTGAAAAGCATATGATCCTGCCTGCAAGGCACAGATGAATTTATGATGCTTTCCATCTTACTCCCAGCTTACAAGTCACTGGTAAGCAGCTGTATCAAGTTTTATTTCACTGGAAACATCATTTGTCCTGAGAGCTTGTCTACACATCAGCACTTGGGAAAGTTAAGGTTCCTAACTAAAAGTGTGAGGTCAATGAATGCACAGATTTCAGAGTGAATGCTCCCATTCAGAAATAAGGTTTGCTATACAACAAAGTAAAGCCATTTCCTTCGGAAGAAAGATACTTAATGTCAAGTTTATGCATGTGCTTCACACCTTTAGTCTAAATTGCCAAACAGACAAGTCCTGAGATGCACTTTCTCACAAATAGTCGCTTCCAAAAAGTTAATTTGCTTTGAATAACCATGGCTTTAGGCCATAAATTCAGCTGAGGCAAAGGTTTATACATTGGCCAGCTCATTGGTTTGGCACTACATGCCATCTCAGCAGGATGTGACAGTGTGCCAGGTGTTTGTCTGCCCTCCAGACATGTGAAGCAGAGTGAGAACTCATTTCTCTCTAGCAAACCAGCAGCAGGATAAAAAGACCTCTTGAGGAGAATGTCTAGGGCACTAATCCCTTCTTAATAATGACAGACAAATTTGTGGCCACAAGCAACCCAAATCATCACCAAGTGCTACCACTATTTTTTTTTACCTTGGAAAGTTCTGAAGCAGCACCATTTCCCAGTAACACAAGTCTGTCTGGCTGACACATGCTGAACAGGTCTTTAACAACAGCTTGTCTAGAACTGAATTCTGCCCAAGCATTTTCCACTTTGACTGGAAGCCACAAGGTATTTTAACACATCTTTACTTGACACACATGCCCAGCTCTTCTGGAAAGAACACTGTTATCCACATGCTTGGGTAACCACTGAACTAACACACTCCACAGAAGCCTGCTAGGTCAAGCCTAGAGTGCTGCAGGACGTGTGTGAGGTTGGCTCACATATCCTGGGAAAAGGTGAAGCACACAGATTTCAGTGCCATAGTAAGGAAATAACTGCAGTAAAAGAAAGACACAGGTTAGGTAGTGCTGAAAGAGTGTTTCTCTGTGCTGTCTGCAACTGATACCTGATATAGACATGGGGAAATGGCTCTCAGTCCAGTTCTCTGGAGACTCCTAAAGACTTCAGGGCAATTCTGATTGGAACACTCTGCTAAGAGGCCTGGAAGGCATGCCAGAAATCATAAATCACCCTTAAATTGTCAGGGTCAGTGGCAAAGTAGTAGCACAGATAAGTAATCTGATTTTCTTTGCTTCAAACCTCCTTAGCACAAGTATTTACAATGCATAGGTTAAGCCCCTCTTAATACTCCACAGGAGACTCCTGTATTTCTGAGTCACTGATAAACTAGAGAAACTATACAAGAAACAAAGTACCTATAAACAGATGCAGACTTTGATTTGAAAGGCTGTCAGATAAAACCAACATTGTCACACCCTTAATCCACTCCTACAAAACCCTTGTTTGTTTTACCTGCCAGGATTTTCCTGCAGTATTCACTGTTGATGACAGTAATCTATTAAAATACTCACAGCTCGATTTTCTACAGGTTGGAGTGCTCTCTAATAGAAGGGCAGGTCATACCCTGGCATGTGCCAGTGTTTGGTGTGACAGATATTTAAACACACTTCAGCACCAGCAATGCACTTGCCTTCTTCAGAAAAGCAATCTGCTGCCTAATTGATCAGGCAGTAGATAAAACAGCAGAATCTTCTGACTTGCTAATTAATCCCCAGGTGAACAACTTTCTTCCTCCTGTTCCTTCGTGCTACAGCCCTGAAGGCATGTTTAGGTCACCTGTGGCTGCCTCTCTGCTCTTCCTTTGAGGTGACTTACCTTGGGTTCAGCATGAATTAGCCCAGGACTGTAATTTCACAAGGTGTGAACAATCAGAACTTTCATCCTTACTCACTCTCCCAAAGATCACTTGATTGAATTAAACCTTGATTTGTTGCAGCACCCTTTTCCCCCAGGAGGCTGTGCTGGCATTGCTATGCTTTCTCTGCTTGGAAGGAACAGAAAAACCTGCAGGCTTCCTTCTAGCCATGGGTCATGGAGCAGGGCCCAAGCCCCACTCCTGAACAACAGCTTCCATGGATTCCCCATGGCAGCAGCAGGATAAATCATTTAGGTGGTCACAGATGTGAAAGCCAGTGTGTTTTCTGAACAGTTGTATGGAAAGAGGAGTAACACAGGCAAATGAAACCCCTTCCTTAGGTAAAAAGGCTTTCTGAACACATGATGAATCTCAAAAAGTCATCTATACCTAAGATCCATGATTTAACAAAGCTGAGAAACCAACACTCAACAAACTAAGCCCAAGTGCCCCTTACTCAGAGATGCCTGCTCTAAATTAGGCAGCATTCAGTAAGAATCTTAAATTAGGTGGGAATGTAAAGGTTCACATCAAAAGGCTGCACAAGGCATCATCTACCCGTAACACAAGAGATCCAATCACTGAAGTGTTGCTAAAGTGATCATCAGTTCTGGATCACAGAACTGTTATTTTTTGCCAAAATGGAAAAACCAGATCTGAGGCCAGATTTCATTAAATCTCCTTCTGGTTCAACCACAATAAAAACATCAACCTACAGCAATAGTAACCCTCTGTTCTGAACTCATTTTGTCTCCCTTCCAAACTGCAGCTCCCTATTAGAAATTTGTTTTATTAACAGCCATAGTGGGGAAGAGCAAGTTGTTCTATTAATATATAAGTGATGACCATTACTTTTTTAGTTGTCCTTAAAAAAAGTTAAGTGCAGGGCCACACATGTACCACTGAAAGTATCAGCTTGGTTAAGCACAACCTAAACTTAGTGCAATACTTTCCAACAGAGTCTAAAAATAGGAACACCAAGATTTTGTGGAAATACAGGAGGAGAGGCTAACACAGTATTTCAGGAAATAAGACACTGCCATTTGACATAATCCTGAAAGGAAGAAACACCACTCCAGTGATTAATCTCCCGACAGAAAGCAAAGTTGGGACTGAAAGCAAAGTTGTGACATGGGGTTGCATGTGACAATGTCCATGCTGTGGAGCTGGTGCCCACTTTCTCCTGTGACCAGGAAGATGTTCAGCATTAACATACTTGGGAAAGGGAATTTTTTCCAATAAAGCATGACTGCAGCTCTCAGTTTGTTAGGACTGAGCTCGAGTTGGGGACTGCAGAATGAAGCAAAAAAAAAAAAAAAAAAAAAAAGAAAAAAAATCCAGAAGGAAAAGAGCAAACAAAACTACCAGAGGGGTGAGGCACTCTTCACTCTGGTATTACCAGCTTCAAGAACGCCTGGGAATAAAGACAGGCATGTCCTTGCTATACCTAAAACTTCTCCATGTACATGGCCCAGCACACCTTCTGCAGCCATGCTCATTTGCTCTGGGACATACTCCCCGAGGTTTGTTATCCTATCTGGTGTGAACAGGAAGCACAGAAAAGCAGCAGAGAGATCCTCTGGCAGTACATCTAATGGAGCAAAGTCCACGGTCACCCAATGCTTAAAAATTTCTTTTCTGGAGTGCTTGCTGGGAATTGTCACAAAAATTTGCAAATTTCCTTGTTCCTTCTCTTCACACCAAGGTCACTTCATTGGTTACAGTTTACAGTGGAGATTAAAGTCTTTTAGTCAGGGGTTAGCAGCTTCCAACCCTCCTGACACAGACCTATGTCAAATTCCTGTCTTCTAGCCCAGTAGCAATATGGAACAAGGTGAATTCAGGCCGGCACAAGACTTCCTGAATTTTTAGCCACGTTTTCAGGTTACTCTGTTCGCCCCTGTCAGAAAGACTTGGCTTCCCAACTTGTACTTGGATTACTTTGCCTAAAAAATATGCAGGTACTGAGGCTGCACTTCTTTCAACACCTGATGCATCAAACAGGTATCAAGGCACATATACAAGAACCACTTCCATAATTCTCTGTTGGACACAGAGAAATGTGTGCTCTTAGACAGGTGAACACCTATTTTATCACTGAGTACCAGGCCATTTCTTTTGTGCATGCTCTGTCTCCTGCACAGTTTCCCTCCAGAAATTCTTTTGGACAAATTTACTTTTCTGTTCATCACAGGTAAAACAGAAGAAAACTAGCTTTTTCTCATATGACAAATGTAATCATGGCTGGAGATGTGCAGATCCTAGAATTCACTATAACCAGAGTGGACTGCTCCTCCTGGGTCACATGCTAGGAAGGCAGACACATAAAATTTTCACAGTTCTTTTTATACCCAAGCAGCTCAAAATCCACTAAGAATTGGCAGCATCCTCAACCTGTCACAGATATTTAATAAACTTTCCTTTGGCTTTAGATCTGCATCTGTCCAGTAAACACAGGTAGGTCTGACTAAGATTTCACTACTGTCCAAAACAAAAATGTGGGCTCACATTAGAGCTAATTAAGCAGCAAAGTTGATCTTGACAGAAATTGTATGTTGCCCATGTTTTTCAAAGTTTATCAAAAGAGCTGGCTATAGGTCTAGGTAGATAAGACTTAAAAACACTGTGATGTTTCGTTGGGAAAATTATGACAAAATGAATGAACAGCTGGGGGAGAAGACGTCGTCGATGGCCTGTAGTTAAAAGCAGACTTCAAAGGAGGCAGCATGCTTCAGGTGTTAGATGGGCAGCAAAAAGGAAAACAGAAAGAACAGGTGAAAATGTGTTCACCAGGCTCTAACAAAAGAAGCAAAAAAACATTTGCCAATCCTTGCTTTTTCCAGGCCTGGACTAAAGAACAAAGAAGCCCAAACCATTGCAATCACATAGCTAACCCATTCCTTTCTTAATCTATATCTCAAGTTTTGCCTATTTATTGGGAACATTGGGGCTTTCTACACCTTTTTTGGTGTAGTGATTTTTGTAGTGGTAAAAACACTGATTTAGTCAACTGATCAGAGCAAAGGTGATGCACAGGTTAGAGAGCTTGGTATCTCAACCAGCTTGGGGAGCACATCTCCATTACAAATCACTTTACCAGCAGAATCCAAGTATTTTCCTACAACTCTCATCAAACAAGAACCATCTTTGGTCTGAACAAGCTCAGACTGCTGCATCTGGGCAGAATAAAACTTTCAGGGGAGCCTTCATCTGGCTTTTCACATAACCTTGTCATATTTGTAGAGATCACAGACTCTGTTTGAGGCAAGACACAAAGTGAGACAAGGTATCACTAATGCTTTCATTGTAACAGCTTCTTTGACCGTAATTTACACGGGAAGTTAAGGCATGAGGGAAATATTTCTGGTGTGGGACCCGGAAGCAAGAAGGTCTTAAATTTTGTCTACATAAAGCACGCCATTTCAGTTGTAAGAATATAGTTATATATTCTTACTAACTACTGGTGCACAGATCCACTTCTTTGGCTCAAAGGTGCCTGGAGCTGGGAGACAGTGGCCTCTAGCTCGGGAACCGTGAGTGCCTCCTGGTCGGCAGTGCTCGGCCAGCAGCTCCGGCCTCCGCTGTCCTTCCCCACTCCCGGTTCCCCCGCCCGGATCCCGGTTCTCTGCCCGGCTCCCCTTTGCCCCACAATTCCCGGTTCCCAGCTCCCCCAGGCTCTCCCTAGGTCCCGGTTTCCACCCCCACGAGGAGCTCCCAGTTCCTTTCGCCCCGTCTCCTGTTCCTCGGTCCCCTCCTCAGCTCCCGTTGCTCCCCGATTCCCGGTTTCTGTGTCTCTGCGTCCCTCACACCCTCAGACCCCATTTCCTGTTCCGTCCCGAGCTCCGGTTTGCCTCCCGATTTCCGTTTCCCGCCGGCTCCCGTTCCCTCCGGCGCCCATTTTCCACCCAGTTCCCGGGGCTACCCCTTTCCCCGTTCCCGCTCCCCCTTCCCCGCTCCCGGTTCCCTTTCCCCGTTCCCGGTTCCCTTTCCCCGTTCCCCTTCCCGGTTCCCCTTCCCCCTTCCCGGTTCCCTTTCCCCGTTCCCGGTTCCCTTTCCCCGTTCCCGCTCCCGGTTCCCCTTCCCCGTTCCCGGTTCCCTTTCCCCGTTCCCGGTTCCCTTTCCCCGTTCCCGCTCCCGTTCCCGGTTCCCCTTCCCCCTTACCGGTTCCCTTTCCCAGTTCCCGTTCCCGCCCCCGTTCCCGGTTCCCTTTCCCCGTTCCCGCTCCCGTTCCCGATTCCCCTTCCCCCTTCCCGGTTCCCTTTCCCCGTTCCCGGTTCCCGTTCCCGGTTCCCCTTCCCCGTTCCCGGTTCCCTTTCCCCGTTCCCGCTCCCGTTCCCGGTTCCCCTTCCCCCTTCCCGGTTCCCTTTCCCCGTTCCCGGTTCCCTTTCCCCGTTCCCCTTCCCGCTCCCGTTCCCGCACACGCGGCGCCCACCGAGCCACTTCCGGGATTGCGCGCGGACGCCGCGGCTCCGGGGCGTCCCTGAATGGGGCAGGGGCACGGGGCGGCCGGCAGGGGGCGCTGTGCGCCGCGAACGCGTCCGGCCTTCGCTCCTTCCCTGCTCCGGCTTTGGTGGACACGCCCTGTCCCCAGCGTGTTCGGGATGCGACCTCGGGATGGGACTCAGGCGTTCCCAGCGTGTCCCCAGCCCTTTGGATGGACACCCAGGCGTTCTCGGTCCCGGGACGGACATGCCGGCGTTGCCGGTCCTCGGGATGGACACGCCGGTGTTTCCAGCCCTCCGGGTATTTTTTGCTCTTGTATCAGTACGTGCTCGGCCAGAGGTGAGAGCCATGCTCAGCACGGCGCTGGCCCCTTGGGCATCACCTCTGCGAGCTCGGCAGAGGAGTTGATACTGCCGTGAGATACAAGGTCATGCTTAGGCACAAAACTTGGGTGGGAGAAGTATTTTGAAAGCAGCTTCTACTCAGGGACTGGCTGTAGTGGAAACTGTTGACATTCTCAGTGGAATATGCAAAATTTAATAGCACTGGTAAAAAGACAAGGTGATGGATGAATCCTTTCATGAAAATAAGTGCATTTATTTTAATTTTTGCCCTTCTCAGCATGTTTGCTTTCATCAGCTTCCAAATGCTGATATTGCTTAGTGCCTCTGACATCAGCAAGTTTCAGGTACCTCTCTGAGTTTCTTCAGCTGAGTTAATCTCCACATGCTTTTCCTGAGTTACCCATCTGATGTCTTCAGAGTATTTTGGACGAATTGTGCTTATAGCTGAGAAAAGTAAGGATTTCAGAATTGAATTGAAAAACACATTCTGAAGAAAGGAGGTTCCAGATGCTATGAGCCACTCTTGGGAAGTCTGGTAGCCATAGGACAAACCATAGAGCACAATGAAGAAGGATGAGAGCACAGTTATGCTCAGAACCAGTCCCCAGGCCACAGGAACACACCACCAGCACAGCAAGGGCTCAGTGTCCGGGATCTTGCGAAGCTGCCTGATGGTAGTGCTTAGTCTCCTTCCTTTGGAAAAGATGCCCCCTTCCATGAAACTGGAACTTGACTTCTGGGACCTTCTACCCATCTGAGGGGAATTCACAGTCATCTTCTCCTCATCTGTGTCAATTACATTTGCATCTTTTTCAGATATTATGCAATTATTCCAGTACCTAGAATCTACCTTTGGGTACATCTTAGTCACAACAGGGGGAGGATCCTTCTGGGAATACTTAAATAAGGCAATTATTAACATTTCCACGGGGAGGGTAAGCAAAGCACATTCAATTCCTACTGTTATTGATCTCAAATACCTCAGGTATATTGGAGTTTCGTTATCCTTTTCAGCATTAAAGAACATGATGTTAACAAGCAAGGTGAATAATATTACTGCTAAAAATGTAGACAACCTTTGGAACCTAGTGAAAGCCCCAGCCATAACAGGAGCAAAAATTGAGAGCCATAGATGGTACTCTGTCAGTCTCCTGTTAAAATTAATAAGAAAATAGTCGAATTTGGGGAGAGGTGTCTGGGGGTCTGTGACAGAAAATTTCCAGTATCGCAAGGGATTGTTCTTGTCAAGGAAAAGCCATTTTCTGCACAGAAAGAACCAGGCCTTCCTGGTGGACATGTCCTCAACTTCAGCTCTGCTTAAGAACCAGGTTGGAGATTTGCCATTGTTATTGAGCCTGATCCTGAAGGAACGAATATCTCCCAATTTTCTCGTAGTAGTTATCAGAAAGCAATCAATGCTTCCCCGTTGGAAAGCTGGAGAAGGCTGGTGCCATAAACAACGGAATTTACTCCTGCCATACTGGCCAATGAGCTGCAGAAAGACCTCTACTTTGGTCCCAGCATTCCAGCGACTGCCTGTGTACAAAGTGACCAAAAAGCTCCCTTCATCAGAGGCCTCATTGTCTGGCAGAACGATAATGTACTTGATCTCCCTCTCAACCCTGTCTCTTCTTATAGCCCAGCAGCACAAAAGCAAGTAGATGGCAAAAATAGAGAGCACTGTTATGAGGGTCAGTGGGTTTTTAGGGATGTCTGCTATCAGGTTTCTCCCCAGATCTACTGTGTTGGGAAGAACTACTACTTTGGCTGCTAGGAACTTGATGTTGGATGCCGGAAGGGCTGACAGACTCCTGCGATTCCGCATGGAGACACAGATACAGTGTACCTTCTCCCAGTCAGTCAAGGGACCCATTACACATGTGTCTTTGCTCCACTGACTTCCAATCCCATTCAGAAATAGACACTGGTCATTAAAAATGTATATGCTCACCACTTTTCGGTTTGGGTACCTTAAGATATAATGCGTCTCCAAGACAACAGAGATGTTCTGAGTGTCTATGCCACTTTTCTGCACTATGCTTGTCAGCAGGGACTCTGGGAGACAGACTATATAGGGACCTGTAATGCTACAGTCAGCAGTGGTTGTCTCATTTCCACTTGCAGCTGTTGGCTTGTTGTGAAAAGCAGCAAACGAGGCCACAGGCTGAGCATGAGTAAGATTGGTACCTGAAAATATCAGCACCTTGAAAGTAACTTTTAATTTTGTCATTATCTGGAAGTATATGTTTGTGGCAGTTTTACTGATCTCAAAACTAAATCCTCCAGTTGTGTAAGCTTCTGTTTTATCGGGTCCCATTACTAAATGAAAAGTTACAACTCCACCTTTCCGGGCAAGAAAAAGGTCTGCTCTTTCAGGCATGATTGGAACTAGATCCCCATTAGCCTTAGTCTCTGCCATTTTAAACCCTATGACCATTGATATAATATCTGATGTATGACCTAACCATGGGAAGGGGCTCTCATCAAATTCAAAAATGGCAGTGGAAAACACAGTATCCGGGGTCACTCCTGAACCATTTCCTTTTCTCAGTGTTGGATAAAAGCAATTGTGGCAGGTGGATGTATCAAGCAAATAATCTGTCATTTTCCAGGCTTCATTTTTCTTCAGAGTGATATTCCAGTGCCCTGTTTCTATTAGAGTTTCTATTTCTTCAGGGACTTTCCCCCAGAAAACTATATCTGTTACACCTTCCATGATGGAGAAAACACGTTGAATTCCATTTGCACTGACATTCTTAAGACGCAGAAGATCCGCTCTCAGGACATTGGACAAGCATCTTAGTATTCCACTAGTCTGAATTTCTGCTTCCTCAGACCAATGGATCTGACTCCTCTGTCTCTTCAGAATTCCTGTTACTTCTGTCAGTTTCCCAATGGCAAGGTCTTGTGACCTAACATTCATTTTCTCAACTGCCTCTGTGACTTCAGAAAGAACAGCCACTACTTGGTTGACTTCCATGATGCTATTTACTGAAATATTCAAGGCTGTTTTAACCACAGTTTCCCGAAGCCGAGCCTGAGGGAGCTGGCCAATTGGTGTGTTTTTAATGTAGTTTAAGAGTGAGGCTGCAAGATAAACCAAATAACCAGCTCTAAGACGATCCCCAGTCTGCTGAGTAGATGCTGACATGCTTAAACGGCTTGCTGAAGCCAGCAGTTGACGGAACACAGCTGAAAGGGATTGAGTTTTCAGTGGGCTGCTGACGTGGGCACGTAAATTCACCTGGGTAAATGCCCCAAAGGAATCACGGACTTGAACATAAAGTGTCAAACTGTACCAACGAGAGGGCACTCCAACTGGGAGAAAAGATGGAGGAGTTCTAGGCTCAGAACCAAAGTACAGAATTGTGCCAAATGTGTTTTCCACCACAGAAGTTACTGTGGTAGTTTGGGGTACTTTGGAAGCTACTATCACTTTATATGTCAGAGGTAAATGGCTGTCAGAAAATCCTCTACACTTAACAACAAATTTTGTCAGAAAGGCTATACCGTAACGGGGTTTGATGTTACACCTGCCGGCCCGAGGTGGAGTATTTACTGAAAAGGGTGTTTTGAAGGATGAGGACCTACCATCCCAGGTAGTTACACTTAAGTGAAGTACGTAGGATTGATATGCAGGCTTTGTGAAAGTCAGAGCATGTATAGACATGTAAGCCCCAGACCTTCCCGTTGATGTTTTGGAAGCCCAATCAAAAGGAATTTCTTTAGAGGTGTCTGAAAAAAGGGACCAGTAATATAGTGGCCTGTTGCTCAGTTTACAGTTTGAGCATTTTCCAGATAGGGCATATCTCTCTGTTGGAATTAAACTCCTACCACAGTTTTCAAGGCATTTCACATCCAGAATGAGTGGAGGGCCAGGATCTACCTCTACAATTTGATCAGCATAAGCCTTCCTTATGCCCTTTTGAATCACCAGGCGAAAGTAGTATAAGGTGCTTCCTGGGAGGGATTCTGGTGGTATTTTTTGAATGGGACCTGAGGGTGTTATCCATCTCAAATCCTTCTGGAATGGATGGCATCTGTTTTTCATGTTGAATTTCATGGTTTGATATTCTGCCGAGTCTTTAGTGCAGTACCAAGTAAAAGTCAGTGGTCCTTCCTGTGAATCAGGATCAGAGGATTCAGAGCCATCAAGAGTCCAGCTCTCAGAAAAACCCACTGTGCGGACCGAGCCTCCTGAGATATTTGCCAATAGATCAGCTCTCTCAATCTGAACATAAATCATATCATAGGCCTTGAGGACTGTTGAGGTCTTAATTGGGATTACCTCAGCAGTGTAAGTAAACAGATACAACCCGTAATCTAAAGTATTGGCTGGAATAGTTAAATGTATCATTTTTATGCCAAACATTCTAGAAGTGTTTACTGGCTTTGACCAGTCCGGCTCAGTTTTTGTGTCCTTAGCAGGATAGACTTGCCATAAAGACTTGATAGATATACCAATGTGGCACTCTATGTTCAACTTGACAAAGAGGAAAAATTCTAATGCCCTTTTCTTGTACAAGATAATGGATTTGGGATCAGGTCTCTGAATCCAACACCTGCTTATCCAACATTCTTTTTTCTCACAAACCACTGGTGCTTCTATGGTTTTTTCAGTATGGTTGTTGACCCTGACACTTAAAAGAGCTGGTGTAGGTGCACTGCTGGTGCAGTTCACTTTTGCCACAAACCCCGTGTATTGCTCTGCATCAAAGGGTAAAGCAGAGCGACGGACAAAACGCGTAGCATTTTTTACGTGGTCACTGTACGTATATGTGCTACTCTGGACAATATGGTCTTTTTTTGTGCCAAAAAGCTGCAGATGGAAGGTCCACTCGCACTGTAGCATCGGATGTTGTGTAGGGATAAACCACACTAAATAACTAAAGTTCTGCAGAAAAGGACGGCCACTGCTGAAAACGTGGACGTCAAGGTCTCTTTCTGCCAGTGACCTGATCAAAGCCCTCTTCTGATTCATATAAAGGTACATTTTGAACTTGTACCACTGTAAGGCCAGAAACTCTATGGAGAGTAAGTAGGAGAGCTCTTTGTATTGGTAGAATACAGTGTGTGTGTTAGGGCAATCTGTGGAAAAAGTACTGTTGCTGTCTTTAGATGTGTAAAATGTTCCCTGATTGTACCTGAAAATGTAAGTGCTGCTGTTGGATTTCCCTGGACAAAGGCTGACATGTATGGGAGTTTCTTTGCCAGCAGTTAAGCTCAGGGTACCATTGAGCAGGTGCAGTTTCCCCATCAATTTCTCAAACCTCTCTCCACCAACATGGAAGTAAACACTGGCCACCACGATCTCATTCAGGCTCTGAGGTGTAGAAATGACACAGAAGTTGCTTGACAGCGTAAATGAACTGTAGGAGCAGAGCCAACCTCCTACAGCCTGTGTGTCCACCAGTCTGTAGGCAAGTGTACTCAGGGTAAGGGGCTGAAGCCACCAGGATAAGCTGAGAGGCTGCTGAGGAACACTAAGGAGCTTGGAGCTGATACTGAGGACATGCACCAAGTCAGGCTCCACCTTGAGAGAGAGGTTGAAGCTTATGTGAGGCATCTGCTCAATATTGACCAAAGCAACATTGATCCCGGGGTGCCTGTAGCGCACAGTCAAGCGGTAGATGTAGTAGGTGGCACAGGTCTGTTGCAACTCAACTGTTGGATAGACAGTAGGTGATGTTGTGTCCTGGTGCTCGCTGCTGGGAAGGAGAAGGGTTGAGGGGGCACCTCCCCGGCTGCTGAAGCGGTACTGCCAGCCAGCATTCTTGAGGCGTGCACACCAGCCCAGCTCCACCGGCTGCCACACTTGGATAACGTGTGTCTGTGGCCAAAGCACGAACAGCCGCATATCCTGCTCCACGATCTCGACGCTCACGTTGTGGTGAAAGCACTCGGGTGCAGCGCAGGAGGCAGACGAGCACTGCACTGTAAGAAGGCTGGAAGCCCCGGGTGAAGGAGCTTCTCCTGTCTGCAGTACCACCTGGCCTGACCAGCGAGAGATGTTCCTTAGAGAGGCCGAGTTCAGGTACCAGAGGCAGCAAGGTGGGGATGGTGGCTGCCCCTCCTCCCCCTCTACCTCCAGCCCTGCTCCTGAGGCGGGCTGGTAATGCAGGGTCACGGTGCTGTTCCACAGGCACGACACCCTGTGCTCGTTGTCCTGCCGCTGGAAGACTTGGCCGTGAGGGTCCGGGCAGCTGACCCGCAGGGGTGACGGCTGGAGACGGACAGGAGACGCCGCCGAGCCCCGGCGGCAGCAGGCGAGCAGCTGCAGAAGAAGGAGGAGCGCGGCCATCGCAGCCAGAGGGGTCGGGGCGGAGGACGCGCGGCCTGCCGGGCGCTGCTCGTTGGGGTGGCCCAACGGCTGGGACAGCAGCCCGAGGGCACCGGAGCCTCCTGCGGAGGGCAGCTGGTGAGAACACTATTTAACCTCGGACACCGCGGGCCGGAGGCCGGGCAGAAGGAGGCACAAAGATGTGGGGACAATAATCGCCGCCGAACTCCTGCGGGCGTCCCTCAGCGGCGGCGCGGGGGCTCCGCGCGTACCCGGCACGCACCGCCCGCCGCTCGCGCCGATGGCGGCCCCGCCCCCGCCCGCGTTGCAGCCGCGCAGCGGCGAGATTGCAGTGGGACCATGGCTGCGCTGAGGGACTGCAAGGTGAGGGCAGCGCTGAGGGGCTGCGAGCGGCTGGCAGCCTGACGGGCGGACGGGGCTCGGGGAGCTGCGGGGGGACGGCAGGATGAGGGGCTGCAAGGTGAGGGCAGGGCTGAGGGGCTGCGGTGGGACGGCACCGCTGAGGCGCTGAGCCAGCGCGGCTCAGTCCTGGCCGTGCCCTGCGCCCAGGGGCGGCGGTGGCCTCCGTGGGGGTCCCGGGGGCAGCTGACGGGCTTTGGGCTGTGGCGGGCGGGGAGCTGAGCCGGACTCGCTGTGGCTGGAGCTCTGCCTCATACGCTCGGGTGGGTTTCGGAGGAGGGAAGCTGCTGTTGCGATCTGGAAAAGGGGTCGCTGCACCCATCTCTTCTACTGGGGAAGCAGACCCATGTCCAAGCATCTTGTTCCCAGCGCAGGGGTCCCGCGGCACCCACCCGCCCTTTCCGTGGGCCTTAGAAGTGGGTCAGGCCTTCGATTAAATCAGCCTCAGTCAAACAGTGCAACCTACAGCAGCTGCTTACTGATTAAGTAATATCCATACTCTCTTTCTGATAAACTCCTTTTATGGTTGTGTTTTGGTTAATTAGGGCAGTGGCAGGTTAAAACAAAGTCTTGAAGATTGCGTGTGACAGGTGCATGATTGACACAGCTCTGGGGATCTGTCACACAAGGAATTCAAGAGGTGCCAACTGCAGCCCACAGAGAGCACAATTCTCAGAACCAGCTAAGATTCTAGCAGAAAAAAAATACAAATAAACAGTCACCAGGTCTCGTGACTGAACTCTAATCTTAGAGTAGGGGAAAGGGCAAGGCTTTGGTCTCACCAAGAAGCAGTGAGAAGAGCAAAGGCCATGACTGTCTAATAGAAGAGGCAAGACTCTGTCCTGGAGTTAGAGAGAGGGTTGTGGGAGATCAGTGTAAGAGAACCCAAAGGCAGCCTCTGTGGGAAGGGGAACTGATGAGCCTTACAAACTCTTGAGGCTGATTTTTGCCCACTCACACTCTCTCCTGGATTTCTTCAGTCACAGTCTGATACCTCACTAGAGAGAAACCCCAGGACCTGAGTGTCCCGAGTAATCTGGGCAGGACCCCTTATGTATGTCCTAGAGGACAAGGGTGCTGCCTTTCCTGTGCTCCCAGTAGTTCTTTAGTTCTCAGTTGGCAATGACAGATTAGGTTTGGAGCACACCTTTTACATCTCTCAGGAGCCAGCAGTTGCTGTGGGGTGGTTCTTCCCTGTAGCCCATTGTCCTGATGTGGTAGTAGTGGCACAGAGTAGTGCCAGAGTAGTGGCATCCCTGATGTGACACAGTCTTGCTGCCATTCTCCTGTTGCCACAGTGGGAGTTTTCCAGTGAGGAGTGAGTCAGGTGGGCTGTAGACATAGCAGGACAGAGGCTTTCCAGAGTGGCTGGAAATAGCACATACCTCAGCTAGATCAGCAGTGACCTTAGAGATGGATGCAGGTGCATTTTCCACTAACCCTTGTTCTGCTGGTTTGTTCTGGTGCACACGCACAGACTTTTCTATTCTTGTGAATCAGCATCAAGTCCTCTCAGAATGGGACATCATTTTCTGGCAAGCACCTCAAGCTGTTGTGTAAAACGATAAAACAGGCAGTGATGCAGAGACCTGCTCCAAACGAAACTTGTTTTTGATGACTGATGCTGAAGGTGGCTCCTGGCCTACTTTGCAGGGCACCATGGAAGATAGCCAGTAAGTAGCAAGTCTAACCTTGCTACCTGCTTGACTTTTCCCTTTATTCTTTTTCTGGATGATAAATGACATAGAGAATAAAAAAATCTCACCTCCCCTGAGGCTGCTGAATAGAGCTTAAAGGCTAACTGGCAAAAAAAGATAAAGGGGTGTGTATATATATATATATATATATATATATATATATATAAAGATAAAGAGATAAAGGTTTATATAGCTATATGTAAACCTATAATGATGTGTATACACAGACACACACACACACACACACACACACACATATATATATATATATATATATATATATAAAAGATAAAGGTTTAAAGGTATGCACACAGGATTATAAACATGGCTGGAAACAGTGGAGAAACAGATAAGAAGGACTACAGTGTTTTTTTGGCAAGTTATATAATACAGAAACAACAGCACATGCCCAAAGAAAAAGTTCAAGGAAAGGTCGCCTTTAATATCAAAGTATTCAGTGAATACAACCACCAGAGACCCCTTTTTATGACCCTTCCAATAGGAGAACTTCCAATAGGAGGAAGATACATGCAAATTCATTCTAGGAATTAGTTCTGTGTATTAGATAAAAAGCATGTATTAATAAGTATGTATGATTGTGATGGATAAAGACCTTGTTGCAAAGTGTCGCCACACCCACAGAACAAGGAGAGCGTGTCCTTTGCAGATAACAAATGCCTGCTTCCTAGTGCTTCAAATTGTGAAGTTTATTCTGGCCAATTTCAGTATCATGGATATAGTATGAATTGTAAAGAAAATGTGTGATTTTAGATTCAGGTCTAATCTTTCAGGCATGTAATTTGAAGATTCAATTGCTTCAGCTGTTGGAATGTGAGCCTTTAATCTAATCACAGTGGGAAAGCTTTAGGATACATTAACAAAGTTGTCTTTGCTTGGTTACTTAAATTTTTTGACAGATTATTATAGCTAGGAAATGCTTTAAAATGTGAAATGAGAAGAGCTGAATTGTTGCAGCATCAGGAAGGTCTAAGCCCCCATTAGAAGGAGTCTGAATTAGCTTGCCCCAGGTCTTTTTTTACAATAGTTGTCTATCCTCCATATTCTGTGTGCTGCATTAAAGTAATGCTGAAGTGATAGGGGCAGCTTCTCAAATGAACTCTGCTCATTTGCCTCCAGCCAGCCAGGAGCTTTTGTGCCTCAGTTATGTTATGTTGCTAGAAACTATGGCAGCCCAATTCTGTTTTGCTTTTTAGCTTTATCCATTTCCCATGTTCTTATTATTATCAGGTTTGTGTATAAATCTGTGATCCAAATTTTCAGTTGGTTAACTCCAGAGACTTAGTGGATTTGCTTTGCCAGGCTGTTTGGTCTGCAGGTTGATTCAGAAGAACATTATTGTTTGAAGAAGATTACAGATTTATAGATTATAGGAGAACAGGGTTTTATTTTGCCATGTTTCTACTTCACACGAGGTGTGCCTGTAGCAGAGGAACTTGCTAACAGTTCTAATGAATTCAGAATTGAGCTGTCATTATGATCAGGGCAACCCATTGAGATCTTCTGGTACACTTGGTAATTGTTGGCTTCTTTAGTCTCATTAGTAGCTCCAACTAACTGAGTCTTAATGTAACTGCAACTGAGCAAAAGGTTTGTTTCTGCCTCACACTGTACTTCCAGCTTTTCTTTTTAAAAGTGCACAGCTGATGAAAATATCGGAACAGCATCAATTTGAACATCTGTCAGTGTAGCCTGGAAGATGAGGGTGTAAAAGGAGCACGTTTGTGTTTGTTTGTTGTGCAGGCCTGGCAGGATGCTGGACTTGCCCTGTCTACGACCAGCAATGAAGCCTGTAAGCTCTTCGATGCTGTGCTGACTCAGGTATGACCGAAAAGCACAAGAAAATGTGATTTGAAGGGACTTGTACACGGAACACTCTTTACTGTAGCTGATACTTAAATTTCTTATCAGCTGGGAGAGCCTCAAAATCAGGCCACCACAGGAGTTCAGCCTTTAGCTGGCAGCAGGAAACCCTTTTAGCAGAGGGCTGTACCAGATGCTGCAGCCGTGGTGAAAACCTCAGCCAGTGTTCTCTTTCCACCTGATACCAACAAATCAGCCAGTTGACAAAAACCCTGTAGAAATCTAGGGTAATTGCTTCTGCTGGTGACTGAATTATATTAAACCTCAATTTTTCTGTTTTTCTACCACACTAAACCTTCCTGAATGCAACATTTATCTTTTAGTCATTTGCCTTGCTTTTGAATTTTAAGTGTCTGTGAGAACAAAAAGAAAAAATCCTCCTTACCATAGAGGATTTCTCGACCCTCTCTTGCTCTGTCTCTCTTACAGTATGCAACTTGGACCAATAATGAGAGCCTTGGAGGTATTGAAGGATGTCTCTCCAAGCTAAAAGCAGCAGATCCAAACTTTAGTGAGTATAATCTTTGATTCTGAGCATGGAAAGGGCTGGGTTTATGCATGTTGTCTTGGTATTTGACTGACTTTATGCAAGGGCAAGGTGATAATTTATAGAATTCTGTAAAACTTCCTCAAAATGTAGAGCAGGCAGAATGCTTTTGTGTGGTGTTTTTTCTTTTCATTTCACATAATATTTGAGTAGCTGTCATGAAAACCTTCTGAGAACCTTAGGCTTTGGGAGACTTCCTGGACGCCTGTGTCCACAAGTCAGTTTTATTGAAAATGCTCAGCTCCTCTGGTGTTTTGTGGAGCTGAAGGCTCTGCTGTGAGCTCAGCTGGTGCTGTGCTGTTTCCTGCAGTGATGGGACATGTCATTGCCAATGGCTTAGAGCTGATTGGCACTGGAAGATCCGTGAGGCTCGACAAGGAGCTGGACAGTGCTGTGAGAGCCATGGTGGCGCTTTCCAAGTCACAGCTGCTGACAGAGCGGGAGAGGCTTCATGTGTCAGCGTTGGACATGTTTGCCAAGGGGTGAGTCCTCTGCCAAGGGGTGAGTCCTCTGCCAAGGGGCAGTCACCCTTCTTGAGGGACTGTGAAGAGTTCCTTTGTCTGCTGCAGGCAGAAGTGAAGGTTGGCAGTAGTGGTGTCTCATGTTAGCTGAAATCTATCAAAGGATCAGGGTGAGATGTCACATACTGTCCCTGAATTTCTCTCTCCACCCTAAGTGTCATGTCTAGCTGGTGAGCAGCACTGTAGGAAGTAAAGTGGTCTATTGCCACCACTTATTAGCATTAAGCACTCCCAAGTTTAAAATGTGCCACAGATCCATCAGCGTGGTTTAGAACTATGAAATGAAGTATTTGGCTAAAGTAGGATCCAGACTCAGATGCACAGAAGGAAAGTTACAGACTTCTCTCTCTTGTCTCCCTATGTCAAAACCTATTCCCCCTGTAAAACAGGGAGATAAGAGTGTCACACATGCTGTAGAGGCTTACTGCTTCATTCCATATGACAAATCTGTATGAATTGCAGAACATACAGGCTAATGATTCATTATTTGTTTGCCAAATAAATGGGCAAGCATGGATTTGCCTCACATCTCAGCAAAGGAAATAAGGAAGCTACTGAAGCCCTGCCACTGGGTTTGATTCTCACAAAAGGAGAGGGAAGGTGTCTCGGTACATACAAAGTTCCATTAATTATGGTGAGTCCCTGTAGGAACTATTCAGCCCTGGAGGAACATTTTTAGATTTATGGTTTAAGCTTATTTCATTTTCTTTGTGTGTTACAGTGATTTGGTGCAACCCAACATGATTCCTTTCATAAGATTTCTCAGAAGGTGCCAAATGGAGATAATCCTCTTATTGTCTTAGAAAAGACTAAAGAATTCCTTCAAGGAAAAGAATAAGTCATTTGGTGCTGAATTTTCTATTTTTCAGCATAGTTTCAGTTTAGGACTAACAGTAGGGGCAGGCGTGTGTGCCTTCTTTCAGTGATGGAAATAATTTTTTATTTCTAGCCAGGTTCCAAAAGCTTGTGATCTATGGGAGCAGATTCTGCAGAACCACCCAACTGACCTCCTAGCCCTCAAATTTTCCCATGACACTTATTTCTACCTGGGATATCAACGTCAGATGCGAGATTCTGTTGCCCGTGTTTATCCTTTCTGGACGCGTGATGTTCCACTGAGCAGGTGAGTCATGCTTCATTTGGAAATTGCTCTTTACCTGGTGTGCATGGACTGTGTGGTTTTTAAGTTCAGACTTACAAGTCCAGGATCTTTTGGAAACAAGACATGTAGACAAAAATCAAGAGTCTAGAAGTTAATCAAACTTGACCACAGATAGAACGTGTATTCAGTATCCCTCTTGACACTGTTGGTGAGGGATTTTTCTTAAGTGAGCTGTGTCTCACTGCTGTCAAATATAGCACATGGAGTGTAACACATAGAATGAAATCATGTCCTCACCCAGGGCAGTGGCAAAATTTCTTCATTTCTTCCAAAAAAATACTATTCATCTTCATCCATTAAATAAATCAGGTGCACATAACATCCCTGATTTTTCTTTATTTTTATGGCTTAATGGGGATGATTTACAACCAGTTTTAAAGGGCCACTTCATGTAAAAGTACCCTCCTGTGGTTTTGTGGGCACTGGGGAAAATGTAGACAATTGTCTTTGAGATGCTCAGATAGCTTTGGTGACAGCAGTATCTCACTTCTACCCTTTTAATTCTGCATCTTGCAGCTGTTATGGAGATCAGCAGCTGGTTCTGTGTAGCTGGTGATTCCATCTCATCCAGAGATGGAAATGTCCATTCTGATGTGCATTTTGTCACTGTTTGCCATACTAGTGTCTCAGGGTCACTCATTTCCTCTGAGAATTAGCTTAGTAGTTCTGTATCCTGTGAGCTTGAGCCCTTGTTGTAAATTGCTCTGCAAGGACTTTTTTGAGTTAAATGCTCTTTCTAGTGTGTTTTTTCAGTGCTGGACTAAACCTTGTTATAAATGGATTATGTGCTCTTTCCCCCCGTTCTGTTAGCTATGTGAAAGGCTACTACTCTTTCGGACTCGTGGAAACAAACCTTTTTGACCGTGCTGAGAAGGTTGCCTATGAGGTAAACTGCCTGCTGTTGGTGCTGAAAGGCTTGAGAATCCTCAGACAGGGTGTTGGTTTCTGCCAGTTGTTAGTCAAAGCAGCAAAGATGTACAGCTCAGCATGGAAATGCTCACAGATCTTTGTGAGACTTGTTGATGACTTTTCTCACATCTCTACCCCACCAAGGCAGTTTCACTGGACTGACTGTATTCCCCTCACTTGCTTATGAGCATGCCCTGTCAGATGTGGTCAGAACACCCCTATAAAATCCATATATTAGCCCATCTGCTTCTTCCCACATGTTTACTCCTATTAAAGAATGTTGGATTGTCTTGACATAGTCTTCTCTTGACAATCAGTCCTGTTTGGCTCCCTGCTCCCTTTTTTTCCTAGATCCTTTTTCCTGGGATATTGAAAAATTAACTGTAACAATGTTCCTGGGGATCAATATTAGCCAACCTGTTTCCTTTCTATGAAGATAGTAATTATACTTGACTTTCTCCAGTCCTCAGGATTATCCCTGTCCTTCAAGAGTCTCAGACACAATTAATCTCTAATGGGTGTTCTTGGCAAAACTTCTGTTACATCAAATTGCTGAAAGTGACAATAGAGACTAAACCCTAAAACTTAACCTTTACTAGGTTTATGACTAACTTTGCAACATGCCAAAAGCCTGGTGGGAGTTGTTGGGCCAAGGAAGAGGAATCGGCTGAATACTCAGAGCTGGCCATTTTTGGAAAATAAATAGTTATCTCCAAGGCACTGTATCATGGAATATATTGTGCCTGTGCCTGCAGTTCTTTCATTGATGCCTGTCTGTGAAATAGATGTCATTTCACAGTCATCATCAAAGCCTGTGTTTTAAAGTGTTTTGCAGGTGTTCATCTCCCTGCAGCAGAAGCTGGGAAGTGAAGTCAGCCAAGAAACATTCTCTTCCTTTTCTGTCCAAATCAGACTTCTGGGCTGTGGTTAGTTGGAGTGGTACAAGAATGTACTTAACATGCAGCAAGTAAAAAGTAGTCTCTTGTTTCTAGATAAGCAGTAATAAATGTCTGTATTTGCAGGTTTGTAAGGCTCATTGTGTTTTCCTGTTTTTCACTCACAGGCTTTGGCTATAAATCAGACAGATGCATGGTCTGTCCATACTATAGCTCATGTAAATGAAATGAAAGCAGAGGTGGAGAAAGGCTTAAAATTCATGAAGGAAATGGAAAAGAACTGGAAGGTAAACATTTTTGTGACATCTCTGAAGAAGCTATTTTTAGGTTTCCTTTAATTCCTGCAGCCAAGTTCTTGAGTCCTCTGCCTGCAGTTCCTTCCTATCTGCAGACCTGTTACAACCAATGCAGAATTTGCATATTAGAGGAAATCCTCCTTTGAGGTGCTGCTACTCTCCATGCAGCTTTTAAGCAAGAGGCAGGAAGAAGTGGCATGTTATGAGGGACATGACTGTCCCTATTTGTGATCTGTTGTGTGGTTATAAAAGTAAAGTGACCACTGATTCTTTCACAAGCTTTTTACTTAGGCTGATGCACAAACAGTCAGTTGAAGGACCTGGCTAAATATCCTCATGGGACCTAAGATGAGGTGGAAAATGACACAGTCAAATCAACTGTTTCAAAACACTTGATTGCTTCCGGATGGGGAGGGGATTTTAAGAACAAAGAGAAGATAAATTATGCTCTTACATCTTTTCTACTAGTGTATCAGTTACCTTATATATCCAACATGTTTGATACCATTTTCCAGAGTATTGAACAGGTTAATTAGTCTGTGGTCCTTTGTTGTAAATTAAGTTTTAATTTGTTTTTGGTAGCATTTACCCAGTGATTAAGTCTGTTATATTCAGAGCTGAGAGCTGTGAGGTTTGCCTTTGCTAGAACTGACAAGAGTCTATTTTAGAGTCATCTGAGCTGACTATTCCGACTCACACCAAGAGCAGGACTGGATAGTGAGACTAGAAAGGCTGATTTTGTGCTTGTTTTATTTTTTAAGTTAAGCATTCAGATACTGGGCTTGGAAGTGCAGACAGAAAACTCCTGCTTGAAGTTCACACCTGTCACTGACAAAAGAAAGCATTTTGTCTTTTAATATGTTAGTCTTAATGAAACAGTGATTGTCAGTTTGGGTGATACCTTAAAACCCTAGTCAGTGACTTTTGGATCCATTTTTAACTCTTGGTTCTTAAAATAGTTGCATGTGTCTGATTCGTACTCTTTATCCAAATAAAATAAAGTGCAAGCCCACTTCTCTCTATCATTTTAATCTTTTTCAGAGCTCAAATTTAGCAGCAGGGAAAAGGGTTTGCTCTATTTAGGCAGGTAATTCCATGATCTTGTTTGTATGACATTTGGAATGGCAGAATGATACTCAATTTGATATTATCAGTGTTTATGCCAAGCTTCTGTTGCTTGAGTTTGGTTTGTGATTTAATATTAAACAAGCAAAGATTACCAGAATGTTTATCTTAGAGGCCCTGACATTTATTGGGAACCTTTACCTTTGTGCTTCCTGAAAGTGGTTGTTACAGTTGTCAGTATGACAATAAAGATGATTTTTCCACTTGTGAGATCATTAAGTTTAACTACAGAACCAGGAGAGGGGGGGAGGAGAAGGGTAAACCTTTCTGGTATTTTAATTTTCACCAAAGGATTGTGGAACTACATTTTTCTATTTTTAATGCATTCACAAAAATGAACTGTCATTGCCTTGAACTGCAAGCTAGGGAAGAGGATTTGAAGTTCTGGTGCCAGCTGGAAAGGACAGTGCAAAATTGGTACAGTTCAGCAAAAATTCATCTCACCTGATGAGTTGCTAGTGTGTTTGGCATCTATTGCAGCTTCTGTAGCCTGTAGAAAAACTTGTTTAAAAAGTGATTCCTCTTTGTCTGAGGTAGGTTCTAGATGGCTGGGATGAATGGCCCTCATAAGGCTTCCATATCCTCCTCTCTCCACTATCTGGCCAGATTACTTCAGACAAGATGCCTAAATTTTAGATGAGACAAATCTTACTCTTCTTATAGATATGGATTAAATTTCTTTTTCAAAAAGGGTGCTGAAGAAAGGTGAATTCTGAGGCATCCAAATGAAACTCTTACCTGGAAAATGATGTGGGGGAAACCTTGGGTTTGAGGTGCTGCCCTGAATAGTTGCAATGACAAGCGTACCAAATGAGAAGGTGTCCTGGCAGCTGATTTAAATTTCTTGTCTCTTTTGTGTCTCCTGAAGTACTCAGTTTTGCTGAAACAGAAATCTGACTAGATAACTTGAAAAGGGAAGTTATTTTGTAAATATTTTTTTTTCTCTCCAGAGCAGTGATATGCTTGCTTGCCATAATTACTGGCACTGGGCTTTATACTACATTGAAAAGGTATGAGATATTTTCATGCATGTGCTTTATGGTCCAGACAGGTTATCTAAAGCTCTTTAAAAGGCAGAACTAACATTTACTTGGGGGTGGGGGGTCAGCTATTTGAAAGGATATTTTTATAAAATAGCACAATTCCATATTTACAAAGTAGCATAGTCCTTTATTACTGTTATTTTGAGAATTTTAATTGCATTGGTCAAGACTTTCAGGATCTTTCTAAGAATGTTGAAATATTGCTGTGAGATTATTGCATGTTTGAAGATCCAATAGTCTCACTGATCCCATTTAGCACAGTTATTTGATAGCAAGATGAACTTAAATCTCTAATTTTGAGACAAAAATTAACAAAATTCTTAGCAAATTCAGTACTCATTTTCTGGCCCAAAAATTTGCTGACTATTAAAAGAGGCCATAAACTCTAAATTGGGTTGCCAATGCTATTAATTATTGTTACTAATTCTTACAATTGAAAGCCTTTAAAAATGGTTGAAATTTTACCCAGCCTGTCAGAATTTCCTTGGATTTAATGCTTAGCACTCATGGGGTTCAGCTTAATAGGGAGACAAATGTGCCATCCTTGAGAAGGCAGCATCCTTTGGCCAGAAAGCAGAGTAACACAGAAGGAGCTAATTCTCAACAGGAGTCCAATAGTTTATTTATTTTGTCACTTCCTATCTACATAACTTTTTTGAAGGCTACTTAAAACCATTTTTTTCCCCCATCTCTTTGCATACGCCATGGGATGCACTGATTTTTGCAAACATCCCTGTAAAGAACATTAGAATGAGAGGCAATACCTCTGTGTTTCTCCTTCTTGCTTAACTTCTGCCAGTATTGGTACTTATTCTTAGATGAAACCTCAACATCCTGATTATTTTGCCTATTAAATCCAGGTTTTTCTGCTTTGAATACCTCAAGGTTTCTTTGACTTGGTTTGTTTTGATCAGGCAGTCCTGAAGAGCTATTATGACGTCTGTTAATGTGTTTGTCTCTGGTTGCTGCCAGTCACTGCTGGTTGCTGTGTCTGCACCACAGACACAACAATCCTCCTTTTCTTTTCCAGGGGGAATATGAAGCTGCTTTGACAATTTATGACAAGCATGTGAGTAGGGTTTTTTTTTTTTTACTGAGTTCATGCAGGATCACGATGTGATGATGATATGTGCTTTCCTCCCTCTATGTGACATTGAAACAGTGCATGATCTGTGTATAAATATTGTTTACATCTGTAAACACAGATGTAAACAATATTTACAGTCACAATATCACAGTCTTTTAGGGAAACAACTTCTCAGCAGTTCTGGGGAAAATGCCCCAAGGATTGAGTATTACATAGTTTGAGTACTTGAAAGAGCTACAGTGGTACTGATTTCCATTCTTTCCATGTTTCTTATTCATACATTTCAAAGGATGTAAATTAATCAAGTCACCTTTACAAAGAACTGGTTTTGCATGTTAGGTACAAAGTCAACTGTCTGGATTTCAAAACAACCTTTGTAAATAAGCAGTATCAATTTAGATAACATAGCACATCTTTGTAAGGATTGTAAAAATACCACAAGCATTAAGAAAGCTGCTGGGCAGATTTCTGTCTACTAACATTGATCAAGTGAAGTAATGTTTTTGGCAGAATTTTGGAAAAAATAAAATACTCTAGTGACTCCCCATATTTACTGAGAAAAACAACACATGTAAACCATATTAAGTTTCTGTCATTGCAAATTCCTTTATTCAAGAAAGATGCAATTAGGACTATTACAAAACAAGTAATTTTGAATTAATAGAAGGATAAAAGTAATTTGGTACTGTGAAAATAAGTTTGATAATCTGAGGAAGTTTCCACTAGCACATCACTTGACCAGCCTATGAGTACTTGTGATTACAGATTGCTCCCCTGTGCCTGGCAAGTGGAAGCATCCTGGATATAGTTGATAACAGTTCGATGCTGTACAGGCTTCATCTGGAAGGTAGGATATCCTCTGACCATTCCTTTTATTAATATTTTCTTTTTCCCTTTCCCTGCCATTCATGTTGGGGAACTATTTCAGTATAATTACACAGCAAGCTTGATCAGTGTTTCAGAAGAAACTTGAGAAAAGCATCAATGTGAAGTTCCTAATAATGTCCATAAGCTTTATTCTTCCCAAGAGCTTCCATTTTCCGTGCCAGTGTGGCATAGCAGTCAGCTCCAGCTAGCATAGGTCACATACTTCTTCTCTGACAACTCCACTTCTATTGTTCCTGGAGGTTTGAGGCTGACCAAACAAGTGCATAAGCCTCTAAAAACCCATAGCACTTTCTGGATGTAAATTTCCAGTCGCATCCTTTTTTTTCTGTTTTGATCCTGATTGAAATAGTTAGTATGGGCGTATCAGCCTCTGGCTTTTTGTACTCCCCTTATTCAGTGGCATTTCCCCTTTTAAGTCAGTGTTTATACACTGGGGTTCGTGGCAGGGGACATGCTGGGCAGACAGTATTTCACAGTGTTCTGCTAAAACACTAATGATGTATTGGGGGTTTTATTAAATCCATCTTCTCACTCTGTCTTGTGATTCCTGCAGATAGCTCATGGTAAACAGCACCTCCAAAACATTATGAGCAATCTCATAATAAAGCCAGAAGCTTACCGAGTGCAGACTAAAATAATGCCTTTAAACTCCTGACAGTCAAGAAACTCTTGGCCCACATAAGGCAGGCTGCAGCTGAGCAGCATTATTGCTGGATAAATTTTGCTACATCAGGAAATGTTCTCTTGAGTTCAGTAGGAGTGCTTTTTATGCTGAGTGGCTGAAAGTAATTGCAAAGATGTCCTTTTGCATGTGGCAACGTTATTGGGAGAATTATTTTTACTCTTAGGTGTAAAGCTTGGGAACAGGTGGAATGATCTGCTTGGGGTTACAAAGAAGCACACCAAGGATCACATTCTTCTGTTCAATGATGTGCACTTCTTGATGTCTTTCCTTGGAGCCAAAGATCACAAAACTACTGAGGAGCTTTTAACAACTCTGCAGGAACTTGCCAGGTAAGCAGCAAAAGTCCTGCATTGGGTTCAGTGAATAATCCTCTGAACTTCAGGGCAACGATGTCTCTGGCTTGCTGAAGCTCCAACACACTCCTCCCTGCCTTAGCATGTCATTGGGACACATCTGGTTTAAGCAGGGCAACGTCCAGTTAGGAGACCCATGTTATTTATTTATTGAGTTAATGTCTAGAGGGGTTCGTCATGTTGTTGAGCAGAAATCTTTTGTGTTTAAGGTCACAGACACCACCTGAGCAGTTGTTTCCTTTTAGTGGGGTCACACTAAGCTGTGTTACAGACAAGGAGTAAAGTATATTAATAAGAACATTCTACAAGGTATGTCAGCTGTCTGTGGTGGATCTTTTCTGCTCTAGTTTAAAAGGTTAATAATAGAACATTAGTTGGTAGTGATATTCTAATGGCTTCTCTTTGATGTGTTGTTAAGTCTATCTGCAGGAAATTAGGTTTCAAGTACTACTAAAGTAATAATCTAGACAATTTAACTTTCCAATTAAGTTATTTGAAAAAGTTGAATATTTAAGTACTACATCCAAACAATGAAGGTTTTTTGTTCCCTTAGGTATTAAATGACTGTGAATTGCCTTGATTTTTTTTTTAAGGGGTTGATACATAGATGCTTTAAATTCAATTTCTTCCCCTCACTACACCTTTTTCCCCCCTCTGTTTAAGTATCTGTTGCTTCCTTTGCCTTTAAAAAGAAGGAAGGAAGGAGAACCTGAAATTGTCATTATTTGTTCCTGACTATATGTAGTTGGGAGGAATACTGTAACTTTTAAGAATACTTATCAAAACAAATAACTTTCAAAGCAAGCCTGAGTATGTGTCATTTAACTATAGTAGAAAACAGAAAATATCTCTTGTTATTTATTCTATTATTTATATAACTATGTCAGGATATATAAATTATAGAAAACTGTCCACCACAGAGACTTTAATGAGCATGTGTTCATATATGCTACTTATTCATTCACCTAGTGCTTCCTTTCACCTACTTTCAGCCTTAATAATACATGTGTACATTTTTAGCTGTAGTTTGAAATATTATAAATCTTAATTTCATTATTTGAGAAAGCAGGCTGTGAGTTGAAGGGGCTTTATTAATGACTGGATTAATTTACGTCTATCACAAATATGTAATATATAAATGATACCCCAGAGGCGTTTTGTATATGTTAAGAAAGCAGTGTTACAACCTGGACACAAACATCTGGCATTACACCGGTATTTTTCCCTAGCCTTAGCCATGGAAAGTTGCTGGGAATTTGTCGGGTGTCCCATGGTGCTCTCTGGTGGTTGGTGTCACAGGCTCCTTTCCATGGAAATGCCGGACGAAACATGTAAATGAGGAATTGTTCCGTCCTTTTTATCACTGGCTGTCTCAAGCTGCTTCAAATGAACATCTCTTGTGCACTTTTATCTTTCTAGGATGCCATAGTTTGTTTAAGGAATGATAAACACATAGGGCAGTGTTGCCTACTGGAAAATGAAGGCTGGCCCAGTGAAAGAAACAGGAAGTTTTTTAATACTGACTTGAGAAGGAGCTGGCTTGCAATTGGGAGCTGTGTGCAAAGACTGGTGGGTGGCCACATGTGGCCAGACAAAAGACTAGCAGTAGGATGTTCTGGTGGGGTCAGCAGAAGAGAAACTGCAGTTTTCTTACTGTCCTAGCCCAAACTGTTTATTGCAGAGCTAGGAGGGGTTGGGCTTGTGCCTTTTGTGGGTATATTCAGGAGGATAAAAACTGATTGCTGGATGAGTAACAAAAAGGTGAAAGTAGCATAACCATACTGAAAGATATGACCTAAGTCAAGTACCTGAAACATCAGGCTTTGTACAGTAAAATAAAATAAAAACTTGCCTGCAGGCAGGGGCAGACTGGCATTGAAATATGGCTATTTATGCTTTGGCTAATGGAAGTTAACCACTTTTTCATTCTACAGAGCACCTCATGAAGACCACCAGCTTTCCCTGGCTCCTGGTTTGGGGCTGCCACTGTGCCAGGCTTTTGTAGAGTTTGAAAATGGCAATTGTGACAAAGCTGTGGACCTGCTGTACCCAATCCGTTATGAACTAGTCCAACTGGGAGGCAGTGATGCTCAGGTAAAGGAGATCCAGAAAAGACTTTTTGATGTGACTTAATCCCCTTTCAGTAGGTGCCATGAAGCACTTACCTCATCAACAGTACTTCAGTGTTAGACAGTGGAAAGCTGAACTGTGCTTTTGACTGAATCCTATTTGCAAATGCTTACTAGCAGGGTTAGCTATTTATTTTTAATGTTGATTTGTTTTGTTCCTGTGAATTTAATAGTTTGGTAGCCAAGACACTGTAACCAGCAATACGTGATAAATTACTTATTAGTTTGTATTTTGCTGACTTCTTTTCCAGAGAGATGTTTTCAGCCTGTTATTGATTCATGCTGCTTTAAATTCTAAATCAAAGGCCAAAAAAAAACTTGCAAGGTAAGTATTTCCATTGATAAATATTTGTGGAAGTAGCACTGTTGCTAAAAGAAGTAACAAATATACTCAAAAAGTAAGAAGTAATGAATATATTCAAACCAATAAATTTAAGGCTAAAATTATATGCAACCATTTGTGTTAAATGTAGCAACATTTAACCAGGATAAAAAGTACATTAGCTTCCAATTCCACAAGTCCACTCTTTCAGCCTGGATGGACGATCTGTGTATGTTCAAGGGTAGTTGATTTTCAAATGGTTCTGTCTTCAGATATGGACTGTCGACCATGTGTGTTATGGACTGCTAAGCTTCTGTGAACTGCAGCAACTCCAGTCAGGGCCACTGCTGACATCTGCTTTTCTAGGGAGTCAGAGGTGTGCTCTGCCACGTGGGCTTGCCCCTCAGCACAGCCTGTTTGGCAGAACAGTCCACATTTATCACCCGCTCCTCAGCCTCCTACCTCTCCTTTCATAGGTGTCTCCTGCATGAACGTGATATGATGAGACCCAAGTCACCAATGACTGAGCGACTGATCAAGAAGGCAGCAGCTGTGCATTCCATGGCATAGGGCTTTCCTCCAGCTTCAGCTGGAAGAGCCAGGAGCTTTCCACAAAGCCTGGGTGCAGGGGTGCTGTGAAGGAATTCGGGGAGGTACTCAAGGTTAAAAGATCTGAGAATAATTTCCTTTAAAAAAAGACAGAGCTGTTGCATTTCTGGAGATTGTGTCTTAGATGATTCCACAAGGAAAGAAGAAAACTTGCTGATAATGCAAGAAAAACTTGCTGATAAAGCTTTCTGGAGCATCCCAAAGGCACTACTGCTCTGGTGTGTTTTCCTGATCATTCCCTCTGACCCTGCTTATACACAGTGCAGTAACAGTGCCTGGATTTCAGTCCTTCTTTGGCCCAGTTTGTTACTTGGCCTACACGTGAAGTAAACTTCTCAGGTAATTCAAAGGATTTAAATAAAGCTTATAGGAAGGTATAAGGCCAGAGCCAATACAGGCATGAACTGAATTCCCTATCGAGCTTCCAGCCCATTCAGGCAGGAGTCACAGGTCTGTCTGCGAGCAGGATCTCTTTCCAGGTGTACATTTTTAAACTCAGTCTCATAAAATGTTACATTTTTCCTCTCAATATAGTACATCAGAGCTTTCTGGCATTACTGGGTAAATTAAACCAGACAGGAACCAGACAAGAATAATGACTGTTCTGACATGGGTGCTCCCTTAGCACTTTTAGATCTCTCAGAGAAAGGGAAAAGCCTGGATTTCAGCTGAACAGTACCATTTCTGGACTGGGTCTTTGTGCTTCCCTGAGCTTTTGGATAGTCAGGCCTTACTGCCATCTCACTCCAGAGAAGCCCTGCATGTTGGCAAAGTGGGGTTTAAACCAGGGTTAAAGCACACCCTGTGGAGAGGTGAAGACCAGGAGGGAGCTTCTGCCATGGGAAAGAGGGCTCAAGGAGACAGACACAGCTCGGTCCCAGCACATGTGATGGGATAAACTTCGGTGCTGCAAGTCAGGCACGATGTGAGCCATGGGCCTTGAGGGAGCTCTGGTGCCTCTGGATTTCTGCGGCATCCCAGAGCTAACACATTGTCTTGCAAAAGTATTCCAGAAATCCCTAATGACAAGGAAGATCGTATTTCAGACCAAAATTGAACTCATGCCTCCTCTTCTGGAATAGAAGTCCCACACTGCAACTTCCCAAACTCTGGCTTTGCTTCCACGTCTGCAAGCTCTCCTGGCCTCACAGCCCTGCCCCTCCTTCCTGTCCAGCTCAGGCTCTTCCCCATGTCCCACAGCAGCCTTGTCCTACAGTTTCCTTTTGACTTAAGAAAGCACTTCCATAGCTGGCCCTGCACTGCCCCTGGAGCTCCTGCATCATGGAACAAGAGGTGGAAGTGCTTTGCTGACATTTTGCTTTACCCAATCCTCCCCTGATGCAGAAATAGCTTATTTTAAAAGGCAGAATAATAAAACCACGTAAGGGATTGCGTTCCTTGCCTTCAGGTCTTCTGATTTATAAGCATGCTGTTCTTCAGCAGACAGCTTGTGTGTTCATGGTGGGGGGATGACTTGCCTGAGACACGTTACACTGGATTTTTACTATTATTTTTAATAAGTGCACTTCAAGCAATGACTTTAGACAGGTAGCATTTTATTCGAGGAATGTAACAAACCGTATAAGGGGACAAAAGCCTGAGAAAGCTCTTACCCGCTGCAGGGTGTAATCAATGACAGCTCTACTTCTGATAGAACATGACTGAGAATTTTGTCTGCTTTGCCTTAATAAATTCAAAGATGAACTCAGTTGAGCAAGCAAGTACAAGACTTCTTTGCATGTGTGAAGCTTTTAAATGTGTTATTCAGCCTAATTTCATAATGTGTAACAGTGTGCACCCACTTTGTTTCCATCACAGTGGCCAGAAGCCTCCAGCAGTGGAGAGCAGCAGTGTCTGTGCTCGCACAGGTCACAGTCCAAGTGTGCTACAGCCTCGCAGGGGTTTCCCTGGTGCCAGTTAGGAAGAGGCTGAGGTGCCTCGAGGTGGGACAACCGTTATTTCCCTCTCATTCTCCTGCATTCAGAGTATGCATTTTCCAGCTTTCCTCCCCCTTCAGCTCAGTTAATCCAGACTGCAGCTCTCACCCCCAGTCCAGCCCTCTGATGGAAAAGCCAAAGCCTTGTGCACCAGAAGGCTGCATCACAGCTGCAGGGTGGGTTGGACCATGGAACAGCTCTGCAATTCCTGTATTGCTGTGTCCTTACTCTCTGGGTGTGGTGATCTGTACTGATCCTAAGCTGTCAGTATCTCACTGGCACCCTCCCCATATAGGCCTGCCTTGTGCCTCACAGGCATAGGGCTTCCTACAGGTGCCTGATTTAGAGTCTTTAGAAGTTACTCATCTGCATATTAAAGACGTACATCCTTAGAACCTCTCAATATCTCACTACTTCGAGATTTAAAACCAACAGTTCTTCCACCACCTCACTTAATTCTTTCACCTTTTCTTAGGACATCATTAACTGCTCAGAGCAGCTGTTTAGTTACATGAAATCGAACCAAACTACCCCACCACTTTAATATAAAACATCTCCTAGTTAGGAAGTTAATTTACAGAAATATTATCTCCTTAGTAGTTAGCTAAGCACCTACTCTACAATGGCAGTCCATGTGTGCAGTTCCCTGGTTTGGAAACACCAAAGGAAGACAGGGAATGCAGGAAGGATATTTAGTCTTGCTATGTATGTTTATGTAAAGACATACTGCACACTGAAAGTGCCGGAAAACAGGTTTTATTTGCAAATACAGCAAGCTCAGTAATTCAGGAATTCTACAGGCAAACAAGAGAAAGATCTTAAAAAGTGTTAAAATCTCCGCATGTTTTCATTTAGTTCTTACTCATTTTAGTAAGATTTTCTGGATTTACCTTTTACGTTCCTCTGGGGAAGAACTTGCTATCTTTGAGTGGTTGACAGATTTCTATCACAGATGCAAAAACCTTAGAAGCTATTGGTGTTTCTGTAAAGTTTATCTGAAGGTAAAAATTACTGCTCTTCTGTCCTCGCTCCCAGTTTCCCTCTGAACAGCTAAACTGCCTGAATATGGCATTTTGTACAGAGGGCCTTCAGTTTGATCCACTTACAGACTCCTGGCTAACATCCAGTAGAAACTGCACAGGTTTCTGACTCAGGATCACCCCCAAAACAAAAAGAGGATCCTCACTTGTCAGCACCCTGCTCCCCGCAAGTGGGCAGCAGAACATGTGGATGGTGCCTTAGGACAGCAGTTCTACCATTGGCCTCAAGAGAACCTAACTGGTCTCTTTCAGTCCCATTCTAATCTGGAAAAATGAAAATTACTGCACAAACAGGACAGAACATCTCTGTGATCCCTTAAGAAGTTTCTCATGTCCTATTGTGCTACGTGGCCACATCCACTGAAAAGCCTGGCTCTTTGGGACACAGCCTTTGTGTACTTACGGCCATTAGTTGAAGCCAAACCACCAAATTTTGTTATCTGCTTACTCACATGTGGTGGCTTTCACAGTTTCGTTGAGCTCTGCTTTTGTATAAGTTACAGCAAGTTACTGCACATTTCCACAAATAATCTGATCCAACAGCTTTCTGATCCATCTGCCACTGTACAGATGAAAATTCTTGAGAACTAACAACATAGATTTATAATATGTTTTTTCTTTTTCTGTTTATCACTTTAACTCAAAACATGTACGAGCATTAACAAGCAGTGCTTTGAAAACAAACTCAAGTCATTATTACCTATACTGAATTGTTTATAATAATGATAGATGAGAGGATCAAGAACAGATGAATTCTGCACTGAAAAGAATCTCTGGCTACTAAAAACCTGAAAGCTTCCTTTAAAACTACTGTACTGTTAATTTTTCTTTTAACTGTTTGTGAAGGGAAGTCCTCTCTAATTTTTTTAGACTATGCATTTACAATTATTTGCCCACAGCAGTCATAATTTCCCATCCCACAATTCTGATTTTTCTGCTATGGTTATCGAAATGTCTGTGCTTCATTTGAGAGGAAGAGAAGAAGATAAGGCAGTCACAACAACTGTAACATCTGCTTTGCCAGCCCTCCTCAATGCAAAAATTGGATTAACGTTCCAAAGAAACTGTATTAAAAAGAAAGATGTCACCAAGTACGAGAACACCTTCAATACGAAAAACAAGATGAGGGACACAAACTGCCACGTTCCTCTAAGATATAACACATTTTTTTCCCTCATCTCTAGACACTCTTATTCTTGTCTCTTTCTGCTCTCTTATTCCCGCCACTTTCTGCTCTCTTATTCTCTCCTCTTTATACTCTATTATGTACTCTGGGTAAATCTGGTGTTTTTCAAAGACAACAAAAACAGAAGGATTTAACTCATCATCCACACAGCTGTCATATAACCACAGCTTGTCAGCACACTTCACTGGGGGACGGACATAGGCGGCGTTGCCTTTAACGTAGTCTCCAACCAGAACACGAGCCACGAACATGAAGTGTCCCTGCAGTGTCGCCTGACAGTAGGCGTGGGAATAGCAAGCATCTCTAGCAAAGTAACTTCCTAGAAAACGAGATGGAAACGTGGTTGTGAGGAAAATCTATACAGTGACAGCAAAATCTGAGCAAGCCCTGGGCTTTCAGGAGATACCTGACTCAACTTTCAGGACTTAGCTTACTCAGTTTACAGAATACCACCAAATTTTTTGCAAGAGAGGGGATTGCACTATGTAATTTCCATTCACTATCTGCTATTTCAGGAGTAATTTTTTAAAAGCTGTACCAATAAGCATCAGTGTGCTTATTTGTATAGCTTTTAAAAGCTATACTAATATCCACACTACTGCTTATTGGTCTTATACCAAGGTCTGTGTGTTGTGATGAGAGGGACAGACAAGAAAACATGAGGACCTTCCATGCTCACACTGAGGGCACACATAACCCTCTGCTCCCTGCCATACAAACTGATTTATAAGTTCAAATTATGACCTCAGGCATCAGAAAATGCCACCTACAGCAAATCCCTGCACTAGTGCTCTTGACGCCTTGTGAGAAGAATTACCCCCAACCCAAAGTAAATCCCGGCCCTCTTCAGAAGGATCGTAACACCAATTCTTATCTTTTTTTTTTCTCCTTCTATAGTTATAGACTTCAGAACCTTTGACTGCTCCACTATCAGGGGAGTCTCAGGAGACGTCTCACTTTCTACATACCCTTCCCATAGTTAGTTCCATTGCTTCCACAAATTCTCCAGTCAAAGTTCAGACTGCAGATCGTTTCCATGGAGGTGACATCAGTTCCGTGGAACAGGCGTTTTTCCTTAACTTCCTTTCCTCCATTTTCCCTTTTCATCTTCTCTTTCTGCCTGACAAAAATGAAGGGGAGGAGAATGTGAGCCATGGAAGAAAAGGGAAAAAAGTGTTTTTTTAAACAATTCGAACAACTATGTAACATCCACGTAAATATCAGCTGGGATTCTTTCCAGCCTGCTCTCACCTCTCAGATGAGACACACCAAGTACGAGATGAGCTCTGTACTGACACCACTTCTCAGCAATTCTAAATAATTATGGCTTTACTCAGGGAATTTAGGCATTTGACACTATTCCAGTCACCATTGTACCAACCTGCTGCTCCTCTGTAGGGCCCTACTTGGTTGTGCTTTAAAGTCCCTTCCCACTCAAGCTCTCAATGGAGTGGAGGCACCATTAACCACAGAGGTTCTGTGCATCCATCGTGGCTCGAAGCTGGAGGCAGCTTGTTCTCCCTGCCACAGCCCCAGCTCTGGCCCCTGAGAGAGGTCAGTGCTGCTGAGGAGATGGGGCCAGGACACAAACCCAGCCTGCTTTGCCCACTGCTCACCTCGCTGGTTGAGGCCAGAGTCAGACTGAGCTATGAACAGGGTCAAAAGAGAAATCACAACAAAAGGCTCAGCTCATATTTCCCATCATTATTTCACAGCATCCAGACACCTCTCAGTTTTTCAGAAGCTGCTGAAGTGGACAAGACAGTAATATTCTGCAGAAAGTCATCAGCCACAAATTAAGCAGAGCCAGGGGAGGGGAGAATCCTTCCAACTTGTAAATTAGTAAATGAAAAGTTAAGAGCAACAGACTGAAACTTGTTCATTGAGAACTTACTGTAAGGGTGGTGAGGCCCTGGCACAGGGTGCCCAGAGAAGCTGTGGCTGCCCCATCCCTCAAAGTGTTCCAGGCCAGGTTGGATAGGGCTTGGAGCAACCTCCAAGGATAGTGGAAGATGTCCCTGTCCATGGCAGATTGGATGAGCTTTAAGATCTCTTCCAACCCAAATTACTCCATCATCCTCTGCCTCCTTAGCTTAATTACCTCATGGGAGGAGGATAAAAAATACTCTTATGTTTTGAAGTCTCTTATGTTCTGCTAGATGAAAAGGTTTTATGAATCAGTAGCTGATAACTTTCTGGGTTCCATCATTTTGCAGGTGAAAGCATTTATTTGAGCAGTATTTTTCTACTTCATTACCATTCCATACAGTCCTTACTCTTGTTTTAAACTAGACAACTGTTCTAAGCAACAGCTTAATCCTACATCAAACTAACTTGAACATGGTTCAACCCCAGCTCTAATCTGCTGGTATCTAGCTTGGCCTAACTACCTAGAGTTCTGTATCACTGATGCAGATGTTGAAGACCAGAAAGGAGCTCTGGAACTCAAGAGATCATCACGTTAAAACACAAGGATTCTTTCTCAGTGAATACTGACTTTGTTCAGCAAAAGCACCTTAAATAAATCTGACTGGAACAAAAAGGCCCAAGCAGCCTTTTCTCTTTTTAGCATTTCATGTACTCCAGTGGATAAAGACTTGTAACAGACAGAGCACATGTACAGCAGGCAGTTATTGCTCCATCCCTGAGACAATCACTGTTCCATATCCCTGTGGGTATCCTCATCCCAGTTTTGCATGATGGATGTCTTTCTCTCCATGCTCCTCTCCCTCTCTTCCAAGGAGCCATGCAAAGGGAACATCCCCAACACAGCATGGCATTCTGTGGAAGGCCTCAGACACCAGTCTCATTCCTGAAATTGCTAATAACAAAATACCAGTCATGTTAAGGCACGGGTGGCAACCTCCTTTCTTTCCTAGAAAGCACATACAGGACATGCTGTTCTTGGAGACTGCCTCCTCATAAGATAGGGAAACAAGTACTAACCACTGAAACACCTTCCAGAGGGATGGATTCTGAATCCTGTGTATTTTAAGGATAGTGTAATTTTTCATAGTCTGATGAAACAGCTGCTTTATTTCATTGTATTCAGAGGTCGCATTGCTGATCACCACTGCCTATAAAATACAAACCAAAGCAAAAAAAGGCATGAGACTGCAGTGAGGTTGGAACACGCAGAAGCCTAATTCCAGCAGATACATTTTCAGAAGAGTCCCCAAACTATGCTTATGAAGGGTAATTAAATGCTTTAGCTCATGACTGTGTGAATAACCAAATACCAAGTAAATCAGTCTGTCACTCCTGCTTTGCAAGGATACCTCACCTCTCTTCAGGAAGGATGCTGAAAGGTTTATCATCTCCAAGAGTTGACACTTGCAACTTTAAATCTCAATGGAACAGAAATTGCCAAAAGAAAATTTGACAGATTATTTCACAGAATGTCAGTTTTATATCTAAAGGTGATTAAGAACAAAAGATCTAAGATAACAGCATCATTTGTAACTAGACATTTATGGGACATTTATTTGTAACTATACATTTCAGCTATTAAAGATGAAACAAACAAAACATAAATACCTTCCTGGCATTGTAGTACCTTCCCTTTTCAAAGTTAGAACTTAGAAAACTTCACTTTAATACAGAGTTCAGAAAAAAACCCTACATTTCTAAATAAATGTGACACCAAATACCTGCTTAAACAAATACATCTCCTTTCCCAAAGGAAACAAAAGTCTATTTAGCCATTATCCTTTTATTTAATTATACATTTTGTGTTTAAAAATCCATTAAGAAATGCTCATTTTCCCCCAAGATAATTTAATGCAGAATATAATTAATACATTACTTGAGCTCTTCTGCTTATGTCATGCAGGAGTTTTATATTTTTTCTCCAAAGTAACTCACGTCTTTTATCTTCTAGAATCAACATTTATCTCCATAAACTGCTGAAGTGTGATGCTGGCAGGCTGATGTCACCTGGTAATACTTTCCACTTTACCACAACTTAAGCCAAGTGAGGACTCAAGATTACAAAGTGAGATCCCAACATCCTACATTTCAAAGTGTTTCAAGCAGGAAAGCTGTGGCCATCCTAAAAGGTAATAAGGAAACTAACATCTTACCCTACCAGGCAAAAATTCCCCATTTTAGAAGGCTGAGCTTAGAGAGAAAATAAATTAGAGTAAAACTTGTGTTTCACAGACACATTTACTTATTACTTATTAATGAGGAGATCACTCACAGGGAAGTGTTCTAAAGCTTAAGAATAAAGTCAGCTGCACAAGAAAAAACTACTTCTTTGAATTTATTTAAAAGCCCTTAAAATGTTGAGTGAAATTTCCCATGTCTCAATACAGGAGCATTTTCCAAAGCTTTACAGCACAACACATAAAAAACAATCAGGACGTGCAAGTACTGATTGTCTGCACAGTCTCTGGCACCACAGCCCAAGATGCTCACCATCACCTACAGGATGAAAATCATGTCACTGTATTTCAGTACTACATATTTTATTTAGAATCACAGAATGGTTTGGGTTGGAAGGGATCTTAAAGCCCATCCAGTGCCACCGCCTGCCACAGGCAGGGACATCTTCCACTATGCCAGGTTGCCCCAAGCCCCATTCAACCTGGCCTTTGACACTTTGAGGGATGGGGCAGCCACAGCTTCTCTGGGCATCCTGTGCCAGGGCCTCACCAGCCTCACAGGGATGAATTTCTTCCTAATACCCAGTTCTAAACCTAGTCTCTGTCAGTTTGAAGCCATCCCCCCTTGTCTTGTCACTCCAGGCCCTTGTAAATTATCAGCTCAGCACAAGGGGGATTCAGGGGCAGGGCATGTCCAGCTATCACCACCAGCACCCCCAAGTCCTTCTCCCAGGGCTGCTCCACCTGCTTATCCCTAGCCTGAACTGACCCCAGGGGTTGTCCTGACCCAGGTGCAGCACCAGTACTTGTTGAACCTCATGGGATTCCCACGGACCACACTTTGAGTTTGTCCACATCCCTCTGAATGGCCCTGTCCTTCAGGTGTGTCACCTACAGTGTTCAACTTGGTGTCATCTCCAAATATATTTATACATGAACAATTCCCACCTAAACTACAAATGTACTTTTGCTCTGCTTCATCCTTCAGGCTCATGGTGTGATCCTTGGGGTGTCCTGTGAAGGGCCAGGTGTTGGACTCAATGATCCCAATGGGTCCCTTCCAACTCAGCCTATTCTATGATTCTATGATCTCTACCTGAGGAACTGAAACCTTTCTAGGTAAAACAGGGTCAGCCATGTTACACAAGGCCTAATCCTGTAAGAAAGGTACTTCCATTATTTTATCGTATGATGGCCTCCTGACAACAAAGCTGTTCTCCTGTTCATGAAAACTTGTGGGTTTTTCCTTATTTCCCCAAGGATGCTTCTAATGCTAATAAAGGATCACAGCATCACATTGCTGTCAAAGGCTGATATGGCCTAACTACACAACTTCTTCAGCATTTTTCACCTTCCGGACTGAAAAGGAAATCCCAGTGAGTGTGAGCATTTGCTACCCTATTATCAAGGAGCAGAGTTCCCAAGGCAGAGAAGGAATCACTGCTCTGGCAGTGTTTGACTGCACAAGAGCAGTATTCTGTGACTCACACCCTGAGCTCTGCTTCACTGGGGTGTTGGAAGGAGCAGGGTTGGTACTGGTGGCAGTGACCCCACCAGAACAGTGCAGCAATCCTTGGCCTGCGTGTGGCCAGGATTCAGCAGCACATCAGCCACACAAAAACTGACAGGAAACCACACATCCACTGCATGCTTTCCTCAGTTGTACACTAAAAGACAATTTTAAACCCAGCAAGAAGTTTCAGGATATGATCAATTCTTTTTTTTTTTCCTTTTAAAATATTCAACAACTACTAACTCCACAACAAAGACAGGAGTAATTCATACCAACTTTCCAATCAGTGTTACCAATTCCCATTGTGCATTTTATACACTTCTGTCTACAGAAATGTTCTCAATGACTTACAGATTAAGACACAGCAATACTCGAAAAATAAGCAATGTTACCAAAACACAGTTTCTCATTTTAAGCCAAGATGACTTTCTGCCTATCTCACAGGTTCCTTTTTAAAATGGATCACTTCCAGCGCAGCAGATTTTGCCAGGATTATTTGTCAATGTCTGAGGAGATGGCAGTTCGTCAAGTTGTAGCTCTCAGCTCTTACAATGGTCACCACAAGCATGCAGAATCCCAGCCAATCCCAATATTACCTACTGCAAAAAACAAGCTTAGTGTCCCACAGAAAGATTTACTCTAGCCCAGGCTTTCACTTTCAGTGCCAACAGGTATCATAGGCATTGTCACTTTTCCTTTCCTGTAAAAGGCAAGAGTTAAGAGATATTTTCTTAGGTGCCAACTGAGCAAGCAAACTGAGCTCCTTCTACTCACACATCCCCACATTAACAACCAAAAGGTACTATGGATCTGTGCAGTGCATTCCAAAGCCTCCCACATTCACTCCAGTGACTCCAGAAACACTCCAACAAATGTACTCAACTAAAATTCAGACAAGTTTTCAGAGCAAGTATGGGAAGCAATTAAGTACATACAAGAGCTCAAGAGACCTGAAAAGAACAGAGCTACCTCTTTCTGGCATTCTTTGGAAAAATTTATGCTTGTTAGTTAAGATGCTGATAAGCCAAGGGAAGAGCATATTCCTTTGTTACTTCCACTGAGCTCCAAATAGCACAGGCAAATCTTCAAATGGGCTGCCTGCCAAACTCCCACACACTCTCATTATTATCTCATCTTTTCTTTATGAAAGTCATGACTCAACAGGCAGGTCTCTCTAGCAGTTTTGTCTGACCCTGTCCTCTATGCAGCAAATAATCAAGTGTACTTTGCCATCCAATCTCATTAAACCACTGTCTCCTTCACTATCAAATTTTGTTAAATGGTGATTATATGTCAACATAGCACTCCTTCTCTCTTGTAAGTGAAGTGCTTTACTCCACCCTTGGCACTGACACACAGCCACACACTGGTGTTCCTCAGCCCCCAGGGTATCTGTGCCAACACAACCTGGTCAGCATCACACAAGATTCTGTGACACAGTCAAGAAGGAAAACCTCTTATGCTGCTCCTTAAGCAGGGTCAAAACCACTACACAAAGGGCATGTGTAACATGAAAAAGCCTTTTTTTCTAGAGTCCTATAGTACTTCCACAAACTGTGCTGCTCTTCCAGAAGGTCTGCAGGAAGGACCTAGAAATCTAAAAAACACCCACACATTTTGGTCTTGGTAAACCATAGAAGAACACAGACTTTGGGCTGACAGGGATTGGGTTTGTTTTGTAGAAGACATCACTGCAATGTTTTTTTTTTTATTTTATGGTTGTAGATCTTTATTGCTGCCATTTCTTGAGGTGAAGTTCTGCGCTCAGATCCTTGATGTATGTGCCAGTACTGGAGGATAGAGATTTCCTTTCCTGGATCGCCAATCCAAATTTATGCTTCCTGTCTTGAACTTGGTGAGTTTTGGGTTTGTCTTTGTTTGGAGTTTTGAGTTTTTGGTCTGGTGAGTTTTTGGTATGTAGATAAACGCCTAAAATGCAGTTAAGTTCAAGGCAATTTGGCACCTGTTTCATGAGCCCTTGAGAGATCACCTACATCTTTAGCACACCCACCCAAGAAATTACTCCTGTCTTTTTTTAGCATCCACAAAGTTACAGTTGATTCAGTTAAGCTCTGAACTGTGCCTTTCCACCAGAATTACAAGAAGGGAAAAAAAAAAAAGATACCTTGTATCCCAAGTCAGGCAGTGCAGATGCATCCCAGTGACTAGGACAGGTCTGATTTGGAATAGAAGAATCCCTTTGGCTGCTTGCAAACAGACAGAAAATGAAGTGTTAGTAATTCTAGTACTGCTTCCAACACTCAGATCTGGAGCATCCCCTTTGGCCAATTCCTGTATTTAAAAATTAACAAAATAAATCACAAAGAAACTGGGAAATAGCCTCAGTCTGTAGGCTGGGCTCTGCATGCTGCCACTCAACCATCACAGGCCTCTTGCATTGCTTTTTTTAAGTAACAGCTGTGGCTGGAGTAACATGTATCCCAGGCAGCAGGTGAGGCACCAAGACTACAGTTTGTGATACAGCTTCTGTTTTTCAGTCCCATGGATAGGTTTTCTCCAGCAGCAATGTCTGAAGAGAAGGCAGTTCATTGTTCCTTGTACAACTACTGCCAACACTGGGACCCATTTTGCCTTATGATTACTTCTAAAATACGAAAAAACAAACAGCACTTACCCTGTCTTTATCTTCTGCACATCTTCAGAAGACACAAATTTTGGTCGCCTGCAAACCTGTCTTCGAGTTTTAAAACTAGTGTTTGTCTGAGTCATTTCTTGAGGAGAAAAAAGAGAAGGAAAACTAAGTCATTAATATATCTCCCAAGACAGGGTCATCTTGTCCTCGTCAGTCATTCTTTAATGAAAACTGCATATTCACTGTCAGTTCTACCTGCTGAGGAGTAGTTGCACAAAGTCTTCCTGTCTTTCCTGTAACTCTGTGATTGAACCTGTGCCTATCCTGCCTGCTCCCTCAAGCCACTCATGCTCTTTAAACATTGCTACAGCAGCATAAAGATGCCTAACTTGTATTTTTTACCATCCACAGTGTTAACTTACTTTCCTTAAAGTTTACTATGACTTTATGTGAAGACTATGAACCTTTATATTTCTGGTCAGATATGAGTCTGGAGAGTGTCAAGGAATAAGGGGGAAAGGTTACTTTTGTGAGGAATTTGCTCTGGGCCACTACTACCTCACTTGCAGTAAGTGAAACTGGTGGTGTCAGGAAAGGAAATCATACCTTCTAAAAACTGGGAGACTTTGAAAGAGTCTATAAAGCACTGCATAGTTACAGATGAGAACCGTTAAAATTACTACCTTTAAAATTGAGTTCATACTGATGTTGGCCAGCCTGGAAAGCTACAATGGCACCTGGATCTGCTTGATACAAATTCTCAATAATAGCAGAAGATGGTGAGGTCGTGCTGCTACCTTCTTCCTTTGTGGAGAGAAGAGAAAAAAAAATAAAGAGAATGAGAAGTATCACAGTCAGGACTAAACCCTGGATAACTAGCTGGGGTAGAGGGAAAGAAGAGACCAAGTGTAGGATGACAAGGAATCTACCCAGAACTATGGTGGCCTGAGGCTGAGTACTGAATATTTGTAACATAAACACAAATATATAATTATTAAATTTAAATTCCTGTAACAAGTTGTGCTGGCTCTGGCTGCGGTAGAATTAAATTTCCTCCCAGAAGCTGGTAGTGGCTGTGTTTTGGATTTGTGCTGGAACAGTGCCGATAACACAGGGATGTTTCAGTGATTATTTAGTTTAGGCATGCACAGAGCCAAGGCCTTTTCTGCTCCTCTCCCACCCCACCAGTGACAGGCCTGGGGGGCACAAGGCCTTGGGAGGATACACATCCAGGAGAGCTGACCCCAACTGGCCACAGGGACATCCCAGACCATAAGGTGTCACTCCTGTACACAAAGCAGGGGGAAGGAGGAAGGGTGAGACATTTGGAGGGATGGTGTTTGTTTTTCCAAGAGACTGTGACCTGTGATGGAGCCCAGCTTTTCTGGGATGGCTGAACACCTGCCTGTCCAAGGGAAGAGGGGAATGAATGCCTTGTTTTGCCTTGCTTGTGCACACACTTTTGCTTTATCTTTTAGTCTTTATCTCATCCCAGGAGTTTTCTCACTCTCTGCCCAGTTCCTCGGCAGGGGAGGGGGCGAGGCTGAGCTGCAACTGGCTGTAATGGGTACACTCGACTCCTTACCAAACCAGAGTTAGTTTGGTTCAGGCTCCAAAGGAAGCAAAGGCCTAGGCCAAGAACTTTTCTAGTTCCAACCTGCTATCTGAAAACCCACAAAGGAACAGGCTGACATGGTGAGCATTGATGCATGTGAGCGTGGAAACTAACACTGATTATGTGATTAATGTATGAATAGCAGGTGGTTCTTCCAAGACTAATTTGCCATGGAAAAAAAAGTTGCAAGTGTAAGGAGTCTCACTCTTACCTTTTACTTTGCTTGTGATTTAACTATGAGCCAGCCACTTCATTCCATAGATAGGAAAGCCTGAGTGAGCTCCTTGCAAGCTCTGCCTGCTGAAGAGGAGCTGGACAGCTGTGATCTCTCCTGGACTTGGGTGACTTCTTGAGGTTGACTACTCTTTGAGGTTACTCTGAGTCTTTTAAACTGCACTCTATCCAGCACCTTTCTCTGCATACTTTACCAAGTCCCTGGATCACCTTTGTGTTCTGCTATTTGTGCTGCTATACTGTAAACCATATGGGATAAATTCATCTGCCTTGGGGGAAGGTGAGATTCTACATATATTTCTTTTCCTGAATTTTTCAGATAGATTTCTTTCTCATCAGAGGACTTGGACATACATGGAAAAAGACTGCATTTGATCTGACAGAGCACAGCAATCCTTGCATGTCCAAGGAAGCAGGGCAATGCTTAGAAAAGAGGCAACTTCTTCCCCTGTATCTTAAGGGCAGTGTCTATATGTTAAATATCTTTAGGAGCCATGGATAACTCCAAAAGGGAGCTCTCTTTCCTCCAGCCTGTCAGCATTTTATCTGTTATGAACAGATGTAGCTTCACTGCCTTACCCAACACTGTAAAATTCAAGCACAAGGACTCAACTACTTAATCCTGTTGAGAAAAGGGGAAATGATGCAGAGAGGCTCCACATACTCCTGCAGAAGTGACTCAAAGCACAGGATGTGAATTCACCTTTTCTCCATATTCAATCCACTTGTCTTGGTTATTCTTCCAGTACCAAATCCACTCTGTGGTCAGTAGGAATGTGGGTTTTGTGACTGATGATGGTGTAGAGAGGCGTCGAACCAAAGAAGAACGGCAGGTCATTGTCTGGAAATTAATGTTCCTACTTGGCAAGCTGTAAGGACAAATTCAGGTTTATTATAGTTAGCAGTGCATATTTTACCCTCTCATCCCCGGTTTAAGCTGGTGCCATTTTCTTTAATATAAAGTAACTAAACTTAATTAGAGCTGAAATAGTATTAATTTCCTACAGCACATGGCAGCTCTGAAAGCCATTTCCAAGCTTCAGCAGTGAACTCTGGCCTGTGAGACACCTCAACCACATGTGGCACTTCCAGCTTTACAGACAATGTCAGGCTCCAAGTACAGTGTGGCAAAAGGAACTTCTGTGATACCTAGGTGTGGTTACAGTCTTTCTCAGTACAAAGGCAGAATGTGCGAAGTGTGTGACTGAATTTGTCAGCAAACACCTGCAGCCTATCAACTTTGTTCTTTTTCTGTGGTTACAAAGGATGCAATCACAGCAACCACAGCTGTGAGTTCTGCAAACTGCATTCATCACTGAAGCCACCTGGGCTCTTACTCCTGCAAGGCTTGAAAAGTTAACTCCCAGGCAGGAAGACTTTGATGGCAGCCTTCTCTTGGAAATATTGCTTGTGATCTCCAGAAAACTGCCAATCAAAATCATCTGGTATCTCAAGAGGCATGGGCCAAAACTAGAATACCATTCTGTGAAGCCAGACTTGGAGTGCCCTATGAATCCAGGTAGCTTTGAGTGGGACTTTTCAGAAAGGAGTTAAAAGGAAATAGATTTCTTTAAATAGAAAATTTCTTTAAATAGAAATAAAAAAGAAGAAAAAATAGGTGGGCTGCTTACACAAAGGACATTTCATAAAACATCTCTAGGTACATAATTGATTACTATTGTTGTTATTACAGATACTAGCTGTAGTAGAAAAGAAATAGCTATAGAGAAGGACCAGCTCTGAAATGTTGTCAAAAGGCCCAAATTCATTACTGTAAATAAACTGATTAATGATCTGAAATACTAGTATTTTAAACACTGGCTTTTTACCTTGTACAGAATTTTACATGCAAGATATAGTTTTGTTATTTTTGGAGTGGGATTTTCATGCAATCATTCCTTGCTTTTTTAAAAGGAAAAATTCTTATTTTTACATCCTCCCAGCTTCTGAGAGGCTCAGTAAACAGAAGCTGACAAGTCAGACATCTTTAGGAAGAAAACACAAGTTTTCCTACACGTGCTCAATCACAATACTCCAAGTAAGGAGTCCAGCATTACTACACCTGCTGTTCTTTGGGTCACAATAGGCCTTTTCAATTTCCTCCATCATGGGAAGTTCATGCCAGTTCAACCCATCACGTATCTCCCATTTATATGGCAAATGGTAATGAACAGATTTGCATTTATCTGTAATGAAATCAGACATAGTCAAGAATTCTGCAGGCATTAACAAAGAGAGCAAGACAAGAAAAAAACCAAAATAAAACCAGTATCTTTTATACTTTGAGGCTTTCTCTCCTGGGTTTTGGTATAAGCAATGAGGACAGAGTGCTGAAAACAGAAGGGGAGTGTGTTTCTGCAGTGTTATCAAGAAAAGCAACATGTATGTGTGTGTGTATGTATATATATATATACACACTGCCAAATGTATCTGAAAGACACCTGTAGTGGTTTTGGTTTACTAATTTGAGATTTTTTGGTTAATGTACTAATTAGTGTGGTGGGTTTAGTGTTGGTTGATTACTAGTGCACTTACTAGAATGTATTGATTTATTTTTTGTTGTGACATAGAATGAGGGGAAAAATAAAATAGGCTCAAAATTTTAAAAGGGTATAAAGAAAAATTTATTAATAGTAACTAAAAGAAAGAGTAATAAGAATCAGTTAGGATTTTTAGGACACTTTTCTTCCCTTTACAACTTTTTTTTTCCTTATTGATAATGTAAAGAGACAAAACCTAAAATTTTTAGTTAGTTTACTACTTCTAGAATAGTCTTTCTTTCATTTACTTAGGGAGGGAAGTCCTTCTTGTTAATGTTATGGAGACTTCTCTAAAAGAAAATATTTCTCTTGTGGCTCTTAATTTCAATGAATAGCATCTGTTTGGGAAAATTTGTAATCATGAAATATTTCTCATTTTCCTTAAGTTTTTCTCACGTTGTATTTATTGGCCATGTCAAGTTATGGGGTATTGGTTTAAAGATAAGTTGTTTAAAAGCAAACGTTCTTAATATCTATCTCTGAAATCATCTTTATCTCTAGGAATAGAGATATTTTCTTTCTTTAGGGTATAGGATCTTTATCACTCATCTTTCCTTTTCTGTTCAAACTTCTTATAGGATTACAGCTACTTTAACATCTGTTTACTTTAGTATGGAGGTTTTTGCTCAATAGCTACAATTTGAACACTTTCATTTCCTCATACTTGTAAGTGTTATAGGGAAAAAAAGAGTCCTTCTCTATAGTTTTACAAGAGAATTTTAGCCTAAAACTAAAGGCATTTCTTCATCTTTCTTATTTGGGACTTGACTACTTCTTCATTGACTTTGGTGTTTTTATTTTGTTTCTTTATGTGTTAGATGTGTACTTCTGTCTTGTTCTCTCACTCGAGGGAGGATTGAAGTATTGGAAAAGTCAATATTTTGCCCGGGGCGTGTGGATGGTTATGTGACCCTGGGCTCGGTAGCTTGTGGCAGAACTGCGGCGTTGGGGGGAAGTGGTTAGGATTTCAGCAGCTAGTACAGCTCCTCTGCCCCTGCCTGGTAGCCATGGCAGGGGCCTAGTGGGTGCCACGTGGCAGGGGCCACCTGGCCCAGCCTGCCTGAGACAGGGGCCGGGCAGGCCATGTTACCTCTGCCAGCCAGAAGGGAAACGAGAAAGTTTCCGAGGTTTTTTTGTCTTTAACGTGTGTTTTTCACAGAGGCGTGTATAGCTTTCCAGTGGTTTAACAGATTGTCAGTTCCCAAAGCCAACTACGGACTGGTTTCCTATCAGACACAGAGGAAATTGCTAGCAGCCTCTCCTAAAACATCACTTCTGTGATGCAAAACTAGCACATTACCAGAACCTTCCCTTGGCTGAGACACAATATTGGCAGCTGGGAGAGCAGTGCCACAGACAGGAAGTGCATGTTGTGTGTCACACAACCATGTGTCTCAGCTGTAAAAAGTCTAGTCTACACATCACATAAACACTCTGATATAATTGGTTGTCTTTTCCTTAGTCCCTTAGAAATCATGGGGTGGTTGCCTAGGCCTGAAGGGTTTTTTTCTGACTGACTCTCCACATCCAAGTATGGATCAAACATCTAACAACTTAGCCCAATGTAACAAATAAAGCTCACTAACACTCCAACAGTTACTTGAATTTAGTTATCTGGTGGTCACAGTAGAGCTGCTTTGAGCCTGACCTTCACAGTTTCACCCAGGTACACTATTCACATTACGCGGGGTCTTTTGTCAAGACCAGGTGGTCAGAGGAGTAGCAGTCCTTTAGAAACTGACTGGATAAGATCAGGGAAAGAAAATGTCATGGTACCTCCTCATAATAAAGGAAGAACCAAACCTGGGGGTTAAATGACTGTTCAGAACAACTCCCAAATACAATTACTTATATTCTTCCCTCAGACCTCTGTTCTGGCCACTACCAAAAAGACAATGGACTAGATTTATCTTTATCTTAGCTGGTACAACTACTGTGGCTTTTTAAAGATGTTTTAACACCTCAAATCACTTTTTAAACGACTTAATGAGGGAGAATATGGCTATTATCTGATGTACGTAAGATAGAGAAGTAGGAACAAAGGATGCCATACATTTATAAGCTGTCAATAACGACAGCATAAAGTCAACTCATAACCTGGATCTTCTAGCAACAGAAAGGGTAACACTTCACACTTAAAGGGCTTTGCCACAGAAATGTATCCAAAGCCTGCCCCCATCAAAAGGGCTGAAATTGGCTGGATTATCCAGAGGAAAAAGGGTTTAAGTATACCATTTGGCTTTTTTCCAATCATGTTTGTAATTCTGACAGTGTTTATTAATAACTTGGAAAGAAAAGAAACTACTGAGGAGGCCCAATTGTCACCACTAGCCCAAGCCACTGAGCAGGAGTGCCTCTGCAGACAAGTCTTCAACAACATTACTTTTCATAAAGCTTACCCTTATTTTTGCAGTACTTCCAGACATAGAACAAACAGATCTCATCACAGTTATCTTTTTTGTTGTCCTTTGAAGCTTCATCAGAGGAACTGTCCTTTTTACCTACAGCAAAGAACATCACAGTCCATATTTGCTTTAAGAGAAAGATCCTGCATTTGGTACTTCATCCCAGAAGTAACAAGGATTTGACTGCAGTAGCAAAGTCAAGCACTTTAAGGATCTGACTATCTCCCATACAGCCCAACACAGAAGTCAGGGCTTGTGACTGAACAATAAACCCTGACACTGGAAGGAGTCTCCGTGAGGAAGGGCAAGGGCAGTGTCAGGAACCTCAGAACTCCACAGGGTGTGACTGACCATGGTTCTTGCAAAGAAGCTTTGTCTCCACACCAAGGGGACCAGAGGGTGCATAAAAGGCAATGGCAGCTGAGCAGACTGACTGGGAGTAGAAATGTTTCTCTCCAAGTCAGCCAGACCAGCATGGGGGTAGTGAACACAGAGCTCAGCCCCACGCAGAGGTATTAAACCTAAACAACCAACCAAAGACTTCTGAAAACAGCAACCGGCTTGAGCTGGCTTCAATTTCCCCCGGGACTGGGAACACCCAGTGAGTATATTATACAGATCTGCAGTGGGAATCCCATTATTATTGTGACTGAACTGCGCACTGTAATTGCTATGTTCTGTAAGTCAACATTTGTATTTTGTTTCCGGTGGACTTTGCATCACTTTGCTACATCAGAAATGTCACTGGACTGGACATGGGTAGAATAAGATGTCATTTTCTTCCTACAACCTGTATGATGCTGTTTTAGATTTTTGACCAAAACAATGCTGTTAACACACTCTTGCCCCAGCTTCTGCACAACAGTGATATACATCAAGGCCTCAGTTTTTCACCCTGCCCCCAGAGTGAATAGAACTGGGGCAGCGCAATTGCTTGGGAGGTGATACAAGTGGGCAAAGGACACAAACTTACCAAACATCCATACCATATAACATAAAGCTCAGTAATAAAAGGGAGAAGAGAGAGTTTTAGGAGGGTTAGTTACCTTTTGCTAGGAAACTGGCTAGGCATCAGCCTGCGTGTGGGAGGCAGTGAATGACTGCCTCTGTATCACTTCTTTTGCCTGGCTTTCCTCTTCCACTTAATATCTGGGGGATTTTTCCCTCCCCCATCTTGACCCTGAAGTTTTTTTGCCTTTATTATTTATTTTATCTTCCCTCTGGAGATCAGGGGGAAGTGAACAAGTGGCTGTGTGATGCTTACCGAGCCACAACACCTGTGTGACATCAACTCTCTTTAGATAAGCTCATCTCAAGACTGCAGGGTTGGAATTCATACCTTCATCTTTATTTCCACTCCTGTTGGCAATTGGTCGTGGCTCTGAGCAGGTACAGTGCTACTGGGAAGCTATATAGAGACAACAGCTCTACTAACAAAGCCATAATCATTGCCTAGAAACTGTAGACAAGGTACACAGATACAGTTCTGTCATCTTGGTAGGAAGGAAAAAATGTGTCCAGGACTGTACAGAGTGCTGCACAATGCTTGAGCAGAAATTCCAACACCGCTCCGCTGGCCATCTGCTACCACGCATTTCAGCACACAGTAAGGCACACACACACACACAAGCTGCACTCAACTACCAATGGGAACTGTCAGGCTGTGTGACATCAAGGCCCAATGAAAACCACTGGTCTCAAGATTGGAGGGTGGGAAGCAATCCATACCTTTATCTCTCGCTCCTGTTGGCAACTGGTCTTGGCTCTGGGCAGGTACGGTGCTACTGGGACCTGTGTGAGAAGACTGAATGAGCAGCACTGCTGGGCCACAAGCTCAGCTAGCTGGCAATATCCCAATCTCTGTGGAGAATTATGTCCATCACACATGTAATTTGATATTAAACATTACACCATCCATGTGTGGAATATCTAAAAGAACCTGTCCAGAGAATACTGGACTCTGACAAGCTTTAAAGCCAAGGTCCTTCTGCCAAGAAAAACAAGATATTTACAAGTTGCTGTTCACTTACTGGAAGGTATATCGAGACAACAGCTCTACTGACAAAGTTGTATTAATTCCCTACAGACAGAAGGCAAGGAAAGATACTGTATGCACAGATACAATTCTGTCATCTTGCTAGGAAGGGAAAAAATGTGTCCAGGACTGTACAGAGTGCTGCACAATGCTTGAGCAGAAATTCCAACACTGCTCCGCTGGCCATCTGCTACCATGGATTTCAGCACACAGTAAGGCACACACACACACACAAGCTGCACTCAACTACCAATGGGAGCTGTCAGGCTGTGTGAAATCAAGGCCCAATGAAAACCACTGGTCTCAAGATTGGAGGGTGGGAAGCAATCCATACCTTTATCTCTCGCTCCTGTTGGCAACTGGTCTTGGCTCTGGGCAGGTACGGTGCTACTGGGACCTGTGTGAGAAGACTGAATGAGCAGCACTGCTGGGCCACAAGCTCAGCTAGCTGGCAATATCCCAGTCTCTGTGCAGAATTATGTCCATCACACATGTAATTTTCCAGTAGCACTCCACTCTCGCTGATACAACAGAAGTGCAATTACAGTTACAAACCCTAGCTAGTCACAGTTACTGCCAGCCACTCAATTGCTGTTTTGAATGCAGTACTTCAAGCAATAAAAGTGCAATTCTCCTCCTACATGACTGTGCCATGACTTACTCCATTCTTGCAAGTGCATAATAGCATGCTGAGAGGGAAAAAATGTGTATATATATTGTGAGAAATACAAAAGCTGATTCCACAAGGAAACAGTTGTACTATTATCTAGGCATTTACCTTCTGAAGGTGGCACATCCAGCATGCATTGCACTGTGTCTAAAGTTGTCTTCGGTTCTTTAATCCTTTTAACTGCTGGCTTTTTCCAATAATCATTTTTGTAGTTGTGTACTAAAAGCATAGAAAGGATAGTGGGGTTTAGCTGGAAGGTAAGGCAAGAACAGTTTCTACCTCTATCAAACTCCAAATCATGATTAAGACTGTTTCTTGCAACTTACCATACATCTTCTTCTGTTCCCTGTTGAATTCAAGATGCTTGTAATCATATATAGCCTGGAAGTTTGAAGCTATCTTCCCATCAATGCCTACAGTTTCCAACACTCTCAATGCATGCTCATCCAAGAAGTTATGGGACATTAAGCATCGAAGAAATTTACATTTCCCCTGGAGAAAGTGTCGACAAACATGAAGCTTGTTGCAGTTGTTTTTCTGCATACAGTGACAACCTTTTTTGTTGTAAAACTGGCAGGCCTAAAAGTGGAGAGGATACAGTAAGAAATGGAAAAGCACATTAGAATTTTTCTTTGTCCTACAGGTGTGCAGCTTTAACAGCAGAAAAATGGTGATTAAAAGTCATGTGTTTACTGCAGCTTCTTTAATCTAGACAAATTTCTTGCCTAGAGAAGCAGGTATTTTAAGCTGACTCATGCATTTTCAGTTTTGAAGTTGTACATGTTTTGTTTCCAAGAAAAGCCAACCCAACAAGCTCAGGGGCTGGATGCAAGACTGTTGCATAAAATCAGACTGGTTTACAGTTATTCTATTTTATAAACCCCTACATCATAATGAAGAACAAAGAACAAATATCTCCGTAAAAACATGTACACTGTGTCAAATGAGTTATCATTTCATGGAGCTGAAACTGAATTTGCACTTCCTATTTGTAAAGCTTATCCTGCATTGAAGATTTCAGCTTACAGAAGGGTAAGAAGAGTGCTTTGAGATTAGATTACATATGGAAAAAGCAATGCACTTCTTTATTCCTGTATTCACTAAAAAAGATGTACACGGAGAATCACACCAGGGAACAAATCACAGGCTAAAAATGCCTTCATATTGACCACTAAGCACCACAGTAATGGTTTTGCTCCCAGAACAGCCTGTAATAACAGAGCTTCTTTGAGGAGGACACACAGCTGTCTGGCACAGAGCCCCAGTATCACACTGGGACTCTCACAAATTCCCTCCAAATCCCTCTTCCCAGGAGCCAGCCACTGCTCAGGGATGATGGGTTGGGCATCAGTCCGTGCGTGGGGAGCAACTCTACTGGGAATTACTTGTATCTCTTGGGTTTTATTAATTTCTCTCTCTCCTTCTCCTTACAGTTATTATATTTTATTCTATTTCAATTATTTTAGTATCCTTATCTCAACCCACAAGCTTTACCTCTTTTCCAATTCTCCTCCCCATCCCACCAGGGTGGGAGAGAGCAAGTAGCTGCATGGTACTTATCTGGCCTTAAACCATGACAATAGAAGAAAGCACACTGTCCCCTTGCACCTGCCAAGAAATAAAACCAGAAACCAACCAAAACCAAAACACACAAACAAACAAAACAGGAGAGCCAGAGAGCTGAGGGAAAGTATGAAAACCCCTGATGCTGTGGTGCTGTTGTGTTTTTCTTACTCTGAACCCCAGTTCAAGTCAGAGAATTCCGAAGTGTCTTCTTTCTTGAGCGCTTCCTACATGCCATGTCTTCACACACACAACCATTCAGCATTTCTAAGCAGGAAATAGCCAAATTGGCTTTTACATCCGACCTCCAAACTCTCAGGTTTATGCATGGCCTGCACTGATCACAGTTTTCTCTTGGTTTTGCTATTTTACTGCATGATAGGAGTTAAAGTGCTCAATTACAGGTAATTAATGATGCCTGCCAGGGGTGAGAGCTGAACAGATTTCTAGTAAGCACTTAAGGGTCATACCAACCAAGAACAGTTGCTACTATTTGCTCACTGCTGGGAACAATTAGTAATTCTCCTTGCTTACCACCGTGCTCCTTCAGTCAGCCAGTAAAACATACTTTAAAACACTACATAATTAAAAAAAAAATCTGTTTTGTCAAAGTCTAGCATTTTCACAGCAGGGAACAAAGAAACAATAGAACTGTTGTGTCAACAAATCTGTGGAGATGATAACCTGCAAAAGACAAGGGCAGTACTTTGGTAATTTCTTAACCAGGAGCAGTTGTAGCCAGAACAGGGTATAACTGACTTTGAAACAGCCATACCTTGAAGACAGTATTGCACTTATACACACATGCTGAACCAGAATGGAATGTTCAACCAAATTTAACAAAATCAATGAGTGGCATACAAACTGGGCAAAGATTCCCTTGTAGAAAGTCAGTGTACAAAAACTCCATGCACTTTGGGAGAGCCAATTTGACACAAAACTGACTGCAGTCATTTGGTCATTTTCTCACAGATTCTTCTCATCTCTTATACCCTCAAGCACCAAAATGTGTGCAGGCCTGTGCAGGCCTACATAGACTGAAAAAGGAAAGGGGCACTCACTTTCTAGTCTTCATCTCATAGAGAAGAAGCAACAAACTGGGTTTTGGTCATGCCTTTTACCCTGTAAACATGTACAATTATTGTGATCTTTCAACTCTCTCTTGCTTATCTCACCTTCTGTAAACCTCTGGTGAAGTTGCTGACATTTTTGTTTGCTTGCTTTGAGCAGCTTAATGGCCACCCTGTTGGGATAACAGAATTGGCATACAAGACAGGCTGTAGCCTTGCTGCCCACCTCCTGCTAACAGAGGGCAGGTCTGCTCCTGACACATCACAGATGACAGGGCCTTCTCCAGATGTGTACACTGGGTACTTATTGAACAGTTTTACTGCTATGGGAATGTTTTTTTATTATTTTAAATACACAGCCCTTTCACAGATCTGGCTTTATGTTATTTCACATTGCCATTGCCATTCCTCCTTCATTCTGACTAATCCTGTTTCATATCTTAACAGTTGGACATTAAGATCAGAACTCCACATTCTCTCTTGCCCTCTCCCATTCCTAACGAATGGAAACTTTCTCGTAAGAAATTAGTACAACTTACATCAGGGAGGAAGAATGGATCGTTTTGGAGAAGCAGGACTTGCAGCTCATTCTCACTGAGGCCAGACAAATCATGGTTTTTTAGAACTTTCTTGTTCTCCGCATTCATGATGTCATGAGAGTACTTACAAGAGCTGCAAGAAAATACACAGAAATATCAATGTTTATGCCTTTAGTCAAGTTGTTTTAAAGAAGAACCTCAAATAATGTGCAACTTGGGAAAAGCCATGAGAGAAAGATGGCTTGGTGAGAGTTTCTGAACATTTAGATGGTGTCTGTAATTAGCCAGAGAATTGGACCAAAGAGCATAACTCCTCTGTGACCCTATCCTCCTCATTTTAAACTTCAGTGCAGCTGGACCCCAGGCATTCTTTGCCTCCAGGAAGATCTAAGTCAGGTCACAGGACCTAAACAGCTGGAGGGAAAGTCAATTTTAAAGGACTACACCAACAGTGCCAGAAGTTGGAACAGCCTTCGTTTTGTGAACATAGAAGGTTGTTTTCCTAGGGATGGCAAGTAAAGAAACATGCAAGAGTCTGCACAAAACAACAGCAACAGTGAAGCTGAAAACAAGACATTTTGTTATCTTCAGTGGCTGTGAAGTTTAATTTTTAAAAAAATCAAAAACAGTTAAGAAAGTTTAATTTATGAGTTTTGATTAAGGAAGCAATTAAGCTACAATAATGAAGTCAGTGTTGCCACTTACAAAGCCAAAAGTCTGATGAGTATGAATTAGAGATTGCAGATTATTTACATCTCTGTTACTGCAAATCAGTAACAGAGATGAGACACATACACAGTCAGCCTGTGCATGAATTTAATGCAGTAAAATACAGCTCCCTCATGTCCTGTTTTTCAACACATGATCTGATACAGCCTTAAGATTACATATACTCAACCAGTACCTATTAATTTACCAGATTCAAGTCTATCCCTTTACTCTTTCAGCCTCTACTTAACTCCTGAAGCTCCCCTCATGACAGTTTTACCTCAAAGTGTGTCTGGTCCAATCCTTACATACAGACCCTTGTGTAGGTATTTCTCCCCTGACCTCTGCTACCTGTTGGATCCATTCTTTGTAAGCAAGAAAACAGGAAGGGCAGGAAGTGTGCTGTCTTTGGTCCTGAGAAACAACCTTCCAAGGTAATTAATGCTGTAGGCACTCAATTAATGGCTATGAAGGTAGGTAAGCTACAGAGTATCTGAGGTGGGAGCCATCACCAGTGTTCCTCCAGAGTCAACTTGAGAGTCCACCAACAGTCACACAGTGATCTACACCACTTGAGTCTGTATTTCCCAGTCAAAGGTTTAAGCACTCTACAAATACAATGATAACTACACATCTGAGTTTAATAAGACATTTAGGAAAAAAGGAAGTAACAGTGAAAAGCCACTTGTCAGACATTAGTTAAAAACAGGATTAACTGGACTAAAATTCCACTAAACAGAAGACCCAAGTAACTTGCCCAAACATTTTTCTTTCCAGGGATTCTAAAAGAAAAAGGATGCAAGACCTGGAAGTAAAGCTAGATTTTACCTTATCAGTTAAAAATAGTCTCTGTCTTGATCTATGTAGTCCACCTAGCAGAATTTCTGCCCTCTCATTTTAATCAAGCTCCCTCCCATGAAAGGTATTCTCTTTACTTTATTGATTTTTAATGCATACCAAAGTGACTTTAATTACTTTGTGTTATTGAGAGGGCAGAATGGTTTATCATTATGAAGGGAATCGCCTCATTGCAAACTTTGATTCACACAAAGTCATCCATCATGAGTGTCTGTACACGTCAAGGCATTTCCAACAGTAAACCCCACAGGAGCTTACTCTATTGTTTGTAATGTAACAAAAAATAAGAAAATGTTATCATCCTAATGATGAGAGAGAGATATGGCTTTCCCCCTCCATGCTATCCAGATCTTAGTGCACAGTGATCCATTTTGTTGGGGCAGAAGAGGAAGGATCCAGTAGGATCATGCATGTTCCTAACACTGCATCAGCACCAGACCTGGGGCCTGGGGGCTTAAACTACAGAGTTCTTCCATCAGTAACTGTAGTGGCAAAGCTGGGTTGCTCTTCTGCGTTCACTTTCGGTTTCCTTTATGTTTTTTAAACCGGGCACCAGCTTTGGCCACCTGTGGCTAGCAGAGGCTGCCAAGCCTGCCCATCCCATGAGCTCTCCATATTCCAGAAACTGGGACTGATGCACCTGGATGATCAAACGGTGCCTCTCAAAGAAAGGGCCATAAGCCAAGCAATGACGTAGAGCAGAACTCAACTTCTGTAACTCTCTAGAGCGAAACCAGAGAGTATGTCAGCACTTTGCTTTTTCCTTCTGAGAAACAGGTGTAAACTACTCCACCCAGATGCCAGGGGGGCTGAGCGATGCGTACGGAAACGAGTAGATTTAAACAAACAAACAAAAAGGAAAGAAACAAAAAAACCCAAATCGTCGGCTTCTACCGACACGGCGGGGCAGGACACGAGTCCTTCCGGAGCAAGGATCACGCGCGGCTCGTCCCAGGGCATTCCTGCCCGCTCCTCCCGGCGCACCATGGCGGGGCGTGGGCTGTGAGGGGGCTCTAGGGGAGTTTGGGGGGTGTGAGGGGTTTGGGGGGGCATGAGCGGGGTTGTCAGGGGGTTGGGTGTGTGAGGGCTGGGGGGTTTGTGAGGGGATTGGGGGGTGCGTGAGGGAGTTTGGGGGCCATGGGAGGCTGGAGGGTGTAAGGGAGTTCGGGAGGGATGTGAAGGCGTTTCGGGGATGTCAGAGGTTTTGGGGGGGGGTGAGTGAGGGGGTTGGGGGGTGTCCGCGCCCCCTCGCTCACCTGGGCCCCAGGTGGCACCTGCCCATGAGGTGCAGCTTGCAGAGGTGCAGCCGCTCGCAGCCGTCGCACTCCTTGCGAACACAGACCCGCGCGTCCGTCACGGCCAGGACCACCTGGCCGCCCTCCACCACCAGGAACCGCCGGGGGCCCGCCGCCGCCAGCGTATCCTGCAGCTGCAGTGCCGACAGCCCGACGTTCTCCTGCAGCTCCCGCAGCCCCAGCCGCCCGCCATGGGTGCACAGCGTCTGGGTGAGGAAACTGCACACGGCCGGATCGCACATGCTGCCCCTCCGCCCGCGACGGGACCCTGAGCGGACTGTGGCAGGAGCGGGGCGGGGACTCGTCACCGCCTCTCGGCCGCGCTCGACGGGAATCGAAACCGAAGGCACGGGAGCGGCCAGCGGCTCGGATCGCGCTGGGGGCAGGGATCTGCCCAGCCTGGAGGCCTTCCTTGGCTGAACATCACACGGGAAATAAATGATGCAAGAAGTGATTGAAAGGACTGTGAGGTTTCCTTGTTATTGTCACGGAATCACGGAATGGTTTGGGTTGGAAAGGTCTTAAAGATCATCTCGTTCCACCCACTATGTTGGGCAAAGTCTCCTTGCACTAGTGCAGGTTGCTCCGTGCCCCATCCAACTTGGCCTGGAACACTTCCAAGATGAGGCAGCCAGATTTCCTACCTTGCTAACTGTTGCTCTCTCTCTCTACACTAACACGAATCTAGTGCAGAGCATTAAGCATATAATGCAGGATAACACAAACGACTCTAGTATTTATATGGCAATGCCATTACTTTTCTTTCTTCCCGACTGGCAGTGAGCTGCTGATTAGCACTGGTTGCAGCAGTGTCCTGGCAGGGCTGTGAAGCTGTGCTGGTTTTAGCTGGGGTAGGGTTCATTTTCTTCAAGTGGCTGCTGTGGGGCTGTGTTTTGGATTTGTCCCAAACATAGGAATGATAATAGAGATGTTTTCATTATTGCCGAGCAGTGCTTGCACAGAGCCAAGGTCTTTTCTACTCCTTGTACTGCCACAGCTGGGGAGGGGGCGAGGGTGCGTGGGAAGCTGGGAGGAGGTGGGGGGTGGGAGTAGGAAGGCTGGGACATTTGGAGTTACAGCGTTTGTCTTCCCAACACACGGTGACACGTGATGGGGCCCTGGTCTCCTGGAGATGGCTGAACACCTGCCTGCCCTTGGGAAGCAGGCACTTAATTCCTTGCTTTGCTTTGCTTGTGTGTGCAGCCTTTGCTTTCCCTATTACACTGTCTTTATCTCAATCCAGGAGTTTTCCAGCTTTTACCCTTCTGATTCTCTCTCCAGTCCTACTGGTGGGAAGTGAGTAGCTGCCTGGGCCAGGCTGCTGGCTGTGGTTAAACCACGACAGAAACAGAAGTGCCAGGCTCCTCTTAGTTGTTGAAGTATGGCTGGGGAGGGTCTGTGGGATGGGGAAGAAGCACAGCAAATACTGCCTCTAAAGAGGGTTGAGGATTAATTCCATTTGAGATTAACTTTTATACTGAAACCCTTTGGAAATGTACGTTTCAGGGACAGTATCAACTGCTCCCTCTGGATCAGGAAGTTAACCTTGAAAATAAAGTGAGTGGCCTGTGTTGCCTGTTGCTGATGTCTCATTTGAAAGGCATGTGAAACTACAAAGCCATAGGCACTGTTGAAGTCAAAAAGAGAGAACTACCTCCAGGAATAAAGCCAAGGTGGTACTGCCTGTGGTATGTTGTTTCTTTGTTGTTGAAGGCTATGTAAGAACCTTTTCTTTGGGCATATTTGCCCATATCTGTCCCCCTCCTGTGATAATCGAACCAATGAAATGATTTTTTAAAAAGCAATTTGAAAAGGAGAGGCAGGAGGCGGAATTTGCCACATCATAGCTTTACATAAGTAAATTGATAGTTCTGGGTTGGTTTATGCTCTAGGTGTGGATAATGGCATTCTCAGGTTGTCAACAGATCATCAAGGATCATAAAACTCAGATCCATACTTGAGGTAGTTTCAGGACTGACTGATAAGGGAGAAAATTATTCAAACATTGAGTCAGCAATATAATGCCAGCTTTAAACAGTAGATAATAACAATTAATCAGGCCAATTGCACAGTAATTTGCTTGTATTTATTTGTCTTTCATTTTTTTCCATCCAATTCCAGTGGAAAACATACATTTCCGCATTAATCCACTCAGAAATCTGAACTACTGGCCTGAGGAGTTTTACTGTATACTTTGCTGGAACAGTATTAACAGTATGGAGCAGTAAAGTGAAGCACTGCAAGCAGAAAGAAACTACGAATGCAATCTTGGCAAGCAGGTTCTATTCTCCATTTAAATGCATTCAAAGAAGGGTTTTGGATCAGGCCTGAGTAAAAGCAAACAAAGAAACATTATTGGATTTATCCTGTTTGCTACTATGTTTTGCAAATACAAATGCCCAAACACTTCCTTAGTGTGAAAAATGCATATTTTATGATTGGCTTTTCGCAAATATTAGATTGAATACTATATGTATTATGTTATATTGATTAGAAGTGCGGTGTTAACATTTTAATAGTATGGTATATGTAGTTTTGTAGTTAAAGTAGAGCCTATGTATGTGGGGTTTTTTTTACTAGCTCAAGCAAGAGATGAGATAATGAAGAAACTTCACACAGAGATGACAATGATGGGGGCTCATAAAGAATTACTGCCTCCTTATCGGAAAAGACAAACATTCTTCCACCTTCTCTCCGTCTTTATGGAACCACCAGGATTAAGGGGAAGAAGTTGACAAAAACCAGAAAAGTTCTTAATTTGCAAGGAATTTATGCATCATGTATGAGATGTATGAATATGCAACAGGCTACTGCTTTTAAAGATTATTCCTTTGTTCACAAGGCATGCTTATCGGGCTTAAGTGCCCGAGAGCATCCAGACGTCTGTAATTCTTTGCTTTTTATTGTCTTGTAATTGTCCTAACTCTAAATTTTCATTACTCTAATTGTATTACTATTTTTATAACCATTTTATTATTATTAAACTTTTAAAATTTGAAAAACCAAGTGATTGGCGTTTATAACACTTAGCAACTTCAAACAGAACCAATTGTAATATATGTTATGGAATAATTCATGCTTATGTAAAATATATGTATGTAATAAATGATGCCTATACGAAAAATCCTTAAAGTTTTCAATCACAAGCCGCCGCCGAGGAAAGGTTGCAAAACCACAGGTGGCAGACAGCAGAAAGACCTCATTTACAAACAGAAAGGGAAAGCCTGGCTCCTGTAGAGATGAGCTCCTTCCTGGGCCATCTAGGAGACATCCAGCGATGAATACACAGGAGATATCTACAATCAAGATAGTCAGAGTCATCAGGAACATCATCAAGAACATGCATCCCAATACCAAGTTCCTGCAAGTCAACATCAGCATTCATCGCTTCCCAAAAACAGCTTTGTCCAGCTCAGCACAGAGAAAAAGAGACCCATGAATACAAGAAGAATAGGAGAACCTCTGCCTCAGGCAGAAAAAAGTGTATAAAAACTGACGGGACAGAGACAGCATTGGTGAACATAGGAGATCCAATGCTGTAGAAGTCAGACCTGTGTTCACCCAGCGCCGATCCCGGGCTCGGCACTGTCCTTTTGATTGTGACTATCTTAGACCGCATCTTGGTCGCAAAATAAAAAATCTGTTTTATTAATTATTAATTCAGCTTGATAATTTTTACCTATAACACAATTTATGTGAAACAACACAACTGGGTGAAGCAAAAGGGATCACTGTATGAAGGAGTCCCAAAATGGTGTTATTTTCATAGTGATTTCAACCTCAAGTATCAAGACTTTTGCTTAAAGTTAGAAACCAGTGTGGCTGGATCGCTGTAACCTCTTGCTACCCTGTAAATCTTTCTCTCTGGTGTCCTCCACTTGCAGCTGTAGTATTTCCTTATTTGCCCTGACTCTGGTATTCAGCTGACTTTGTATTAAGCAAAATCAGCTTTCAGAGACTTGAAACTGAAATATTGATTGGTATGAGCAAAACATGAATGGAAGTGGCTGTGTGCAAGCACCAGAAGAAACAGCAGAACAAAGGCTAAAAGAATGGCCTGTGTTAAATAATGAAAACCACAGGTTCAGGCAGTAAAATTGAGAAATGAATTGTTTTTTTCTCAAAGCAGAAGTTTTGCATTCTGTAGCATAGACTAACTTGTCAGCAGAAAATCCTACCATCTGACATGCTGGATGTGGCAGGAAGATACAGCACATCACAAATAACATTTATTTCCTGTTGATTCAACTGGGAGCAGACCATAGAACGTGGAAACACAGAAAATAACCAGAGAAGTTCCATGATGTGCATGGAGGCAGCAGTAGCCAGATTGTGAAGCACAAGGATGCTACCACAGTCAGTGCTAGGTCCCACAAGCCTTCACAGGCAGTTTTCCCCTGCCAGTGGAAAATAACACAAGGGATAACAAAAGGGTGTGATGGTTGGTGCCCATCTTCTCTTTTCTTACATGCAACATGGATCCCGGTGAAAACAGCACCCCTCCTGGGCTGTGAATGTGGGGATTTCACAGTGTGAACAGAGTTGGATAAATTGAATGAATGTGAATGAAAGCTGGGGAACTGAGTGAAATGAACGCATACCTAAATGCAACTTCTGCAGCTTGACTGGGTGCAGATGGATTTTGAAAAAAAAGTGCCTTGTCTGATGTATCTGCAGTCGAAGTGCAGGACGTGATTACACACTGGATTCTGTGGAGCTGCCTGTTCTATGTGAAGCAGAGGCTATTCCTGCTCTAAAGTTGGAGCAGCTGGAAGTCCCAGCTTCCCTGGTGGCTCTGACCGCATCAGCAGTTCTTCCCTGCGGGGATAAATAAAGAATGCAGAAACACCCTGGGAGTGATGCTGTCAAACCGGCTTCCCCTGTTTTTTTCTGGCATGTGACCTGTTCAGTTTCTCTTTTCCTCCATTCTAATCCTTGTTCCCCGCCAGCCCGTCCCATTTCTTACACAGCCCTCCACCAGTTCAGTATTGTTTGCTTACTTAGCTAATGGTCTACAGTTTGCCTGAGGCTTTCCATATAATTTTGAGGCTTCTTTGTTCTGAGGAAACTGTTAAGCTATGTGATAAAGTTCAGCTGGTGGGAGGTGGGGGCTCTGAACTGCAGTCAGTTCAGACTGTCTCATCCCCAGCACAGGCACTGGAAGAAGACACAATCTTCACTGTAAATTGTAACTGTGACTCTGCTCAGGTTACTTGCTGGAGTGGGTTGGGCTGTGGGGCTGGCTGGGCAGGGACATACCTCCCAAGCACCTGTCCAGAGAGGAGGAAAAGGAGCACGAGCCAAAATGGGAAAAAGGCAATTTGAATCTTACAAGAAAGGATGAAATTATTATGAGAAATTTAGGGGAGGAACAAGTGTGGAAAAATAAGGGGATAGTCAGCAACTGGAGTGAGTGCAGATGTGTGAGTATATGATGGACCAGCTGGTGTAAAAGTGAAGGCCTGGGATTTGGGGGCAAGTGCATCTCCAGGGACCAGCTCAGGGTGTGAGGGGACCTGTTTGTCTCTAGGGGAAAAACCATAGGGAGATCAGTTATGGGAGCTGGAATGTCCTGGCTAGCTCTGTGTGACAGTCTGTCCTGGCAACTGGAGTATGGCTGTGCCTTGTGGATCCCTCTGTGTGACCAGAGCACATGACAGCTGCAGTGTGGAAGTGGGGCCATGTGCCTGGGAAGCTTCATCTTATAAGAGATCTGAGACACTCTCAGCTCTCTTAGGTGGAGGACAGCCCAGCAGCTGGAATTACAGGAGAGGAAGGGAGGAGAGAAGGAGAAAGATGCACTTGGAATGGCAAATTGTCCCAGCAGTGCCAAGAAGGAGAGCTGTGCTGAGTCCTCTGGGCTCTGTCTCCCTTCTTGTGTGTCCTAGGACGCTCCCTGCCCCTCCACTGCCATCCTCCTGCCTCTTTCCCAAGCGCTGCAATTTTTTTATTTTGGCTCCCTTGGATCGCCTTTTTCCATTTTGCTCTGAGCAGTTCCCTGTCCCTGTATTTGCCCTATAGTCCCTGGTTTCTTCTTCCTTTGCTGTCTCAGTCTCCCAGGTAGTATTTTTGAATTTTTCCCTCTCTGTCCTGGAGCTTGTCAGTGTTTCTCCCATCTCCATGTCTCTCTGTCTGGAGGCTTGTCCCTGCTCAAGGTTTTCCTGCTTGGCTCTGTAGCATGGAGTAAGTCTTTCTCCATCTCTCTTTGCTCTGCTCCCTTGGCCCTAATTTTGAAATCCTTGCTCTCTGTCCTGTACTGGGATGTGTTCTTTTTTTTTTTTTTTTTTTTTTTTTTTTTTCTTTTTTTGGCTCCCTATTTATCAATTAATTCTTTCTTCATCTCTCAGTCTGGTCCTGGATCACAATCTTTAATTCCTCCTTTCCTTCCCTGAGGCCCATCTTTCTTTCTCCTGCCCACCTCGGGCTCCCTGTTGCTGTTTTAATTCCTCATTCCCTAGCTGGCGCTGTTCTTCCTGTGCAGGTGGTGCTGTGTCAGGTCTTTACATTTTCATTCCTTACTCTCCCTCTGTTAGCCCATTGCTATCATATTATTTTGCCATCTCTGTGTTTGGCTCCATATCCCTTGTTTTTTCCTTCTCCTCTCTCTGTGCCCTGTTGCCCCATCTGTTTATAATTTCTCCATCTCTGCCTGGCTCTAGCTCCAGCTCCCTGTTTTTTTCATTCTTTCCTCTCTGTCTTGTAGCCCATCAGTATTTTTAATTTCTCTGTCCTTCTCCCTGTGATTCAGTTTCTTCCTTTTTAGCCCGGTGGATGGTGTGATTCTGTTTTCTCCTCTGCCTCTCCTTTTCTATTTCCCTGTCCCTTGCTTTGAATCTCATGCACCTCCTACATCTTATTGTTTCCCATCCCTGTGTTTTAATTCCTCCCTTCCTGCTGCATAGTCTGTTGCTTTTTTCCTTTTTTCATCTCTCTCCATCCATCTTGCTGTGCCCACTTTTTATTCCTTCCTCTCTGTACCCTGTTGCTATTTTTTGGCCTTTTCCATCTGTTTGTCCAGCTGCCTGTCCCTATTGGTTCATTCTGCCCTCTTCCTCATTGTCAGAGACCGAAATATTGTAGTTTATGACATAAACATTTCCATTAAAGACTTTTGCCTATTATAGCAAAGCTGTATTACAAAAGATGCAGCGATGACCACCACACCCCAATGGGGTTCTGAGAGGCCCTTGCTGGCTGATGAAGAGAAGTCAAAGTAACAGCTCAGGCCTGGGGACATTCACGAAGCTTGAGCCTAACGCCTTCAGGGTGGAGACCACAGTCCCAGGGCTATCAGCTGCCAGGCTCAAACAGCCCTTGCACCAAAGAATGGGGGAAAAAGGCTGTGGATGTGTGTTGGAAAGGCCTCTGGTCAGAGGTGCAGAGACCTCCCATCCTCCGTGTGCAGAGGAGCCCAGCTGAGAGCCCTGCGCCCGGGGAAAAGCACATCCACAGCAGAGGGGTGACGCGGCCCATCAAAGGCCCCCCAAAAGGGCTCCCCAGACCCTGCACCCGAGCACTGCAGCATGATGCAACAGATCCACTGTTATAAACGCCAATCACTTGTTTCAAAAATTTAGAAAAGTTCAATAAAAATAAAATAGTTATAAAAATAATACAAGTGTAGTAATAAAGGTTACACAATTAGAGTTAGGACAATTAATGAGACAATAACAGCAAAGAGTTACAGCCCGGGCTGGGTACCCCTCTCTGGACAAAAGTGAGCCAGGAAAAGGGGACCTCGTTAAAAGAAAATTTACTCCTTAAGAAGGGTAATCTGTTGCATATACAAAACACTTTATGAATATGCATATATTTTATTTAAAACAAGAAATCCATCTGGTACGTGTCAAAAATTTTCTATAATCCCCAGGCGCCTTCCCGTCTAAGTCCAGCTTGAAGAAGTCCATTTCTGCTGATAAGGAAAACCATAAACTCCTCTCCTCTGGAAAATTTATGGGTTTCTGTAATTGTTATCTCTGTGCAAAGAATTTTTTTTTTATTATCTTCTCCTTTTCTTGAGCTAATTAAAAGAATACACACATAATTTCTATTTTAACTGCTAAAGCTTACAAAACTACATTTACTATATTATTAAAATGTTAATACAACATAACTTTCCAACCTAGCATAATACATATAGTAAATATCTGCGTAGAGCCATATAATATGCATTTTTCACATCCACAGTGTTGCAAGGGATGGTGTCAAACCGGCCCCTGCACGGGAGACTCGGGGGCGTTCCCACCTGCCCACAACGTGCAGTAATCCACGGAACCCAACACTCTTCGGCGTGGAACGGCATGGCGGCGGCAGGGGACCCTCACCACCAAGACCAGATGGCGAGCAGCAATGAGGCATCGCTGGGACCCTGGGATAGGTGATATGTTTCCACCTGTAATATATGTTATGGAATAATTCCTGTTTATGTAAAATATATGTATGTTAGAAATGATGCTTGTACGAAAAATCCTTAAAGTTTTCAATCACAAGCCGCTGCCGAGAAAAGGTTGCAAAACCACAGGTGGCAGCAAGCAGAAAGACCTCATTTACAAAATTTTCAGAGCCGGAAAAGCGGCTCTGTGAGGAGATGAGCTCCTTCCCGGGCCATCCAAGGAGACACCCAGCAATGAATACACACACGGGAGATATCAACGAACAAGATAGTCAGGAACATGCACCAGGTTCCTCAACAATCAGCATTCATCGCTTCCCAGAAACAGCTTTGTCCAGCCCAGCACAGAGAAAAGGAGATCCATGAATACGTGAAGCGAAGAGAGGAATAGGAGAACCTCTGCCTCAGGCGGAAAAAAGTGTATAAAAACTGACGGGACAGAGACAGCATTGGTTAACAGAGGGGATCCGATGCGATAGAGGTCGGATCTGTGTTCACCCAGCGCCGATCCCGGGCTCGGCACTGTCCTTTTGATTGTGGCTATCTACAACCGAATCCCGCTTGCAAAATAAAAACCTATTTTATTAATTATTAATTCAGCTTGATAATTTTTACCTATAGCACACCTAACCCCTGTCACTTTCCCCTGTCCTCCCACTCCCCATGCACACTTCTTTCTCTGTTTCTTTCTTTCCCTCTTTTCTCTTTCTTTCTCTGTGCCTCTTTCACAATTAAATAAAACATAATCGATTTTTTGGCACCAACATCTAACCTCGTTTGGTTTTAATCTCATTTTTGGGTATATTTTGAACCTTCAAAGTTCTTTCTGGTTTATACATAGAGACTTCCTTTTCTTTGCTCTTCTGGGTTTAAACCGGATTGTAACATTCCTGCACCCACCACTATCCCCTGCCATCGCCATCCCTCTCTGTTCCCAGTGCCTCTGAGCCAGCTGTCTGTGTCCCTAATCCCCCTGTCACTAATTCCTCCCTCTGACAATCCCGATTTTTCTCTCCGCTCACTCTTAGGGACGAGTCTGGGATATGGATGGGCTCTGTGTTCCTGCTGCTGATCTCGGTGCTGCTGCTGCTGCCCCCGCCCCCACGGTGGGTTCCTTTAGGGATCCCCCACCCCCTTAATTATTACAGATTGGGGGACACCCCAAAGCCCCCTCTATTTCACCCCTAAAATCCCCCAACAGGATCCAGAATGTGAAAAATGCAGATTTTATGATTTTATGAATATTATATGTGTAAAGTTAGAAAGTCATGCTGTATTAATTCTCTTAAGTGGTGTGTTAAATATAGTTTTAGGTTATAACACAATGTTAAAATAGAAACTCTGTGATGTAAGATTTTTTTTTTACTAGCTCAAGAAATGGGATAAGATCAACAAGAAACTCTTCCCACAGAGATAACAGTGACATAAAACCTGAAGAGTTACAGCCTCCTTATCGGAAAAGACAAACCTTCCACCTTCTCTCTGCCTTTTGGAACCACCAGGATTAAGGGGAAGAAGTTGACAAAAACCAGAAAAAGTCTTAATTTACAAGGAATTTATGCATCAGGTATGAGATGTATGAATATGCAACAGGCTGTTGCTTTTAAAGGTTATTCCTTTGTTCACAAGGCATGTTTTTGGCAGCTCAGTGTCCAAAAACATCCGGACGTCCATAATTCTTTGCTTTTTATTGTCTCGTAGTGTCCAAATCCCCATTGTCCAAATTTTTATTACTCTAATTTTATTACTAATTTTTTATAACCATTTTATTACTAATAAACTTTGAAGATTTTAAAAAACAAGTAATTGGTGTTTTTCACACAGAACATGCGGGCGATCGATGGGAAACTGCAGCGGGCTGATCCGTGAGCTGGGGTTTGGGGGTGCGCCGGCATTTCGGGAGGTGGCTTCCATAATTTTGGAGGCTCCCTCGTGATTTTTGGCGGATTTTAAATAACTTTTGGGGTGTCGCAGTCATTTGCGGGGAGGGCTCCCGTAATTTTGGGAAGTTCCCCTGCCATTTAGAGGGGATTCCCCATCATTTTTGGGGAGTCCCTCATCATTTGGGGGGGGTCCTGAAAAAAGACCTGAAAATGCCTGGGGACGGGTGTGTGTGTAAACTGCTAAATCCTGCTAAGTTTCTCATTTGTATGTATGTATCTGGACAAGCAATAATAATTTATATAAAAACGGATTTCAAAATACCACCCCCGAACCTGCCATATTACACATAGAAGGTTTTAGAGCATAAGAACTCCTTAATAAATCCATAGGGCTTGAAAATGCAAATGAAACTTTTCTGTATGTAAGCGAAACTAGAGTGAAGGGCTTGAAGATGTGAGAAATTATGAAGAAAATAGAAATAGCTCTTTGTGAAGAGCCAGGGGAGGAGCAGAGCAGTTGCTGAGTGTCATCAGGGTAAAATTGAGGTGATTCTGTAGGAGGCAGGGGGGAAAATGTGGGAGATAAAGGTTGTGTTGTAAAGAATGAACATTTTGAGATTAAAACAAGGTAGTCAGTAGTGGAGAAGTGGGGAAGGTTTGGGTGATAACATTTGATGTAATCTCTAGGAGAAAGAATGAAGGTAAAAATGAAGTTCTTAGTAGAGGACGTTTTAGGGGTAAAATTGAGACAGGTTGGGAAAATTGTGGTGGCTAATCTGTAAGGGACAGAATAAATGTTTTGGGGATAAAAGGTCATCTGGGGTTGTAAAATCTAGCTAAACTGCAGGGCACATAGTGAATACTTTGGAAGTATAATCTGATCTAATCTGTAGGGGACATTTTGAAGAAAGATTGAGGCAATTTGTAGGTGACATTTTGAGGGTGAAATTAAGGTTATTTGTAGGGGACAAGTAGGGAGAACCTAGGGGAAAAACCTGAGGAAATCTGTAAGGCACAGAATGAACCAGTTTTTTGTAAATGTGAGGTAACCTGTAAGGGACAGAATGAACATCCTGGATTTAATATGTGAATTAGTCAGTAGGGGATGGAGGTAAAATTGGAGTAAAAATCTGAGGAAATTTTCTCAGGGACAGAATGAACATTTTTGAGGGAAAAGCAAAGGTAGATTGTGAGGGGGAGCAGAGGTGATGTTTTTGAGACAAGTGTTGAATTTATATAGATGAAAAAAATCAGCCTTTTATGGGTGCAGAACCTGGGGACTTTAGATAGAAAATAGAGCCTTTCTGAGAGAAAGTAGGGGACTGAATATTTTGGAGAAGAAATTTGATGTAATCTGTAATGGATAGAATGAGCATTTTGCAGGGAAAATTGAGATAACTCATGGAAGGCTTTGGGGTTAGAATCTGACTTAATCTACAGGGGACAAGTATGGGACAGTTTTTAGGAAAAAACTGAGGTAATGTGTAGGGGAGAGAATGCAAAAAAACTACATAATCTGCAGAGGGGAATAAAATTAATATTTTAGGAATGAAGTTAATATTTTGGGAGAGAATAAAAATACTGATGTAAACTAATGTAATCAGTAGAGTACAGTTAGGGAAAAATTTGGGATAAAACTGAGATAATCTCCAGGATAGAGAATGGATATTTTGAGGTTAAAATGACATAACCAGTGGCGAATAGGAAGGAAGGACACTTCCTCCCCTGAAGGACACCAGTTGCCACTAATATCCATTGGGACACTGAGCCTTTGGCTGCAACCCTCCGCATTTGACCATCCAACCACTTTGTTGCCCAGTCTAACAGTCCACTCATTGAATCCATCACTCTCAAATTTATAGAGAAGGGTGTGGGGGTCATGTCTTTACAGAAGCTTTTTACAGCTATCGTAATAATAAGTTATTACAAATGTTCATGATTCTATTTTTGTTCTTTTCGTGCCGCTGCTTTGTTCAAAAAAGCTCTGTGAAATTCCCTGAAATCTGTTTGATATAGATGATGGTCAAAATCTCCTTTAACATCATCATTTTGGGGCACCTGCCTCCCAAGGCTGGACACAAGCACACAAAAAGGACCTCACTGTCATAGTTAGGAGTGCAAATCATTTAGGTTAGCACAGGTCAGCTAGAAAAGACCTTGTGCTCAGAGAGTTAAACTAAAAAGCATTTTTTTTTCAATGCAAGTAGCATTCTCATGATTGGTGGTAGCAGGAAAAGAAAAGCTGAAAAATATTCAGCTCTGGGTCATGTTTTACTCAACCCTTCTGAGCAGAGTGACTGGGGGAAAACAATGCAAAACTTCAAGTGAAGTAATGTTGAAACACTCTAAATGTGGATATAACCTCAGTTCTAACTGCAGTCTTTTAGAAGATTATGGGACAAACTCTCCTGGAAATTCATTTACCATCATGTCTAACATCCTGTTAAATGAGGAGTGCACCCTTCTCAAGCTTTGTGAAGCTGGGAGGAGCAGTTGCTACAGAGAATTAGGCCTGCCACTGACAGGGTGGGTAAATGGGCTGACAGTAACCCTGTGAAGTTTGAATGAGTGAATGCAAGTCCTGCACCTGGAAGGGAGTAATCCCTTGCAAACATCCAGGCTGAGGCTGACTGTCTAGGCAGCAGATCTGCAGAAAAAACCAGGGGGTTCCTAGTGAACAACCAGTTGCCCATGAGCCAGTGGTATGGCCTTGTGGCAGAAAAGCCCATTGGCTTCCTGGGATGTTTTAGTAAGATGTAGCTAGCAGACTCAGGGAAGTGATCCTTCCTCTCTGCTTGGCACAGCTGAGACCACGTTTGGAGTTCTGTGCCCAGTTTTGGGCTCCCCAGGATAAAAAGGGTAACAGCATATTGGCACAAGAGTAATGGGAGACCACCAAACTGCTTGAAGCTCTGGCATGTGACATGTGAGGAAAGGCCAAAAGAGCTCAGTGTGACCAGCGTAGAACAGACAAGGTAAAGGTGAGACCTTACTGTATGTTCTACTCTGAAAAGCATGGAGGATGAAAATGGTTACCCAGAAGAAGGATCCAGACTCTCAAGATGCTCAAGGAAAGGGCAAGAGACAACAGACACAAACAAAAGATCTTCCAGTTAGATATGGGGTAAAAACTCTTCCCACTGAGGATGAAGATGCATGCAGCAGCCATTTTTACCAGCGGTTCATTCTCCCAGGTTGTCTTTACAAGCATTACCTAAACTGTACCAGATGTTAGCACAAGCCTGAATTCACAAGAGTCAATAGTAGAGTGAAGAGAGCATGGTGAGTCTCATGAGCCCCTCAGTCTTTCCAGTAATCCTCCTTGCTGTGATGTAGTGGGATGCTGAAAATCAGCAGGAGTTGCTTGCAGCTCTTTGGGAAAGACTACTGTGATCTAGAGCCTGTGGAGAAACCTAATAGAGGAAAATTATAAGAGTAAAGAGAAGGATAAATGAAGGTAATGAAAATGAAGCAAAACTCCAACACAAAGTATATGTTTAGATTATTAAAAATAAAATTTACAAAATTTCCAGTCATAAGGGATGGAAGCTGAATGAAGAAATAAACTGTCAGGAACAATAGGGAAGGCTGGGTTGTTCTCTGTTTAAAATCAGACCCACCACATATCATGCTGTCAGTGCAAAGCACTTGGATATTCCTATTCTCCTTTCCCACTCCCAGGGCCAAGTATCTCACACAGCTGTGGTACCAAGCTGGAGCTTTTCTCCTCTTTTGATGCTTCTGGGCCCAGGAGCCCCAAGAGTAGGAACAAAACTAAAAGAGAGCTGGTAGGCAGAAAACCAGTGGGTGTCAATGCCTCAAAAAGGCAAAGGCTAAAAGACTGGTCAGAAATCAAAGGACCAAATAGGTGATGATGACATAGTAAAAAACATATTAATCCTGGCTGCCCAGCTGTTTGTGGGGCCCTGAGAGAGGGGCATGGGATAGAACAACCCATTTGACAGACAGAATTTGCTGAGTTGAAAGGGACTTACCAGGATCATGGATTCTAACTCCTGGCTCTGCACAGGTCACCCCAACAATCCCACCCTGTGCTTGAGAGCATTGTCCAAAAACTCCCGGAGCTCTGGCAACCTTGAGGCCGTGAGCATTCCCTGGGGAGCCTTCTCCAGTGCCCATTCATGCTCTGGGGAAGAACCTTTTCCTGGTATCGAGTCTGACCCTCCCTGACACAGTTCCAGCCATTCCCTTGAGTCTTGTCATGGGAGTGAGATCAGTACCTGTGCCCCTGCTGCTCCTCAGGAGGACGTTTAAGACCATGATGAGGTCTCCCCTTAGTCTCCTCCAGACTGAACAATCTGCTGGTGAGTTTGTAACCACTAGATGGAACTCAAACCCTTTGCATTAGTTCACTGGTTATCTGCAGAGAGTTCATCCTGATTTTAGGTAAGGCTGTGGGTCTGGTAGCTGAATGTCAACACCTGTGCTCAGTAGAAAAGGCCTTTTATGGAAATACAGCAAGAGCTCCTAAAATATGGGTTCATCATTAATTCATTCATTCTAGTGAGCAGGGATACTGAATATTTTATGTCCAAACCTAGGTAATGTTATTGGCACCTACAGAGTGGCACAAAAGCCTCTGATGACTTGAGGAAGAGCACTTGGATACATCATTCCTTAGACAGACCACCAGTACATGATTTTGGGTAAGTCACTTAACATTTCTGTGGCTTGGTTCCCCCTTTGCTAAAGTGAGTTTTGAAACAGTCTGCCTTAAAGTGTGCTTGAGCATCCAGTATGTTATTGTTGAAGCTTTTTAATACTCCTTGGTGGGGTACATCTTGCCAGTATACAGTGGCAAACAAAAATGCAATCATCTACAACACAAATCCTACTGTCCTTCAGTTTTTGAGACTCCAGACTTGTTTTCTTAGAGCCCATTAAATAAAACAAACTAAAGGACAGCTACCATTCATTTTTAAAGGCTTAGCATATTTAATTATATTTAAAGAATAACCAGCATTATAAAGCCTAGAGGCCCCAGGCAAGATCAGCTCTGTGTTGTGCTGTGTCTTGTACAAACAGAGTAAAAGGAATTCCTTCCCTTAAGCAGGTTATGGTCTTGACAGGAAAAAATGTACCTGGGGACAGAGAAAGCAAGCAGTGCCCTAGTAAATGCAAAAAAAGCCATCACTTGACATGAGGGAATTCAGAGGTATAAGAGTTGCTCAGCAGCTGGTGTAAAGCTGGCATAGCACCATGGATGCTGTGAGTTTGCAGTATTTTATGCCAGCTGAGGATATACCTCAGGTAGGGGAAGTGCTTTTCTTAATGTCAGATTCAAAGTCTAGCCTAGAGTTGAACCAGATCTTCCAAATCCTGATCACAAGGCTTTGTTTTCATGCACTTGCTTCCCCACTGGCCAGGCCCTGGAAGGGTGGCTTGCTTGTCTCAGATAGTGGTGCTCAAGGACTCCGCTGAAACATCACTGCACACAATTTGTAGGAACCCAGCTGGGATTTTAGATGGGCACAGAGTAATGTGGAGAAAGCCTAGTCCAGATCTGAAACAGAAGAGACTGAAACATTGCAATTAATTGTTTTAAAGAATTACCAGCTGAAAGGAGAGTAGAATTCTTGCTATTACCAAACAAATTTTAAAAATAGTTTATATTCTAAATATAATGCTTAATGCTTAAATATTAATGCATTAATGCTTAATGATTAAGTATTGTCTTTTCCCACCAAACACAGTATCTTTAGCTGTTATCAGACAAGTAGGTTGTGTGTTAATTAAATATACCGTTCAAAATGCATTAGCCACCTTCAAAGTCAGTAGAGATTATTTTTCCTTACCTGCACTGAGGTGATACTGTGACTATATTAATAGTAGCAATATACTTTGTTGCAGTATGCCGTAGGGGGCGTGCTGGGCTACTAATGCGGGGGCGTGACCGTCCCCCTGGGAGCCCTCCAATCCCACTAATCAGAAGGTCTGGCACAGGGACGGATGAAGACGACACGGGGCTTGGGATAAACCACAGCACATTTATCTGACAGACAAGATGGAGCCCCCAAATCAGACTTGGGGGGAATGGTGAACAGATGTTTTTATACAGTAACTCAGGAGGAGGGGTGTAGGAACATTAACCAATGAGGGTAAATCTGGGGAGGGGTCTAAGGTGGGACTAAACTATTGTAAACCTATCAGGGGAAATAGGGGAGTGGACTAACACAAAGTAACAAATAGGATGTCCAGTATAACAAAATAGACAAGGAACACTCTGGAAGGAGGGGTTGGGACTAGGAGGATTGGCAGGGAGAGTTCTGGAAAAAGGGGCAGGGAAGGGGAGGATTGACAACTTGGAAGGGATGTGGTTAGGGATGGGATTTGGAAGATTGACAACTGGGGAGAGGAGGGATTAGGGAAGGTAATGGGGGCAAACATGAATTTAACCAAAACACACTACAACAATCCTTCAGAGTAATGCAGAGATATTTGATTTCTCAAGACACATGGGAGGCTCCAAAATATTTCTCAATAGTTATTTCACCATTCAAATAAAATTAAAGAAGCAGTACTAATGGTGACTATTCTGAGAAAAAGACTCTTCTTTATCAATTTGTATGTATAAACACCAAGAAACTAGTAAAAGTCATCAGAATATTGAAAATGGAGCAGGCCAATAATCTACTACCTGCTCTGGTAGTAGATTATTGGCCTTTCTGATATACAATCCTTCAGAGAAAGAAAAGACACATTTCTTACAAGTACGTTTTGCCAATTGTCCAAAGCATGCAAGGAAAGTGGAAGGGAAGTTAGTTCCTAATCTAATGTACCAATTAATTGATAGATCATGTGACATACATTAATTGATAGCAGAACGATCCAAATATGTAATTTAAAGGTTTGTACAATGTTTAGGCTTTTAGTCTTCCCAATTCAGCTTGGAGGTTTAACAGAAGTAGTTTACAGAACCTAACCTGAAGCCAGTGAAGTTTCCTTTGCAGGGGCTTAACTGGGAGAGTAAAGCTCCAGAGGAATCATTACCAGGTGGGGTCACACAAAAAAGGTACAGAAAAAGAAAGAGGATGAGCCCTGTCCTTATGGAAAACTCCTCCTGATTCACTGAGGATCTAAGAACAGGAGCTAAGATTCCAAGCTGAGAACATTGCAGTTCCCACTTTGGGCATTTCTTCCTGTTTGTGTGGCATTACTCAAGCAAGATACAAACCTTTTCTCAAATGAGGAAGGTCAGTCAAATGAGGTACTTGGATTGAGAATAGGTAGATGAGGAGTTTTTTAATTGGAGTCTTGTCTTGCACGTGAATTCTGAATTTACTGGCTTTGGTCAGTGCACTTCTTCTGTTTCACAAATGCTAACGACTTTACAAATCCATCCTCCTGCTCTTGGAAAGAAGCAGTTTGCCTCGGAGACTTTGCAATATTCTTGGAAATAAGGACATAAATGAAAAAACAACTGACTTGTAAGAGGGGATTAGCAGAATTGTAGCACTCTTGGCATATAAGAGACTGTGTTTGTAATGATACATTTTATTCACATTATATAAAGTAGCAAAACTTTAAAACAGTAGCTAACACTTAGCAACTCATTGCTGATCCTCCTAAGAGGAAATAATAAAAGCCCATTTCTTCACTGACATAAAGCTATTTGCACTGACCATGCAGAAATAGTGTCTTCCAGATTGATACTACTGCTAACATGCATTCACAATTTGTGCTTTATTATAAAATCCCTGTGGTCTTGCTGGAGACAATTTTCCTAGACTTTGGGCTTGATTATCTTGTGATATGCAGGCATTTGTTTATTGGAGGGCACAAGTTACTGATGTGCAACATCCAAAAGTGATAAAGGCTCTACATTTAGTTTAATCCTATTCCATCTATTTTGGAATAATTCTGCCTCCAGGAAAGGGCAAATATGAAATATAAAGTAAAATTGACTAACAAAGGTAAAACTGGAAGCTTTGGTCTGGGTTGGATATCATAAAAAATAAAAGGTGGTCCACAAGTTTTGCCATGCTGTGGTGACTGATGGAGAACAGGAGTGTGATAATTGTTTGCAAGCCTTTCCTGGAAACATCTTGACTGTTCCAAGATGCAGAAATTCAATCTGAGGATGATGTAGCAATAATCAGCATTTTACCTGAAAAATATTACCAGCATTCTCTTCTTGGAAAGCTGAAGTGATAGGGAACATGCTGCCATCATTTAACTCTGGACTAGGCAGTGATGTTTTTCAGGCATGTAGTCAATCACCAAGCCAGTATAATGTAGGCCAGATTAAACCTGCAGCAAAAAATTGGAATCAACCTTTCAAGTTTTTACTTTTCCAACAATTTTCCTTTAGATTTTATCATTGCTTAAAAAGGTTTTTATGTATGTTTATATATGTAAGTATCTCAAGAGCTTGTAGATTTTTTTGGCACTTTCCTCCAGCTGTGAACATCCCATGACTAAGTGGAAAGATGTCCTTGCCTGTTGTTTGTCCTGCGTAGTGCAGTAAAGTCAGTCCAGCACCTCTTGGCACTCCAAGGGCCAGCCACCATGGCTGCCAATTTAAACAGTGTCAGAGAACATCCCCAGCTACGGGAACACTGCTAGCTGCTCGTTCAGGCATTGACTGGAGGGGTCCTTGACAGCACCTTTTCCCTTGTAGCAAGCAGCATGCACCTGAGCAGAGTCTGAGTGTGGTTTGGAAGGTGGTGTGGGACATTAAACCTCAAAGAAGGTTTGGGTGCCATCAGGCTGGCTCAGAGGGGTGACCTTAACAATGATGTTGTTGGCTATTCCATGCCAGCAGTGTCTTGGGGACACTACTTTGACCTGATTTTACTGATATTACTTGGGAGTAAGAGTCACAGTTTGCATGTACCTGTGATGTCCCACTTTTAAGGGGAAGGGAGCACCCAAGATTCGTAGATGCTCTTGGTCAAAAGGAACAACAAAAGTCAGAGGGTCTGCAAAAACTCACGTTAGTAAATTACATCCTTGGCATGGAAATTGGTAGGTTAGTCCCTGACCTACTATATAAGCACACGTCCGTGGGGGTTGGATAAAGGGGTAAGATGAAAAGGAAGAAAGGAGCAAAGAGAAAAAGAGAACACCAGTCCTTGTTCTGGCATTGATCCAGCTCATGGGATGTCCAGGGTCCTAGGACATGCTGCCTGGGATTGGTGGGGGTACCTTTTTATAGATAAGTTTTCCCTACCCTGAAGACAGGGTTATATTTTCTGTGCAAATTACTTCTTAGGCACAGTCCCTTCTTTCAGCCCTTTCTTGAAATGGGTAGGAGGGCTAAAGGGGTCTTGGGTGGTGTAGATTCCTCCCTACACTCCATGCCCACTTCTCAGCCTCATCCCTATGTGCTGTGTTGTGCTTATCTCCAGGAACTAGAACAAGAGTGCTTGTCCCAGAGAAGTGCTGCCCTACCTCCACATGGCCCCCTTTGCCAGCCACACTTTGTTCTTTCCCACAGCATGGTATTGTTTGCTATTTCCAACAATCCTTGTTTGACTCCACAGCCATCTGGCTGTCAGTGTTTGAGATACACACATTAGCCCCTTACCTTCTGGGGTTTTGCAGCACTGGATGATTAACCTTGCTGGGAAATGGAAGATTTAATCCCAGTTAAATTACTACAGTAACAAGGTTGCAGCATCTCCATTACCTGCAGTGCCCTGGGCATCTCTAAATGTCCCATCATGACAGGCACTGTCCAGATGCAGGTTGTTTCTGCCTGTCGGTGGGCAGGAAGGCTTTGCATCCAGCAGTCTCCCTCATGACTTGTGCCACATGCCAAGGTAGCATATTTTTTAGCATCTCATCCATGGACAAATGTAGACTTTTGCAGTATGGAATGTGTGTGTGATATGACTGACTGGAGTTCTTCACAAACATTTACATGAATTAAGGAAACCTTTCTCCTGTCCCATAAGCTGTGTCACCCCTGGGCTCCCAGTGACACTTGCCAGCTTTGTCTCCTCACAGACAGAGTGCACCAGGCTTTCTCCAGGGCTTAGACTTTCCCCTACACTGTAGACAGGCCAGCAAATTGGCCCCGAGACATGACTCTTGGCTTTCAGCCCTTTCCAGCTTAGGAGAAGCTAACAGATGTTCTGCTCCGAGTTCATTACAGGTTTCCAGGCAGGGGAAATTAGCAAAGTCTCTTTAGCATCTGCCTTTTCCAGCTGAGGAGGAGTCAGATGCAGAGGAGCTCCTCAGCCCTACCTATCTGATCTTATTTGGGCACAGATCCCTCTAAGTTTACCACCTGAACTGTCCCACTCTGCCACTGTGGTGGCCCCAGCTGGCCCTGCCTTTTCTCTCTAGGGCAAAATGAACTGGCTGTGCTCAAGAAGTGTTGCTTCAGAGCACTTGCAATTGGTTTAGATGAGGAGTCAGGAAAAAAAAAGAAAAAAAAAAATAAACACCAAAAAAACCCCCAGTCCTCTAAGGTCTTTACAGAATACCAGGATGGCTCAGGCTGAAAGGGACCACAGTGGCTCATATGGTCCCACATATGAGTGGCTCATATGGTCCCACCTCCCTCTTCCAGCAGGGCCATCCCAGAGCACAGGGCACAGGATTGTGTCCAGCTGATTCTGGAATATTCCCAGTGAGGAGACTCCACACCCCCTCAGGCTCTGCCCAGGGAAGAAGTTCTGCCTCCTGCCCAGGTGGAACCTCCTGGGATCAGTCCCTGCCCGTTCCTCTGGTGCCATTGCTGGGCCCCCAGAGCAGAGCCTGGGCCCTGCTTGGAGCCCTCCCTGCAGACAGGGACAGCCAGGGCTGAGGGCCCCTCTCAGCTGGGGCTCCTCTCGAGGCTGGACAGCTCCAACTCCCTCAGCCTTTCCTTGTCAGGGAGATGCTCCAGGGCCTTCCTCATCTCCGATGGCCCTGCTCCAGGAGCTTCATGTCCCTCCTGTCTGGATGATCCCAGACCTGGACATAGCTCTCCAGAGGTGCCTCACAGGGCTGAGCAGAAGGGCAGGATCACTTCCTGACCTGCTGGTACTGCTCTTCCTGATATCCCAAGGTTCTATTGGCCTTCTTGTCCCCCAGGCAACCATGGGGGCACTGCTGGCTCATGGTTCTGTCAGTCAGTTGCCATGGTTATTTACTTTTCTTCAAGCCTCAGGTTCTACAGCCCAGTAATTGCATGAGAAACCTGACTCTTGCTTTAATATAAATTATAATAACAGCTGCAGATAAAGGAATGGAATTACTGATTCTAGCAGGCAAAATAAGAAAGGCTAAAAAACCCCAACAGAGGGAGGTGCATGGATGAGTAGCGAGGAGGGATGGCAGCTGGCTGGGCCATGTCCTGGGTGGCATGTCCCCACACCAGGTCTTCTGATGAGGAGCAACCTCAGCATCAATTCATGTGATAAGGGCCCATGCCAGACCCAGTCATACAAGGAGCAAAAGAAACACCATCCCTTCTGCCAAGCCTGGGACCAAAGGTCAGGTGACCCAGGCCCACAAAGGTCCCCAAAAGGTCTCTTCCTCCTCCTCTCCCTTGGCTGTGTCACCTCGTCTGGCTCCAGTGCAAGCAGACTGGTAATGCTGGGGTTTGAGCTGGAGGGTTATGAGCACTAAGAGCAGGCAGCTGGAGGCAGAGAAGGGTGGCTTAATCACAGGTCTCTGCTTTGGCAAAGAAACATCACAAATGAAATTTTGCTCATGATGTTTTAGAGCTTGTTGGTTTTAAGTAAGTGTCTACATGGGGAGCAAACTTTTCATCACTGATCAGCCATTATCATGTTTGATGGACTTGTAGCATTGCTAAACCCATCACAGTGCTGCTTAGAAAAAGTATGTTCTGTAATGTGAGAAAATGCCTTTGCAGTTCTTACTTATTTCTAGTAAATTCAATATTAGCAATGAGATCTATAAAAAAACTTCATGCCTCTTTCTTTCACCATCAGAATGTTGCTGGGAATCAAGAAGATACTATTAGAGTGTTTAATAGTGGAGTGGTGAGGGTAAGAGAGTCTTACCTGGGATGTGAAAGGGTTAACACACACAGGAGGGGCTCTGAATCAAGAAGGGTATCAGTTTTCTGACCTTAGTGTTACTTAGCCTCAAACTGTTGGAGCTTGGTGCAGGAGTTATCAAGGGAAATCTATAGGTCCTGTTAAATATATTAAGGGGGACAAGATAATCACAACAAAGGTAGGGTTTGATGAAGTTATTGGAGCTTACTTTAGCTTTATGCTGATATAAATTCTTCAGTGCTGAGCTACTGGTCTTATTATAATAGATGCTGTGATCCTGTAACTGTTTGCACCAGCAACAGCCAGACAGCACCGCGTCCTCCACTGCCTTGGAACTGTGATGGACCTGCCATAACAACATGAAGCAGAGGCAAACACACTGCAAGCACAAATGGGACAGCCTGGAATATGTGTTTGCATGACATTGGCTAGTTGCCTAAACTCCTGCTGCAGTCAGTGGCCACAAAGAGATAATTCACCTGTTCCCCTGGCCCACTGCAGACACCCACAACAGGATGAAGTGAACTTCAGTCACTAAAGAGAAATCTTTCCCTTTCAGAGTGACAGGGGAACAACTGATTTGGACCCCCAGCTCTATTGATTACAATTAATGTTTTTTTCTTGGTGTCCATCAGTAAAGGTGAAAGCAGAATTAAACCCTGTTTGAGGAAGGAAAGGGTATTTGAATTTGGTATTGTATTTTTTTACCTGGAATTTTCCTTGGCCATATTAAGTATGGTCCACTACTGCATGAATCCATAGAGTTAGGAAACTTATGAAGTATCCAGGCATCGGAACAAAAAGTAAGAATATTAATATGGAAGTTAATAATTCAGATTGTGTGAGTGGAAAATTATATAAATTGAACTTTGGAAAGACAAGATTAACAGTATAAATTTGACATTGCAGCAGTGATCTCTGTATTGAGTCAGTGACTGCTCCATATACTATGCCAAAGGCAACTCTGTATGGGCTACTTTTGAAATAGTAACTGAAAGGCTTTATGGCAAATGGATAAAGAATCCAGCAAACAGTAATTAACCAAATTATATTATGGTCAAAACAAAGAAAATATTAAACTCTCCAAATTAAAATTAAATCAAATGCCTTATAATATGACACAGATAAATACTCAACAATTATGGGATGAAACATCAGTGCCCGTAGGCAAATACAGAACAATATATTTCTAATGGGAGACACTCAAGAGACTATTTATTTAAGTTGCACTAAGATTCATACTGTGCTAATCTCATTATGAACCATATATGGAAACATGGGCTGCAGCACATTATATGATAAAATTGGACCTTAAAAGATTATCACATTCATAAGGCTCTTCTCTTAAATTAGGGTAGCATGACACTTTATATATTGCAACACTTGGCTCTAGAAAGTAATGCTGTTAGAAAATATTAATGCTGTTAGACTGATTTAACAAGCAATTTGTCTTCCAGGATTTCTTTTTCAGTTGAAAATTACCATTAACACCTCTCAGATCCATACAAACATGTTCACCTTTCAAATCATGTGACCTGGTTTTATTATGGCTTATGTGCATTCTGAATTTGTGTCTGAGGGTGGTAAATTGAGTGAAAAAATAAACCTTTTCTCCCACTTTATAATATCTACTTCCCATGCTGTATTTTTCATCTGTCCATGCTCAGCTGCTTTACCACTACTCCAATTTTGTTTGGTGAGAAAGCTGTAACAGAGAAGGGACCTCAGGTGCAAATTCCCCCATGAAGGCACTAAACCCCAGGTTTTTGTGTTCTCTGGTCTCTGGAAGTAGGATGGCACTGTTGCATCGCTGCTGATACCACTGTGACTGTTTTAGGTCTAGCACTCTGGGGTTGGCCGATGCCTCCAAGCACACTGGGCAAATTTATGATCAGAAGTGGGCAAAGTGGCAGCTTTGATTTAAAATCATGAGCCTATTTAAAAGGACCAAGGAGCTATTCCTGTCTCTTTTATCAGCTGCCCATTGCCATTTGAAGTACAATTGCCCAGCTGGGCACTTCACTCACGGTGGCTCACTGCATCCAAGGAATAGTGGTGTATTTACAGAATTGTCAGACATGTGGATCTGTCTGTCATCATGCCACATCAGAACACTTCTGTGGATTCTGATTGGGAAAAGAGGTGAAAAATCTCATAAAAAACAGTTTCTGATTTTTATTCGGAGTGAAGCTTTTCTTTCTTCTGTATCACTCATACATATCCAGAAAAATACATTTTCTTAAGCAAACTGAAGGAAGTCTTGTCACTCATCAAGCACTCATGGCACTGACCTCTAGAGTTTTAAGTGATTTGAGTTCTCTTACACAAACTAGGAAGCAACTTTTCAATCAGCTTATCTTTTTTCTTTGTAAAATAATGTGGCATTTGGCATCAAGCAAGGCATTTTAAATAGAGACAGCTGGTGCCAAATGTTTTCAGGGAGAAAGCCTGAACTTGTGATTTTCCTCACTTTCCCTCATTACAGATTTGGTATCTTTAAACCATAATACTTTTTGATTTTTTCCCCCCATCCTTTCCTCTGTCTTGTGTTGGTTGGACTTACTGGCTGGTGGTCAGCTAGAAGAGTTTGGGGGTTAATAAACAATATAGAGACCAGACTGTTAATTGGGATCTCTGGAGACAGAAGTGTTGTAGAGACTGTACAGGGAAAAAATCCCCCCACAGCTATGGTATTTCTGTTGCAAAGATATTTTGAGCTTTTCCAACTTGTAAGAAGGCTTCAGAAAGGACTCTCTGTGGGAAGGTGTACCCAGGAGGGACACATAGAATATGCTCTCTTTATCTCTGCTTTCTCTGCAGGTTTTGATGGCAGACACTTCTACCTGTGAAGCACAAGGATTCAGCCTTGTGCATGTTTTTTCCCACTCTGCTAGTGAGAGATTCAGAATCACAAAGTGACAGAATCCAAACCCTTATCTTGGTTACAAAGAGGTGGTAGAGTTTTCATCAAATATAATAAATGAAATGGAGCATTCATCTCCCAAAAGGAATACACATCATCTGAGCAAATAAGCTGAGATGGGAAATCTTTTACTGATGAACTTCATTTTCAATACTGGATGATCAGGTTGGAGGGGAATTGTGTGGGGGTTTTTGTTGTGTTTGGTTTGGGGTTTTTTTGTTTATTATTATTAATTATCATTATTATTGAATGCATCATGGCATCAGCATCAGAAAATGGCTTAAGCAGCAGTACCCCCAAAGTCCAACTCCGGCATCGAGAGCCAGTATATTTACTTGCACAAATATTGTCACCTGAAGACACACGTTTACTGTCCAGAGAGGAACCAAAGGTAAAGTACAGCCTTGGTACAAAGTTCCTTTGACGTTGAAATTCGTTCCCTTTCACAGATTGTGACATGCCAGTTTTGGCCATTGAAGAGTGTGATGCAAGATGCAACAGTTTGCTGTGGCTTCCTCTTCATCTGGGCAGATAGCCAGGATCTCTCTTGTAGATGGAAGTAGAAAAAAAAGAGGTTTTTTATGTCAAGAGCTGCTGGTTTTAATTTTGGAAAGCATATTTTTAGCAGCAAAATGGTGGGCATAGTAGATGTGTTTTTTCTTGTTAGCTTTTTGTTCTTTAAATAAATGAGCACTTGATTATGGACAGGAGGGTAGATGAGAGGACAAGAAGGGCCAGCTTGTTTTTTGAAAAGTTCTAGAGATGCTACAGGACTTATGTTCCCAAAGTTCTTAGAGATAGAATAGAATAGAATAGAATAGAATAGAATAGAATAGAATAGAATATTTCAGTTGGAAGGGACCTGCAGTTGCCTGGAATCTGCATATGACCAGGTAGGAGATGAACCCGCTGGCCACGTGAGCTGGACCTGCAGAGGGAAAACACATCTGGAAGTGTTTGACCTTTGCATCCTTCACCCAGATGAGATCTCTTTACAAAAGCAAGCATCCCAAACAGGCATTGTGTAGAGCTGCATCAGAAGGTGTAAATCACTGTCCCTCTTTACTGGGTGCAATGAAAAGCAGCATTTATCTCCCATAGGTGTGCAAGGCAGATGATGGAGCTCAGAGCAGTCCTGCACAGGGAGGATGGTGCTGTTGGCAATGGCCAGAGGGTGGTAGCACTGCACAGCTCCTACTACTCTATCCTTCTCAAACTACAGTAAAAAATAGCTGCATTTCTTCATTTCTTGTGAGGAAAAGAAGAAAGAAGAGGTGAGGAAAGGTGGAGATTTTTAAATGAAGAGGAACTTTTACAAAAACATGTCATTTTCCCAGGCCATAAAACATTATGCTAGCTCAGACTAGTGGTGGTGGAAATTTTCTGAGCTTCTACTTTTCCAGAGAATGCTCCTTTTGATATGACAGCCACAGGCTGTCAGGCTTATAGTTTCTCTGCCATGGCACACAACTACCATAAACAATGACTCCACCATGATAGTGGTCATACGCAGCTTCCAGGCAATTGCAGGTCCTTTCCAACTGAGATATTCTATTCCATTCTATTCTCTTCTGTCTCTAAGGACTTTGGGAAGGTAACAATATTAGGTGTCATGGAAGTCTTCTTGTATACACATCTGTCCATTTTTGTACTTGTAGTAAGGTTACCTTAATTTTTCTGAAAGTTGGAAAACTGAGAAAATTAATTGTTGAAGGGCACAAATCACACTAATGCTAACATCAGAACTATTGTGTCACATGTACTTGTGCATATAGTGGTGTGTCTGACTGTTAGTATTACTTAGCTTGTAGTTTAAAGCATAGAAGGTCCAAAGCTCACAGCTTCCAAATATCATTTTATATGACATTATGTATTTTAGAGCTATAAAAATAAACTTGGGGTGCTGACATCAGTCATCTCTTCTGTTTCTCTCCTATCCCAGTGAGAACTGTGTGCCCCTGTCTGTTTACTCCCATGTCCAGTTGCATTTACTCTAATAGTTTAAACCACTATAATGTGTTGGTCTTGCTGCGTGACCATAGGCAGATGGTTTCACTGCTCTGAGCCTCAGTCCTCTCATAGGTGAAACAAAGGTAATGATGCTCTGTGGAGGGCTCTGAGATCTCCAGCTGCTGTGGAAGAGACAATAGTGTGATTATAAATGCCCAGGCATTGTAAGACCCCATGTTTGGTGGCATTTTTTTGTCTGTCTCCTAACACTTTCAAATGCTGCCATGCACACTCTCACTGTGTTTTCTTCTCCCTCTCCACTGCAGCTCTTTCTCCTCTTACTGCTACCTCTCCTCTGTCCCAAAGGTCTCTCAAGAAAATCCATTTCATCTATTGACCCATTTTCCTCCTATTGTTTGGTTCTGATTTGTCACCGCCTTTCCCTTAATAACCATTTGTATCAACAGTTCCTTCACCACCATCCCCTTTCCTGCTCCCCTCCTCCACAATTCTTCAGCCCTGACACTTACTCTAGAAACAGCCTCGGGCTATTTCTAACCTTCCTTCTCTCATCAAAGTACTTGAAAAATCAGCTTGCTTCCTTCTCTTGGAAGGGAGGCTGCAGTGGTTCATGGGCCAGGCTGGGAACCAGGAGCTCGTGGTTGGTGATGGTGACAGTGCCACTGAATCACCACCCGGCCTTCGGCAGGGTGCTCACCCCCTCTCCTCTCCTCTCCTCTCCTCTCCTCTCCTCTCCTCTCCTCTCCTCTCCTCTCCTCTCCTCTCCTCTCCTCTCCTCTCCTCTCCTCTCCTCGCTTTAAAATAGGAGCAGTACTTGTGTGCTTACTTCACATGGATGTTGTAAAAACTTAATTACCACTTGTAAGATGGTATCTAAGAGTGAAACGTGTCTTTATCTCTCACTGTGGTAGTTGTGACCACTGCAATCTGCACTTAGTTCAGGCCCTGGCATATGGAAGTATCTTCCACAGGCAGCTAAAGCCTTCCTTTCTCCTGGTCACAAAGGTCTCTGTGCCATAATCCTCTGACACAGAGGAGTCTCCCTGGCTGTGAGGATAACAGGCAAGGAGGCTAAATTTCCATCCAGTCAAGGTCCAGCCTATCCAGCCACTGATCACTCCCTCTCTCTGCCGCCCTGAAATTGCTGCCAAGGTCTCTTCTGAACAAAAATCCCAGTCCTCATCACAAATGCCTTTTCCAGCCTCACCGGCTGCTTTGCTCTTCCCTTCCTCTACATCTGACAGGACTGGAGTTCAAGCTGCCCTCCCTGCTCCTCCTTCCTGGGTGCCCTCTCAGCTTGTCTTGATGGGTACAACCCAGGATGGAGCCTTTGCCTTCGTGGGCAGCAGCTGCAGGGACAGCTCTGGTGGGAAGGGGCAGTGAACCACATGCTGGGGAGGTAGCAGTGGTTATCCCACCACTGTCTAAGTAACAACCTAGGTTAGGCCTTGGCACGCAGGTCCACCCACCTCAGCACCTCTTGCCAAGCTAATATTGGGGTCAGCTCCAATTTCCGGTCTTAATTATGCCACTCCCTACACGCACTGAAGAAAACCATCAGCAACCTGGGCTGATAACCACCTCTTTCCTGGGAGAGGGCAATCTGTTTGCTGTGATGGAGGTGGCAGAATGTGCAGTGCATGCAGAAGCTGCAGTCAACACTTTGGGTGCAATACGTGCCTTTGGGAATGGGAGGTAACAACAGAAATAAAGGCCACTTCAGATTAGGACAGTCCAAACCCAATAGGAACAGAAAAGTTGTTCATCTTTTGTATTCTTCGCCAAAATATTTTTCTTTGGAGTGTATTTGTCTGTATCTGAGCTCAAGGTATAAAAGGACGTGAGGATGGAGTAAGACCTTTAAGTGGAAACTGCTGCTCAGCCAGGGAGAGGCTTCTAACTCTCCATAATGCATGCACTCTAAACTACATCCATAAATGTCAAGCATGATTTAATAGGCTATAAAATCCGAAATCATGATGCCACTGGAACTATTGAAAATAAAAGCAGATAAATCACAGTTCTGTGCAACAAACTGTACTTGCGTTGCTATTTTTTTCATCTACCAGGGTTTCATTGTACCATTTCTTGAGCATACACAACTCTCAGCCTTGAGTTTCCATTTCCTTCTCTATTTCCAAGCTTGAGTTTTCACATCAGCCCACTGGCTTTGCAACTGTGTGGTCAACACTGCTATAAGCCCTGGCCCCAGCATCTGCAGAACTACTCAGAAAGGTGCTGAGCTTCCACAGGCTCGAATTTTCCCCTCAATACCAGGGGACACAATGCCATTATGAGCAGATTGACTGCTGTTGCTCATATAATATTATTCCTCACATTAGGTTATGAGCATTAAATCTGCTAGACAATTTTTATCCGGCAGGAAAACAATTTGTGTCACTCTTCTACTGCCAGCAAGATAGAGTTACAATGACACAGATGACAGAGTGCATACCACAACTTGGAACTGGCACTACAGCTGTAATCCTGTCACCCTGTGGAGAAAATGATGCTGAAAAAGGAGGGAGGGAGTGGTGAGACTGAAAAAAAGATTACTAATAGAGAGGATTGAGTTTTTAGAAAAGTTTGTTTCACCTCTGCAGCTGAGGTGACTGAACTGGAGAAGTAAAAATCAACCATAGTACCTGCAAAATGTAAATCGATTTGGACTTACCTGACACAGAATTCGAACCCTCTCCCTTCAGTTTCTATTTTTTTTTTCTTTATTTTTGTTGAAAATGTTTTACAGTAACAAAATATAGCTTGATGATTTTTCTACTTTTACCTTGAGTTACAGCACATAACTTAAGGCTTCTTAATTTTCCTGGTCTACATAATTTAATTACATATGAAATCAAAAGGCAAGTGGAAAGGCAAAAAGAAATAGAGAAAAATAACAGAGAAGAAAGAAGAAGGAATGAAAGAGAAGAAAGAAATTTTTCAGCATTCAGAATTTGTGGGGGACATTTGAAAACATGTACTTTACAAGACAAAATCTGGAGGCAGGTAACGAAATACACACACATACAATTTAAGGAATTTTCCAAAGTAGTTCTTTTCTTCAGAATCTTGTGATTTTGAGGTGAGATGCAACTGACTCAGTATTTTGAATTCAAGAGGATGTAAATACTGACATACACTTCACTGTTCTGGACTGTGAAAAAACCAAACATAACAGTAATAGCTTCTTATGCCTGTAATTGGGAGCTGGGCATCTAGTGCTTTGCAGAATTGTCCTCCAAAAATCCTATTTTGGTAACCTCTTCTGCTTTCCCTTACTTACCAGTGCTTTGCAGAAATTATGAGCCCATGTCCACAGCAATTTCTCTGTGGTACCTGCTCTGGCTGTCCCCATGCCTGACCCTGGCCAGCACAGCCCTGCCCCTGTCACTGCCTGTCTTTCGGTGATGCCAGGAAGTTCCTCACATATCTGCAGAGATTTAGATTCCATTTAAACGACCAGCCCTGCTAAAGTAGGTTGAGTGGGGAGATTTTGCCTGGTGCAGCCCAGCCTCTTACCCCAGCTTCTCTATAGCTCCCTCCTGCTGACCTTCACCTCCGTGTTCAACCCAGGGGCTGCTCTCCCTCCTTTGATACAGCCTGCCCAGCCTTGTCCATCTCCAGCCAAAGGCAGAGGTACCCTGCTTTTGCTCCTTGGTCCTTGCATGCCTGGTGGCCCTTCCACACATTTTGCTGGGGCAAGATTCTGTAGTGGCAGGGCAAGGAGCAGCACCTGGCCAAGCCTCTTGACTCTTTGGAGGTGAGGAAGAGACACTGCCAGCATGAGCTGAGGGGACAAGCTGCATCTGTACCCTTGAGGAACCAAAAGATTCCAGTTTAAGGTATCCCTGTCAGTCTCCTTCTGAGGGAGACCATAGTCAGGGGAACTGAGCTGGCTTTAAACACAGGGACACACATGCACAAACATACAAATTATGTATTCCTGTGTCTTTTCACAGTACTACAGGCAGCTGCTGGCACAGTCAAAGGAGGGTGTGCCGTGACCTGCACAGCACAGCAGTGTGGGATGGGGTACTTTCACATCTTTTACACTCTTAGCCCTGAACGTTTTGCTTTGTGGCACCACACTGCAACCAAAACACTAGAAGAGGTAGAGAAGGACTTGGTTGTAACTGCCTCATGGTGTCATGGGACTGTTCCACAGCAGCATGAGAGGGGCCTGTGGTCCCAAGCAGTTTGGACTAACCTGATAGTCAGATTTAGCTTTTGCCAGGTTGGTGTCACTGGAGTCAATGATCTCAGGAGCTCTGTCAGGACCACTCACTGCCTCATTTTTATGTGCTACAACTTGAGCATATGTTCCAGGAGTAGCACTGTCAGCATGTGTCTAAGCAGTGACTTGTGCAATGGAGTCCACTTCTCAAATGTGACTATCAACTTGTCTCTCAGAAAATGCTGCGCTGCTTTGAACAACAGTACAATTCTCAATTTCCCTTTCCCTTTCTTGAGCACAAGAGTCACACTTGGAGCAATAGAAAACTTTTTCTCCTATTTACAGAAAAAATACACTAGATGATTCAAAATAATACTATATGTGACAATGTGTGAGGATGATGTGGCTTAGACCATCAAGAATGACGTTCAGCATTATTTTCTTTTACATATATTTGCTGCTGGATGAATAGGTGTCATACTAGCATTTTTGCATTTCTAGTTTGGCTGTTGTGAGTTTCTGAAATGGGAAAGCTATGTGGGTGCCGAAGAAAACTCAAGCATCTTTATATTAAAATGTCTGCAGCTTTGGGGAATGCACAAATATAGCTATTTTGACTTAAAACTAAATCAAAACAAAACAATCTTATTATCAAAATCATTATATTGGGTGCAAATCCTTTTCATAGAGCCAGGCTATGGAATCTCAAGTAAGACTAGAATCGTAGATGAACCAATTTGCAAGAATGCAAATAAAATGGATATAGCATTTCTCCCTCTAACAGTGCAGACTGGATTTCATAACTAATCCTAAAAAGTCAACGATCTGGGACTTCTACCACAAGAAACCCGTCTGAATCTTGGAAAAAGGACTTGCCTGATAACATGAAGGCAAGTCTTACTGCTAATGATGAGAAGCAGCATGACTGATGCACATTAAAGCCATAAAACACAATTTAATTTCAGAAACCGATTTGATAAGAGGGAAAGGAATCACTGTGCTAAATGTGCAATGGGAATCACTTCCACAGCACCTCTGTGTACCAGCCCTCATGGATTTCCCTTTAGCCCTCAAGACTAAAAAATCAGTTGCATTCTAATATGAACATGTCCTTGCGTGTTCTGTGAATTTACTGTCTCCCACTGTGCTTTGTTGTTAGGAGCTTGATTCTGTCCCTCAGTTTGGAAGAGTCATCTCTGTTGAGGCCCAGTAATGTTAGCAGACCCATCAAGTCACATTTGAATCTGCTCAAACACTGGAAGACAAAAATAAAACTAGTAATACAAGTGAGGCAAACACGTGAGCACTAAATGAGTCAGTTAAGTTGTGCTGGGGAAGATAAAGGGAAGGAAATGATAACAGAGGAGAAGCAGTAGAAAGAGTTAATGATAACTGGGCACTGGGAATAAATGATTGGTTTGAAAATAAAAAGAGGAAAGGAAAAATACTACTATGAACAAAGTCTCCTTAGTAAAAGTCGATTATTATTGAGGCGTTGCTGTACGCTGCTGAAACCAGAAAAACAGTACACACAAAAGAAGGAATGGAAACCTTGGCTTTCAGCTCGATGTAGGTAGTCAAATGTCTAACTCCTTTGGGAAAAAGGCTTCAACATCCTTCTGGGACATATGAAAAAGCCCCTGGTTTAGCTGCTCAGCAAGTGCAAGTAGGAAGACACTGGCAGTCCTATGGCTGTGAAAGAGGCCCAGGTGGCAGAGAATCAGTGGAAGCTGCAGGGCAGATGCACTGCCGTGGACAGAAAATTTTAAGTCGCAGTGAAAGGGTCGTTTGTCTCCTTTACTTCAGGGTTTGCTCTGTTTTCAAGGACAACCTTTAGGCCAGAAAATGCAATACCAATACAATCTAAAGCCAGATTTTTCAGGCCACTATAAGAAAAACATACTGCAGTCTGTTGATTTTCTCATCCTGCTGCTGTCATCCAACACACCGTCCACCTTTCCTTTCTGAGAGAGCTCTAAGCAAGGTAGGAGCTTGGCCTCACCTCATAGGCCACGGTACCTTTTGCCTGTATTAGTTTTGCTGACATCCATCCGAAGAAAAAGTTAGGGGAATTCTGGCTGGAGTGTTGATGACAGGTCATAAATCCTGCCAGATCATAAATCCTAACTAATGGGTCCTCCCTGGAGATAACCTAAGCAGTAGCCTCTAGATGAGAGGGAAAGAAACTCACTGGGAGCCTGTTCAAGGTTAAATATGAGCTAATGGACTTCTTTCCGCTCTGTGCAATCTCCACGTGGCACAGATCTAAAGGGGAGCTGACAGCTGGAGCAGCTTCCTCCTTACTTTTCCAGAACAACTGTCCTGGAACTGTGGACCACCCTGCACACCAGGAGACTTGGTAGCATTTTTCTTCTCCTGCCCAGAGCAGCAGGCAGGACCTTAGTGTCTGAGGTCTCAAGAGACACAATTAATGAGAGGAACTGCAAGAAATCAGGGCAGAGAAACAAGGGCAGAACCAAGCAGAAAAGCTAACACATGACACAGGGTTTGGCCCTCCTTGTTCAAAGGGCTCAAAGGTGTTCTCCAGACACTGTGTGTAGCACCTAGCCAGTATGGCTGAGGCATTCCTGCTTCTGTTGGCAAGGGCACACCACAGGATGGGGTGGGGTGTGTTTTGTCCAGCCACATTTCCTTCCCAGCTTTCTTACAGCAACTTCAGTGGGATTGACTTGTGGCTGAAGAGGTGCTGCAGTCATGGCTGTAGCCTTCTCTACATGTTCACCATCTCTTTCGTTACCTTTTCTAGTTTCCATCCATTGAACTCACATTTAGTGGAGTATTGGAAAAAACAGAATGAGCTGAAAGAGAATAGCTCTTGCAGCAGTGGGGAACAAAGCGACACGGACCCCCTTACACATCCGAAGGAGATCTCTTTATTGTAAAATTCGGCCCCTTTTCATACCTTCAATTTCAACCTGACAAACCGAGACTTAACAGCCCTCAACAGAAAGAAGGCACCCATTGGCTGGCTCAGCTGCCGTGCTGCTGTCCGCATGTCCTCCCATCCAATCAGCTTCCTACTGATACACGGTTCACATGCTCCTTCAGCCAATCAGCTTCCTGCTCATGCACTGTCCACGCGTTCCTCCAGCCAATCACAATCTCACTTCCAGATGACTCTCTCCTCACACCCACCCCTCAGCCGACACCCACCACCCAGCCTGCAGCTGTGCCTTTCCCATGGGGGCTTCCCGTGAGCCTAAGCCTTAGTAACTTTAATAATTATAACCCCATATCCTACATTTCCCCCCTCTTTTTTTATTAAGCAACCAAAACCTTCTAGGAAAAACCCACACAACTCCTAAGACGCTAATAACAGTGACAACAATAATAACTATAACAACTCTTCAAAAACTGTAACATATGCTTATAACATCTCCGGTTGTGAGCAGTAACACTTCATCTATCCTTAGCTAAATAATCAATGATATTATAACTTGTAAAGAGCTATAACTCTGTAGATATATAAGCAAGTCCTTTGAAAGTACCGTAACAGCAAAAGGTTTAAATTTACTAGACAAGGCAGAGGCCCAAGGTCCTGGTGGCGAGCAGCAACAATGCTGGGGCTCGGTGTAAGGGCTGCATGGCTGCTACACGGCCCCACCAGCTTCTCCAGCCGCGGCAGTGATATCCCCGCCACTTGGCCCAGATGCCCGGTGATACGGCAGCTGCGGTATGGCAGCCGGGGAGCCACCCACCTGCTGTTGGTGGCCCCGTGCCTCAGAAGAGTGTGGACCGCACCACTTGGCCACTTCTGCCAGCGGTGGCCTCGCACTCTGGCTGCCGCTTCTGGGTGGATGTACAAGTCTGGTGACAGCTGCCGGGCCAGCTGTGCTGTTGTCTCTGGGCCAGGCTTTATGTGTGATGTTGCTGTACCTGACGGGCTGGCAGTCCTTGATGTGCCTGTGGCTGTGCTGAGGGCTGTGCTGCCACGGGGGGTAGGGCTGCAGAGGCTGGGGGAGAGCTCCTGCCACTGCGGGCCACCTGCAGCAAGCCGAGCACTGTCAACATGGCTGCCAGGACCATCCCAAGCCCCACTCGTCCTGATCCCTGTCCGAGGGTCAGGCCTGCCCTGACCCTCGCTCATGTGTTCAAAACTCGGAAGTCCATGGTTAAAGTCGCTGCCAGAGAGTTACTATTATAAGCAGTTGTTCCGACATTTTGGCACGCTTTAACCATGTCTGCTATGTCACAAGTATGTGCATTGCAAAGAGTGAGCAATGCTTTTCTACAGTCTTCATTCATATTTGTAAAAGCAAGCTGCTGCTACAGGATAACTCTGGCCTCCTCATTGTTGACTTGTCGGGATAGTGCAGCTTGCAGTCTGCCCAGGAACTGCATGAACGACTCCACTGGACCCTGTAAAATCTTGGCAAAAGACATGTTAGAATCGATATCTGCTCCCAGGAGTCGCTGCAGGGCCTACAGGCCCACAGGGCCTACAGGGCAAGTGATGATACCACATATGTCTCGCAGGGTAGCCTGCTTGTGCTGAAGGGACTGCAAAGGCACCCTCTCTGGTCAGCTGCGCAGCCGCCATTGGTGGATTTCTTTCCTGCAGCACTTCTGCCTGGAGCTGTACACAGAGCTGTACACAGCTCTTGGTAATTGGTTAGCCAGACAGCAAACTGCATCGCTGTTAGAATAATTTTCATTATGCTTTTCCAGTCATGGGGTGTAAGGACATATGCAGTGCTCATGGATTCTAGGTAGCTTAGGCCGTGATGGGAGGATAAGCTGCTTTATTATTGCCCTCAGTTCTTTAATTACTTTATAATCTAGTTCTTGGTACACTGGCCGTTGGTTTGGCACATATATTACTGGGCAGGCCATAATGACCGCCAAGTCGCCCTCCTTCATGGTGGCCTCCCGGCTCATACAATCAGCTTCCTGCTCATACGCTGTCCACGCGTTCCTTCAGCCAGTCACAATCTTACTTCCAGCTGACTCTCTCCTCACTCATAAAGGCCTCTCACCCCTCAACCAACTCCCACCGTCCAGCCTGCAGCTGTGCCTTTCCCATGGGGGCTTCCCGTGAGCCTAAGCCTTAGCAACTTTAATAATTATAACCCCATATCCTACAAGCTCTAAATCAGGTTGTGGTCTTGGACAGACACTTGCAACCATCCATACTGGTTGAGAGGTTTGAGAGGATGGATCAAGGCCTGTATTTGTGAGGGCCATTAATCAAAGTGTGAGGAAAAGCAGCTATCAGTGACCCCAGAAGGAAGAGATGTTGAAACTCCAGGCAGAAAACTGAAACTTGGGACGCACATCTTCACCAGAATGTCTGTGGAGAAAAACACATTACAATGGCATTCCAAGAAGGAACACATCTGATTCAGAGCCATGTCAGGCTGATTCAGTACAAGCCTTTGAGGCAGTTGGAGACAAATGAAACTGATGGGACACCATGTTGTTATCCATGGGCTGAGAAAATGATGACCAATTGAATGGGTATCAAAGAAGACCAAGGACATAAGTGATAAAGTGGCTGCAGGGACTGATTAATGAAAGGAGATAAAAAGAAAGGGTGGTAATAACTAGGAAAATAAGTGATACCTGTGTGTAAAACACAAACAGCCGTCAAGGAGAAAAACTTTTTAGGGGAGTACACAACGTGGGTGCAACCAGAAGTAATTGGGTGAAACTGGACAAATGAAAATATAGACCAAATATCTTTCTGACCATGGGACTTTCTGGACTGTGAAAAGAAAGAGATGCAAGCCCCAGTTCCTGAGGCATTTAAACGAAAAATCATACAAGTGCTGTAAATCCTCTACCATCAGGGGAGCAGAGTAGATGACCTAACAAATCTTTTCCACCTCAAACTTCTATATTTGATATAAAGAATATCAAAAACCTCCAACTTGCCATGAGACAGAGAATAATAACCCAGCTCTTGGGGAAAGACAGTGGTAATCTCATGTAGGTAAAAAGGCAAAATGCCATGGTGATGTAACAGAGAGGATAAGATGGGAGAGAGAGGCAATGCCCTTTATTTGGCATTCAGTTTTGGACTCCTCACTTTAAAAAGGACATTGTGGTGTCCAGAGAAGGGCAACAAGGCTTGTGAAGGGTCTAGAAAACATGTCTTATGAGGAATGCCTGAGGGAGCTGGGGTTTAGTCTTGAGGAGGCTCTGGGGAGACCTCATTGCTCTCTACAACTCCCTGACAGGAGGGTGGAGGGGGCCAGTCTCTTCTGCCATGCCCTCAGTGAGAAAATGAGAGGAAAAGGCTTTTTGCTGAGACACAGGATTTTTAAATTGGATATGAGAAAAAACAAATGTTACTGTATGGGGGCATCAGGCATTGGAAGGGGCTGCCCAGGGAGGAGTCACCATCCCTGGATGTGCTTAAAAGGCATCTGGATCTGACACCAAGTGATACAGTTTAGTGATTTAGGGGATACAGTAGAGTTGGGTTGACAGTTGGACTGGATGATCTCAAAAGACTCTTCCAACCTTGATGATTCCGTGACTCTGAAGAGCAACAACTCTACTTCAGCAGTTCAGCTGTGCTGAGGGAAGACAGTAAATATGAATCCTTCACTGTTGAGTTGGTTTTATGTTTAAAAAGGGTCATTGGTTGCTAGGCTGGGAGGGGATAGTACCGTCTCTCATTCAGTTTAAGGTCAAAATGAAGTTGTAAGAGGCTGCAAAAAGTGGGTCCTGGTTTCCAAAATGGACCAAGGGCTGCCTACAGCAGTCTGGCCTATTGGCCGTGCAGCTGAACCAGCTCTGCATTCGATGCCAGTACACCACAGTTAAGGCAGGCACCACGAAACGTGAGCTAAGCCTTGCTCTGAAAGCACCGCAGTTGGATTCCCTCATGTTGCCATTTTTGATAGCACCAAATAACTTACAGGAGCCTACCCTATGCTAGTGCACAGCATCCTTCCAGCAGACTCCAGAGGCAGCTCTGCCTTGCAGTCCTACGGGTACAAAACAGTGCCCTGCTCCCAGGCAACTTCAGGCCTTGCAATAAAGTGGGTGCATCTAAAAACCTGTCAGGACACCAGAAACAGCCCGTAAAATCACAGAGAGATTTGGACGAAGAGATGGCCGAAGTGTTTTTCACTTTCCCCCTGCTCTTTTCACTCCCATCACGAAGGCTGGGGCTGTACTGTCCAGGAGCCAGACGGAAACCGGCGCTGACACCATCGCGGATGGAAATCGCACACAAGGCAGGGGTTTGTCTCCACCCGCTGCAGGTGATACATCTGTGAAAGCCTGCGCTGGAGCGCCCGCGCCGGGCTTCGAACGCAGGGCCAGGCCGGGCTCTGAACGGGGACCGGGCCGGGCCGGTGGCGCCTCCGCGGCCGCCCCGTGCCCGCAGTGCCCGCAGTGCCCGCGCTGCACTCCCTGGCCGGGCTGCCCAAGCGGCGGCGGAACAAAGCTCCCTGTGCTGCCGGGGCCCGCCCGTCCCGCTGCCCGCCCCGGGACTGCCGCTCGGCGCTTAAAGGGCCCGCGCGGTGTCAAACGCAACCAGCTTGGCTACGGCGACACGGCCCGACCGCGCCCTTCCAGCCTCCCCACCAGCCCTGGCCAGCCCGCAGCGGCACCCAGGGCGCCGGCCAGAGCGAGCCGCACGCCCGCTCCGCCCGCGGGTCAGAGGTGCTGAGCCGGCGGTGGCCGCTCTTGCCGGCGCGGCCCCTTTAAGGGGCGGTGCGGGTGCCGGGAACCCACGTCAGTTTCGGCCCCGAAACTCCGGATCAATGAGCGGCGGCGCGGGGCGGGGCGCAGCGCCCGGCCCGGCCCGGCCCCCGCTGCCGCCTTTCGGTTTCTCTCTTTTCCGGGAAGGAAAACACCGGCGGGGACCGAGGCCGCGCCCCCCACCCTCCGCTTCCCTTCCCGCGCACTCCCGCGCCCTCTCCCTCTTCCCGCGCGCGCGCATCGCCTCTCACGCGGAGCCGCGAGCACGCGCAAGGCACACACGCGGAGGGGGGAGCGGCGGCAGCAGCGAGGAGCGGCCCCGGCCCCGCGGCCCGACTCCCCCGCGCCGCCCCGGCCGCCACTTCCCCTTGAGGGGACGGGCCGGGTCGGGCCGCGCCGCCGCGCTGGGAGAAGAGTGGAAAGTGGGGAAAGCCCGAGAACTTCCCGTCTGCCCGCCCGCGCCTGCCCCGTCGGGCTCCGCCGAGTCCCTCCAGAGAGATGTCCGAACCTCCTGCTCAGTTTTGCATCAAGGTAAAGCCCCGTCCCTCTGTCCGCCCGGCCCCTGTCAGCGCGGGTCGCGCCCGCCGGCGCCTCGGGGCGGTGGGCTTCGCCGTGTTTTGCCCAGGGCTGTTTTGGTGGAAATAACTGGTTTTCCCTCTGATGTTTTTCACCCGGGCGGGCGAAGGGCGGCCGCAGGGGTCGGTGCCCCCCGTTTGCGGGTGCTCCCCGCGCCGCTCCGGCCGCGGGCGGGGACGCGGTGCCGCGGGCTGTCAGCGCCCTGCGCTGCCCGGGGACACGGCGGCGGGCCCGGCTCTGCTGGCGTGGCTCTCCACGGCACGGAGCTTTAAGGGGGCCCCGGAGGCCGGCCCGCCCTCCCGCGGGGTCGGCTGCCCGCCGTCCCCGCCAGCGACTTCGTAGAAAGTTTCCTGCTGTCGGGGAGATGCAGCCGCTCCTGCTTCCGCCTACAGCGGGTTGTGGGTCTGTACCTCTGTCTGTCGTCTTTTTTTCTGTCTTTCTTTCGTTATTGAATTTTAATATTTCCCCCCTTATTATCCGTATTACTGCTGTTTATTTTAGCGGTTGCAATTCTGGCATCGCTTGCCGGTGGCAGGTAGGAGAGCCAGGGCTGCCAGCCCGGCCCCGCTCCAGCAGGGGCTGGGGGATGTGTTTCCCTGTGCCTTGGCCTGCTGAAGAAGGGCCCCGGGAAGTTTATCGTTTTAAGTGGAGGCGGCATGAAGCTGAGACAATGGAAACAAAATTGAGTTTCCTTTTTTGTCCAGACCCTTCCTATCTAGCAGAACACTGCTTTCCTCTTGCCTTCCCTCACTCCCCGGTTTTGCATTTTATTTAGGAGTCGCTTTGTCTTGTTGCAAGCCAGGAATCTCCCTTCTGCTCCTGACTAACTGTGCCGAGTAAGAAAGAGATCTTAAGTGGTAGTCTCTCCCTGCCCGGAAGAAAGAGGTGACTTCCAGACTCTCTCTAACTCTAAGAGGAAGAGCCTGGAATAAACACTTATTCAGCATGATGCTCTTTTGTTTGCTTGTCCTGTGTGTGTACAGGGGAGTCTTGTGTTCTATATGGTGGGAACACAATTTGAAAACTTCTGGGTGTATTTTCTCGTGCTGAGTTAAATGCAGTCAGGCCTGTGTCCCATGAAGTCTCGTGGCTTAGAGTCTAGTTTGACTTTTCGTAACACAGACAGGCAAACTGGATAAAGGGGTATTGTATGTGTGTTACTATATAGTGAAATGCTAATGCAGGCAAAATATGTTCTATTAACTCATTGGGTCCCTAAAGATACATAAAATGAGATATAGCTGCTGTTTTTTTCTGGTAAACCCCATGGAAAGGTAGGATGCGTTCTCTAGACCAAAGAACACAAATGTAATGAAAAAGTGGTGTCATATGAGCTGTATTTCCTTGTTTTCGATGCGTCATTTTGAAAATAGGAGGCTTACTTCTGCTCTTACGGAAATCAACAACCATCCTGTTGATTTCAGGAGCTGTAAAACTGGTCCTTACCCACTGTCACTAAGATATGTTATAGAATTGTACTGTAAGTAATGAGCTTCCTAACTGGAGAGATACCAACTCCTCCTTTGGTCTTGAAATTAATAGATGCCACGCTTTCATTACATTTCAACAGTAACTGGAAAACTGATTTTTTTTTTTTTTTTTGAAGTGACCGATTCTAAACATCATGATCTGAACTTATTTTTTACGTACTGTTTGTCTACATGTAGAAACTGCTGTTACTAGCTTCTCTGTTACTGGCTATTTTAATAGTTTCAAATTTTAAAATTAAAACTTTGCAGACAGAAATGGGAACTTCAAATGAAAGCATTTCTCCACCAGTCTAACTGTTCTGGGTAGCTTTCCCTTCAGTTTTTCTAACTATCATTGCTTTTTGGACACTTTATTAAAACAGGTGCTAAAGGTGATTGTGTTCAGCAGCTGCATTTAAAAGGAGCTGTTTAAATAGTAGTTGATTATGTGAGTGCAACTGATAGTTTCTTCAGTATTCCAGTCTGGCTCATGGCGTGGAATGTGATACTGAGGCAGGGGAAAAAGCTACACAGAGTACCCCAACTTCGCTGCCTTGTTCTGAAAAGTAGGCAAGTGTTGTGGTACATGGTGTCACAAAGTTTCACTAGGAGCCTGTGAACGGGAAGCAGTGGTGCTGGTGGATGTATTTTCTTGTTTTCTTGTTCATTTCTTGGTTTGTTGTTGGTGTTCTTTCTTCCCCTTCCTCCTCCAATCTGGGACAAGGGTGCAGGCAGTAAATGCCACAGCACCTGGGGTGATGAACACGGAAAGCTTCAGCAGAGAAGGTGAAGGCTGGTGCTTTGTTTATGCCCGAGCTGCTCAGTGCACAGTCTTCCTATCTTGTTGCGTTAGAGAAGTGCTCTAATCAGATTTGGGAAAACTTTGAGCAGGTGAAGTTTTGCTTTATATTTATTACCAGTAATCAGTATAAGCTTGCAGTAATATCTTGGATTGTGTTAAGTAGTTATCAGTATGTGTGTGTGATTGTGTATTGATATGTGCTTGCTTTGCAGCAAGTATGTACTGGCTGACTCCTCTGGGAGATGAAAAATACCCTGCTGATAGCCTTACCTTACCTTGCCAGCGCTTGGGTGTGTGCTTGCCTGGCTCATGGCAAGCAGACCCACTGTGCAGTTGTGGCAGGGAGGTTAAGCATGTGTGTAGGGTCTAAAGCTGTAGAGAGAACTCATTCTGGGGTTTAGAAAGTAAAACCTCGGGAGTGAGAGATGGGCATGAAGGTTGGGCCCTCAGTTTTTGCTACAGTTTAGGGTGTCAGCATACTCTCTGCATTTACTGGGGGACTTTGGGGTTGTGGTGAACTCCAATCTGAGAGGGCTTGAAGGCTTTTGACTCTGAGGTCAGCTGGGAAGGGGCATCTGGTGTGGTTGTCATAGTCAGACTCTTTTTTCATAGATAGAATATCTGTGTTGGTAGTAAACCTGTTCCTCTGAACCTGAGCCACAGTAGTTAGCTGGTTATATTGTTGTAAATACTGCCACAACATTGGCACTCATTATAGTATTGGCAAGTGATCCTTAAGGCCTCACCTCTCCTCCCACAGATGGGAGAATTGAGGCACCAGGGGAGTGTAAACATCTTGGCAAAGACATATATGGGAGCAAAAGCTCAGAGAGAGACGGGACTAGCAGTTTAGACACATGATGATTTTTGTGATTAATTAAGGTCTATGTGGTGATAAACTCTATTTAAAACCTCACCTGGAGCTTTCTGATTGTCAGGCTTGTCTTATTTTTTTGCCTGAAATGAATATACCTTGAGAATATAACTGTGGTATCATATGGAGATTCAACATACACCAGGCAAGTGGAAGGCTCCCAAAGGGCACAGTTTAATTTGTTTATTTTATTTTTTATAAGTATGACACTTTCAGTTGCTTAGTCTGATTTACCATGTGACCGTACAATTGTGCTGGCACAAATGTGGAGTTGTGTGGGAACTAAAACTGGGAGAATGGGAACAGATCAGATGCTTCAGGTCTTGCAGACCAGGACCTCTCTGAGCCCAGGGTCGCTTGTGTGCACCTGGCTGATGCTTGAGCTGAGAGTGCTTTCTGTAGGCAGCACTGAAGGCACAGCACCTCACTGCGAGTCAGGTTTCACAACTGGTTTCAGGGCAGATTTTATGTAGTTGCAAGCTTGGTAGATATAGGTGCTCTCTCTTGTGCTAAGCTCAATGGGGTGGCTGCAGGAGTCCTTCAGCACAGGATTTTGTAGCTGAAGGACTTCATAGAGTGCTCATTTTGGATTGGAGGATGTACTTTGTAATAGTTTAAAAAAAGGCAGAGGAAAGAAAAAGCTGGAGGGCAAGGAATCAGTGTATTGTTTGAGTTTTCAATCTTAATTTGCTTCCCCTGACTGACTTACTTTTTGGATGGTGGGTTATGTCTCCTGATACCTCATTCATGCTGTTTCTGCAAAGAACCCTCTCTCACTGAAGGCTTCCCATGCCGAGGGACTGTTCAACTCCCCATGGCCAGAATCCTTTTGCCCTCAGCCAAGGCTGGGTATCTGTCAGTGCAGAGCATGTTCCTTAGTGTTTACTTGTGTACTAGGAGGAGGATCCTCCTCCTGTTAATGTCAGTGACAAAGCTGTTATTAAATTCAGAGGTGTCGGATTGAATGGTAGAAGACCAGTGTTTGGAAGTACATACTATTTAACACCTGATTAATCACTTAACTCCTTGGCACCAAGTAAATTGAATCCCTCTGAAGCAAAATTTTACTAGCACAGCACCAATTAAACAGTGGTCATTAACATTCACTGTGTCATTACAGGTGAAGTCAGTTTCCTGGGAGGCAACCCATTAAAACAGCATCTTGAATCTGAAATGCCCCAGTGAAACAGATTATACTTTATATATATACTTTGTATAAATGATAATTTATATGCATATTGCAGCGTGCATCCCAAAGTGCCTTTTGGAGGGAGGTGACTAAACGGTGCTGTGCTGATAGAAATGATGATAAGAGGGACATGAAGTCTTGTACAGTAACACAGAAGCAATCTTTCTGCCTTTTAGAAAAGTTATCTGAGTCCTTGAGTGCTTGTGTTCCTAGTTCTTCTGACAAAAGTTCTCCTAAGAACCTGCTTACTGGCGGAACGGGAGAGAGCTAAGGTAACCTGTGCTTTTGGCCAGTAATATAGTTTTGACCTACAGTCCAAAAATTGTCTAACTTTTTTGTGGGTTCTTTTTGCACGTTTGTTTTGAAGTACTTTGTAGTTCATTGCCTTCAGCTGGGTATCAGAGTACCAACAGCTCAAAAGCCAGTGCTTCTGAAAGTGATTGCCTTGTCTTTTGCTTTCTCTATCTGTGAAACAAGAATAAAATAATAATAAATGTACCTCTGCAGGGCAGTAGCAGGACTAAGTACTTGTAATGCAGCACAGAAACAAACTGTGTTTATTACAGAAATCGGAGACAATGATCTGATTTGTACCTGGCTTTTAGTTCCCACAGTGTTTTGGGGGCAGGGGTGTGGTGGTGGTTGTTTGGCTCTTGGCGTTTTTGGTGTGGGATCTTGCAGCTTCAGTGTATCCTGATGTCTGGATCAGCCACACGTGGACAGGGTGGTGTTTCTGTGTCCACAGCCTACATGGAAGGTGGCTTTGGAAGAGGCTGGCATGTGTTGCTGCCACAATCCTGTTCCTGGCCCAGGGCAGGAGTACCTGGGAGGGATGGCAGCCAGATGTGGCTGCCAGAGCAATCCCCACCACCTTCCCCTGACCACTGCCCTTCCCAGGGCTTCCTGAAGCTGGATGCAGAGCAGGCTGCATACACAGTCGTTCCAGGTGTTACTCTTTCCCTGGCAAGGGAGGACTCCCTTGTGAGGACAGTGGATGATGATGAACTGCTAGCATTGCCACAGCAATTAATTTTTAAGTTGCAGTATGTCCCTGTGCCTCCCAACGGAAGGAGGCTGCCTGGAGCAGCCCATGGGTGGGATGTTCCTCTAGGCAATCGTGAAGCAGCCAAACCAAACCCAGGTATGTTCAGCCTGAGCAAACAGACCAGACAGACCACCAAAGCTTCTGTGCTTTTAACAGTGGAGTTGTGGCTATTGATTCCTGATAGTGTGGGTTATTTTTTAGGTCTACAACACATGCCAAATTTAGACCATACTGATTCTGATGTTGCTGAGTTGTCTTCAGGCAGTGTTTTGTTGAAGCACAGAGGAGAACTACATTCTTCATCTACTTCTTTAGTAACATGTGGGACTCAAGCCTAGATTATAGTGACTGCTTTTTTTTTTTTTTTTTTTTTTTTTCTTCCCAAAAATGCCACTGCTGGCAGGAAAATAAATGCAGAAAACTCCAGCTAAAGTTAAACTAGTTTTTGGAATGTCCTGGAGCACTGGTAAATAAAGGATTTTGAAAAGGGTTAAGCTTTTCACTGATAGATGGTGTCATCTGCTGTAATGCTGTGGAGCTCTAAAGTACTGCTGGGTACAGCAGTTAAGGAAAGCTATAAATGATTCTTCATCTAAATGAATTTCCAAAGGTTATTCCTTGTTAAGCCACATGCAGTGTCTTTGCTTCCGCATTGTTCTTCTATAGTTTGCAACGACTGTCTTGATTAAGACAGTCTGGAGAGAAAAAGGGTATGAAGGAGATTATCACTGCAGTGTATGTTGATGTTCTATGGAATGTATGCACATAGAAATATAAAGCATTGCAAATAATTTTAAAGATGTGTATATTGCCAAGAGTAGCATTGGGTGTAACTGCAAGAGATGTCTTAACACAACTCCAAAAAAGTACTTTGGATGTGGCAGCTGGATTTCACATATTTAGCTATTAACAGCTGGCCAGTATTAAATCCACAGTTTGGCTGTTTAATTTTAAAGTAAAATTAGATATGTTTATGAATAGGAACAATGAATGATTTCTAGGGTTTTTTTGTTTGTGTATTTGCTTTTGTTGCAGGTTTTGTTTTGGGCTTTTTCTAGCCAGCTCAAGTAGGGTCCAATCAAGAAATTGTAAATTATTAGTTTTAGGAGTTTATTCTGGAGAAAACCAACTGGCAACCACTAAGGACTATCCTTAAAACTGATGAAATGAAGCAGAGAGTGAGGTTCTTTATATGGTTTGAATTTCAACTGAATGTAGCTGAAGTGATTTTTTTCATTATGTCTTCAATGGGATCCTCCAAAACATCTCTTAACAGAAACTAGGAATGTTTTCTACATGGTCTGAGATTCTGTGGAAATCTATGAACTTGGAGCTCTATCTACTAGGTAAATAAAATGTCTAATAACAGTGTCAGAGACAGCAGTACTAAAATTCGGAGATTAATTTATCCAGATAGTAGGACCACAACAAGGCATTTTGTAGCTGCAAACCATGTTTCCCATTTATCTTCCTCCTTTTTTTCTTACAAAGGATTTCACATAAAGGTAGTTTCCGTCATTGGTGGAGCCCCATGAAGCTTTGTTGATACTATTGGAGGTCAAACGCAGCGATCCCAGCATTTGCAGCAATACCGAGGAGCCCTTTCCTGACCTTCTGTAAGGTCTATATTATGATTTCCCCTCTCTATGACAGAACTAATTCTTTTTTTCTCCCGGTGGATTAGGACTGGAGATAGTTGTTTTACCACGTTTCCTCTTGAATGGGTTGTTCTCATCTTCCTACCTGCCTTGTACTTTAAAACATGGGCAAAGCCAAGCATTTTCTGACCTGGCCGAAGTTGAGCTTTGAGCTGGTAGAGTGTGAGGAACTTCAGATTCTGGGCTGAGGCTTTTGGTTCCACTTGTCACTGGAGGCTACTGAGAAAAACTTTCCTCTGTAGATAGATCTTCCCTGCCACATCTGTGAGAAGCTGCTTGGATGTTTCCAGTGGGCACACTGTAAAAGACTGGCTGCAACTTAAAGCCTGAAGAGCAAAGGAGGTAGTGCTGATAGGCCATTGTCACCTGTGTCACTGCCCTTCTCCTGTAGTGGCTCTGGTCCTAGCAGTATCACTCCAGCTCCATGGCAACGGCTCCCTGCAGTTCAGAGCACCACTGCTGGGTTGGGCAGCCTGGTGGAGACATGTGTAGGTGTTGGATGTCCAGCTGGCATGGATGCCCATGCCATGCTGGATGCATACCTGAGTGGCAGACCCACCCTCTCCCTGGAGGCGAGGAAATGAAGGGCTGGGCTGCTTTCAGAGAGGAATGAGGATGCACTCAATGCTGCCAGGGGGTCGAGGAAGGGCATCAGATTGCAGGAACAGGAGTTTTGATGGATATAAATTCACTTCTCAGTTGGCTGAGTGGTTGTGTCACTGTCTTATGACTTGAGCAAATGTGCTCTCTGGAATAGGACTTGGGGAAGATTGTGGGAGCAGCTTCCAGGAGAAGGTTATGGATGTAAAATATTTCATGGCTTGTGGCTTGAGATACGTATCACCCATTGCACAGTAAACACAGGGCTCAAATCCACTGGAGATCGTGTCCTAGCAAACTACCTCACAGCAGTTGAGTCATCAGAACCATCCATGACTGACCATGTGCTGGCTTCTATTACCTCCCAGTGGGGACAAATTACAACCTCAAAGTAAGAAAAGAGTGAACTAATAGTGTATACAGAGCCAATTAGCACAGCCAAGTGAACCATATTGACAGGCAGTGGCAGCAGGCTTGAAGAAGTGGGCAGAAAGTGCAGGGGTAGGGATTTTTTTTTTTGGTAGTTTTGAGTGGGGCACTTTCAAAACTTTTCTGCTTAATAGAAACAGTGAGGTCTCTTTGAGATGTTCAATGCTGTTTGCTGATAGACCTCCCAGAACTAGTCTGGCACCTGGGATCATATTTTAGGAAATAGTTTGGTTAGTGAATGAAAGAGAAAGCTGAGCTCAGTTTTCAATTTGGAGTGAAATAGGCAAATAAAACCACAGTGGGAAAGCAACAGGGAGTAAAGTAGAAATTATCTGTATACTGCAGTTTGAATCTGTTGTGTTTATCAGTTCTGATTACAGCGTGCCTTTCTGACTACTGAAAAATATACAGAAATGTGCAGTGGAGTTGCCTGGGAAAGCTTCTATAGGAAGACAGGCTGCAGTGCCTAGGACTTTTTGGCTTGGAAAGGAGACGGCTGAGGGATATATAATAGAAACTTGTAAAATTGCACAGCAGTGTAGTAAGAAAAGCAACTCTTGATAGTTCATAGTTAAGAGCAGGCAATGACATTACTAGCCAGGAAGATTAAAACAAGTACTTCTTCCATCTGTGGAGCTTTGGAGCTCACTGCTGCAGGGTGGTGTGGAGGCTAAAAGTGCAAATAGGTTTAAAAAAAGAGGGCAGATGAACATGAGGAAGATACTAAGACTAACAGCCTGTGTGTGGGGAAACCTCCCTCTATTTACCCTGGGGAAAGTTAGTTTATTCTGTGCGCTAAACCTTTCCCAAAACAGAGACTTCTTTTGGGAATAAGATCATAGGCTTGCTCTGATGCAGCGTAGGCATTCAGATGCTTCCATATAAAATTTTGTACCCTGGAAGGACAGTCTTAAGTATGCTTCTTCTTCAGACTCTTTTCTAAGTCTCAGCCCCAGCAGTCTTGATTTCAAGAAGACTAGTTAATTGTTAGTAAGAAGAAAGCTAAGGAAGAGTTGGTATCTGTGACTCAGAGACTTGTGAAGTCAAGGTTGCTTGGACTAGCAAGAGATTGGCTTTGTTTCTGGATTTACCCAGATTCAAATGACAGAAGGGAAAACACAAAATTGGAATTACAGGTCATGATTTGAAAAAGTTTTCTGGTTTTGGGGAAGAGAAAATTGATTGCTTCAAAGAGCCAAATGTGGGTTACCCATGCTTTTCCAGAGGTCTTCCAGTTACCATTATCACTTGTGTGAAACGTGTTTCTAAAGCATTAACTCCTTTTCACGTGTGTGACAAATGGGGTCCCAATTGGAACTCGTAGGAATGGGCATCAGAGTTGCTGCTTTCACTGCCTGGCCAAATGTTGCAAACATTCACTCAACTGGGTTATTTGTTAAGAAATGCTGTCATTTGTACAGACTTTGCATCATGCTTTGACTGTGTTTGTTTTTTGTTTTTGTTTGTTTGTTTGTTGTTTTTAAGTGGCAAAGAGAAGAATGGCTATACCAAATCAATTCTAGTATTCTGCATGTGTAGGTTTTAGGTATTTTCCTAAAGAGAGAGTGATTCACAGTGTTGGATGGCCATTAAAATGTATTGATGTGCAGCTAAATATGGCTTTTAACCTAAATTTAGTTTTCGTCTCTGCTAATCTATACAATGTCCACAAATATCTATTTAAGTCATTGGATAGTCTCATAATGATTTAGTTACGTTTTTATTTTGGCAAATAACAAATTACTTTATTTGCTGAATCGTTGATTTTTTTGGTAATAATTTTGCATGTTGTTATGATTGGCTTTGCAGTGAAATGTAATTGCAAGTGCAGTGTCCAGCATCAAAACCTGAGCATTAAAAGTAGTTCTTAAGAAGAAATAAAGGTTTAAAATTGTACATGAAATGGAAGAATCTGGTACATTTTCAGGTAATATTATGTAATAAATGAAAAGCTTTTTTCTTAAGCACATGAATTTTCATTTTTTTAGTTGTACTGATTGTTTTCTGTCATATTGATTTAGTATTAGTAGATTTTGCACGCTCACCTTGAATTTTTGTTGACTGGAGGAAGGAAACAAACTTTCTGTTTCTGCAGCCCTAAAGCATTTCCCAACCTTGAGTGGTCTAATCATTGTAATGATCTAATTGACTGAACAGAAAGAAGAAAATCATCTCTCCATATCTGTTACCAGAAGCTGGCTTTGCTCTTTGACAGGCTCAGGCTCTAGAGATAGAATAGTGGGTCCCACTTGTTTTAATGTGCTTTGGCATTAAGTAGGGATTTATCTTTAAAATAATTTTCTGCTATTGTTGTTATTCCTGGATATCAATAGACTCTAGTTTCATGTTTCTTAGTTTGTATTAAATGAGAAAAAAAACCCCAAACCCCTTAAAATTTCAGTTTTTAAAAGAAGTGGCCTAGAAACATTGTATATGTTGAGACATAATGTCTTGAATGCAGTGCTAGTCAGAATCTTTTTCTCTCCTCTGCATGTTACCCTCTATACTGTGTTTTAATGTAATGCTTTAGTGGTGAGATCCATCTTCTTCAGCCACAGAGTGCTGCAGCAATGGAAATCAGCTGATGTGAGAGAGATTCCTCCGGTCTGGCATCAAGGTTTGGTTTTGCAAGCAAGATGGGGAGCCATGGTAGCTGCAGAACAGGCTGTTGGTTCCAAATTACCCAAACCCCTTATGGCAGTAGTGTTCTTGGAAAGAAAAGGCTCAGAAGAAACAGGTTTTAGCTTGTGTCCTGTATTAGAGGTGTGTGTGCTTTCTAAGATACCCAAAAGTCTGTGTTAGCTCCATGTTTTAGTGTTGTCACGCCCCGCTCCCTGTGAGGGAGGGAGCCAGGATTGCCCTGCTGCACAGATGGGGAGCAATGTGGCTTCATGGAGTCCCCTTGGTGCCCATGGGCTGCAGCACAATAACCCTGTGCTTCACCAAGGGGATGTCCTCAGGCCCTTTGCCTGCAGCCTGCCTGGGTCCCCCCTCACTGCTGGCTGGGCAGGTGATGCTGAGCTCCTCCCATTGCTCGTGCTGGCTCTTCCTGCTTGGGTGAGACCCTCATGGCCCTACTGCATGTCCCTAGGAGGTGAATGCTGATGTTGAAGTCATGTCACCATCACTTGAGCAAGTCAGGTTATAAGGTGAACCTAAATACTGATGAAAGAGAGGTCTGTTTTCTTTCAGTCTAGATTGGGGTTTCATAAAAAACCTGTCTGTTTCCCATCACTGGTCCATAGAGCACCCTGTCATATGAAAAATACTTGTTCAGCTCTGTAGGCCTCAGCCTCCTTTTTGTTGAAGAAGAGGAAAATGTATTTCCCCAAGTAACAACTAAGAGTCTGTCTTTTTCTTACCCTCAATTAAAAGATGAGCATAGATAGACCCAGACTGTTGGCAGATAGTTGGCACAGCACTGAGGAAGGTGTGAAAGCCTTGGATTGCAGACATGGAGGTAGCCCCTTCCATGATTTGTCTACAAAGGACACTGAATGCTGGCCTGGAGTGAGGTTTAGAGCATATTTACATTTAAACATTACAGTGACTTTATGCATATTTAAATCTTCATCTTCTAAAGAGGAAAAAACCAGCAAACCCCAAAATAAATGAAGGGATTTAATTAGTAGAGTTGGCTAGAGTGATGGCTTTTGGGGATGGAGAAAGTACTACTTTTGGGTTGCTCTCTATATAACACCTGAGAAACAGAGCCACCTTTCACTGGCTGGTCCTCAAAATACTTTTTATCAAATTACTTGCTAAAAAAAAAAAAAAAAGGTTTAGTTGGTATCCGTGCTTCTGGAAATAAATACATATACTTGAAAAATAGACATTTTTGTTCAGAATTTGTTCCTGTGGATTTTCTCAGGAAACTTACCATAATCTTCAAAGTTGCAACACACTGCTCACCTGCATGTTTTTGTAGCCACATATTGATGGTAAGAGCACAGGTGGGCTGTCCTGCAGTTCAGGGCTGGAGCTTCTGTCTTGATTTCCAGCTAAGCTCCCAGGCTATGCTGCTCTCAGCCCACCCACCCTCACAGTCAAACACACAGAAATTTAAAGGTATTCTATGGCACTGCTGCAGGTGAAACGTGAGGAGGCTCTGCACACATGTATAGATAGGGAGCTGTTTGAACCAAACAAAGATTTGATATCTGTATTCCTGTACATCTACTCTAAGCTGTGGGATTGGAGATAGTTGTAGAAAGGAAAACAAGAACCAAAGAAGTAGGGTGGGCTTGAAACTGAAGAAATTGGAAGTGAGGATGAAGAGTTTGCTATGATGAGCAGCAAGGCCCATTGCAGACTCCTGTGGAAATCATAAAAAAATTCATAATCATTTGCTTTAGTCATGAGAGGCAGAGGCAGGGAGAAGCTGAATTGGAAAGGGTTATTTCTCATTGTATGGGAGGATCAGATGGAAGCACCTGGCAGTTTAGAAGAGTGGGAAGTCTGTTTTCATACAACATGCAGCGAGGTTCCAAAACTTGCTGCCAGCAGGTGTAATGTAGGGCCAAGCAGGCAATTGTTTTCAGAAGACAGTTCCTGCTGCAATCCCCTCTGACTGCCCCCCTGAACTGTTATGCTAGCTCAGTCTTGGGGGATGGCCGAGGAGCAGAGCTTCAGAAGCCAGGAGAGAGAGGCTCAGTTTCCATGTGTTTATTTTCAGGGGAGAAGGAGGAAAAAGAGACCGAACAATGGCAGAGTGGGTTTTTATCTAGGTTATGGGGGGTTGGGGCCATCTGGCCTTTGGCCAATAGGTTCCCTCTAGGGTTTAAGGGTCATTCTAACATTCCTATCTGTGGGGGTCTGCTGCAGGGTGATACCATTCCTTAAAGAACTGCAACAAATTCTACTACACAGATCTATCAGGACCATTCACTGCAAAGAGAACAGTGTGGTCCTTGGCTCAGAAAGCCCTTAACCTGTGGATTTCTGTGGGTGTGTGCAACGGAGAGTTTATTCCTTGTGCTCTTACCCTGAGCATTTCCTGTTGGGTGTTGCTGAAAATGTGGTATTAGCTTAGACAGACCTTTGAGCTGACCAGGACTACTGTGTTTTTCCATTTTAATTTAGGACTTTCATATTTGGTGTTTGACTCTGTACAGATGCCTCTGACAAGTGGAAAAATAACAGGAAAACCTCTCATGTGAATCAGATCTTCTGCTCTGTTTCTTGATCTTGATTTCCTTAGCAGAGGTAACCTGACCATCTGAAATTCATGAGAGGAATGTTCTTCAGACTATGAAATTAATTTTATTTGGGAAAATTCCTGGGGATTTTCCTATCCTTGACTCTCCTCTTGGCCTGTGATGCTATTTATTGGCATAAAGTGCCTTGAACTATTTTATTTCTCGAGGTTTTTCCAAATATTTAGCTGACAGGGGGTGGGAAAAATAATTAGATTGTTAGATAATTCAAATGCTGTGTGCTGTGCCAGGCACACCTCTTCCCATGTCTGATAAGTGAACACAGTGCCTTACAAGGAACTTTCTTTAGATGGCACAAACATGTAACCACATGACTGTGGCTGATGAACAGGTGTTATACAATACAGGGACAATTCCAGCACTTCCATTAATTTATTCCATTGGCATGCCTGAAACCTGCATGGAGTGACTATCTTGATTTGATAGTTCAATCTTTTTGCCTTTCAATCCCTGAGTCTTCTTTTCAAGTGCCTAAAAGCTGGGAAAACTGAGAAGGAAGTGTTGTTTACTGAGTGCCTGGACTTAATTTTTTCTACACATAACTGTTAAAAAATGAGCAAGCCAGCAGACAAGACCTTCTCGTGGGACTGTGTGTACACCAAATGTTTTCCTTCAGTGCAAGTTGAGCTATTTCTCAAACAGTGCTTGTCCTGTGCTAGTGCAGTTAGAACTAGAGAAGGGAGCTGGCTAAAAAGGAAAAAATTCGACCTGCAGATGCTTGTGTGTCCTTTACAAAGACCTCCATCTGGAATGGTGTCCTACAGCAGGCAGACATACCTGCTATAACAGCCTACTCTCACATGGTGCATCATTGCCTGGCTTTAGGTAGGACTGACTTGTGATGCCTGTGAAGAGCAACTTGCTCACCTCTAATTCTCCCTGGGTCCTGTCCCACTGCAGCAGCCTGGAAGGTACCTCTGGGGACCTTCCTTTGCTGCTCCCAGGTGCTGGCTACAGAGTCTCCTCAATGTCTAAAGATATTACACCTGCTACCAACACATTAAAACAAGCAGAAAGTCCCAAAAGATAGCTGATAGCTGAAGACATTCTGTTTTTCCAGTGTTAAACACAAGGAAGTTAATTTTATCATTCCATACAAAAGCAAGTGGAAGTATGTCTGTATCATGTGCAAAGTCTGGACATGCATTTTCCTAACCTACTGTGCAAGCACAACAGTAACATGATTCTGTGATCAAAGGCTGTATTATTTGCCACTTTTCATAGATAAATCTTTCATTTCTAACTCACTGATGTCCTAGCTGTTTGCACCCAATTATTTAGCTCCTGAATTTCCCACTCAAGCTTTGGGCATTGTTGTGGTTCATGGTGCTGTGGGAATGGGGGCTGGAGTGCCATCAGTGGACAAATAAACAGTTAATGGTGCACTCTTCAATGTAGCACTCACTTTAGGCTGGTGAAGCAGGGCTAAATTTTACCATACCTGCCTTTTTTAGTGCTCAGCCCACCCTTTTCTCACCATTACAAATGGATAGCCCTGCACAGTCATGTTGAATTTTTCTTCAGATTTGTACCTCAAGTTTTACCTCACTCTTCATAATTTTGAAGCTGCAGTCCTTAAAAGTGGTGGTGGCAAGGATACTGGAAAAACACCACCCTGGGAGAGTGAAGTGTTTGTTCTTCAAGTCACTTGAAATGGGAGCTAAATAATAAGCCTTGTTTTAGAAAGCAGAAGTATTCTATCTGATCTTGTCCTTGCAGTGGGAAAAAAAAGTGAGGATTTGATAATTTATATGGCAATACAGTTGTAAACTTGGAGTGATTTAGACTGCTGATGGAAAGTACTTTAACTTTGGCTTTTTAACTGTGTGTCAGATGAAAGGATAATCTTAGACTGTCTGATTTGCCATTGCTGCTGGGTTGCACAGCATCTGCCTAAAATGAAAAGGCAGTGTGCAGATACCAGTGTGCAAACGTATCAGGCTCACATGGACAGATCCATTGCCTGCCTTCCCTCCATTTCTCAGTCTCAGGTCTCACTGGTGTTCATTGTTAATTATTCTGGCTCTGGGCTTGTTAAGAAACCCTGAAACCTAAGCATTTTTCCAGGCACAAGTAATTAGTGCTGGGATGTTTTTTTAACTAGTGACTGGCCTTCTCTTGTTTTGCCTCTTACTCATAAGAGGTGAGGATCTTTGACGATGATGAAGAGTCCTGCTCAAAATATGGTGAGGCATGTGAAAATTGTGACTTTAGCAGGGGTTCTGGGTCTTTGGTCTAGGTTGACTCTGCCAATTCCTGAGTTACACAGCATGGCTGTACAACACTGTCACACCATCTGTCCCTGCCCCAACAGTGTCTCTGAAGGAGTATTTGCTCATATCTAGCTTTGAGATGGTTATTTCTCCACAAGTTTTTAACCATTCTTTAAAGGCGCTACAAAAGTGCACCACTGTTACTTCACTGAGGAAAAATTTGATGAAGCTCTTAAAGTAAGGTGGTAGCACCCTGAAAGATCTCATTCCACCCTTCCCCTTTCTTCTCCCATGGGCTGGCACAAATGTTGTGGTGGATTTGTGCATGATAGGGCAGCAGGTCTGGGTGAAAATGGAAAACTGATGCCAGTGCAAGGCACAACCTGGTGGGGAACAAGCAGCTGGGAACATGGAGAGGGCAGGGCATGTTTTTTTGGTGGTGGTGCTGCCAACAGATCTGCGATTAAAGCATTGATGAAACTCTGAATATACCTTTGGCCAGATCTGTGTTACATGACATCAGAACCGAAGCTTTTTAGGATTCACACCTACTTTCTCTACAAAAACTGTCCCTTCTGGCTAAATAGATTAATTACAGGAAAAGTGGTCAGGGGTTCAGGAAAACTTGATGGTTCTTTTGCTGAGACACCATCTCTGCTTTTTAAAAAAAAAAAATATACCGGGCATCTGAAGCAGCATGGTTTGCTTTTGTAGTGTGAAGGGTAGAGCTGTTGCCTGGAAGTCTGAATGAGCCTTGTGGTATCAGTGTGAGGCTCTGCCACTGTCACCTGCAACCTCCCAATCATACTGTGGCTTGCTCTCTGTTTGAGCACACTGTGGCTGAGCTGTTTCAGTTTAATTGCTTTAATTAAAAGAAGCACTCGCACATACTGAGTTTTCTGAGATAGACTGAGAAGACTGAAAGCCAAACGTCCCCGCATTAGTTGCAGATTTGTCTGTTCTGGACCACTGGTGCTGACAGACAGTCTGAACCTATTTAACCATGCAGCAAAGCGTCAAGCCTCTCTGGGTCAGGGAAGGAAGCTTGTCCCAGGTGCCTAACCTAGAGGGCATTTCAGAGTTTCAATTACCTCTTGAACTTATGTCCTCAAAACATGCAAACATGGCAATGTTCAGTCCTTGAGCCATGCTTACCACAGCCTTCCTGGGAATTTTGTGTATATGCCCAGTTTGGCATGCAAGGTATCTGTGACATCCTTTGGATAGAAAACTGGGCCAGCTCACAGATTTTGTTCTACACTTCTTGTATCTTCTGTGCTGGCCTTGCAACATGGCTGTAAAATATACCAGCCTGGTGCATGTACTCATTAACCTAGTCAGGGAGGGTAGGCTCAGGTTAAGGTTGCTCTATGGAGATACAGGAAGTTTTAGTCCAGTCCCTGCTCTGTCACTGTATTGTCTGTGACCTTGAAGTCATTTAATGTGATTGCCACTTCATAAAGTGTTAACACCTAGCAAAATGAAGTCAGGTGAGTGGTAGAAACTGCTTGTGCTTCTGTTATACAGATAATTAATAAGATCTTGCCTTAATCTCCTGCTGGAAGGTTAATGCTGCATAATTATTGGTAGTAGGACTTAGGGTTTAATAGCACTGGGGTATGATTTTGGATAATTCATCCCTTCTTTCTCTCCCCCCCAATAAAACTTTTGTTGTGAACTCTTACCTCAAAAACTTTGTAGATACCACTGTGCTGCTGTGTTGGTTAATGCACAAAAGAAGGCCTGAATCATGGCTAGGATAATGAACTTAAATTGAATGAAAATCAATATTGAAATCTGCTCAGTGTGGGACTGACTAAGTTACCAATTCAGTATTTACACCAAGGTTTTTGATTTGTATAAATTTTAATTAAATAGTTTCTTCCAGCTGGTAGCAGTTTAGATGATGTTGTGGTGAAGACTTGAGAAGTTCTCCTCCCTCCAAAGTTACTTGAAAAGCTAAAGAAGATTCTGCAGCTAAAGGAGAAATGATGTCATTCTTCATGACACAGAGATTGTAAGACAATAATGTTTTATTAGACCTGACTCTAGCCTTCACTGAATTCAAGAGGGTTTGGCTGAAGCCTGTAGTGATAACTGAGCAAGGGATGACTGATAAACTCCTTATTAGTCAGTGGCACTGGTCGTAAAGAAAGCTAGGACAAGAGACAGATGTTGTCACACAGGTAACATCAGTAGTTCTAATTCATTTTTTGAAAGCTTGAATATGAGGAAAAAAGAATGCCTTTGGTTTCAAGAAAACAAACCCTTAGAAGTTGTGTAGATGCCTAGGGATTTATTAACAGCAAACTCCACCTGTCTGTTTAATTACTGTTGATTTTATTTTGAGGTATTCTCATACAAAGCAGAATAATTCAGCAATTCAGAACTCCAATAATTCATTTGTTTTTTCCTGACTCAGCTTGAAGAAGCTGACTACAAGAACACCTTTCCCTCCAAATATAGACTAATAATATAGTCTAATAATGATAATTTCTGAATAGCAGATGATCAGAGAAGCAGCAGAAATAGGAATTGGTTATACTTTTTTCTTTTTTTTCCTCCCGAGCCTCTGCACTGCCTGCAAAGTTGGAAAACTTAAACTCACATACTGAGGGAAGGTTTGTATCCCTCCCTCCCTCCCAGTAAAATACATTCAGAAGGTCTCTGACAATAAGAAATTGGTGCAGGATCTACCTCATCAGTTTGGTTGACTGCTGTAGAAGACACCTGTCTTCTATTCATCTGGCTGTTATCTCCTTGTGGGTATTGTAACAACTGGAAGAAATCTCCAGTTGTTAAATCCCTTTCAGGTTTGTTTAAAATGGTTGTCTCTCTTGGTTTTGTGTCTTGTGCCATCTCAGAGGTGTGATTTCCTCTTTATTCTACTACTCCTTGCTGAACGCTTCACACAGTACAAAGAGGTACTGAGGTGCCAAGGTAGGAGTGCAGGCAAGTAGTGCTGTAGACTTTTTCAGCTTGGACTCAGTGGATGTCAGACAGTGAAGAGATTGGATGCTGAATGTTTTTGTTGAGTTTAATTTGTAAAGGAAAGAACCCATAGCTTAGCCTTTCCCTGTAAATAGATAGCCATTAGTTCTTGGGATGCTGTAATTAGTAGATAGAACTAAATATACAAAAGTGAGATTTTAATTTTATGTGGGGGGAAGGGCAGGGGAAGTGGTGAAAACAAATTATGTAAGATTAGAAATCCTTGATTTAGAAATGTATCTTCCACAGTTGCCCTGCTGAATGTCTGTGTATTGCCCTCCCTGCTTCTCTAAGTCCTTCCAGTCTTCCTGTGTCACTGCTAGTGTGGGCTCCCAGCTCTGTTAAGGGACAGCAGCTCCCAGGCATTATTCCCTTCCTTTTCATTTCCTGCGCTGAAACAATCCATGTTTGCCACCTTGTCTGAGATCAGGCAGTTTTCCAAGCTGCAGCAGCTGTTCGTATATTCCTCTTAGGTTATTTGAGCTGAGGCACAGAAGATTTTGGAGCTGCCCCTGCTGGGCTTACTTAAGTTTCTGGGAGTTGTTTTTGCTGTATCCATCCTTGAATTCGATCAGCTCAAGCAATGTTATTGTGCAATTTTTGTTCAGGGACCAGTACAGCAGACAAGAAAGGTGTGTGTGTATGTATGTGTGTGGGAGGTTTTCGGTCCTGTAAATAATAATAATAATCTCCAGCGCTTCACTGGTCACTTCTTTCCTCTCCCATTAGTCCTAAAGAGTGTTCCTTCATGTTTTACTGGTGATACAAGGTTTCCTTTGGAAGTTAGGTGCCAATTTGAGCTTCACTTAGAAGCTTTACCAAAAGGTTGTTAAGTGCTGAGAGAGAGCGTGAGCTCCCTTTGCGCATCTTGCCTGCTTTTGGGGTATCCCTATGAAGAGCTGCAGGTTCTTAAATGCTTTCAGAAAGGGCAGGGGGACCAGTTCCTGGAAGAGTTTTCTTTCCCTGGGGGACCCTGGAGGAATTTTGCTTGTACTTTATATCCACTTAGCAGTGAGAACAAATACACCTTTCTCTGCGTTTCTTGGAACTGGGTCTTGCTCACCACTTACATCTCTAGTAGTGGTGCTTTGTGTTTTTGTGTACTCCTGACTCCTGTGGTCCTGCAGTGGTTGTGGATTTTTTGCCTTGTGTGGTTTGAAGCAGAGTTGCTGAGGACTCTGTGTGTAGGAATAGCAGATTAGAAAATGAGAGTTTGGTAGGCTCAAAGAGCTTCCTGAAAGTGTGGGAGTGCAGGCCAGAGAAAGGAAGAGAAGTCTTTTGAAGCTGTATCAGTGCTTTACATGGACAAGAATAGCAGGCAGAGAATATTGACAGAGTGGTCTGAGGATAAGTGTTGCTGCATAGCAAAGTGTTACTACTGTAAAAATCACTGTTGTCCACTCATAAAACAAATTCTTCCAGTGTGAGTGCAGTTTTACTGGTATGGTTGAGTCACAGCACATTCTGCTCACACAGCGGTGTTAAATGTTCGTCAGACCTGGTGAACGCTGATAAGTCTGCATGTGTCGGTAGTGCACGTGCAACCCTTATAAAAATTATGGAGGGGATGCGAGGAACAGCTCAGATCATGTCTTGTGACATGCTCTGCCCCTGGGAGGAGATAGCTGGGTGTTCTGTTGCAGGTCTGTAACATGTGTGGTTCATTACTGGTGCAGCAGTGCTTGTGCCCTTCCTCCAGCTTGTAGAATGTCCTTCCTGAAAACAATTCAACTCTTTACCTGAAAGATTGTAGTGAGTGGTAACTAGGCCTTGGGTCCTTGGTGAAGCAAGGAAACATTATTTTTTTTGTGTTTTAGCTGCTGTTTACAAAGGCTTTACAAAGCAAATCAGTGTAATTTCCTGGTTTTCTAATGGAGAAACTGAGGCAGAGAGTAGCAGGGGTGAGAAGAAAGCAGCTTATGTTGCACCTACAATCCTAATATGGGAATAGCAACCTGTTTCGCTTTAGCCTGGTGCTTTGGGCACCCGTTCAACAAAACATTTAAGCATATGCTTAATGGTATGTACGGCAATAGTTCCCTTACCATTTCCTCTTTTCAGAGCATCATAAACAATGGTTCTCTCTGAACCCAGACTGCAGGGCTGTGCCCACTCATGCCAACCCATTGGAATCACCCAAGCTGTCAGCCACGACACAGCTGTTGTCAACATCTGGTCTGTAGAACCTGTTTTATCATTAAGGATGCAGAAGGTGGAGCAAAGAGTCATCTGAACAGTGAGAAAGTGGCAGTATTTGGGTTGCAGGAGATAGAAACAAGATTGTTTGACAGGTGGCTCTTGAATGCAGTTGACTTGAAAAGAAACTCCTGGACCTCCAGGTGAGCTGAACAAACACAGAGGCAGCACAGGGTCACCAAGCAAACACTTTAATGCAGCGGTGTAATGACCCATGTTAATCATGCATTGAGTATTTAAGCAGTGTAGAACCTCTGTTTAAAAACCAACACCAACCTAAACCAGCACCAACCCCCAAACCAAATGAGCAGTGACTGTTCCAATAAATCTGCTTGTGTGTCTTCAAAGACACTTTCAGTCTTTGCAATTGTATAAAGCATAAATGCTTCATGGCTGTGCTAACAGGCATACTTGTGTCGGCCCTGGAAGCTGCTTTAATGAACCCCAAGGTCTGACAGCCAGCTTCCCTCTTTTAAGAGCAACAATTTGTCGATCTCAAGAAAACTACCTTTTTCAGGATCACAGCTCAGGAGCTGTTTGTAAGGTTGTGGGATTACAGTGCCTAGAAAGCATTACAACTCCATTTGCTGCTGCATTCTCTTCGTATATCACATGAGACACGATTCATTTTTCTCCTCTGAAGACCAGCCTCAGTTCACTATATCCCTCTGGGCATGTTGATCATTCTGGGGCCTTTGCCACTGATTTTGGAAGGATGTGATTCAGACCTTTCATCTGGGTTGGATTTTCTCAGTGAGATTGTTTATGAGAGAACAAATTTCAGGATCGTATCCTAGGATTTTATATACTTTTGTTTCTTTCCATCTATAGATCCAGGATTTTTGTGAGTGTTGCAATCTTAGCATCAGGACTTAATCAACTCTGATTAGAACCAATGGGAGTTTCCATTACTAATTGCCACTGACGTAAATTCCAGCTCATAAAATTAGGGATCAAAATGTATTATGTTATTGTTATATGCTGCATTAAGTGCAATATAGATTATATATATATATATACACACACACACACACATATACACTTTTTATATATATATAATAATTTTATATACAATATATGTTATTGCTTGCTACATTTACTTTTAAGTAATGTTACTTTCTAAAATTAGAGACTACTGTAGGCTGTCTGAAGAGTTAGTCTGAAGTAGAGTAGTGTTGATTTTTTTTTTTTTTTGGTTTTTTTTTTTTTTTTTTTTTTTTGGTCCAATCCTGGAGACAGCTAGATTTTTTTTTATGGATGACTCCTTTAGTTCTCTGAGTGCTTCTTGCCTGTGCCTCAGTAATCCCTCCAATTAAGAAAAAAATCTAATTTAAAAAATATTCCTCTGTTGTCTTGTACAGAATTCAGCAACCCTCAGACATCTTACACCACAGATCATAGGCACAAGCCAGTAGCAACAATAGACAGATGCTGTCTTTGATGTCTGGAACATGCAGATAACTTTGTTTCACAGAGAAGCAAATTCTGACAATGATTGAAGGGAGTGAATTGATGTCTAAATTCATAATGAGAATATATAATGAGAAATAAATTCGTAATGAGAACAAAAATTGGTCACTGCCATTAAAGGTGCTACCAAATTAGTAAGCATTGAGTTAACATCTAATCCCTTAGCCAGAAGGGTTAAGATTTATGTAAATAACATCTGTGTAATGATTTTTTAAATGGTTAATGATTTAATAAAAGGTTGAATTAAATTTATTAAATGGTTAGTAGAAACCTAGAGCCACAACACAAGGAATATTTTCTCATTTTTCCCTTTTGTTTTGGGAGATGCACAGGGCAGATAGAACTAATGGTTCAGAAAGGGATTGCTCATCTCTGCAACATCTCAGAAGGTAGAGTAATAGAGCCCAGCTAAAGAAAGTAAGTTTCTCCCCCTTAGAAACCTACAATTTGTGATGCAAATCAACGGGAGGCATGTGTACCCATTTCAAAACTTACTCTTAGCTCACCCAGGTAATTGCCATACATGAGATTTGCATAAAAAATTTTGTTAAACTTTCATAAACAGATTACCAGAATTGTACAAAACTTCTGTGATGTAAGGTTCTGTGATTTAGGCCTGGGTCCTGTAAATGCCTACTGAGATTTTTTGGACCTGCACGTAATTTTGGCCAAATATAAGTTGAGCATCTTAATAACTTGAGGGTGAAATAATTGAAAACTTCAGTGTTTACAGTGATGATTATAGCTAAAAGACTAGAACACAGCTCTTGATCTGAACATTCCCAAATTTGGAAGTCTGAAATTCACATCTGGATAGAATTTTTAGATGGAAAGATTTTATCCTTAAAAAAAAAATAGATTACTGATGCTGAAACTTAAACAATTACAAAATAAATCCATCAGGAAATACAAAACATGGTACGGAGGATTTTTTTTTTTTTTTTTTTAAGGAATTGATTGCTGTGCTTCTCACCTTGATGTTCTCAGTTCACACTGTTAATTCATATTGCTCAAGTTATAAAAGAGGATGGTAGCATAAAGCAAGGTGCAGCTCATGGTTATACAAGCTTTGGGACTTTTGGACTGCCTGTCAGTGGGAAAGCCAAGGGTTAATGGTTGGTTCTGTCAGCTCTTGGTGCAGAGATGTGGTGCTCACACACCAGGAGCAGTTGTACAAATGCGCTCGTGTCTGAATGCCTGCAGGCTTGCGGCTCAGTTTTATATGATTGGGGTTTTTTTTAGAATCCTTTTTAAAAATACACAGGAATTAAGCAATTTCCTTTACATGGTGCCTCAGCCAAAGCCCACTGAAGTCACTGGGAAGACTCCCACTGTTTTTAGCTGGCATTCAGATCTGTCGTGTGTTCCTTACGGCCTAGGCTACTGCAAGTGTCTGTGGGGGTGTGTAACCATCTCAGTTCTTCTGGAAGGGCTGTCCTGCTGTACTTCAGTTACCATGGAATAGATTGCCCACATTACTAGCAACATAATTATTCTGGATCAAACATTCTTCAATTCCAGAATTGTCTCAGTGTGGGGAACTACTCTGGAATAAAAATCAGGCAATGGCTTTGTCTGCAATAGCTGTGCTTCTTGCTCGCTTTCTGTAGGCAAGGTGAAAGGCACTATAAAGTGAATCGCTTTTTACATCAGCACAGCCACATTCTGTGAATCTTTCCCGAATTGTTGTTGTGATTTATAAAATCGAACTAAAACATCCATCCTCCCCAGCCCCAGGTGTGCAGAAGTCCTTACTGTGGGCCCTGGCTACACTCCTGAGCCCACATTCAGGTCTGTGTAGGTATAGTTCTGTGCCTGTGACTTCAGTGGGACACTCTGTATGTACAGATCTGATGACAGGATTGTGGCCCCACAGGAGTAAGAGAACACAAGTGTTGCCCTTTGTTTAGGGATCAAACCTATCCACTCTCACATTTAATAGGAGCCCCTTATATAGAGATGCTGGAGTAATCTGGAGGAAAAGCAGTTTCATTGCCTTTTCCCACTACTAGAGATGAATCAAAACACTCAGTAAATTAATTCTTTTTATAAGGTGTGTATAGATCCTGTGAGTAGACTTGGAGCAGACTTTAAGGCTGAGAATTTACAGTTTCTATTTTTTTTAATGGATCTAACAAGACCTGCAGGCCTAAGCATTTTAAGCTCATATTACTCTTTTCTTTTTATCTGTTCCTTTAACATCCTAACTTTCTATTAATGTGAGTACTGGTGAATTCACTACACAGATACAATATTAATTCCAGACATTTCACAAGACAGTTTTTGGACATTCACCCACATGATGATGTGTTAACTTTAAAGCATGTACTTCAAAAACAAAGAAGGAGTTAAGCAAAAAAAAAAAAAAATTAAAAGGTTAAAATGGATTTATTCAGTCCCTTTCTTTGCAATACATAAATTCACATAGAAATACGGAAATAGCAGGATGAGTTAGTGTTGTTTCCGTGCCATTTTTTTATAACCACATGTACTGTTACCTCTCTGTAGCATGTTTGTTACATAGAAATAGAACACGACATTTCCCATGAAAAATGTCAAAAAAAGCGTTTTTTTTAATAGATCTCTCCTTCATGATGGAAAAAAAGAAGTTTTCATATCCGATTTCAGGAGAAACAAATTTTTCCCATAAATATAAGGACATATTTTGTTACCCACAAACAGAAAATCTGCCACTTCTCTGTATTACTTCCTTTCTTCAGATCTCTGCTATCAGTCTGTCCTAAAAGCTTGTATCAGTTAAAGCAGATATAGAATCTTATCATTATTGGACTTGGAGAAATTTGGTTGAAGACCTGGTCAGACATAATGTTCTGCCTGCAATTAATCCAAACTGAAGAGGTGCTGCCTCAAGTATGTATCACCATATTATTTGTCCCTTCCACCTCCACTCCACCTGCCTACTAAAGGCTTATTTGCTCAGCTTTGCCTCTGTAGTTGCTTCCTAATCCAGTGTAATTAAAATTATCAGTTTGGGATTTTTTAATGTGTTCTGGATAGCAGATATATTTTAAGTTAGAACATTGTCATTTTCATTAAATGGTGAAACTGGGAAGCTGAGATTCCCATCTCAGTGAGATTTAGCTCTCAGTAAACTTAGGGTCTGTTGTGGTTTCCTGAGCCAGATTTTCCCTGTCTCTGAAGCCTACTTTCTTAGTGGCACCTATATATTGAGGTAAAAATGTTTACTAGAAAGTAAAGACATTAGGACTGCAAACAAATTCTGTTTAAAAATAGCAGAGAATGTGTTTTTCCATTATAGGAAAACAATGGAAAGCAGATGGTGGGAATTTTCGACAGTGGGACTTACTTTATTTGTTGGTAGAAAAGGGCTTGTTTTGGAGGGTCCTTTGTTCTGTAAGCAGGTGGGGACAAAGAGACTCATCTCCTTCATAGCCTAAATTGTGCTGTGAACTTACACACCCCTGGCATGGGGCTTGGGCTGGGTGCTGTAGGGCTGAGGGGCCATTCCCATCTGCCTACAGACTGGGTTCCAGGTTCAGGTTATTGAAATTAGCCCCCAGCAGTTTTAATCATCTGTAATTTCATTGCCATGGTGCATTTCGTGATCCCAGCTCAGTTGGGCAGAGTCGCCGCGCGGCTCCCTTCAAACCGTGGCCCCTCTGCTGCTCCAGCCTGGTCTCTGTGTTCATGTTCATGACCCTCTATCAAGTGCTTGCAACATCTGCTCAGCTCTGTGTTCAACCCCTCGCTGCCTGGCATGGAAGTGACTCTGCTTCCTGAAAGGGCAGGGGAAGGGAGGGAGGAAAAGACAAATGGGCTGGTGCAGAGCAGCCCTTCTTCCAGGCCCTCTCTTTTGTACTAAATTTAGCTGTTGTGGCCATGAGCAGGCTTGTGCTCGGCAGCAGCACAGTGTAGTCCCTAAACCATCTCTGTTTCCTGCTGATTTCATGTTTTGCTAGGAAGGATGTGGCACAGGACTTGAGGCAGGATTAAGCAAGGAGCACGGGCATTAGTGGAATGACCCTAGGGAGAGACAGGCTGGTTCTCTCTCAACTCTGTCCAAAGGCAGGTACCTGTGGCCTGTCATGTAACAACAGGCTTTTCCTTCAGTGCTGGAATCATTCTCTTGTGCCATGGTTTAGGTGCCTCCCACATTGCCTGATGCTGAACATTTATTAAGGACTCCATGATCAAATGTTTGCGGTTTGACAGAAGCAGCTGACACTGGTTTAAAAGGAAATATTTTGTAATATTACCTCCAGAGAGCCATGGAGGAGAAACTTTGGACAGGATTTGTACTTGATAAAATTCTGTTTTGACACAGTTGAGAGAGGCAGGAAACTTCTCCTGTGACTTTTCATTATAATGTCATCATGAGAGCAGCATCTTTCGCTTCTTGAGAATCTGTCTGTCGAAGAGAAGTGTGAACAGCCATTCCTGTGGTAAGGATGTTAAGAAGAATCCAAGTTGTCTGAAAGCCTGTTTTTTGCATGAAACTTGAAGAAAATGAGGTCAAGGTTCTGGTAGACTTTGGGGATTTACAGTGGTGAAGGAAATCTTGCCTCAGTGCAATTAAAATTTAACTGAAGAAATAACTTCTGGTTTGTTTGGTTGTTTTTTTTTTTACTGTAAGATTTCCCCTCTTGGCTTCAAAGGTCTTTGAATAAAGAATTATATTGCTGTAGTCTAGCTGAATAAAAGCAATGAAACAGCCTGTGACATCTACAGTTTGTACATTCACCCTTAATGTGCTCATATATCGCATGAAATAATCAGGTATGGATTTTTTTTTTTTTAATATAGAGACCTGAAGTTTTCTGAAGACAGAGTTGGCATTTTGGCCAAAGATTATATAGATGCATCAGAGAATCATAACCTCCAGTGCAGAGAGGATCCATGTGTCCTTTCCTGGTCTGTTCTCAAGGTTCAGTCAGGTCCTGCTTCTCAGCCATGAAAGCTTATTTAGGCTTTTGTTATCTATACTGAGATGGCTTAATGATACTTAGCATAGGAAAGTACTGCCTTATGTTTAGAAATTAATCCTGTCTTTCTGGATGCTGAGGATTTACTCTTGGCCTAGATTTAGTGTTAGTGTAAGTGAGCAAAGCTTCTTTTCTTTGTTCTTCCCTTGTTCTCTGAAACAAATGTCTGAAATTTATAGATAAAGAAAAAGATAGTCATGTGGATAATAATGTTCTTTAATGATATTATAGCCCTGTAAATCTGTGTCAGGGAACTTGCACCTGGGAGTATCCTCATTGCTGTACCAACTGGCTGGCAGAAGTTGAATAATTTGTGGATATGGGGAACATAGATATGTCAAATGTGTACCTAATATATGAAAACACATATTGTACCACTTGTGCTAGATTTTTTGGAGTAGGGAAGTGTGTTGTGGGGTTTTTTGGTTGGTTTTGAATAGTGGTCTAGATTGCATACCTTAAATAGCGTGATTTAGTAGGAAGTGAGAAAAAACCAAACACCTTGAGAGACTGACCACTAAAGATTTGTCCTCACTGCTCTGTCAATATACCTGGTAGCTCCAGTTTCCCCACTACTCCCTTTCCTGTTTGCATACCCATCCTTACCTCCACTAGAGCGCTGCTTTCTTCTTGAGCTGAAGTGGTTGAAACTTCTGGTTGCCAAAGCTTCAGTTAGGAAAATAGCAGAGTGTAAGCCATCTCCGTTCCATTAACTCAGCAGGTGTGTGTAGCTAATCAAATGCCTCTGCTTAACCTGAGGGTCACTTTTGCCTAGGTTTGACCCCCCAGTGGCTTCAGGACTTTGCTCTGGAGCAGGTAAAGAGCACTCATGCAGTCCCTTTTGCCTAAAATGCTTTTGGATTGTAGCTCCTGGTGACAGGGCAGTAAGGAGCAGGAGTTAAATATCTGCAGTTGTTCATTAAACCCAGGCATTTGGCCAGGTGGGAATCTGTGGTCCAGTGTGAATTCAAAGGGTGCAATTGCAACTGACTCCCATTTACTAACATAGGAGTAATATTTACTAGCCAACACTGACTTCAGGATGACCTTTTTATGTGGTTGTCCTGGGCTGATACACCACTTCTGAGATCAATACCATGCTGTATGTTTGGTGCAATGTCTGTTCTGGTGAGTATTGAGATAAATTGGTTCAAATTAATACAGGACAAAGGAGCTTCTAGGTGATCCCTTGCATAGCAATGAGTTTTATAACAAGATTAATGTTGAGTTGTATCTCTGTAAAGAATGCAGGTGGCTTTATCTAAGTAATTTTTCAGATGCAGCTGGTGTGGACTGACCAAAAGAAATCTTGCAATTTTGATTTAATCAAAAGGATTAATGTTGCCAGGGTGTGAGGGTGGAAAAAAATTATTTTCTTTTAGGAAAAAAAAACCCTGCCTTCATTGTATTAATAGCACCACCTGTATTCTGAATAGTGAAAACTCCATCTCTCCCTCTCATCTCTAGGACTGTTCTTTAGGGCTTGCTGAAGTATTTGGATTTACAGTTTTTTCTGAAGTCTTCATAGCTAGAGCCCTTAAAGTTTGTATTTCCATGGTGCAGAGGGGGTGGAAGAAGCCCCACCACCTTCAACAAAAACAAGATGTTTATGCTTCTTTTGACATTCACAGCTCTTGAATGTAAGAGTCTGCTGCTTCTACAGACAAGGGGGCTTGTGGTGTTTCCTCTCACTTGTTCTCATGGGTGACTCGTGTTTCCTTTCCATCCTCAACAGTGAGTTCTGATTCTTTTTCATGTTCTCTGCTATATCTATGAGATAGCATTGTTTCCCATTTTTCTTTTCTCCCATGCACTAGAGAATTTGTGCCCTTAAGCTTCCACCTGTCTCTTAGTATCTTAGTAACAGGATTCCTCATTCTGTCTCCAAACTAGGAGCTCCGGGTACATCTGATAATAATTTCTGATGTGCCAAGGGTGGTATGTGCATCTCCCAAGAGGATCGATGTTTTGGGGTTTTGTGGTGGTGGTGGTTTTTTGGTGTTTTTTTTTTTTTGTGGTTTTTTTTGTGTTTTTTGTGGGGTTTTTTGGTGGTGTTGTTTTTTGTTTTGTTTTGGTTTTTTTTTCCCCATCTGTTTTGTAATTACAAGCTTAGCTATGGCCAGGGGTATTACCATGCTGCAAGGTATCATGGACTATGTCACCAGCCAGGTATTGCAAGTAATAGGAGCAGGTAGTTCAGTTCCCTAAAAATTCTAGTATCTCTATTTTCCATGTTTGCAATTTCCAGTGTTCAGCAAAACCTCTAGATCTTGTCAGTAGGAATGTACATGCTTGCTCACAGGGGTTTTTTAGCTTAGTTCATGCAACATCAAATATTAACATCTTGCTTTTATTTTTGCATATGTGCAGGTTGAGGTGAGTTTCAGCACAGGTTTCTGATTATTACTGTAATTTTTGGCATTAAGATTAAAGTTGAAATAGAGATATGTAGTAATATGCATCTACAGCATAAGTGTATGTTTATACACATGTTGAAAGATAGAAGAGCATTGTTTGAGAGACTGTCCACTGTTTCACCTACATCAGTTAAGCCAGTAAAAAGTTTTAGGTTTCCATCCAAACCAGGCTTACTCTGCTTTTAAATGTATTAGTAGCTTTAATATTTCCACTCTGGGACCTTGGATCATTGTACTGTGATTCCAGTTTGGATGGAGATAGGGAGAAACTAAATACGTTTAAAAATACGTTTTATTTTTTGCTGCAGCTCACAAAGTTACGTAATTTTAGCACTGGATTGAAGGCAGGAGGCAAACAGAGTGGTCTGTAGTTGACTGCATGGCAACTGCAGTTGCGTGGATATCATCCCGTCATGTGCCCAGTGTCTAATTCTGATTGGATTCTCCTGGTGTGAAGAATCACACTTGCCATCAGTGGGATGTCCATCTGTCTGAGCCTGAAAGCAGCTCAAAGATGCAGGCTGTAGAGGAGGAGTCTGTGGGATGGCCTCACTATGCCTATGAAGACCGATGCACATGATTTATAAGCATCCAGTCTGTTTTGAGGCATCCTGTCTTGCACTGCTATGTGGTTATGAATGTAGATATTACTGTTGAATTCCTCTGTGGTGGCCACTGAGGGAGCTGGGCACGCAGGCCGTTTGCAGACATTGGGGGTGCTGTTTCTGTGGGGCTTGCCAGTGTTAGGAGGTTATTCTCATTTAAGGTGATTTTAAGGATTCTCAACAGCTTTGATTTTTTTCCTTTTGTTCTTCTTCTTTTTTTTTTATTGCAGGTGTGTAAGGAGTGGTGCCTATTCACTTGCTGTACAGTGAGATTATATATCCTTCATAAATTGTTTGTAAATCACTTTGGGATCTTTCTGGCTGACAGGCAGATCCTGTGTAAGCACATCACCCAGCCCTGCAAAGCCCAAGCCTTAGGGAGCTAAACTGGCTGCCAAAGCAGCAGGTGTGTCAGCTCAAAGTTACCTGTGAGGAGCAGCTGTAGGCTCGAACTTTGCCCGTTTATTTGCTCAAGGCTTTATCTCATCCTTTATTATACAGCCCAGTGAAAATGAGTGTTTGCCCTGTCAGTTAAAGCAGGGCCATGGAGTGGCAGCTCCGCGTGTGCCCAGTGGCCTCACGGGTGAGCGAGCGGAGCTGTCGGTTGGGGGAAGGTTGTGCTTCATGTGCCATCTGAGGAGATAGGGACACCTGAGCAAACAGTGGTCACCCTGGGCTCTGGGGTAGGGTGACTGGTTTGGTACACTCCACTGATTTTTTTTTCTTTCTTTTTTTTTTATTATTTTTTTTAATGTCTGTAGCTTTTTTGTTGTTGTTGTTTTGCAGCTAGATTTTGACATTAGAGCAAGGTAAGAACACTCCAAACAGAAAGTTAAACTTGCATTTTACTTGTAATTTTGCTTCAGGATTGTGCAAGGGGACAGCAAAATTAATATCAAAGCAGAAATTTCTTCTGAATCAAGGCCAAGTGGAAAGTGTAGCAGCACAGTATGCTGCTGTGCTCAAGATTGTTATTCTGAAAAAAACCAAACAAAACCAACAATCCTCAACGTTTAAAAAAAAAAAAAACAACTATGTAGCAATTGAAAAGGCTATTTTTGGTGTTACATTTTGATTTTAGCCAGAATGCATATATTGAGGGAAATGTTTACTAACATTTCTTACTGCTTCTGGTCTTCAGACCCCTGGCAGCAGACTTAGAGCCAGGCAATGATGAATAATTTTTGCCTACTGCCTTATAGGAGGATAAAGTGGCATCAGTTTCTGGAGTTCAGAACTGTTTGCTGTTGGAGTTCAGGCATCCATATCCCAGCACTGGCTGGGAATTGGACATGTGCAATGTAGTAGTGACAGACCAAATATGCAGGAAACCAGCTACTTGCTCAGAAGACCTGATCTCTGCCTCAGCTCACCTTGAGCAGTTCATTTGACTACTCTGTGCCTGTTTCCCATTTTATCTGCCATGTAACTTATCTCTTTAGCTGTTAAACAATTTTAAATGGCACTGCCTTCCACTATTCAAAACAGCTGTTCAACTTCAACACAGTTTTAATAATAAATGTAAACAACTATGGTCTTCAGATAGTCAAAATAAATTTAGGAGGATTCTGGTTAATTTCTGGTTTTTCAGCTGTGTTACCAAGAATTGATCTTTGGACCTATATAACCAACCTTTTTCCTTAGTTGCTTTCTGTTATTCTGCCTTTCGAAGGACTTTGTGGAAAAGAAAGCAGTATAAAAATCACACAACCGGTTTGGCAGGTCTGGTATAAACAGGAGAAATGCCAGGAAAAGTCTTATGTCTTTGTTGCCAGCTTAAAAAAAAGGGGGTTAATTTTCTCCTAATGAAAACTTCAGCTGTTGCTGTGTGTGAGGTGGACTGTGGGGATGGGCATGTGGTGGAAGGGGCTTGTAGTGCTTGCTGGAAGGATCATTCCCTGAGATGCTGGGAATATTGTCTCAGTCACCTTCTTGGCTGTAGGAACAGAAGAAGCATTTTATCATGGTTCTTGTAAGCAGCTTTGTTTTTTTTTTTTTCCTTCCCCCATTTCCTCTGACAGTCTCACAAGTCAGCTCTGGTGTTAAACACACCCTCTTGATTAACTGGGAGTGATTGATGTCCCCCTGTTTTGCTTTGCTTGTACCAGGAGAGAGTTGTGCTGGTATTTAAGATTGTGTAGCTCTGAGTTGGGATGGGTGAGGAAACCTGCCTTCCCTAATGGATCTGTGCCGTTGCATAACCGTGGGAAGGGTTGGAGCGCCTCTGTCCTGGTTCTTGTGGCAAAAGAGGGATATGTTTCTGGAACGGCTTTGAAGCTCCCTTCTGATTGCGGCCCTCTCTGCTGCCGCTTGTGAGCTGAGAGATTTCAGTCAATGTGTTGACAAGGAGGAGCGTTAGAAATCAGAAGTTCCCTCCCATGAGAAGGATGTTTAAAATCAATGCTAAAATGCAAAATGAAAGCATTTGGAGAGCTTTTGCAAGTTGTCTGTGTAATTTTACTTCTCTTGTAGTTCATCCTTCTGTTTCTAGAGCAGCAGCATAACCCCAGAAACACGGCCATGTGGGTAGAGTGTTGAAATGGGATTTAGGTAACTTGTTACTTCTTCCTGCACCTGTGTTCCTAACTGTAAACTAGGGTTCAAACAGGCCCTTCCTGTGGTGCTTCACTGTCTTGAGTATTTTGGCTTTGAGCTCATCAGGGCTGTCCTCTGCTCACTATTTCTGGAGCACCTTTGGCAATGGTGCGGTGTTTGTTTGCTTCTGAGTGCTGTCACTGTATAAATGTTGAGTCTTAACAGTGGGGTTCACAGCCAAAGAGAGTTCTTGGGAGAACATACTGTCTTCTAAGGTGTCAAAGTAGGTTTTTCCTCAGCCTCTGTATCCTGATTGGGTACCCTAATCTGCTTATGTTTTGGTCCCTCCACTTGTAAAGGTGAGTGTAATAACACTTCCCTTCATTGCAAGAAAGTACTAAAGGTATTATATTACATATTTAAATAGTGTGGTAATAAGGACCATGAAGAAGCCTTCAGATTGAGTTAAAATGAGCTTAAGATTAGTACTTTACTCTTTTTTAAATACATCTGAAGTTTATTTCAGCTGGCTTAGTTCCCAAGCTTCTCACTTCTGTAGTGAGGCAATATTTGCAGGTCAGAGGCAGTCTTATGGTAAGAGTGGAGTGGCTCTCACTACAGTGTCCATTCAAATGTGAACCAGCAATGCTTAGTTGTGAAAACAAGCCAAAGATAACCAGAGTGAAACTTCAGTGCTTCTGTTCTGCCAGGAACAACATCATAACCAATGCTTCAGGATTATGAGCTAAAACAAAATAATAATTTGAGGAAGAACAAAAAGTGATGCAGAGGTTGAAAGGAGCAATTAAAACAGTGGGGGAACTTAATGAACAGGAAAAGCTATGGCAGAAGGAAAGTAGCTAAAATGAGATTTGTCACAGGGCTTGACACACCTGTGGGCCTCAGCATTTATCCCATTGTCCTGTTGGCACAACTAAGGCAGTGAGGGCTGTGGTAGTGCCACAAGTTGTTTTGGAGAGTCACAGCAGGTCTGGGAACAAGAAAACTTGTGTCCTCCTCTTCTGTGGAGCTTGTTTTATCCTCTGTTTTGCTGTCTGGCATCTACCACCCAGCCTTGTGAAGCATCCCCTATACAGGAGGTGATCCACTTCTTGTTCCTCTTCTGAGTGCTGGGAGTGCCGCTGGAATTTCCAGAGTGAAGGAATAAGGTCTGTGTGGGGTGTACCCTGTCACATGGACAGGTCATACCTGGAAGGCATCTCTTGTTTTCAGAGCAGTTGGGAAAGGATTGCTAATAGCTCTCCTTACGCAACAGAATATTCACCTGCTTAGTTAATTACTTATTAGCTCCAGGCAGGGACATGGCAGATTTGTTAATAGCAATGGTCAAATTATTAGAGTGTGCAGCATTAATGTAGGAGAAAGCATTTAATAAAGAGACATCACTTGACCCTGTCATTGTTCATGGAATATAGACCATATTGTTGAATTCAGGCTCTGCTCTTTTCCTGTCATCTACCACTTCTTAAAAGTATGTCCTGTTCAGGACCTTCAGCTGCTCTTCAAACACACATGAAAGCACATCTATTCTTCTTTTGGATCAGATAGGCAGTACCATGACCAGCCGTTTCTGTACAAATATATTTAAAAACTCCCCTTAAAGTTCTGCCAATCCTGATGGTCCTGTGCGGGAAGGACCATGTTTTATAGGAAATAAAAGATTTTACTGTGCTTCGAGCTATCCCTCAGGTGCTTTGTTTTCTTTTTCTACATAGTATTTTAGTGTCTGATGATCGGCAAAATGTTCAGTTTCTTCTACTTTCCATTCTCATACTATTAGACTGCTGACTGGAGAGACCTTACAAAAGCTGCTAAATAGCTTGTTAAAAAAAATTCAATTTTTGTACAGGCTGACCTGTTGCAGATTTTGTTTCTTTTTCTGTAATTCAGCTTCTTTCAGTGGTCTCCCAATGCATCTTTATTTTGATCACAGCTTCTAACTAGCTTATCCTTCTGCAATATGTCTTCCAGATTACCTTCTCTTCCCTCTGTATTTCCTTTTGGATGTTGGGCTGTATCTGTCCTTTCTTCTGTCCATCTCAGTGGTTCCTTTATTCCTTCCTTACAAGCTAGATCATTTGACTCTTGTAAAACTTGCCTGTCTTGCATACATAGGGGTGTGTGTATGTATGATGCAGAATGAAGAGCCTGCAAATGTACAGGATGCAATATTCTAAGTAAAGTCCTACAAACTGTTTTTTATATACTCTCCTTTGTCAGTTAGAGCTTCCTTTTCTAGTCATGCTGATCTTGATGTTGCTTACATTGGAGTAAGTAGTTGGAGTAGGTGAAAGATTAGGGGGAGAGGAAGATTGTAATTTGATGTTTCTTCCTTATCCAGTGTCTGCACAGTAGTCAAGATCAGTGCAACTATGGCCCCTTCTAGGAACTCCCTCTGCATTTATTGTGGTGGGAGTTGAATAATCTGAATCTTCGTGATATTTTATAGTGGCAAACATCCATGATCCCTTGTTTCTGGACTAGCTTACTAAGACAGTCTTTGAGAATGGGTATTTTATTTGGCTGTCTTCTCTTGTTGAAGATTCTGTTTAGTTTTACTCAAGTAGATCTGCCCATTTTTTCACCAGCAGCCCTTATTATAGCTGTCCTATTCCCAGACTGGCCTAGATTATCTCTGAAAAATTGTTCTTATCTACTTAGAGGTATTTTGGAACAAGGGGATGCGGCACACTTCCCTGCCATGCTGTGTGTGCTGGGTTACTGTGGCTACTTGAATCTTCAGGATTAAAAACTGTAAGGTGTCGCATTAGACCTTGACATGGCACTCTCCAGTTTCTCTGGGCATTGGCATGTCCTTCTTCATGGAAAGTTTGCCAGATGTCTGAAGTGTGGAGAAATGCTGTGGTGGAAATGCAGGGGTGCTGTGTATGCCAATAGTAAGTAAGCTTAAGTTACTGGAGAAGGGAAAGACTTAGGCCCCTAAGTGGATGTTACTTCCACCAGTGTAAATCTGGACCAGAAACACTGTTTAAAAATAAATAAATAAATAGAATTCACTGAAGAATTTTGCAGGTACAGATGGGAGCAGGATCCAGCTGTTTATTGGGACCAAGAAGGGCAATTTTTTATATTTGTAAGTAGTATTTTTAAATTATGTATTTCAGGATCTTGCAGCTCTACAGGAATTCTGTTTCCATCAGTGACTGAGGGTTAAAAGAAGCTATGACTTTTATGTGAATTACTCTCTCATGATTTTTTTCACTACTTAACTGATGGGCAATTAGATATCCTAGGACATTGAATGAGTTGACCTCATCTGTGTGACAGTTCTGACCTGTGATTTGTGCTGTGTAAATATTTGATATCCTCTTTTGTGAAGGACCCTGTTCACAGTAACTGTAGCTTCAGTAGAAATGTTCAGAAAGCAATGCTCAGCCATGGTAGGAAGATCAGAAATTATGATTGTCCTTGGATATGTGTTTGAATTCACAGTAACATTGCAACTTTGACAGCTCAGTAATGCAACCAAGTAAAAACACTTGTGCCATGCCAGCCCCGAGATGTAGCAGAGGAGCTTTCCCATAACTCATGACAGGGCAGCTCCCTGTACACCATGTTTCCCCTTAGTCTTGCCATCTCAGTTTCATGGCCTCCAGGAACCTTGCCCTGAAATGAGCACATGACTTCAGTAAGAGTGTTCAGGGTGTTAATTCCCACGCACACAGGCAGGGCTGTACAACCACCGTATGTTACAGAGATGAGGCTTCCCAGCCCTGCCTGTTTTAGAAAAGAGAACAAAAAAAGTGCAGTGAAATATCTCTGACGTGCAGCTAAGCCTGGAAAGTTCTTTGCTGTTGCCTTCCTTGCTTCCCTGCTGCTTACTCACTTGGCCTCAGTACTTCAAAGCCTCATGTGGTGTTTTTTTCCCCTAGCTGTACAATTAACTGTCTCTCTTGAGCCTTCTGTGGTGCTTTGTGAGGAGTGAGTGTACCAACAAACCATGGTATAGATGCCAAAGGGACCCTATGGGTTACAGTAGTGGCCCAGCTTTTTCCATGCTCTGCTTACACAAAGGTCAGTAGCAAGTTCTTCAGAGGAGCGTTGCTGTGACAACCCCAGGATGCAAATTTTGGAGTTGCATGTTGAAAAGGGCTGGGGCAGATAGTTTCTTACTGTCAGGCAGTTGAATCCGTGGTTGACTTCTACCATGAAGTAGTAGGTCGGAGAGGCCAAGTCCCAGTTTTGCTGCCTCTTCTTGGAGCCTTGCTGCAGAAGGGTGGGTGGATAGATAAGGCTTTACTCCTGTTTGGACTATGATGATTCTACTTCCAAATTCTGAACCAGAATCTGCCTCTTGTGTATTTTCTGCTGCCTAGCTGCGATATCTACAGATGAAATTCTTTATTATACAAATAAATTATTGATCCTTTGATGAGCTGTACTGAACTTTTTGCCTTAGTTTTATCTTCTAGTTTTTCCCACTACTATCTTCACAAAGCCTGTTCTCTCTGTTCCTCCATATTAGCAGCAAAGAAATACTTTTTAAGCGTGTGGTTAAGCTAGTTTTTTGCTTCTTTGATACTTGCTAATTTGAAATATTTTGGAGTGCTTCTATAATAATTCAGCTGTATTATGGCATTTCCAATGACAGCATTGACCTCCTCAAGCTGCCTTTTTATAGCACTCGAGTGCATTGGTATTGCTGTCTGTACAATTTTAATTTAATTAGGATAGTGGCTGTAATCATTGTGGAAGAAGCATGAACTTCCCCATTGTCTCTTTTCCCCTTCCCTTTGTGATGAACCACTGCATCACTGCGTTTGGTTTTTATTTGCTTGAATAAGGATTGAGGTGTGAGAGGGGAGCCATCACCTGCCCCTGTGCAGGGAGAACAGGCTGGAAGGAGGAGTCAGGGAGGAACTGAACCTCACAAAATTGCTGAGGTTACTGACACAATCTCTGTTTTCTGCCCAGGAAAGGCGATGTTAATCTTTCCCAGTGCTGCTTTGCATAAGGTCCATTCCAGAGAACTGTGTTTGTTTTAATTTCTCTAATTACTGATAGTGTGCTGATTATGCTGCTATAGATTTGATGTGAATTGCTATATTAATGGGATCAAAAATTAGGAGATGTCTGCCATGGAAGTTAAGAAGACAACAGCAGCTGGGGGAGGGGAGGAAAGTGGAGAGTTGAATTCATACCCTGTTACTGCAGGGCTCTACTTGGCTTTTTTGGAGTCTGAGCCTTTGTCCCTGGCAGAAGTTGGAGTATGCCAACATAGACGAAAGTCCCCAAAGATGCTGTTCAGTCCATTAGAGGCTCCGATTCCTTCCTGCTCCCTATGTTAGACCATGTAACTCATCTCACAGTGGTCTTCTGGACTTTCATATCCAGCTATGGTATTGCATACAAACTACTGGTGAACAGTGCATCTGTCTTCCTTCCCTTTCCTCTTCTTCTCACTTGCTTCCCTAAGGATGAATTTACTTGAACAGGGGCTGTTTTCCCCTGTGCTGCTCTGTGGCTGGTTTGCTGTCATTGTCCTGCTGGGTGCCCAGATGCTCAGGGCCTTCTGAATTTTTCCTGCAAACAGAAAATTTTCCAGCAACCACCCTTGTCTCTAAGGCCCTTTTCCCCCCTCTGCTATACTTGAGCCACCTACTCCTATGAGGATCCACAGCAGGAAAACCAGACCCTCCCAGGCTCCCCCTGGCTCCTGGTCCCTTGGCCTGTCTTTTCATTTCATGGCACAGGTACACCAGCACCCTGGGAGACAAATGTGTGTCAGCTTTCACTTTTAATTCCTTTCTCCCTATGTGGCATCATGTGCAGTATAGAAGATAGTTTTTAGTCAGTTATTAGGGTCAGCTGCCTTTTCTGTCCAGCACAAGGTATTTGCAGGCCACATTGCCTGCTTTGGTTTCCTGAAAACTGCTGCATAGGTATTGCATTTCTTTGCTTTATCAATTAAAAAATGTAGTTTTACTATGCCACCTATCCAGTTACTGAAATAATAATGTCAGTGGGACAACATAAGAGCTTGCTTAGCAGACTTTTTTACATATTTTATTTTCATTTCTACAAAACCGTGGATATTCTTTGTGCCTGCCATATGAGTGAACTTAGTAAAGGGGACAAAAAGACTATCAGATTGCAAGGCTGTTGCTTTGGAGTTTAGAAGGGTGCAATTATATCAAAAGCCTGAAGCTATTTTAATTTGCAGCCTCCCTCATTCTCAACTGTTAGACTTCTTTTAAATTTAATTTTGAAACTTTGTTTTTTTATTAATATTTTTATTTTAGCAATATGAATTATTTGTGTTCCTGACAGAAAATTCTGTTCAGGTAGTTTTTGTCAGTAAAGGATGTACCCCAATTCTTCAAACTGAAATTAGAGTGTGCTTTGATGGCTTGGGAATCCTGTCAGTTGTTACATACATGCCTACTACATAGTCACAGTCAGTATAGCTTTTGATTTAGACAGGATGGTTTTATCTATGGCATTCTCAGCAGCTGAATATTTAGTAAAGAGAAAGAACCTATACATTCTCTTGATTTTTAGCCATGTGTTTCAGCCTGTCTCTGCTGAGTTGGGCAGGTGAAAGCATGTCCTACTCTAGCAGACCTGGCTGGTTGTCCAGGTGGCCCTCTTGGAACACCAGCCACCAGAATAAGCCCCAGGGAGGGCCTTCCATAAAAACTGACTTTGTGTAGTTCTTCAATTACTGTAAGCAACATGAAATTTCATGGTGAAACTTTCTTGACTCCCTGTGAGCTGAAGAAACCGATCAAAAATGATGACAGCAAGCAATATGCCATCTGTTTTAGTCACCTCTTTGTGGCTACTGGCAAAATGCTCAGGAGTTGCTATATTGAAATTTCTTAGCTGGTAATTGTTTGGGGCTGAGCATTTGTTCATTTGTAGGTTTAGATGTTTCTAGAGTCCCCTGGCAGGTGGTTTTTAAGGAATGTGGTAGTACCAAGCTCTTTCTTAGCACTCATCACCAAAAATCTCATAGGACCACATCAAATGTGTATTGATTTAGTTTTTTTACCAGTAGGTTAAGCTGCAGCAAGGCTGTTTGCTCAAGAGCACACAAGGTTCACACAGGTTCTACCAGCACTACCTATCCTTCCTCCCAAGCTGTGCTTGAACAAGCCTACCATTCTTGGCCTTAATACAAAGGGAAATATTAAACTTGACTAGTTAGGGAATGCTTTCAGAAAAATTCCTAGTGGCAGAGTATCTTGTTGCATAACCTTAGAAGCATGAGACACCAGCCATCTTTTTGTTTGGTGGATTCCACAGAGAGAAGCACTGGGCAGTCCTGGAGTTGTGAAGATTAATGCAATCCATTCTCAGTGGTGTGAGCACAATAGGTACCTCCTGGAAACGTGACTCTAGAAAGCCTCAGAAAGCCTGGAGGAGCACATGTGACTTGTGCATTGACTGTGGAGGCTGGGCACTGCGTGTGGCTGAGCACAGAGCAGGGGCAGGTTGTAGAACTAGACTGGTGCTTGCGGTTCTGCTGCCAGCCATCTTACTGCCCCATGCTGCAAACAGGGATTAAGCTATTTTTTTCCACAAGCCCAGTGTCTTGACCTCCCTGTGCCATTACCATTCCACACCTTCTGGAAATCTGTCCTGGACAGTTAAAGGGCAGCTCAGCAGGCAATTGTTAAATGTATTGCCCTTGAGAGGCACATGCTGTCCTTTTTCAAGACAGTTTAACTCTGAAATTACTTAGCTCATTTGAGCTGTGCTCTTGCTGTAACTCTGTCTGTGTGTCTAATAAAGAGAAAGACTTACCTAATGTCTGTAAATTGCTTTGATATTTAGGCTAAAGGTGCTGACAGGAAAATGCAAGATTAGCAAGAGAAGGCATTTCAAAGGCACTAATAGGAATTGGAAAGCTAACTCCCCTTTGTGCCTTGTAAAATGCCTTCTGCAGATAGTAATTCACAGAGTACTGTAGACATCCAAGATGTATGGGAAAAGTAACTGCAGTTCCATATCTTGTTTGGTTTTGGCTGTCCTGTCCTTATGAATACTAGGAAACAATGAATCAAATGCATTTGTTTAAAACAGTAAACCTCAATGAAACTGCAATGGTATAAATCAAGTTATGGTATGCCTTCAGGAGATTGATCAGTAAAGGCAGCACATACTGAAAGCATAATGCCTTGGTTTGATGCAGCACCTACTGGGTCTTGAGGGAAGTGGATGGGGGATGGGTTCTGGATTTAATTTCATTTTCCACCTGCTCTTGGGAAGTGAGGACACCTTTGAAGCCACTTTGTCTTTGCAGTGATGATTCAGTGAGCATGCAATGTGACCTGAGCTTGGACTGTATCTTGCATTCTTCAGGAGGGAGGAAAAGGACTTCGGGTCTCCCACCTATCCTCCAGTGCCCATTAACAGAGGCAGGCATCTGTGTGGCTGTGTTTCAGAAGTGTTCCTCTTTTATAAATATCTCCATGAACAAAGCGAGCAGTGTGGTTCGATTATCTGTGCTGTGGATGGCAGCAGGAAATGCTGGAAAGTACCTGGTCTCCCTCCCCTCCAGGGGTGCTGTGCACCAGGGTGAGAGGTGCAGATGGGCACGGAGTGCCACACCTCTGCAGCGGGAAGCACAGAGTCAGCTGGTTTGGGTTGGGGAAAGAGTTGGGGAAGCTGAAAACCAAATAATGCGTTGTAGCTCCACAGGTGCGTCTTTCATTGCATCACAGTGAACATCCCCGTTTGGTAACTGCAAAGAACTGAATTACCGCTAGCTGATGGGTTGCTGTTACCTGGCCAGTGATGAGTAGAAAGAAACTGAGTTTGTGGGAGACAGGAACATAAGACTTAGCAATTTGTCTTTTTAAAGTACTGAGCTGACAGCCACAGGGGCCATACTTGCAGAAATAACAAAGTGATGGTGGAGTGAAACAGGCCTGTCTTCTCACTTGGTCTAAACCTATAATAGTGTGTTCTCTACATGCTGTCAGTCTTCTCTGGCATGTGCTTATAGGGTGTTGTGGTGGGACTCCTGATGTTCTGGTTCTTGATGAAACTTCTGGTTCTACCTGAGCTCCTGAGCAGCAAAGGGCAACTTGCAAAAGAATGAACTGGGCTTGGTTTGAAGTGGTGGCTGCAAGACTTTCTAGGTGTTCCCTTTATCTTTGGATGTCACCTAATCTGCAGAGTTTTTTGCAAACTTCCCCTTCCCTTTGGTGCCAAGGGTGCATACATTACGTTCTGCAGGTGCCTCTATCAGCCTCAGTCTATTTTTCTGTCTCATGGCTGTGATAATGCTGTGGTTTGTCATGGAAGCAATTACCTTCTCTTGGTCCAGCACCAAATTTGTCTTTTCCGTTTGCCGGAGATCAAGGTCGGGGTGAGAGGCTGCACTTGTACTGTCCTGCAAATGCTCAGAAATTATGGTACCTCCTTCTGCTTCTGTATGTGCAGGGATGTAAATCCATACTTGCACTGGTATGTCAGTATTCTGGAGAATAACATGCATTACCTTCCAGGAAGCATATAATAATGTTTTTTTATGTTCCTGTAAAACTGTGACTATGTTTATTTACAAAGGGTATATTTTGTACTATGATTGGAGTACATTATTGGAGGCTTAGAATATGGAAGAATTTTCCCTTCAGATAACATGAAGTTTCAGTCTTAGATTTCTTGTCAGGCATTTTCCTAAGTAAAAACCTAATTGTGACAGTTACAAAACTAATACAACAGTCACAAGTTGCCCTTTAACTCTATTTGACTGTAGTTGGTTGCAAGTTAAGCTACTTCAAAGAAGGTAATAGTAACTCATTTAGCAGAAACAATAGTACTACGTTACTCAATGGTAAATGGAGTAGTCTTTGGTGATGTGTTTTTCTGCAGCAATGACAAAAGTTACTGATTAATGTCTTTAAAATGGTAGGAAGGTGTATAGTGCTAAACACTTAGCTTGTTCAGATCATGACTGATTTGTTAATGTAAGATTAAGTGGTTTTGGCACTTCAGTGGTACTCATGCATGTATCATGGACTTGCTGTCAGATTTTCATTGATAAAGCCCTTGGAGTCTCCCCACTTACATGTCACTTCCCCTTTCCTCCCTTGGCAAATTTCTGAGAAGACCCTTGGAAACTTCATGGCTCTCTTGAAAAGTAGTCCTGCCACCCTAAAAGGTGCTTGGCCCCTCTCTCTTCAGCACTGGGCAGCGCTGGCCGCCAGTGTTCTGTGTGTGCTCTGGGGCTCCCTGGGCAGCTGGTGCATCACTGGTGCTGCTCACATCACCAGGCACACACTTCCTTCCTTCCACCCACATACACCTCCTCTGCCATGGTTTCATACCTCTGTTCCAAAGTTCACGTTGTCCTCTCTCTTTCTCTCCCTCCCCCCCAACTTTCTTTTAACAGCAGGAAAGAATTTCGTACACACCTCCAGCGAGCCCCGTACCGAATTACTCTTCGTCACCGCTACATGTCCCAGTGGCTCAAGCAGTCAGGATGGAGGAAGACACCGTCAGACTGCCTGCACACCTGCGTGAGTGTCAGCACGAGGAAGACGCTGTCAGACTGCCAGCACACCTGCGTGAGTGTCAGCAGGAGGCTGCTTAAGTTCTTGGACTGAGGAGAGGGCCAGGGCGGGGTGAGGAGTTATTTCTGGTTTTATGGAAGAGAGCAGGGAAGTCCCTGGCTTTAGACTTTTTTTTGTTTTGTTTTAATAAGCTCTAGCTGGTTTGGTTTTCCTGGATGTTGTTTTTAACTGAAGAAAATTACTCTTTATAAATACAGTATGCTGAATCTCCCCTCCCATCTCCTGCACTCCTTGTCAAGCATTTGGCTTGTTTTTCATGACAGGCACAAGTATGGAGGGTTTATTTTGACGGGAAGTGCTAGGTTTCCTTCCACTTCATTGGAATTGCTCAGTGATGTTTTGCAACACAGGGTCAGAGTTTCACCAGCTGTGGCAAGTGGAATGCATTTGTGCTGTGGCTATTTTCAGGTTCTGAGGGGTCTCAAATACTTGTGATGCCCCAGCTCTCTAGTGTAGAGCATGATTGCTGCCAGAGGCAGTGGGAAAGGAGGAGGAGTGAGCTTAGCTGTGCACAAAAGGATGCTGCAAAGGAGGAAGGACATATCACTGACATTGGAACAAAAACTGGAGCTGAGGGCAAGATCAGAGCCAGGTACTTCCTTGCTGATATGATTTAATGTTTGACAAATAGGAAAGGCCAAGGACTTTTGGCCAATAAGAGGTGAATTAGGATGGGGACAAGAAGAGTGGAATTTTCCTTTTTGGAGAGGAAGCAGTTCAGATGGAAATAAAGATGTTTTAAGTAAACTTTTGTCAGGTGTTACATTCCTGGGGTACTTAAGCAACAATGAACAAGAGGGCCAGGAGCAAACAAAACTGTGTGCTTTGCCCTCTGACAAATGGGTTTGGGATTTTATGGGGGGAAGTCCATGTTTTTCACAAGACACTGTCATTCCTGTCCTCAGCTGTCTTCCACACACACTCCTTTTCTGGATACAAACTGTGTTTAAAGCATTTCTGTAGTCCTGTGCTCGCTCCCTTGCTGGCCACTGAGTTACTCTGCCCCACGGTCACTCATTCCCATGCTGTGTCTTACATGTCCTGCATGGCCCAGTTTTCTGTGCTTCCTGGTGGGAATGGGAGCTGCTGCTGCAGTGTTTCTGACCATGTCTGGTCCCTGCCTGAGCAGCCATGAGCTCCCAGGCCTGGCTGCACGTGCGTGTGGCTGCTCAGCTGTTCCCCTGGCCTGGGGAGGACTTGGCTGCCACACTTACAGGGCATTTCTATGCTTTGCCCAAAGTAGGCACCAAAAAAGCCCAACACAGAAGCAGTTTTTCTCCACAGTTCTTTTCCATACTGGTGCGGTTCATCCCCAGTTCTTTTGGGTTTTTTCCTCGTTGCAGTAGTTGGTACCGTTTACTTCTGCTGTGGGAGCCACTGTCTGTCCACTCCACAGCCAGGATCACAGCTGGGTTTCCAGTTACTATTGCCCTCCCCACTGCCTCTGGCAGATGCATAAGGCAGGGAGGCAGAGACTCTTGCTACTGAAAGTGGTGGTACTTACTGTACCTGCTTCCTTCCCATCCAGCCAGCGTGCAGGATAGTCTTGAATTTATAAAGCTTCCTCTCAGTGAAGACTTCTTTCACAGTATTTTTAGAATGTGATCCAACCTTTCACCTTGACTCTTGTTTTGGTTTTTCTTTGTTTTAGTTGGCACATTTTTAAACTTGCAAGGTTTCTTTCCCTTTAGTATTTCCACACCAGTCTGACTTGTTGCAGTGTAAAAGCACAGATGATTAATAATGAAATATCTGTGAAATAGCCTTCCATAAAGTTAGTGTCTGAGGTCATAAACAACATGGAACACATTTACATAGCCTTACTAATTGTAGTCAATGGCAGTGTAGTATTTTGTAGCTCAGTATGCAGTCAGTATTGACACAAAACATTGTTGTCAATCAACAGACCACCCAAACACTGTTAAAACCACTCTTTAAGTACATAGCTTCATAGCTGGGCCAGGAGCAGCCATTGTGAGCTTTTAAAACGATCTCTGGTATATCTTTTATTACAAAACTTCATGCAGTAACTGCTGTGTTTAGGTCCAGTAACTGAGCTACAACATGTGCAGAAAGATTTCTGCTCTTCATTTAAAAAACTTAAGTGATGAGGAGGATATAAGGTCTCTAGATGTTCTTTTAATGCTTAATTATCTCCTTATTTGCTTTTTTTAAAGTGTCCTATTTATAGTTTGAATTAGTCAGCTTCAGTTTCGAACTATTAGATCTCATTATCGCCTTTCCTGCTAAATATTGTCGAAAGACTCCTCCTGATATAGGTGCTTTTAGATTGTCACTTCTTAACCTTTTCTTGGCTAAACTGGAGAGGAAGAGAGGTTCTTAAGGCTATTAGTCTTCCTGTTAAGCTTTCAGATTTCAAATTCTGTTTATATCACCTCTGCGAACTGACTCCCACTTCAGACATTACTTCTCCAACTGAAGTCAAACAGAAGTGAAGATGATATTCCAGTAGTCTTGCTAATACTGTGTATAGAAATAACTCAGTTCCTTTTGGATTTCGTGTCATGAGATTTTATGAGGTATTAATATAGGGTTTTTCAGTTCCTGCATGGACTCCTCTCATTTATTTTTTGCTTATTTGTTTATTTTTAGACATGTGTCTGAGGTACAGCTTTGATCTTAAATCCAAACTGCCTCAGAAGTCTAGTTCAGGCTGTGTGTAAAGATTGGGTTTAGATTTGCAAAGTCTGAGGATCTTCTAGGTCTGAGATTTTGTTAGGTTCCGTCCCTGTGGTTGTTTTTGTTGTTTATGTGGAGCACAATAACTTCTTTCATCCCTCACTCATTGCAGTAGAAGAGGGAGATGTGGTAAATTCCTCCGCTCACAGACACAGAGCCAATAGGTTGTCAGGCCTGCACTCCTGTTTCCATGACATTCTGATGGTGTTCAACAACATCAGGGCAGGGTTCAGTCCCAACCCACACATCTTCATGTACCGGTGCCATAGGTGCAGGTGACCCAAAGAGAGACCTAGAGACAAATGTTTCACATGGAACATGTAGAGCACTCTCTGGATTCAGGCAGTTTTATGCCTTCTGATAAGAACTTTCACTGCTTCTAATGTTCCAGATCACTCTGAGAGCACCAAGCAAAAGTATCAGAACAATAAGTAAAGCAATTTCCTTTGGTGTGATAAATTATTTCTCACTGCTTAGTGAGCAAATGAGCCTCAGGTAGGCTGCACTGATTTCATCCAGAGACTGGAAAAAGAAGTGCAGTTTGGAAGGGTGGAATGTGGACCTCTCTCTGCTACAAGCTTCCTTCTCTTTGGTCAACAGAGCTAAAATTATATAGACAAACACCTTGGGGTGATGTGAAGGCACTTCCCCCTTCTCACACAGCCTTTCATGTTTTAAGTAGCTGCTTTCTCCCCAGCAGCCTGTTGTATAGAAATGCAGTATAATCAGTCTTAACTTTAAATCTCTGGGATAGTAAGAATCATTTCTGGATAAAACATACCTTTCTCTGCTGCTGCACTTCTCTGTAAGGGACTTTTAAACATACTTGTCTGCCTTACATCCACTAGGAACAGAGTATTGGGGGCATTGTCAACAAAGTATCAGTGGGGAGCCGGGGAATATCCTTTCCTACATTTGAAGTATGTAGGCAGAAAAGAGTTGCTCTTTGTCCCTGGTGTGTCTGCCATGGTAGCTTTGCAGTATATATGATCTCCACTAGACTACACTAATGTCAGATAGGAGTGTCTGGAAAATTGACATTTTTTACTGAAGATTGAAGAGAAGCAAGTTCAGTTCACACACAAGGTGCTGCCCTTGGTGCCTTCTGGGAGCTTGGACACCTTGTTTTAGATCCCCCACTGTAAAATGAAAAAAAAACAACCCATGAGTGCAAAGACTCTTAAATATTCTGAAAAATAATACAGAAACTGCCCAGGTATTGTGATAACAAAAAATGTAAAAATAGGTGGACGTCCTCTGGAATTATTTACATACCCCTTATTTCTGGGGAAACACTCCATTTTGCCACAGAGAAAGTTAGTGGGATTTTGTGGTGGGGGTCTGTGTTTTTTTAAATTTAATTTTATTTTTTGTCTCATCTAGTAAAATGTTATTAGCTACTTATTTTATGCTATGGCCAATACTTCGTAATAAAAAGTTCTTGCAACTGGATAGAGGATACAGCATGTAAGAGATGGATATGAGAACCCTTTTCTGTGTCTATTAATATGCTCTGAATTATGGAGAAAACAGCTTTTCCTTTTTCGTAATACACAAGATTAAAATAAGGTGGTTTGCTTGCTAAAACAGCAACTGTAAATGGGTGCTACAGGCTTAATGGTTTTCCTTTTTTTCCTTCAGTATAAAACTTCTTCAACAAGAGAGACAGAAAAAATCCCAGTGCTGAGAAAGGAATTGTTGCCTGCTCTGATCCTATGTAACAGCATTCCCCTTTGCATGCTTATGTTGATTTGTACAGTTTGATTTTTATCTCTGAAGGGCATCTTCTCTTGGGAGCATGTGTGTGTTTGTTTAGGGAGAGTGATCTCATGGGCAAAGATTTCAGAGTTTTCGCTTGATACAAACATGAAAACAAGTTCATTTGTTCCTCTGAACTAATTACTCTTCTCTCCTTAATGTTGGCATCCTTCATATGTCAGCAGCCCATTGTAATAGCAAGACACGCTGCATATACTTTTCTGTGTACACAAAGCAATTCTTCTTGGCAACAACTAATTTTTCTTGCTGTTGCCTTTTTTCTGAACCCCCAGCAGTTTGCACTGATGTTCAGAGTGCAGTGATACACTTGAGATATCACAGTACATGCATCCACCTCTTAGGGGAGAACTTGTACTTTAGGACTGCAGTGTTGTCTTGACTCCAATTACTTTTGAGGTGTTGTGATGGTAGGGAAAGCTAAAGATTTGTAAAATCATTTGAGTGCTTTTTGTTTCCTGTGCAGCTTGGGTTCTGGTCTTTGGTTTTTGAGGGTTTGAAAAGTTCCACGTCACAGCTGATTTGGATAAACTTCATAGAATGCAGGCCTGGTCACCCAGTGAGATCACATTTTTTATTTTACTGTTTCTCTGTCCCGTGTTATTATGGTCTGGTCTACTTCCCTAATTAAGGACAGAAAAGAAATTTGTTTCATTTTCTGCAAAGATTATATTAAAGGCCTTTAAGTTTTTAGTGAGTGTTTCATAGGAATCTTTCTGCATGGCTATTTTTATTATTATTTAATACTCTGATTTGGTGGGAACTAGTCTAGTGCTTCTGTACTGGTTTGGCATCTTTTGTGACCTTAGCTATACCATATAGTGCAATAAAGTTCTGTCTGGACATGAGTAGTAGGGTAGGACAGGTAGTTGGGCAGTTTCTTTAAACTAAGGCATTTATTAGACCTGAAGGCAGTTTGTTGCCAGGTTCTTTCTTCTGATCATGCATTGTTGCTTATATGTATCATTTGTGTTTTAAGGGCACTAGTTTTCTTTTTTTTTTTTTTTTTTCTTATTAAAGGAATGCAGGAAACAATTAAGAGAAGGTGGAGGAAACAACAACACTCAGGATTGCCAGGGATTCTTTTTTTTCTATATAGTGTCTATTAATTATGCTACTCCTTTTATTAATCCTTTGGCACCTGTTAATTATTCTACAATTTTGGCTAGCAGCTGGAAAGCCACTTTGAAGCATTAAGCATATTGTTGTTTAGTTATTAGAATATTCAATGCACTGAACTGAAAGTATGCAGTGAGATGGGAAAAAAAGCCCTTTACCCTAAGCCACATTTAGAGCAGCAAGCAATGAAAATATTTGCTTTGGAAGGATCTTTGTGGAACAAAACTGACTGACGCACATACAGGGAAAATAAAATAAAAGCTTCATATGACAAAGGGACTGGGAGAGGTGGCCAGAATGTCAAATTAGTGGCTGAGACTAATCCTGGTCCTGCTGAAATGAGTGGTTAAATTCCCACTGATTTTCATGGGACCTGGGCTGTTCTCTTTCTCAAATTATCGGCTTCTCCTAGACCTCTCTTTGCTCTTCTCTGACATTATGGCCACTTAAGCCTTGTTCTTCCCTCTTACTGCCCTTGCCTTTTCTCCTAATCTGCTTTTCTCCTTACATGTAACCAATACCAACCCATGACAAAAAAAGAAAAAGAATTAAGCCTGGCAATGGCACTTTTTGCTAACACCTTATTGCAGTATTTAATCTTGATGTTACATCTTTGTCTTCTACCATAGGCTATTCTTGCACATTTTCTTGTGAGCTTATAGCTATTGTGAGCTATTCAGAGAGGGTCCATCCACCAGTGCCTTCTGGTCTTTCAGTTTATAACTGTTAATAATCTACTGACAGGCCAACTGGAGTGTGGAAATCCCAGCCAGCCATCCTGTCAGCCTCAGTACCCATTACTTTGGTTAACCCCAGCAAACCTCCTTCAGGACTCTGAGCTGTGTCCAGTTGTTGGGCAAACAGGATGCAATGCATGAGCTGGGGAGGCACTGATCATGCCTCTAAGCTAAGGTAGGCTGTTCCACAGGCACCCTCTGGTGCTCACCTGAATTGAACTCATCTGCTCCACCCTGCATCCCAGGGGTTTCTTACTGTGAATCTCAAGCCAGCCTCAAAAAGATCATCCAAACAGGGAACGTGGATGGGTGGGAAGCCCAGTCTGAGTCACTCCTGTGCCATGGCTGGGGAGGTCGTTGAGACACTTGAGCGTGTCCAGAGGAGGGCAACGAGACTGGTAAAGGGGCTTGGAACACAAGCACTATGAGGAACGGCTGAGGAAGCTGGGGCTGTTTAGCCTGAAGAAAAGGAGACTCAGGGGTGACCTTATCACTCTCCATAACTTCCTGAAAGGTGGTTGTAGTCAGGTGGGGGAAGGTCTCTTTCACCAGGCAGCAACTGACAGAACGAGAGGTCACAGTCTCAAGCTGTGTCAAGGGAAATAGAGGTTGGATATTAGGAAAAAGTTTTTCATGGAAAGAGTGATAAAGTTCTGGAATGGTCTGCCTGGGGAGGTAGTGGAGTCACCATCCCTGGATGTGTTTAAAAAAAGACTGGATATGTGGCATTTGGTGCCATGGTTTAGTTGAGATGTTAGGGCTGGGTTGGACTCGATGGTTTTGAAGGTCTCTTCCAACCCAGTGATTCTGTGAATTCTGTGAATATAGATGCTAATGTTTTATATGGACTGTGTTGCACTGGGAAGAGTGAAACACCATTAGTGATTCTGCTGGGAAAACTGTGGCCTTTGGATCATGAAGATCCTGCTTTGCATTTTTCTGGCATGGTCTTTGTTCATCACCTGTAGGAAACAAATCCCCTTGCTACTGAGTTTGCACTGGAGTGACACAGGGCCCCTTCACTTGTCACTTTTGCAAACAGCTGGTGAGTTTTACCCTGAATCTGTTAACTCCTTACTGCTGCCTGGTGGCTATGGCAGAAGCATCCAGGTGAAGTGTGAAAAAACTTGTAAAGGAAGCTGACTTTCTGTGAGCTGCTTTCTGCTCCTTGAGAGATTATAGAATCAAGTGGTTTATTTTTCCCAATGTGCTTGGTTGTTGCCCAGAGTTAACAGCAGTTTCCTGCTCTGTCCATTCCCAGTGGAAGCATGTGGAGGGGTAAGAGCCTTCCTGCCTCAGTGGGAACTTGCAAAGCAGTCCTAATGTGGGAGGTCAAAGAGACCTGTGCTTCAGGATCCGGAAAGCTGGCAGTGTGGGTGGGAGTCCCAGTGGTGCTAAGCCAGTCTTTTACCCTTTTGGAGAGCTTCACTGTAGGGTTTTAAATCTCCAAAATACACGTTCATCTCTATTCAGAGGGGAAAGGAAGCCATGTCACTTTAATATGGGATTCAAGCTTGATCCCTTGTGGAATTCCCCTGGAAAGTGTAGAGAGAAATAAGAAGCAGAAGCAGCGGGACATTTATGGTATTGCTGGGTTTGAAGAATTTTTAGCTTTGTCTTAAAGGGACATTGTTAAGATCAGTGTACCTAAAATTAGCTTGCTTTTCTCTTTCCATCCCAAATGTCTGTTTGATTTTTCATTTGTATTATGTTGTAAGTGCTCCTGTGCTCTTTTTCAAAAATTATTTTTGTAAGAAATACAATGAATGCAAAGAATGCAGCATTCATAAACAGCCATACAACTAGAGAAAACACAGAAGAGAAACTGCGTGTAAGCCATGACTAACAACTCCACAATAAGAAACCATTGTGTGGTGAGAGCCTTGCAACAAAACACAAGTGTGGTAAAAAGCCCTGCAGAAACAGCATAGCATCATGATCTTTTAACAGAGATGAGCTGCTGTCTCCTGGGAGAGAACAGCTCTGTCCAGCACTGAGAGGGACATACAGTGTCTAAGGAGAAAGCTGCTGTAGCTTTGAGGTCCCAGGAATTAATCTGGTAGGTCATGTGTATACACACACAGAAAGAAAATAATTATTTGATGCCCTTTATGAGAAGCTGGATTTCTTTCGGCTGTACTTTTATGTCTTTCCTCTCTGGTGCTAGCACTCCTTCGGGTACTTAACAAATACAGCTTGGTAAAATATCCATTAAATAGGGATTTATGCCATTTTTAGAACTCCTCATTTTACTGCTGGAGCAGAAGGGCTAAATGATTCTTGAGTTTGTTGAAGACATTTTTGGTAAAATGAGTCCATCCAGATTTGGAGGCCGGGTCCAACACCTCAGCCAAGAGCCTCTTTGCAGTCTCATTCTCCAGAGGTTCTTGGGAGGGTGGAGCACTTAATTCATCAGGCATTCCAGCCTTGTGGAATGCTTGTGCACTTTTATGGAATGAATAAATTTGAATGTGCTCACTTCTCGTGTAAAATGTTTTGTGCAGGACTAGAATGGTCCTATTAATGTAGCAGTGATCCTTGTTCGAGAAGTTATGAGTTAGTTATATGTTTAATAGGCATATAGTTGGTGATGTTGTGAGTTAATAAACAATCACCACTGATTGGCTTTTGAGAGTCAAAGCATTAGGAAACTTGCTTAACTCCAAATCTTTCCTCATGAGTTTTTATCCATAGAAGTCATACCCCAGAAATAGCCTGAAGCACCTTGCTTTATTTACTCCATCTGCCTGTCTGGTTTTGATCTCCCTATGCTTTTGTATCCCACTGGAAAAAAAAAAAAACAAAAAAAAAAAACGTGTCTGCTCTGCACTGGCAGCATGGTCAGGTAGCTCTGTGGCAATTATACAGACCAGAAAATGAAAACGTTAAATTATACCATGAAAAGTAAAAATTAAATTACCCTCTCCAATGATTAACCAAAATGATCTTCCTGCCTTTGGAGTCCACAGGCACAGTATGGGGTGTACTGCAGTCAATGGAGAAGAAGGATAAAGGCTAAATTCTCAGTTATGGGGGTTGATTTGGAGACAGTGGAAGTTTTCTGATCTGAGAGCTTACTGAGGGGCTCTTTGTAGCTGGAGATTCATTATTCCAAGTCCAGAGTTGCTTGTAGCACTGGATCCCATGGGCTGTGAGAATCTGAACCTCTCCTGCAGGAAAGCATTATTCTACCCCTGTCCTGCATGGCCTTTGCCCTGACCTGGTGCTGTTAAGTGCAGGGGGGTGTGTTACCCCTGTATGGGCTTTTTCCATCCTCTCTCAAAGGAAGAATGGTAGTTTCACTGTCTTTTAGACTATACACCACTCCTACCCTGAGGGTGCAGGGGGAGCATGTGAACTGAGCTACAAAAGTTTAGTCGAGAGGGGCTGGGAACTGTAGAAATACACTTATTTCAGAGGTAGATCCTGTAGGTAATGAATTTGCACTGTCTCAGGATCCTGATAAAAAGGGTTCTTTTCATGCTATGTTGTCAGCATTCTCCCTCTTCCAGTTCTCTAGGAGCATTTTTTCTTCATATTTCCCTTAGTTGTCCTAAAGCTTCTTGTTTGCAGAATAAACATCCCAAAGGGGCTGTGAGCTGGTCAGAGCACTGACATTTTATTTTTAAATGCCCACCAGCAGCAAAAAAACCCACAGAATATTTTTGAAGGGAAATTTCCTTTTTGGGTTTTTCTATCCCTCAAAGAATTTCCGATGCAGGCAGATAGTAATTCCCAGCTACGTACTTCCTGATAAGGAAACGGCTCCAATAAATGCAGCTATAAATAGCTACCTTTTTATTTTTAAAAAATGTAGGGAGATCTGTTTAGCTTTTATTTCAAACTACTGAAAGAAAGGGACAGTGTACAGTAAAAGTCTTAGGTTTGGCACCCATTTGCTTTCCAGATAAGTAAAGTTTTTAATCTGCATTTATAGATTTAATTTTGTAAAGTTTAGATGTCTCTTTATTTCTGTTCATCCTTATTTTCTGCATTATCATCCCCCTTTTTACAGTTCTGTTTCATATATTTTTAATTTCATGCATTTGACTTTGGACACCTGCTAAAATTTTCCCTTGCCAGTCCTGTTTTCTTTTGTTCTTTAAAAAGCAAACACCAAGCACACGGTACCTTCAGAGAAACAAATAATTATTTACCTCCAAAAAAATTTATAGACATGAATAAGTTTGCTGCGAGAGCTAATGTGAAAATGGCTTTGCAGGTTAGATTTCAAGCTAGCTATGGCAGTCGTTCAGATTACAGCTGAAAATATATACATGTCTGCTGCCTTGAGAGTTTTATAGAGGATGAGTGCTTAGTAAATCATCTTGAGCGGCACTTGGACCTTAGTCCCTGGTTTCTGTGCTGCAGCAGGCTGGCATGTCCTGCATAACTATGATGGATAGAGGTCTCCAGCAAAATCCTGAGGCACAGCTGAGGATGGGCATCGTCACTGGGGGTGTTGGTGGCTGGGTTATCCCCTTTCCCACTTGTTTCTGTCCTGAGCGCTCCCTGGTTTTCCCAGTGGATGGGTGAGGTGGATGTGCTGGGCTGGATGTACAGCACTGGTTGAACCGTGGCCAAAGCCCCTGCAAGGCCCACGGTTCCACGTCCTCAGTGCCGGCAGCCAGCAGAGAGCCGGAGATCAACACAACAGAGATGAGTGGAATAATCCCCCTTTTCCTCCTCCCCCTTTCTCCTTCCAGCAGTTTCACAGGATCTTGTGACTTGTGGCCAAACCCTGCCTGTGAGGGCCCTCAGCTGCCATGGGCTTCTCCTCTTGGCTGCTGATGACGCTCACGGCTGGCCTGGAGCCAAGCAGATTGCACAAGGGTGCAGCTGGTGGTAGATTCCCCCGTGCCCCTGTTTGCTGGAATGACACGGCAGGGCTCAGCACGTGCCCCTCCATAGCCCCTGAGCACATTGGTTTACACATTGTTCCTCTGTAGGCACCCAGAGGGGTTTTACCTCCCATCTCCTGTGCTCCTCTCTTGGCTGCACCAGAAAGGTTGATCTGCATGTGCAGGCCTTGCCACACCTCCTCAACAGGCCCGTGGAACATGCACAATTAATACAGCATTAATTAATTATGGGGAGAACTCGCTGCTGGCACAAGAACCAAGGCTTGCAGCTTATAAAGTGAATCCTTTGATGCTGAGCTTTAAAGAACGTTTCTATCAACTCAAGCCAGCAGAGAGATTTTGTGATATTTATACCCTCCCTCTGTAGAGACTCCAGAGCGCAGGGTTTGGCCACCCTGGACACCAGCAACGGAAGTGGTGGTGGTAAAGGAGGAGGCTTCAGAAAGCATAACCAGGGCTTGACCCTCAGGAACAAAATTGCACAAGTCCTGGGTGAAAATGCTGGAGTTGAGCCAGCTCAATAGGTGTGAAAAGTGACCTACTGGACTTGATGAAATGAACAGGAGTTGTCTCACTGTCTCCAGCAATTTCCACAGTTTTATCTAGAACATGTGTGTGTGAGTAAATTTGTAAGCTTGTGCTGTGCTTCTACTTACTTGGCCAGTGTTTGCGGGAAGAGAGATGAAAGAATGACTGTGCCTGTTTGGTTTGTGCAATACTGAGAATTTCTCCCTTTGTACTTCCTCCTTCTTGGTAGTGCAGAAGGAAGTAGCCCCAGTTCCTACTGGTCCACAAACCAGTTACTCATTTCAGTTCTGCCACTTGAGTTGGTCCTTGTTTATTTCCTAGTAGGGGAAATCTCCCTTTATGTGTATAAGTTCCTCCTTCCTACTCTCTCTTTTGTTCTGATTTCTTCCAAGCAACCTGTCTCCTTAAATTTTTAACTTCTTTGCAGGCTTTCGCTTCCTCTCCATGATTCAGTGAAGGCGTTTTGTCAGAAAAACCCTCTGTACAAAATACTTCTTTGTTCCCTTTTTTTTATGTTTTTCTATGTTGTACTTCTTTGTATCTTGCTTCCCTAGAAAGTTCCTCAGTAGTCTTACTACCTCTGGGCTTTTAGCTTCATTACTCTGGGTAGTCATTACTGTGTTGCCAGGTGTGTAATTGTTCAAAGCACCATGTTCTTTTTATTAGAGGTTTGGTTTCTTTTACTGCTCTTTAAATACTAATACGCAGTGGTGACAAATGTTGTTATTAAATACATGGGTTTGTCTCATCACTGCTGTACAGCTTGCTTGGTGGTTTTTTGCTTGTTGAAAGTGAGCATAACCAACTCACAGGAGTCATTCTCTACTTCCACTTTATGTTCTCAGGGATGCAGTGTGTGGTGTGGAGTAGTGGTGAACCAGTCACACACAGTAGAAGGTTTAGTGCAGGATTTGAAGCCTTGGAGCTTGGCAAAGTAGAAACAAGGAATAGTACTTAATGTCTGGAAGAACTAAAGCATTATGGATCTTCAATTTTTACACCCCCTCTCAGTTTTAATATCATGCAGAATGAAAAAGAAGCAGAGGAACTGGGAGTGACAGCAGAGGTAACAGTGACAGTGAGCTGAGCTGTGTTTGTGATGGGCAGACCTGAAGCAGCTGGGCTGTGAAAGGAGTCAGTATTTGCTGCTGGCCTCCTGCCACACCATTATCAGTGTGTGCAATAGCAATGGCTGAATCTCACAAGGTTTGGCACTGATTCAGTTCAACAGAACACCCAGAAGTAAATCCAGATGTCTTTTAAATTGGTTGGATCTGTATTGTTATGGTGAGTTCTCCATAATTATAATTTTCTTGTGAGAGTTCTGGGAGAATATGCCTAGTCCTGAATAACCCTCAGAACACAGCTTCTCACGCATGGCCTTTCTGGTGCTCCGTCATTTGCAATGAGAACATGTGTGCACAAAACCTCCACTGGAACTCAGATAAGAGTTAACAATTAAAATTTGTTTTAAAGTTGAGAAGTTTTGATTTTTTTTTTTTAGTCTGACACATGTATCTCCATGTGCATGTACATATTTAGATCCTGTAGAAAGAAGGCTTGCTCGAGTACTTAGGTTTTATGCAGAGAGACTGTAACTTTTCCTTTTCCTTTTGAAGCTAATTAACACCTAGAATGTGTTACAACCATTTCTTTTAGGCAGAGTTGTAAAATTACTGCCTATGATGAAACAAAAAATGGGTGCAGAAGATGGTAGGTGTCACAGGAGTTGATAAACAGGCTCAGAATTGCTGTCCTCCCCACATCTCAGCAGCAACAAGCAGACACAAGAGGGTTAGGCTGTGTTTGAGTCTAGAAGCCTAGGTTTGAAGGGGTCTTTCAGTCCATTTTTACTGGATCAAGTGTACAGAGTCAGCAGTATATGTGTGAAATCTCCAAGCTGGCTTAAAATTGTAAATGGGGCTCAGTCAGCTGTTTTTAATGCTTTCTTACTGCATGCAATCCATAAGCCGCTTCCTGAAGAGTACTAATATGAAGTCTAATCCACAAATAGTCTTGGCACCAGTTTGGAAGCTGAAATAATCAGAGTATTCTAACCTATTGTGAATAAAGGTAGCTTGCACTGATTATTTTATCCTGTAATGACTTGGCCCCACTCTGAAGCATTTTTGCTGCACAATTTTATAAGTCCATATAACATCAACAACAGAAAGGCCGTAAAATTATCATTTGCTTTACAAAACATATCTCTTGGTCAGCTATAAGTTACACATATGCTTTAAATAATTTGAGCATCATGACAGTCCCATTCAATAGATCCTGACAATTGGAAAAGCAGGGACATGTTCAATAGGAATAAAATGCCCTGCATGTCATTACGACTTGAAGTTATGGTCATCTGTTAATTTAGTTAATTTCATTTATAATTGGGATGAAAGGAAACTATTTTGATAATTTTTCTCGGTTTTTCATACGGGACCACAGTACAAGGAAATCTCATTCAGAAGGATGTTGTGGTTGTTCAGCAGAAAACAATTATTGATGTGAGTAGGTCATGACTTTTTCATGTGGTTTTACAGTAATACTTGTAAATGTCCCTTGACTGTAGAGTTAAGCAAAGATACTTGTCAAAAATCAATCACCAGACTCCAATTCGTATAGCAACTGTGCATAGATTCCACAACTTTGCACCAAAATTGTTAGGCAATTGAAGTTCTGACACAGGCTTGTTAAAGCTCATGAATTCCTAGGGAGGTGTCTTAATGCTTTGTATTTATTCAAACTCTGTCCCACTATGGGTGTGGTGGTCTCATCCACGTGGTCATTTTTAGTGTGCTAGGGAACCTAGTTGCCACAGACTACTTCCCCAGTCCTCCCGTTCCTAGGAAATGAGAGGGGCAATAGAACCCTGCAGTTTAAAGAAAAGTTAGTTTTGTAAGTGAATAGGTTTGCAGGGAGAAAGTTATAATGTGGCTATGAAATCATACTTGGTATGGAGAAGGTGACCAGGAAATGATTATTCACAGTTCCTGACAGAACAGCAAATCCCGAGATCCAAGATAAGTCATTGGGCAACATGTCTAAAAGAAACAAGAACGAGGATGCATCACTGCACGAAAGAAATCATTGCAGAAGATGTTTGCAGGGCTGAAAATGTGAATGGATCTCTAAAAGGAGCCAGATAAACCTGTGGAGAGGGATAGGCCATGTGGTCAGTATGGAAACAGTGGCCTGAATGCAACCACAGCTCATGAATTCCTTAAAACACAGATTACCAGAGGCTGAGATAAGTAATATATATTACAGTAGAGATTGCTTCATGTTTCCTTGTACTTTTCACTTTTTGCTTATACATCAACTGCTGTAGATGTTTGGGTAGATGGGTTGGGGATCTTTCCTAGTATGGTAATTTTTATATTTTTCCCCATGTCATAGCCATCTCCAGTGATTTGACAGTAGTGTGGACGCCATCCAAGCAGATATATATTCAGTATGCATATGCTACGCCAGAGGGCTCTTTTAGGTGATAACTAACTCATCAACTAGAGGCCACGGGGAAAAAAAGTTAAGGGGGGGATTTGCCTTTAAGCAATTCTGACAAAAGTCTCTTTTACACAACAGCTGACTGCATCGATGAATGTAATGCCAAGGGCAGCAAGAGAGAAAAAAAAAGCCATGTAAATTAGCTGGCGAGGGAACAGGGCAAAGCTATCTGGTAAGGGGGGGAATGGGAGAGAAGGGCAGGCAGCCACCTCCTGGAGCTTTGGCTTTAGGGACCAGGTTTGCTCCAAGTGCTTGAAAAACAAATTTTGAAGTTGAAACTGGGAAAAATGTGGAAAGCCTATCTCTATAGCATATAAGCCTCCAGTGGATAGTAGTTACCCCTATATGCAATTCTGTTATCCCTGGCATTTGTTTCTCCAATACATCCTCAAAGGATTGCTTTCATTTTTCTGCTGTTGTTCAGCCCAAGATCCAGTTTGACCTATGCCCCTTTTTATGGCCCTGTCTCGCATCTGTGTAAATGTAACATGAATTTCAGTTCTGCTTCCTCTCTTGCCCCAAACAACAGTTTGGGTTTCGGAGTGTAGTCATTAAAAGAAGTTATTCAGTATTATTTGTGATTTAAAATGGTAAATTTAAAACTAGCTGGAAGACTGGTAGTGCTTCTGATCTGTATCCCCTTTCCTAAGGTGCTTCATAAAATACTGTATGTCGTTACTCACTCTGGCCTGGATGTTCTTGGCTCTCTCCCGCTTAGTGATTCACAAGATGTCTGTGAGATTCATTTTTGTAAATGTGGTTCTCCCCTTCCCGCTGTATATCCTCCTCTCCCTTCTCCTTTGTTTTTGAGCTCATTAAATAGAACCCACAGTACATGTAAGGGACAGAGCGCAGTCTGCAACATAACACTGGAAGAGATCGAAGATAGGGTGTAGAATTTTCCCCCTGATTTTCAAGTGAGAGATTAGAATAGTTTGCAAAGCTTTTCTACAGCTCGCCCTCCTCTTCCTCTGCTCTTTTGCAGCTCTGTGTGTCCTGTGCCTCTCTCATGATACTTTTTTCTAGTAAAAATACAGTGCCTTGTGCCCTCAGAACACTCCTGGCTGTCCCTGGGGAGAGGGGAGCTGGAGGGCAGAGCTGCAGATCCCAGTGCTGGCTGCTGTAAGCAGGCAGGGGTGTTTGCAGGGCTCGCATGCCACAGCCTCTTCAAACAACTCTGCTCAAAGGCATGAGCTGGGCTCACTTCTGAGGGAAATTTCCTTTTTGGGGAAGTTGCTGCAAAGGAATTTCCTGTGTGGGCAGACAGAGCTTCCTGACTTGAAGGCTTCTTGGAAGGGAAACCGTTTCATAATGAAATGATAAATTAAAGACATACCAGCCCTGGTTCGCTTCAAAACAGCTATTGAGAGAGCTCAGGCGGTGCACCATTATACTCCAGCACAGAATGAAAATAATTGCATCCTGACAGGATTCTCCATAGTAGACCATATCCTTCCCCCCAACCTTCCCTCCCTGTAGGTCTCCATTTCCCTCTCCTTTCTCCTTCCCCTGCTATTTGCTTCACTGTCATCTATCTTTTGCAGTCCCCTCTAACCAACAGATACAGGAGCTTGAGGTTGGGGAATGTTTGCTAAATGTGTTCATTCCTCCATGGAGCAGTCAGCTCTGGTTTAAGCCCTGCTGTGCTGGCTGGCAGGGTGAGTGCCTTGGGTGGAAGTCACAGAAATGGCACAGGGCTGTCCTCAAAACTGGGTGCCATTGCTGCTGATGCAGTTGTGGCAAGGAGAAATTGAGGATATCCTCAAAGTTTAAGTCAGTGCCTGTAACCCTGGTGGGGTTATGAAAATATCTGGGAGGAAGTGTTGCAGATAACTGTTTCCTGATAAATAAGAGGGGAAAAAAGGACCTTTGCTCCATTCTGGTCAAGACACAATAGAGGGAGGGCATCGCCAGGGAGCTCAAGCTGTTTTCAATGGGCACCAACCAGCTCATACCATTTCCCTGCTCTGCCCCATCATGATCTGTGGAGAAGGGAAGGCGAGTGCTTGTGGGTGCTCCAAGAGGTGCCCATAGCTGTGAGCTCAGCTGGGCTGGGTGAGAGCTTTGATCAGACTGCTGGGGTTGCTAAATACGTTGTACCTGGAGGTGGAGGATATAATTTCAGATGGTACAGGGGTAGGGGGAACAAAAAAGTGAGAGTTTCATGTTACCTTTCTTTGTCTCAACTGTATTGTCTCTAAACTTGATGGGTGATTCTGTCCACAACACCTAGTTCCACAAAGTGATCTGCCATGCAGTGATACAAGTGTGGCATCAGCATTTTCTTTTCTCCCTGGAGAGAAAGTCTTTATTCCCTGCCTCCTATTTGGCTGGCAATTAAAGCTGTTTTAATTCTTTGCAGGACTCCCCAGAATTGGTGTGCGTTATTTGCCTTGTTGTTCCAAGGAGGTCTTATCCCTCTCCATTGCTTTGTGAGTTCCTTTGGAGTTCTGAAACACTAAAATCACGGCATGATTTTATAATAAGTGCTGTAGATTTTGGGAAATTTTTCTTAAAAATGGAGTTAGTTCCATGACAGTGAAAGAATATGAGGTTCTATTTGTATTGTTTAAAGCAAGTTTTTGGCCTATGTAAAGAAAAAGTGGTTCACATGGCCTAGAAGTCAGGTACAAAGGGCCCTAAAGTGGATAAGCACTGGGCTCATAACTTTTATGTTGTTCACCACCTCTTGATAGCATTAAATTAATGATTGAAATGAACAGACTACATTCTGTTTGCCTAAGTTGCTCTTCTTTTTGTCCTTGTTAATGTATCAGCTAATCTCCACCTAAAGAAATGTCATTGGACTTTCTATATTGCTTGCCTCCTTCTTAGACTAGGGTGATGTGCACTTCTCTCTTTGTGTGCTTGACACAGCCTCAAACAGCTGTGGGGTTGTCATCCCTCCTTTCCAAACTGTGAGCTCCCATTGTCTTACCTTCCCCCCAGACAACATGGTACTCATTTCTGTCACCTTTCTCTTCTGAGCAAAAACTACACAGAATTACTTCTAATCTACTCAGAAATAAAATCCAGGTGGCATCTTGTAATGGTGGCAGCTATAGCCATGCCAGGAGGAAATCTGAGTGAGAATAAAGTGATGAATTACTTATAAAACCGAACAGTTTCACCAAGGTTTTGTGTGTAACAGGTTTGCATTGTTAATCAGGTGCCACTCCAGTCACTGTTCAGCTTCATGACAGGGAGTTCCAGTAAAATGTGGGTGGGAGGACACTTAATTTGTGCTGTTTTTTAATTGCTTTGAATGCACACACTGCTTGTTCTTGGCATGATATCAAGAGTGCTGGAAGGAAATGAGGTAGAAAAGGAATGTGAAAATCACGACTGATCTGTACGGGTATTGTTTCTGCTTCCACGTGGAAAGCTCAGAGATTCCTGGTAGACATTCTTGCTGGTGTGGCAGAAGGGAGAAATCTTATATTTCACTTCTGAAACAGTGGGTCAATAGGGATTTCTCTAATCAGCTAAAAACTAGCTGTGATGAAGTTTAAATAAATTGTAGGCAATTACTCCTGTCATAGGAATAGCTATGGAAGACCAATGGAAGGTCTTTGAGGACAAAGGAAAGGCTGGAAAGGTGAGGTTGGTGCATCTTACTACCCTTACTCTTGCAGATGATGTTTTAGGGCCTTATCTTGAGCTCTGTCCCTCCATATAGCCTGTATTTCTGCTTGAAATTAGAAGGCTGGGCTATAGTACTTGTCCCCGCTCCAGAACAGTTCCTTTTGTTATATGTTTGTCTGCTACCAAGTATTTGTGGGCATTTCTCTTGCTAAACTGTTTGCTTCTCCTATAGTACAGCATGAGATACATGCAATGTTTGTGAAAGCTCAGCAGGTTTGGTATTGGAAAAGTTGGGGAAGGAATAGGAAAGCCAAAGATCATTTCCAGGCAGCTATTCTTCAGATTTTTCTACTGTTCTGAGTCGTGGGTTGTCAGGACAGTAATTGGTGTTTTATCCAGCTGGATTTTGTCCTGATCATTTGAAATGCTTCCTTTTTCACCTCAGTTTAATTTACAATCACAAATCTATTGCAGCAAGAAATGTTAACAGGAAAGAAATGTAAACACTTCAACTGTGTTTTACTTCCTCTAAATATCTATATGTTTGTGTTGAGAGAGTTATTAAATTAAGAATAAAATAAAGCTTTCCAGGCAGCTCTGGGAGCTGAGATAGGTTCATCTCCTGAGAATCTGGAAGGAGGGAAAAGAGGTGTGCAACAATGCTGGTTGGTATGTTGCCCAAGCAGTCACAGTGATGGAATTTCAGCATGGTAACAGAGGCTGTCCTACACCAGCTGCATTTGCTTCCCATGGATTGGTGTGGAGAACACTGAGGTTGAAAGACAAAACTAGGGACATGAGTTTCCTCTCTTGCACAATCCCTATTTAGACATTTTCAATCACTATGTCTGACTGTATATGAAAATGTTTGACTCCTTAACTGCTGAAGGATTTTCCTGGAGAAAGACTTTTCTCCAGGAAATTTGTGTCTTGGTATTTGAACAAATGTTATTGGAAGGGAAAGGGTGAAAAAAGATGTGGCTCCTCAGGTAACTTACTTTACTAAAAGATGGATAACATGGTAGTGAAGACCTGAATTAAAATACAGCATAAGGTGCAGATAAGACAGGCAAAGTCAAACTCCTCGTAGTCTTTAGTAATTTGCATCTTTTTTTTCCCAATGCTTCTCTTTTAATTTTTTTCCAGGACAGGTTGCAAGCGAGTTCAACTAAGCAAGGGGTATTGACGGTAGGTTTACTTTTTCAATTATCTTTCAAAGCCTTCTTGGAAATACTTTGAAAGACTCTCTGAAATCCATGAACTAGAATTTGAAAAGGAAAATATTTGTCCTTTTTACAGAATGTTTTTCCAGTTCAGCAGTCTCAAAGCCATAACAATTTGCATTTCCCTTGACTCTTTTACACATGTCTGAGATTCAGCTCTGCCTAGCTTGACTAATGTGACCATAACTGTCTAGTTTAAACGTTTTTGAGGATGGACAGTCAGCTTTTTTGAAGCAGGTGAAGGGATGTGATCTCTTTCTTCACACTGACACTAAGATTGCTTATACCTGTGAAAAACTAAGAGAGACAAAATGGTATTCTTCTTAGGGAAATTTCCTTTCTAAGGAAGTTAGTAATATGAAATAACTATTATTTTTAAATCCAGTATGAGTTGAGGGAGTGCCCTGATTATGCATTTCCTGAAAAAGGCCATTGGTGACGTACCATTGGCTAATGAAAATCATCACTTAGAATTAGCTCTTTTCTATTAACTATTTGAAAAGGAAAGAGTGTTTTTAAAACACATGTCATTGACATTTCCTTGTTCTTTTTTAACCCACCATCAGTGGGCCTGTTTACACCATTAGCAGCTACAGATTCATGGCCCTTGTTGGAAAACACTCAACTATTCTGATATAATAAAATAAGTAAAACCAAAGCCTGATTGCTGTTATTTGCTATAAATGAGAGTGTGCAGATTAATGCCACAACCTAAAATTCAGAAAGGAATAAGAGAAGCGCAAAGGAGGCACAACAAGCATGACAGTAGCTGATGAGTTGGATTTGCCATGAAAATCAGGATAATGCTTTATCTTCTGGTGAGCAGCAGTCTGAAAAGAGCTCTGTCCAGGGGTTAAGGATGGAGTTTTGCACACACAGGAGAAACTCTGGTCAGAAAAGGGAAAAGCTGTAGGATAGAACTTCTGGATTTCATTGTTACTCATTCAAGTTTTTCTAGTATATGTTAAACTAGTGACCAGGAAATCTGGGAGCTGATGAGCCAGAACTACTAAATACCATTTTAGCTGTTATGTCTAAGACTCTGGGAATTGTGTTGCTTATGCTCAGAAGAGCATGACTTGTGAATGCAATTTGTTCAACTCCAAATGACCTCTGAGCCTTACTGGAAGTCAACTTAAACTGCACCCCCCTCCCCCAAAAAAGCCAGAAAAGCAAAAAAAATGGCCCCTCCTACTAATACCATAAGAGATTGTTTAGTTTTAAAATTATCATCCTGCAACATTTTGTTTTGAATTTAACCCCAACAACATTGACATGACAGAATTATGCAAACAAGGAAATTTCCATGGGCTGAATTGCACAATTTCAAGAAACAATCAGAGTTACTAAATAAACATGAGCACTGATGCATTAGCATTGAAGGGCTGTGCATTCTCTGTAGCTTTTGGAACAGAGAGAATAAATACACCTTTCTTCTTTGCTGTTCATTGACTTAACACACAGGAGGGTATGAATAGTACCTGGCTAAGTGTGTGCGCAGTGCCAAACCACAGGAGTTGTTCGGAGGGCTGCTGCCTGAGATTTACCATTCAGTCAAAGAAGTAGCTCTAAGGAAAAATACTCACAATGCTGCTGCTGGTGTTAAAGCTGTGCACTGAAAGTCTAAAGTGTTTCCTAGTGCTTTAAAGATTTTCCTTTGTACTTTCATAGGATCCTGTATGGCCTGTGACAGCAGCTACTCTGGGATATAACAGGAATTCCCAACTACAACACAAGTATTTCTGTGAAAGGTGCAATGCAGGCATGAACCGAGAAATTATGTACATTTCAGCTTTCAGCAACATGCTGTACTTAAATAACATTATATTCTTACCTAGAAACCTTAAGCCCACCAGAGTACACCCTAGGTACTCTCCCATAAGTGAACTACTAGGTTGTATTGTTTTACTGCTGTTTCCATTTTGTAAATTAATCTCAGGCCCTGTTATGCCTGTAAGGGCAGAATACCTTTCTTGTCTTTTAGTCCTATACCTTCCATTATTACAAGGGTGCTTGGCTATGTAGGGATGAGTCTTACAGAAATTAAGATAATTAAGTCATTAAGGTAAGCAAAAATCCAGTACCAACCTCTGGCTTTGCATGAGGAAAACCAAACCAGTAATGGCCATGAGCCCATGTCAGATGTGTAGCTGTTGAAGGAGTGGGATTCTAGAAGAATCATCCAGCAGGATTAATGGCTGGAGCAGTCTGAGGAGCTTATGGAGCTTGTACTATTTTAAACAGGATTAGTGGAGAGAGAATTCAATTTGGGGATGCTTTCTGAAGGGTGATCCTCTAATGCCCCGGCCTGCTTGATGGTTTTAGGGGAAGATACTTGGATTTGTCCTGGGCGGTGCACGGGAGAAACAGCCAGATTCTCAGGAGGCTCAATAACAGGTTTTGCTTGTGAACTTTAAAATACTGAAGTATAATAAGGTACTTAGTAAATTTTACAACATCTAGACAGAGTAAGGCACTCTGCCAACTCAGCAAACTTTTACTTATCCAGTCTTGGGCCAGTCAACTGTTGCTCCAGTCTCCTACAGATCCACTTAGGGGTCTCTTCTAAACCTGGAGGCCTTAAAGCTCTGTGTGCTGCTCATGTGAATCTGGAGTTCTCGGTGGAGTTTTCCAAGTCAAGGTTTATGAGAGTGCCTGAGACGTGTGCAAAACCTGAGATTTATTGACTTTCCTATTAATATAACTTGTCGCAAAAATCTGTGTCCCGTGCAGACTGAAAGTGTGTGTATTTGTGGAAAGGATTAGACTTCAGACAGAGATGATGAGAGAGAGAGTTGAGAGGAGCAAAAGGATTATGTGAGGAGTTAGGGAATTACAGAGGTGCTTTCTATGAAACCAAGAGTGGAGGGTACACAAGAGACCTTCAGTCTGCACTGTGAAAAACAGGGATACAGACATATGCTACCTGCATTGGGATAGAAAACTGGCATATTTGGCATCATGTGACTTGCAAATGTGTGCAAAACATATTATTCCGGCAGAAGCAGTTGATTTTTTCTGAAGGCTTAGTCAATGAATACAAATGAATCAGTATAGTCTTACATTTTATTGGGTGATTATCAACTGGGGAGACTTCTCATCAGAATGATGGATGTGGTTTCTTTATCTGACTGTCAAACAGAGAGTTTATGTGTCATTCTTCACTTACATGAGTTTGCCCAAGGCTTGCATTATTGGTAAAAACTGTCCTATTTGCTGTATTTAATGATCTACAGGTTTTCAAGCCTTTTGCAAGCTTTTACTGGCTGTGACAATTTATTGCATGAGGCTCCTTACTTTTTCTATTTAGAAGAAGGTCCTTTGCAAGGATAAACACATTAATTTCTAGAAAATATGTTTAAATGTGCCAATGAAAGGTGCTTATTTCCATTATTCCCAGGGTTTAGCAATAATTCTCTCTGAAGAGAATGGAAGAATAGGGAATGTGGGTCAAAATGCATTGACAGATAGAAGTTTATCTAACATGCTTGCCTTTAAAGACCATTTGAGGAATGGTAACTGAATGCAGCAATATGCCTTTGCCCTAAGCAATGCCGAGAGAAGCTGGAGCCCCATAGTGTCTTATCCCAGCACATCTCAGTTTCCAAAGTCAGCACTGGATGGGTGGAAAGTCTGTAGCACACAAGAGTAACTTGGAAGAGCACAGAGAGTGAGCAAAACGTGAGCCGGGGACATGTTTCTTCATTTGTAGTTATCAGGACTTTGAATGTGTTATTGGCAACTTATTTCTGTTCCATAGTCCATCCCCCAAATGGTCATGAGAGTCTGCAAACGCTGACAGACAATGCCTGCATTTTGGGAAAGGTTTCTGGTGCTACTAGTCTAAACAAAACTCGTTGGCATGGTTTTTCACTTGCAGTGGCTGAATGGACATGCTGGGAACTTCAGAAAGAGTAGTTCTGACTTTGTTTCCTCTGTGAGATTTTGCTGCATGTTCCTCTTCCAGTACATAGAAACAACTGCAGATTTTCTATGATGTTTCATGTAGTATGAAAGGCAATGTAATCATAATTCATTTTAAGAGGTACTAATTTGACTCTTTGACGTAAACAGGTTTTTGATCTTCCCGATGTCATTTCAGAGGGATATCAGTGAAAAAAAATCTGCTGCAGTGCAAAACTTATGTAAAAGGAAAAGAGAATTAAGCATCAGTATTTGAGACCACTACTGATATTTACCTTTGTCTTATGTTAAAGGCCTTGGCACATGTTGCACTTATGTAACTAAAGGGAAGTACTTCACATTAGTGGTGTTTTACTGACCTGGATGGTTTCTGTCAATCATAATTTCCAACTATTTACTTTGCTGGTAAATATAAAGATGACTACTAACTATGTAAATATAAAGAGGTGGCTATTAAAAGACAGTAGCTGTCTTTGAAAAAACATGCTCCTTGGCAGTGCCACAGAGGTGTCAGCAACTATAGAGGAGTGAATTAGGAAGGACATAAAGTTGTTGCTAGTTGAGAGCTGTCTGATTATTTCAAGTGAGATCCAACAAAATTAGTGCAGTAATGCATTAAAATTTTCAGCTTAAATAAGCGATTTTAAGTGGAGGACATAAGCTCCTCATAGTTCAGGTATCTTCAGGAGCTTTAGAAAACAAAGAAACAGTGTTGCTGGGGTTGGTTCAGAGCCAGCATTTCCAGTCATGTCTTTCACATGAGGCTCTCTGGTGTTCTTAACATTAAAGGAAATTAGAAAGTTCAGTCTCAGTCTGTTACTCATGTGGCTGTGATTGTTCTGGACCAGGTTCTGCTTTATCACATTCCATGCTTGTAGTGCGAGAAACAAGGTACTGAAACAGGAATCTCTGCAGAGATAATAAAGAAGACAGATGAGGGAATCTCAGGCTGCACTAGAGAAATTGTTCCAGTGAGATGATCCATGTCCTCTGACTCTCAGTCTCTCTTGTAGCCACAGACAGAGATATGAAACAACTTCAGCTATGTAAGGTCTGGTTGCAATACATGCATCTGCTCTAACAACTTTCTTCCCTCTCTTCCCATGTCCTCAAACACACCAGAATTCAAATGTTTTGAAGATGGGGCTCGTTATGTCTTATATCCCCTGTCTGTTTTGTTTTGGGTATTTTTAATTTTTTAAATTCTGTCCTTATTGGTATAGTCTTTCTTCAAACAGCACCACATCATCTTCACTTCTCCAGAACCCACAAGCATGAAAACCATGTAGCATACATTAAAGACCCACTAAGCATCAATTTTTATTTCAGTCACAGAATAGAGTAAGGAGAAAAATGAGGAAAAACGGGCCAGTGAAAAGGGAGGACAGGCTGTATCAAGGGAACATGAAGAGCTTTGATTTGAGTCCAAATCATTCCAGCAGTGATCGTACATAAACATTTGGTGGTGATCCAGTGGTTTTTGCTAAGTGAATGGATGGTATCTGTCCTCTCTTTGAAGAACTGTCCATGCACATCCATCCCCTATCATTAAACAAACTGCAGGTGTATCTGTGAACTCAGGTGTATCTGCTAGGCCTGGAGGAATCAGAGAGCAAAACAGGTTCTCAAAGCTCAAAATGACCTTTGTGTCTCAGGGTTATCCCAGGGCTGAGGCAGTGTCATGTAAAGTGGCTCTTCTGAGGTCTACACAGTAGAGACTTTCTTGGTGGCTGGTGCTTCCTGCCTTCCCAAGCAGTGGCTTCCCTGCTGATACAGAAGTGTCATGGAAAGTGATAGAGAAAGCTTAACTGGATGGTATGGCATCAGAAGGGGGAGGGAAGCCAAGAAAAATCCACTTGTCAACGGAACAAATTAACAAATTAGAAAACTCGGCATTTTGTCAGTCACTTCACCCCCCGGCATTTCCTTCACAGTTAGGACTTTAATCATCAGTAAAACAATAATAACAAAACATGTACAAGGATTCCAACCATCAGCTATTATAATTCTCTTCAACACAGCAAGATGCTCTTCAGCAAATAACCATTAAGAGATCAAGTCTCTTTTATGAATAAATTGTTTGGTATGCTGAAGGCAATGTATTGGACATTTTCACAGGCTTAAGGAGTGGAAGACCTTGACAACATGCTAATTGTCTATATGTGGCATAGAGGCAATATGAAAGCCTTGGTAGTGTTCTGTGCATTTGACCACAGTAGCATTCACTGGGGATTGTTTGCTAATGTAGCCCTTGGTTTGGCTACTGATAAATGTGAGTGTATATTATGATGATGCTTTCCCACCAAGATCCTGAAATATCATTTTTGCTGAGGGACTTTCAAAACTTTTAGAGTTTGCCCAGAGGAAGGGGGTATTAATGTTATTACCATTGTCCATTTTGGAGAAGGGAAAATGGCGACTCCAGTTTCACCAAATGCAGTAGAGTAGGGTCATGTAATGCCCCTGCTGAAAATGCCAGTCTTGCCTTTCTGCTGCTCTGGCTGTTATTCTCACCTGCGTGCTGGCTGCTGGCAAAATCTCTTTTTCTGTTGCTCAAATTTTCAGACTGAGAAATTCCTCTGGGCTAAAACTAAGGTTGGGAGAAAATAGTCTGGTTTTGGTTCTTTTACCTTGCTAATTTCCTTGATCTGATGTTTGTACAGCTACTTGAACACTAACAGCTTTCAGGGGAGCTGTGTGAAAACTGGAACACGAGATGGGAATAGGTAGGACTTATTTATTGTCACAGTGCCACTTTAAACCAACCTAAAGTGCTCATAAAACTCTGGCCTGGGGTATAGGTAAATAGCCTGTTGAAGTGCTTGTTCACATCACTCCTGGAGGCTTCCCCAAGTCAGCTTTACTCTGGTTAAGCTAACATGCACAGGGTCCCATCAAATGCAGTCTTGTGGTGCTGCATCTGAATTTCAGCCGGCCTGCCTAGCCCTCAGAGGCCACAGGTGAGCAGAAAATGCAGAGGTGGCACCAATAGTGCAAGATGCAGAATCTGGTAATCCTCATCTGTGCTCTCCAAACCAGTGAAAAGACATTCCCCACAGCCTGATAGTAGCACTTAATTGGTTATGGTCTTATTTTTTTCTTTTTGTTTTTATAGTGGCTGATCTATGGGCGTGAAGCCTCTACTCCTCAAATGTAAGAGCAGCCGGTGGAAAAAAAAGAACAAGGAAGTAATTTTTCCTGAAGTTTATTTCCTGGCAAGGCATGGTTTTCAGCTTTAAAAGGATGTATGAGGCAGAGAGAAGTCCTGTAAACATGTTCACATGTGCCAGGGCTCCTTCAGCTTTTGTCTGTATCTCCCAGAGCACACTGACTGTGGTTCATTGTCCTCTCATAGGAACGTGGTATTAAATTGTAAATTCCATATACACACAAGACAAGGAGAAAACAAGTGAGGCTGTATCATATCTCTTACAAAAACCCTGAGTCTTCATTATTTTCTCTCCCTGGTTTCTGAAAACTTTTAATCTGAAAATCATGGAAGCTGTGATTATCCCAAGGAAAATTAGAATAAACACAACTGGACAAGGTCCCTTAAGGAGTGTTTAAATCACCTACTACTGTGCTCCTGCAAAAGCCTTCCACCTTATCTCTGCAGCCGAAAGAATGAGATTTCACTTCTTTAGAAGTCTGATAGGGATCCAAAGAAGTCAAGTGGTAATAAGCTCTGTCAGTGATTTGCTTTATGATTTAATGGTCCAGCATTGGCTTTTTAAACTTTTTTTTAAGTGTACTGCGGGAAAACCATTGCTTCATTGCTTTATTCAGGCAAGGTCCTTGTTTCATTGCATTATAAAAATACTGGTTGGTGCATTGTTGTGGTTTGACATGGAAGTGAATTTTTTTCAGGAAGTTGGGTCAAACCAATCAGTGGTCAGGTTTGGATATTGGCACCTGGAGTGACCACTGGAGGTATGGACACGCCTCTGAGAACACAGGGGGTTAAAAGCAAGAACTCCCAGGGAAGCTCTCTCTTTGGTTCTGGTCAGAGTGCATGAGTGGTCTTTGCATGTGCAAGGACATGATTAATGTTGAACGTTGAGACACAATGTTTTGACTTTTGCTGATTATGCCATGTGAATAATGTCACATCCCTCTGAGATGGATGTAGAGGCAGATACCACACAGCTGGATAGCACTGGGGGTGTCCTCTGCAGCTTCTCAAAGGAAGCTCACCCAAAATTCAGGAGTTCATATCTCTGGTGCTGGTCATCTCTTTAAAGTCAGTCTCATCCAAGCTTCTGCCACATAAATGATGGGTGCTATGGTTTTAACTTAGCAAAATGCTGTTAGGAACAGAGACAAAAAAGCTCTAGTATTTTCCTCCTACCAGCTCTGTTTCCTGGTGGTTTCCTTAGGAGGCACATCTTGATGGTTGCAGGCTGTAATCTCCTAGGATTTACTGTTCTCCCCTCTCAGAGAGCTTCTTGCAACATGACCGCTGCTCACAGCTCTAAGCACACTTAATTATATCTCAGTTTCTGTTCTGTCTTTCAATTCAGAGGCTGTGCTGAGAAATCCTTGGGGTGGTTAATCTTAAGCTTTGACTGTTAGGACTTTGTTCTAAGTGTGAGAAGGTTTATTTTTTTGAATCAGGAACAAGGTGCTGAATGAGGTCACCGCATCAATAATTCTTCTTGCTTATTATCTGGCACATGCATTTATCAACAGCTGATGAATGGGATTTTGTTGTGATATAGATCACAGCAGGTCTCAGAGTCAGTCAGCCCACTTTAGTCTGTGAGATCAGATATGCACCCAATGCATCCATGTTCTTAGTTCACACCTGCATGTGCTGACGGAATTCATGAGGTCATTCAGTGTGCTTGTGTCTGCATCTGCTTCGTCAGCTGCTGGTGATTTGCAGAAATTTGTTGCTGCTTTAAAAGATGGATTCTGATCAAATAGCCAGTTATCATCCTGGCTACCTGATGTATTTTTTCTTTATACTAGGTGCTATGCCTACTTCAAAAACTACAGTCATCCTGTGCTACTTTGTACTAGATTTCTCTTTCTTTGTTAACTTGCAGATGGGTGTGTTTAAGCATATATTTAAATTTCAGTGCTTTTATGTTCACTGTCTGAGAATGGGAGAGGAAGATGGGGAACTGCCAATGAGGAAATAGTGTCTGAAAGCTAGAAGAATGGAAATAGTGAGAAGTCAGGCACATTTTTAGGGAGGTGTAATGGGGAAAATAATATCCCAGTACAAATCTAAATGTCCCTAAAAGTCTTGGAAACCTGAGTGGAAACCAACTCTGGGTACTAGCAAATGTACAAATGATCTGTGTATAAAATTCTAAGTTCTCTATGGATTGTACAATGCCCACAGCAGATTTTTCAAACTGCATAAGGGTAATGACTTTTACTAGACAGGGTGTAACATTGGCACTTTCAACATAACAAATTATCTGGTCCAGAGAGCAAAACATTCCAGGAAATGGTGCAATTGTATACTCAAAGTATAATAAATAGATTGTTAAAGCTTTCGTGGCATTATTGGATGTTCAGAAGAAAACTAAGTGCTAAACTCACTTTAAGTGTCCAACTGGCAGTCCTTGGTGTCATGACCTGATCTTTACTGTAGGACAGTTCTCTGTCACACTGCCTTCCTTGGAAATGGAAAACATCTATTGTAGTACCTGCTTGATTAACTCTGGCACTTCTCCTTACTGCCTTGGATTGGCTGAGTGAGGAGCGAGCTTCAGCCATCCCCCTGATGTGGGAAGGTTGCTGAAGTCTGGCCACTGTGCTCATACCTGCATGGTCCATCACTCCATCCCTGGTGACTTCCTAACAAAGCTTTGTCTCACAGTAAGGTTAGCTCTGAAGTCTTTTCATTGCCTTGGGGATTTTTTTTTCTTTTTGCAAACAATTCCTCTAAAGCACATCACCTCTAAAAAATGAATTCTTAGTGATCTGCTTTCCTTAAAAACCAAAGGAAAAGCTTTGCCTCTGAACCTTTGAATTCTTGGTTGGCCTGATCTAATGTTTGATAGTAGGATATAATATTTCTGATGGTGGCATAGAAAGTTATGATTTTTTCTGCCTTAGTATCACAGATAGGCCAATCCTGCAATGCATTAGGCAGAGCCTTGCCAGCAGCTAGAGAGAGGGGATTCTTTCCCTAGAGAGAGGGGATTCTTTCCCTCTGCTCAGCCCTGGGAGTCTGTACCTGCAGTGCTTTGTCCAGTCCTGGTCTCCCCAGTACAGGTAAGAAATGGACATACTGGAGGAAGTCCAGTGAAGAGCCATTAAGGGACTGGAGCATCTAATACGAAAGGAGAGGCTGTGAGAGCTGCAGCTATTTACCCTCAAGAAAAGAATGCTTGGGTGTGTCTTGTCACTATATATAAATATTTGATGGAATTAAGTGAAGAAGACAGAGTAAATGGGCACAAACTGAAATACAAAATATTCCGTTTACACTGAAGAAAAACTAATCTAGTGGGACGTGATCAAACACTGCAACAGGCTACCCAGAATGGTTCTGGAGTCTCTGTCTTTGGAGATACTCAAAACCCAAGCGGATGTGGCCCAGAGCAGCCTGCTCTGGTTGACCCTGTTTTGATCAGGAGTTGCACTTGGGGGATGCCTTAAGATGCCTTCTAACCTCATTTTTTCTGTGATTCTGTGCTGTGTGCAGGCTGACAAACCCCAGGAAAAGCCTATAGGAAGGAATGTCAGGATACTATTGACTATTTTCCTTAGTCTGCTGTCAGGATAAATAAACCTAGCAAAGGAGCTGATGTAGGGAAAAGAGGATTGAAGGGACTGTAGTTGTTAAGTGAGTTTCAGAACAGTTTGGAATCATAAGCATTCACTAAATTATTTGAAAAACCTTGTTTACAGGATATCTTCTATTCCCCTTTATTTTCACTGAAGTTCATTAAAAAATTCTGTCTTTTATTTGGGATAGTAAACTCTAACTCTGCTCTCAAGTAGTGTCAAATTACAACTTAAATGGTAGTGAGTTGCATTTGCAGAGAGATTTAGGACCACAGAATAATTCATGTCAAAAAGGACCTTAGGACATCTCTACTCCAACCTCCTGCTAAAGGCAGAGTCAGCTCTGAGGCGAAAATCCCTTGGTGCTTTGTCAGGTTGGGTCTTTTAAGCCTCCAAAGTTGGAGACTGCACACCTCTAGGCAGCCTGTCGGATCACTTGGCTGTCCTCATAGTGAAAAAGATCTTCCCATCTGAACCTTTTGCTCTTAGACCTTTCTTTCTTAGGTGAATGAAGATAACAATCAGGTGCCTTTTGGGTTTTTCAGGAGTGTATATGCAATCTAGATCTCTTACTCTCTTGATCACATCTAGGAGTTCCCGTATGCCCTTACCTTTATTTTGAAGCATGGAAAGGCGTCTGAAAATCTTATCAGATATCTCCTGGGGTTCACAGCTTTAAGAATTTGCAAGATTGAAATTGAATTTTCTTCCCTTTCTAAAATAATAACTTTCTTATGAGGAATGATTTAGGATTGGGAAAGTCCTTGATTTGCAGCAGGAGGGTGTGACTCATGAAATACAACCAAAGAATTTCTTTTTAAGCATTTCCTTCTGTTAACTTTGCTGATAATGATGTGGTAGAGATCAGAGCTAGGGCCCTAATTACATGAAGTTTGCATAGAAAGGAAAGCTCCAGAATTCCTTTTACACTGCCTAGAGTATTTCTAGGAAAATGGATCAGTAAAATATTCTAAAAGGGAAAGAAAACTTGGGTGTGGAATGTTAAAAAACATTGTATCTCTGTATAGCAAAGAGACTTTCTTTATGAATAATGTCTAAGGTAGCAAACCTCCCAAGTCAGCTTCAGTAGCATATTTTTTCATGTGTGACAGAGGTTAATTTGATCATGCTTGTTACTCTAACCATAGCTGCCTTTTTTTTTTTCTTCTTTATGGCAGTGTTTGCTTTTTCTTTGTCTATTTCTTGTTGTTCCTAAGAACAGATATTTGCCAAGACAAATGTATGTGAGTGATAAAAGCCAAGAGGAATGTCTGTTGGACCACAGGAAATTTCCTGTGCAGGAAGAGATCTTAGGACTTCCTGTGGAACAGAGCATTGTGGGTCCGTTGGCAGAAGTCCCTTTACCACAGCTGCAATTAACCAGAAGAGGGTGGAAAATAGTTGGCACTGCCTTTTGCAGTCACATAGCTCAGAAGAGCCTAAACTAGACACTTACAAATCCACAGCATAAGCAAATGGTAAATCAGAGTGGGTTTGCAGATTGTTACTCTCAAAGCCAAAAACAAAGAAAATAAGAATGGTGCAAAATTTCAGGTCACCTCTGCTCATACTCCTATGCTTCCTGCCCACCTTATAGACTATCTCGGTGTACACGGAACTATCCCAAAGTTTGATGCTGCTAGAAGGAGACCTCTTCAATGAAATGTGTCCATGGTACCTGCACTTTGTACCCCACTGTACCTTGCAGGATTTACAAGACATTGCTAGTCAGCCTGTACTCTCCAGCAGGGTTTTCCTATGTCCCTGCATGAGGCTTCCCTGGGGTACTTCCAAGTGAGTTCAAATTGCCAAACAAGCCATGTCCCACGTGTTGTATTAAATCTGTGTGATGCCAGAAACTTGTGCTGATTGCCTGAATTTCAGCATGGATAACCCTTCTTTTTGAGTGATCTTTATTTTTGCTTATAGCAGATGTGCATCTCTTTCCCCAGCCCTCTGAAACAACACTTGCAGGGAGCAGGGGATCTGTTTCTGGACAGAGGAGTGAGGAGACAAGAAAGGAAGGGCACCGGATGCTAACATAAAATGCTATAGAAAAAAAGAAGGGAAGAGACAACTGGATAATAGGAGGAAATTAGTGTAGTTCAAAGGGCAAAAAGAGTAGGGGATAGAAGAAAAAAGACACCAGGAGAACAAATTTTATAAAAAGGGAAACTGGCCAGTCTGGAGACAAATGTATTTTTTGTAAGCGTGTGTACAGAGCATGATTAGATCCTACACAAGAGGGAATTTGTGATGCAGGGGGTGTCAAACCCATTATTAGGTGATGGCAGTGTGAGCTTGATATGGACACTTGGCACTTCATCCTAGACTGCAGTCACTACTTCATCTGTGGGGACAGTTGTGTGCCCTCTGCCTGTACCAGTCCTTGACTTCACTGGGAAGGAGCCACAGAAAAAGCCCCTGAAATGGTGCCCAAGTTGTGGTCTGTGTTCAGTGTGACATTAAGGCTGTTGACTCTCTTCAGAGAAGTCAAACAGAACCTGACTGTGACATTTAAACCAGCCTTGTGAGCCAGACTTGACCATGGTGGTCTCACCTGTGAATTTCTGAGCCTCTCAGGTAGCTTGGTTCTCCTCACAAAGTTTGGACTGTGACCCGGTGCCCTTGACTCTGCTGCTTCAGCATTTGGTTTTTTCCTCACAGCTGTGTGCATGTTCACTCTTCTTTTGTACCAAGGAACTCTTTGTTTGCTTACTGAGTGCTTTCCCACAGGAAATTTCCTGCGATGGAAAACTCTGGGGAAGCTTCCTGTCAGAGGAGAGGCGGCAGGGGGCAGATAACGGAGACATTGGAGGCCACAAACCGCAGCAGCTGAGGAAGCGCTGTCACCTGGTGCTTTCTGCCGAGGGAGGATGGGGGGCAGGAAGAGCCAACCACTGTCTTGAGCGATCTGGGCCGATAGGACAGGGGAACTACTCACTGGAAAACCCACAGCTGCTGTTGACTGCTGAGGCTGGGCACTGAAACTTGGTGGTGTTGAACCCAGGTCTCTGGAAGCTGTGGATGAGTTTTTATCATGGGGGCTCCCCATGAGTCAGTTAGGTCAGCACTTACTGGGCTCTGAAGAAAGCTCTAGTACAGTGTCCCACTCTGAGCTGGGTACCAGGCGTGGCTCTGAAGCTCACAACCAGTTGAGGAAAAAAGTCATTGCCTGATGGGAGCACAGCACATTTTGATAATGTTGCCTATCTCCTACCAGTTGTTTTCCTAAAGAGAGAGGGTCCCCTTTTTAGGTATCATTATAATTTTTGAGCCCATGGCTGACCCTGGCAGTCTCTGGAGAATCACTTTGTATCACTTACTTGGATTTTGTCTTACCTTGGTGCAAAAAGGATGGTCTGACTGCCAAATAACTTACTGTGAATGGCACTCCAGGCTTCATCAGAGATCTCTTGTCATTTTGCACTGGGCAGCACTGGAGCTTGGTGAGCTCTTAGGTGTTGCATCCCAGATTTTGGGTTCAGATTAGGGGTTTTGATATGTATTACTCTGCTGGTTCTGTGTATCTCTTTGTACACCCCTGTTCCCCCTGTGGTGTCCAGCTCCAGATCAATTCCAGTAACCACGCCTTCCTGAGGTTTCCCTGTCGGTTACCTCGTCCCCTGCAACCCCATTTGCCCTGGAGCCCGTGTCCGCCCCTGTTGCGTTCCCGTTGGCCATCCCAGTCCACGTCACACCCTTGTAGCCCACCCCCATTGGGCGAGGGGGGCTTGCGCCTCCCTCAGCCCTCCCCCTATAAAACCCCACTCCGTTCTATGCTCGCCACCATTTTGTCCACGTGGTGTTGGAGAGCAGCACCGCCTCTCCATTGCAGCTCCACGCGCCAATAAAAACTCTCCAGCCAACCACGCGGACAGAGTGAACAATTCCTTACCTCTTCGCCTCGTCCCTCACGCCCGGCAGCAGAACGCAGCCTGCCCATCCCCGGTGCGCAAATGCAAAAGCGCCAGGAACCAAGCGGCGTCCCCGAGTCCTGCCGAGAAGCAGTTCCATTCCAAGCTCTCTAGAGCTGCACAGGACTGGGGAAAAGAACACAACATCGCACTTAGGAGCTGCCTGCAACTCTTTGCTGTTAGGAACTGACCTGCAACTGCCAGTGTTTAATCAGTCCAAGGCTGACTGATTTAGTGCAAAATTAATTTGAGGAAAACACCCTGGTGCCAGAGAACTCTTGATAAACACGCATTCTCAATGGTCACAATGTTGCCTCTGCAGTTGGGTGGGACCTTAGGCAACACTAAGGCAAACAAAGTACCACCTTAATGGTACTGAAAACCACCTTAATCCTTCCACAGCTCTTGCATTTAGCCTTGCCGTGCCTCAGATTGCTCCTATGTAATGTTCGGATGGTAGTGCTTATTTTTGCCCCCATTGATGTCTCCTCTGTCAAGCTCAGTGTAGGACTTCAGAGTTGTCAGTTTTCAGCCCAGAGATGTGCCAGCCCCATAAACCATACTTTGAACTTCCCTCTGACCAATCTACCCTTTCAACTCTTAAAATTTTTCCCTCTGTCCCTACCATATCTTGGCATTCCATGCTGTCTGTTGGATTCATCATCACACAATGATTTTTACAATTCCTCACACAAAGTTACTGGATCCTGGTAACATTCTTAAGGCCTCCTTGTTGGTAGTATTCATCTCCATTTGTGATCCATTGCCTATACAATGGGGTTTGTTGTCTGCATGTAGTTCTTCTGTAGGTTGATTTATTCCTGGTAGGTATGACAATATTTTGCCAGAAGATGCAAAATCTTTCAGACATTTTTACCTTAATGTTCCTGTTTTTCTTCAGAGCTCAGCCTCTTGAATCTGGTGAAGGCATATAATTTGCTTCTCTGCTTTTCTATGTGTCTTGTTTTAAATACTGAGATTAAGAGAAAATTAAATGGGACTATGAAATCCTGAAGGAACTTCTTTAAGTCTGCTCTCCCTAGACTAGGAAAAGCAGGTGTTTTAAGCTTTTAGTTTGGTATTAGAATATGGTATAATTTCAGTACAGCCTTCATTCAGCCACCAGTGACTGTTGTGGTTTGATTAACAGACTTGACTTAGAAATGTGCGCAGCCTGGCCAGCTGGTCCAGCTGTTGGCTTGGTGACACTGGCCAGCTGGCTGTCATTTTTTGGCTAAAAGGGGACCCCAGATTGCAAATGCTGCTTCTCAGCTATGGGGCAGACAGGAGTAAGGCACTGCTGGATCCCAGGTGTTCTGGGAAAGAGGGAAATGAACAACTTCAGAGTAATATGTAGTCATCAGTCCCTGTGTTTTGTAACCTGCCATGGATCAGAGGTATCTGGGAAAAATTATAGGCTCATTTTCTGGGCTGAGTGGTTGATCCCCTTATTTTTCAGGTTTCCAGACAGTTGCCAGTATAAGAACTTAAGTTTGATGGGTTTTCTACTTCTTACCTGTTGCAGCTGATAATTTCTTCACCAGGACAGAGACCAATACATTGATGTTGAACTCTCAAAATGTCCAGTGCTCCAAGACCTGGAACAGACTTGAAGAAAGAGAGGAATTCTCTCCTGTACCCTCAATACCCCTCTGCTGGGCCATGTGGACAGGAGAGAAATCTGCCGGTGCACAGGCAACAGTGAGAAGAGCTCAAACTTGGGGTGGGGCAGAAGGAAGAGCCTGCAATAAGGAGGCAGATAGGGAGATCAGCATTGCCCACTGGCACAGCTAGAATTCCAGAGAGAGGGATGTGAAGTCAAGCTAGGAGGATGGATTTCTTAACCTCGCCTTTGTTCTGCTGTCATATACACCTGCTGCTGCACAACTTGCTGGAAAAATGAGCCAGAGTTATGGCAGGGTGTCTGATGCCCTCCTGGAGTTCTGGTTCCTATAACAAATGACAGTATATTCCTGCTGCTATCTGTTGTCCCTTTAGCAAAAAGTGGCAAAGGTCTGAAAGTTGGCTGTAAAAGGCCCAACCCTCCCGCTCTGCTGACAATGCAGGTTTCATTATGATGCCACAATGGAATTTCTGAGGGGTTTTTTTTCACCACTACTCACACTTTAAAGACAAGGGAAAAAAATTACACTCAGTATATTTATTCTGCATTATAGCACCTAAGGTTTTAAAGGTGAAGAAATGTCAGAATTAACATTGCCTGTGAGAACCTTGATCCTCCAGATACACGAGCCTTGCATATGCATCAACACATGCAGGGTCTTGCAAAGTGTGGGCTCTAGGACTGCATGGATAACTTCACTAAATGCTGATAAAGAGGAAAGGGGGTGAACCTTTGTCAGTAGAGGGGACAATGGCAGGAGAAAACACTGTATTGTTCATTAAAAAAGGTCACTTTGTTCTAATAATTTGTAATGCTAATAATACACTAGGAAATCTGTGATATAGTGTGTAAACATAATAAAGTATTGGGAAAATTCAAGTTCACTACAGTTTGGCTATTAAATATTTTCAGTGAAGTGAAACAGCTCAATGCTGCAAAGAAATGATCCAACTGGCAGATTAGTAAACTGAGAATTCACACCCTTAATTTGTAAATATAAAGTTCAGAAGTGAAGTCATTAATAGACCTTTTCTGTCAATAAACTTTCTTGACATTAATTTTTAATACTATAAAAGTGGTGTCTTTAAAACAAATTCTTCATATGTAGCATTTTTACTGTTTTTCTAAAATATTTTAAATTGAAATAAAAAGCTTTTAGAAGTGGCTATCAAACCGGTTCTTTTAAAAATTTCTGAAAATTTTGCTTACTCCAAAATCTTTCTTACTCCAAAACTCAAAGTAGACCTTACAGTAAGTACCACAAAACCAAGACACAAAAGAGAACTTGCATCTTGACTGCAGTTTGAATGCAAATGGTTGGATTAATGCCAACCTTGGAATATTGCAAATTTCTTCCATTTTATTTTTCCAATGGGTCTGATTTTATGTATTCAAACAAACTTTGTTGGGGTCTCACCATTCTCCCGAGTATTGTAAACTCTTGGTTCTCCTTTTCCCCTCAATCACTGCCTGTGGAGATCAAAATGCTGCCTTCTATAGCAAAATCTATGGTGTTACCCCATCATTTCTGTTTTGTTCAGCTTTCATGAACTGAGGATTTGGGAAAAATACCATTAAATGACATCCTCATAATAGCTCTGCATGGGGATTACAATCCAAGGAAACTCTCTGGACAAAAATAGTATTTCTCTCTTGGTTGTGCATTGCCAAGCACACTGGGGTCCTGGTTTATGATTGCAACTGAGACAGTACAATTATGCAGAGAAATAATGCAGGCCTGTTGAATTAAGTGATGAAGGTCATTTGATTTCAATTAGGATTAGCATCTCCTGGCCCTTCACATGGGCAGGGGCCTTACAGTGTGGGCTGCTGTACGTAAGGAAATAACTTTGTTCTGTCTTTCTGTACAAACAGGGCACAACACCCACTGGTTTAAAGATACTTGATAGTTTTAAACTGCCATGAGAAATAAGGCAAGGGTTTGTTTTGTTAGGAAGAACTTTAAAATGTGTTCAAATTTCAGCATGGTCCTTTGCAGAGTAAAAAAATCTGGAATTAAGGTGACACACACAAACACCATGATAAAAATGTGAATTTTAAAGAAAGAATTTGACTAAGAGAAGGACAGGTTTTTCAGCCCTTTCTTTTCCTGGATGGCAGTTATCCAAGTGATTCATTCCACTAAAATCACTGAAACTGCTCACAGGAATATGAGTTAAACCATGCAGCTCTCAGTGTATTGTTTATTACTTAAACAAGACTTAAATTGATGCAATTTGGTATTCATCTTCCTTTCCATTATTTATGGGGGTTGCTTTGCAATTTTGCATTTATCTCAGTTTTTACAATGTAAGTATGGATATCACTTACACTTTTGTTTAGAATTACTTTTTGTTTGAAAAAATGTCAATTGTTCATTTTAAAACAAAAGTAATTAGTAGGTGTTCTTTTAAAAACAGAAAGAAAACACACAGACATTTTGACTGAATGTGAAAGAAACCTATACAGAGAAAGCAGAATTCTTTTTTCACTAACAGTACAATTTTTTTTGTTTCACATTGTGTAAGAATAGAGTTACCAAAATGTACACTAGCTTTTTACAAGAAATGAAAATAAATCAGTAAATGTTTAATAGAATGAATATTGAGATTAGCTAATATAGGATTTCCTAGTGCTTCTCTGGCACATGGAGAACTTACAGAGTGGAGAGAGAAAGAAAAAGAAGAGGAAAAAATATATGCAAAGTAGAGTTGTGTAAATGACCTTATCAGGGCAAGCAAAAGGCCTCTCCACCATGCCTGCCAATTCGGAAATAACAGCTATGGACACACTCAGCTCCCTCTTCCTGAGGAGATGCAGCTTTAGCCTGTGATGTTGGCAACCACACCATGAAAGGAGATTAAAAATTGCCTCCTTTTTTATGTCTTTTTAAGCGGTTGGCAGAGATGTTAAATGAATCCTGGAGAGGGCAAGCACCCTGATGATATCCCAGTACCATTTTTCCAATTTCATATGGGTTCTAGAAAATGAAAGGAGCAAAAAAGCCACTAGGCTTTGACAGGGGTACAGAATTAGTCCCAGATTTCTCTCGAGGCATTGGTATCCATTCATCCTGACTTCCAGTTTGAAGGGAGAAGGCAAGTAGAAACATTACCACTGATTTGCACAGGAGATGCAGACATACTTTTCAAGTTTGAAAGCCAGTGTTTTCAAAACCTTGAGCAGGCACTAACTGGTCTGTTGTTTAACATTCATCTGGGTGGATTGAATTTTTGGTCAATATGACATATTGGTGAGGATTTTTCATACCTAGGATTTTTCATACTCAATTGTCAGGAGGCAACCAGAGGGTACAACTAAATGAAGGGGTCAGCTGAATTGTTGACTTTGGGTGGGATGCACACACTGAGGTTACATCCAGTGTGTCAATGCTGCTTTATTCAAGTTGCTACTTCCCAGGCTTAAAAGATAAACCGTGTGTGTAGCATTACTTAAGCAGAAGGGTAAAGACTGAAAAGAACCAGGGGGAAAAACAGTAACAGTGCCATGATTTTTTTTGTACAATTCATGCTGCTCACTCCTTCTTTTCCTTCTGATAACAGCAAGGCATTTACGTGCAAACAAAAGGTTCCTCTTGCCGAGTCAGCCTCCTCCTCCTCCCACCCGATTCCGTCAGCAGAGTTGCAAAAGCATGACTTGTGACAGTGCTAAATTAATAAGGCTGAGGTTGGATTGACAAGAGAAATCTCCTCTTCACACAGTGTGCACACCTCAGGGGTAGTGGGGGGAAGAGGAAGTCTAGAAAAAATCCAAAATGAGGCATCACAAAACATTTTCTTAAAAATCAATCACAGTGCTTTCTTTTGAGACTTAATCTTAGAGGGAAGTAGTGTTTCAGGACTTAAATCAACAAATTCAGTCACAGCAGGGGAGACACAGTATTGAACAGGACCAATGGCCATTCCAGCAGCTTTGGAATAAGATACAAGAAAGAAATACTGTAATTTATTAAGGAATAAGCCAGCTCACAAATAAACCTTTTCTGAATTTCCACTATTGGTTATCCAAACACCTGAATAACAAGGGTGTAAATCTCTTCTGAAACTGCACTCATGTCCTCAGAAGTTCTGCATGGTCTCAAACATGGAGGACTCAGTTTTCATGAACATTTCAGTACTTGGGTCCATATGCTCTGTGTTTATTATCTGCCGGAGAGGTGTGAGACATCTAGTTTGCAGATTTTCTCAGGGCTTCACAAGAAATTTTTGACACTTTGCATTCCCTAATGTTATTTTGTGTGAAATTGCTGAAGAAGGCTTCTCCCACTCCTCAAATTGACAATGTATCCGTGTCTGCATTTCTGCCCCATGCTGTCAATGCCAAACTGATTGACCCAAATCATGGGGGGTGGGGGAGGAGGGAGTCACATTAGTAAGCAAAGTATTTTAGAAAAGTAGTTTTCCATTTGAAACTTGTTAAGAAGAAAGAAAATATGTGGGAATGTCAACTTGCTTTGCACTTATGGGTACCAGTGAGCTTAGGAATTTCTCTAATGTCGGAATTATAAAAGCAGGCATGAAGGGAAAAGCTAAGGCAGTCTGAAAAGTTAGGTTAGAAGGTGTCCTTTCTTCAAAATGTAGTTCACCATCCTTTCCTAATGTTTGTGTTTACTTCCGACCTTCTTAATTCTCCAGTCTGTCTTTTTTAAAAATGACGTTCCAAGCTTTGCAAGTTGGTTGTGAGTCAGTCTTCCCAGGAGAGCAAAAACTTGAGATGATTTGGAAGTTATGATACAAAAGAATGAAGCAAAACTGGTTTGGACTTTGTAAACTAAGTAAGTCATGAATCATTGGAAAAATAGAAGAGAAATTACTTCATGGAGACACCTCTGTAGCTCTCCTGCCTTCAATGTCATTATGATTGTCTGAGTTTTTGTGAGTACAAGTGGTGTGTGAACAGACAGACCTACAAATCTGGATTTCTGCAATAGATAAGATAAAATAATTAGACAAATGTCCTTCACAGAGCTGACTAAAATTTGCCAATATACGGGGGAGCACAGCTAAGATGATTTTAATTAGACAGGTTGGTGAAAAAGCATTTCAACTTCGTTTTCTCAATATCCACATAATGAAGTGTATGAGGACTCCAATAGTTTCTGTTGGTTCCTGGGGACATGAGCATGGTATGCACACCATCATGCTGTTACCCTGAATCCCTTCCCTCTCCTGTCTGCCCATATTGTAATGTCCTCCAGGCAAGTGGTCCTCCTGCTTCAGTGTTTTATGCTACCTGGCACAACTGTCAGCCATGTAAAGAAGCCATTAGATGTTGTTAAATATTTCTGACAAGTGATACAATTTGATTCTCTTTCCCAGTACTTAAACTTATTTAACCTTATTTAGCCTCACCCCTTCAAAAGAGATGGCACTGTTAGTGGGACTGAGGGGTCAGTTCCTCACTCATCCCTGCTGTCACAGCTCCACAGCCCATCCTAGCTCAGCTCTGGTGGCTCACAGCACACAGTGCCCCTCTCCAAGGATTTTGCATCCCCTTTCCCCTGGCACGTTTGCAGTAGTTCATTGATCATAGCAAGCACAGGGATGGTCATGCTTCCTGTGGGAAAGGAAGGGTGGGAAGGGCAGAAGTCCTGGAGATAGAGTCACTGATGTCGAGGTCAGTAAGTGTCTGTACCAGCACAATAGGATTATGTGGCACTAGGAATTGTGAATCTGGGATGATACCAGTTACCCATCATTACTAGGTGTCTGCAGCCTCTCTCACTGCACCTTTACAGTGGCAAGAAACCCGAAAAGCAGGATGGGACACAGCCTTCTTGTGATTTAGCTCATCCATTTGTTTTCCTTTTCCTTCAGAGCTTGATCCTTTACTGGAACTGCATAGGTAAATCATTTGCCTCTATTGACATTGCAGTCATTTTTCCACTGCTGGAAGCAAGCCTTTTTCAGTGACATCATCCAGATTGAACTCAAGTGATACAGCAAGCCTATGCATTATTTTTCAGTGGAATGACATGTTCTGTAACAATACCGTCTGAAGCGTTTTCTCCGTTTTCTGTTACCACATCCAGCTGTTACTCTTTTTGCAATTTGCCACCTCCCTGCCAGTTATGTTGACCTAACTGTTAGTGCAATTGTACTCTCAATCTTAATCGTGTTCAGAAAGCTGATCTGGCAGAAACCAATGTACATATATACATGAATACAGATTCTCTCTCTCATCAAGAACACAGCATAGCTCCTCCACCACATGTACTGGCACATCAATGTAGTGGCCAGAAAACATGACAAAGTCAACACAGTCACTAAACACTATATATTGTCCAAGCTGTCACCTAGGATGAGCTTGTTTGAAGGACATTGTAGTTACTGCAGACACCCCAGCACTGAGATACAAATTATCCCAAACAGGATTTTGCATGCTGTCCCAAATGATAAAGTTCATTTCTTATTCCTTGTAACAGCATTTTAAAGTGGTCCTGAGTAGAAATACTAATGCCTCAACTTTGTATGACTTCCATATAAATAATAAATGTAAGCCAGTTTTTTTGAGGCCCTAATATGAGAAGTTAGTGGGTATACTGACTAGCTTCATAGCAAGAAGGAGTTAAATGCTGGGGAGGAAGCAATTCTCAAGATGCAGCAAAGATAATCATGATAATTTATCATCTGATAATCAAAGAGCACACACTTAATTCGTTTTCATTATCAATGTATTTCAAGCACAAGTACCTCAGTGCAAGAGGCCTTTCTGAGGACAGGTTGCACTGGAAGGTTAAAGGGCCTCATGGAAAGGTAATGCAGTTACTTCTCCTGAATGGGTGATGTGGTGTTGTGCAGTTTGGAGTCCATCTCAGTGGCCTCCTTGTCCCCTGAATGTGGAAAAGGACTTCTGGCATCTAGAGCTGTTCTTTGAAGCTCTTCACCTTTCTCTAGGACAGCAGTGGAGAAATGACTGACAGTTTGTAAGAGCTATAGGGATTTGGTTCATTAAGGAACCATCAACAAATTAAGCTAAATCTGGAGTTTTTAATCATGTCAGAACTCCAGTTTGCAGCATCTTGGGAGCGAGAGATGTATGCAGCATGCTAAGACTGGGCTTTTACCTCCAAAGATGTGCAGTGTCCAAAGTTGTAGTTTGTACAGTTTCCACCAGTAATTTAATATTTCATGCCACCTGAAGGCATGTCTTTGCATAAAGCATGGAAGAACTCATGTACTGGTGTCTTGAAGCAGGCTGTCGTAGCCCTCCTGCACTAGGATTCCGCAGAGAATGCCTGCATGAGCAAGACATCTAAAAGCAAAATCAGTTACAGTAAAAGTATGACATACTTTTACCACATGCTGGTGGTAATTTTTTTTCTGTGGTGATTTGCTTAATGGTTACAGGCAAAGTAAGCCATGGTTCTGGGCTGTGCTGCCAAAATCTGCTTTTACAGTAGCAGCACAAGTGCAGCTGCAGCTCACGAGTCTTGGAGCCCCAGTGCAGAGGAAGCCAACAGATGACATCTTGCTGTTACAGCATAGACTGTTCTGTAGTGGAGCTGACCTCATGTTCCCTGGAAACAGCCTGGAAAACATGCTCTTTGTGTACACACTCGCCCCTGCCCAGCTTTCCCAGTCACAGTTGAGTTAGGAAACAAAGTCTCAGCCAAAATTCCTCAAGGGAAAGGGACCCAACTTCTTCAGGATGTGAGCCTCTGAGAACAAAATCTCCCTGTGAGAAAAAGGCAGCTTCTTAATATGGAGGATTATAATGTTGTTGGTGGTGTTTTGTTGATATGTGAAACTGAGATTTCAAAACTTTCCACTTGATTCAGCTGTACAAAAAGGACTTCCTGACCCCTCTCTTACAAAACTCTAGAATCTTTCTAAATTTGCATCCACCGGAAGATGAAGGTGGTGTAGCTGATGGCAGGTTAAAGTGATGAATTACTGAAAGGAACCATCTTAATTCTAGGAAGCTGTATTTGTTGCAGCTAGCAATTATTTCTTCAGTATTTCAAATCTTTCAGCAGTGTTGATCAGGTTCCTAAACCTGGAGCTTCCAGTTCGGTTACCAGCATTACTGCTACATAGTGTAAGCATGGTAATAATCTGAGCACTCTGCTCCACTGTACAGCAATTAGGTAGCAGGCTAAAGACTTGAGTAAAACCATATGTAGGTCAAGACTACCAAGATCAATTTATTTCTGATTACTTACAAATCTTCAACCCCTCAGCCAGAGATCAAGGCCATATTGTGTTAAAAGAAAGAAACAACATGTATTGACAGTTCCTTCTAATATGGAGTGGGGTTGTTTACCTTACTGTTGCCAGGATGCATCAAATAATTGATACAAGAAGTGGGAAGGTAAAGTAGGTATAAAGGATGTAAAGATGCTCTGCATGTGTCCAGTTATAAAGAGGAGCAGAATAGAGTTCCTGGATTTGATCCCTCCGTGTATGGGCAGGCATCCAGTGCCTTTGTGCCTCACATCTGTAAAACAGATATAACAATCTAATTTGTCTGTAGTTGAAAGGCACTGTGTAGTGTAAATGTGCAAGTGTTACTAAGTATCAGCAGTGGCCATAGCCAGTGCAGAAAGAATGTAAAGAATGCTTTTTAGTCCTGGAATTTTGGCCTGGATTAAGATTAAATTGGTTTGAAACAATAAAGGGTTGCTGAGAAGAAAATTGAAGTTTTTATAATCCCTTGACTTCTACTGGCAAAACTGTTTGCTTCTGGCAGCATTGTCTCTTGAGCTAGTTACCCTGTGACATTGTCAGGGCTCAGCTGCTCTTGTTTAGGATATAGTTTTTGCACATACAAGGAGAAAACCAACAGAAGACATTTCTTTCCGCTCCTTTTGGAAGGGAGCAGTAGGAGAGCAATGTCTGCTCCATGGACAACAGCCAAAAATTGGTTGAGAAGTCAGGAGCAGATTAAGGCTGTAACAGGGAGTGGATCCAAGCCAGCATTTCCCTCCTCCCCATCCCACTGCCACTGCTGGTGTTGCACTGGCTGCTGTGGCAGGAATGCCGTGGTGTGGCAGCTGTGGGAGCAGCGGCTCGGCAGCTGGCGGCCAGGCAGTGTCCTGCTGTCCATGGCTCACTGACCCCTGCTGTGCCCTGGCCTTCTCTGAACGTTCTGCCCAGATGGAAAAAGCCAGCCTTCACCCTGCCCTGGAAGGAAAGCTCTTGTCAGGCTTCTAGGAAGGTTTTGCAAACAACATGAAAGGAAGCTGGAGCCGTCTGCAGAGTTCTTGAAAGCTCTTGGACATGGCTCACGGAATGAGTGCCTAGAAAACCCACTGGTCTTTTCATCACCTCTGTGGCTGCTCACTTCTTTGGTAGCTTTTCCCTTTCAGAACCTCAAATCCAACTTCAACACACAAACCAGCACCATTATCTAAACTGGTTTGTCCTGGCCTGGGTGAATTCTGTTTCAGGCCACAAACTGCCTGTCAGCAGCAGGTAGGCTGCTCCAGCATTGTAGTATTTTTCTGTTTCTGACTAATCCCAAAGTGGGGCAGCTCACAGAGGACATCCTAATATCCACTTATTCTATAGGTTTGCTCTGGATGATGCAGTGGAAACAGAAGGGAGACTAGTGGCTGCTGTGGGTTAAATGTGGATCTCAGTTATAAGAAATGCAGCACAGCTGGCCACATTAAACCATTGGGGTTGCACTAGAAGCTTTAGTCTGACATCAGGTACAACTCCAAGGACTTCAGGAATTGGTCAGCAGCGTTCGGGGACTTTTCTCACTTGCTGGGGTCGGAGGTCTTAGACATAGTTGAGTAATTTTGTCTGAGAGAGTTACTTCGTTTACTAACTTGTCTCTAGAAAAGGGGTTGGGCATAGACTGAGAAAGAATATATTCTTCATTTTAAATTCTGTAGTGTGGCTTCAACTTTTGTGGGGTTTTGTATCGGTGACTTCATCTGCCATCGTTAATCAGTGAGCTGTCTCAGCCCAGCAAGCTAATTTAGAGTCCTGCTTGTGCATTTGATCAGCAAATGCAAACCATGTGTAATGTCAGCAGGTCAGGCGAGGTGATGGAACATGGGATTTTCACCTCAGTTCCAGAAAGGGCCATAGTTGCTTCCAGGAAGCTGAGCTTGGCACAGGGTGTGGGCAATTGAAAAGATTTATTTCCCTGTATGAGAGCTCGTTCTAATCGAGCATTTTCCAATCAATATGTTTCTTACAGACTTTCCAAAGGCTGCATTAGGAAAGCAATTTTATTTGTTTTATGACCCCGAAGCCCTGAGGGATTCAGATGTGTCAGCTTCCCAGGGTCTCTGTACAGACAGTGAAAGGAGAAGGGCTGGGTCCCAGGGCACCACACCAGCAAAGTCAGCATGGCAGAAACCCATGGCAGAGCTTTGCTGGGTTGGTTTCTGTAGATGTCTGCACACATGCAGGCCCCAGAGCAGGCACAGTGCATGGACCATTACCTGCACTTGTGCTCTACCTCTAATACTTTGTTCAACAGGACAGCAGGGGAAATAAGCCTGTGCCTTTTATTTCAGATTACTACTGAAAAAGCTGTTTTGCCCTCTGTTCCCAGAAGTGTAGGAGATTCCTCAAAGCCTTGTCATTCTGATTACAGGCACTTTCAGACCTTCTTAAAGAATGTGCAAGCCTCACTTGTGGTCTCTTTTTCTGCCACAACTCTTCTGTTCCCTATCCAACAATTTTTTTCCTCAACAAGACCTGTAAAGGGGCATTTTTATCTGCTGCCCTGCATTTCCTTTGTACCACTTCATACTCACCTCCTAAATAATTCCCTCCAAGGATTAGCTAGGATTAACCTTTTCTTCATTTTCTACCTTTGCTTATCTCTGGGCCTGGGAAGTGCAGAGCCAGCTCTCTACTGTAGGATGAGGCAGTCCCTGCAAGCCAACAGCAGTGAATAGCCACTGCTTCTCCACTGCCTGGCTCCAGGGGCTTCTGCTGGAAAGAACAAGTGATCAGGCACATCACTGCACACAGAATTCTGTCCCCTACTCGTAACAGCAAGTGCGCAGACCACCAGCAGTACAGGATTTACCCTGTGGCAGGGCTGCATCTTCCACATGTATGCTAACACCAGAACAGTCCCTGAGGGCACTTCATTACACTCTCCATCTGCCTGGGAATAGCTAGGCATGCCACAGATTTCTGTTACCTCTGAGGAACTGGAAAGACTTCCTGAGAAAGCAAGATCTTTACCCTTGCTGCCCTTACCTTCCATAGAAGTGATAGTTCTGAAGCACCCTGTGGGTGCTGGATGCTTTGGGGAAGTCACTTGGGTTGAGAGATGGATGCAGCAGCCCCAGCAGAGAAAGTACAGAATTGCTGCTTCAGGAGGGCCTTAGTGCCTCAGTTTGGAAAGCCCTTCAGCATGATCCTACACTGCTGTTGAGCTCGGCACTGCCCTGCTGGGGAGCTGTGTGCTGCTGGTGGTGGTTCTGTCACATCCAAGCACATACCAGAGCAGGGCCTCTGGTCTGCAGCAACAATCAGTGTTTCCAAACAGGGAACCAGAGAGCAGCACACACAACACCATGGCAATGTTGAAACAGTATCTTTGAAGCAGCTGTGCAGCAATTTGCACTTCAGAGCATTTTGGATGTTAACTGGCAAAGCACTATGACACCTCTTTGCATTTTGGTAGTCCAGCATTCTAAACAAAGATGTGAGACAGGAAGGGACTTTAAAAAGTTGCTCTGGCAGAACCTGAGACAAGGATTTAAATCTAATCATATGCTTTTCTTCCAGACAGTGTTGCCTTTATACAGAAATTAAGACCAAAACACAACCTCATCCACCTCTCCTGCTTGACATACACCATCATATGCAGAGGCACATGTTATGCTTTACAGCTAACAAGGAAAAACTTTGTTAATAACAAAGAAAGAGAGCATCAGTTCCTAAAGAGTTACTTGATAGGAGACATTCAAGTGTTTTAAACTTCTCCAGCATCATTTTCCCACTAAAGGCTCACAGTAGCTACAGACTTGAGCTGGCTTCCCTGATGCTGCCAGTGATGATGCATCTGTCCCTGGGTGTTTGGAAACCAGCTGCTGATTTGCATGCACTGGCCCCTTTGCTGTTTGCCCAACCATACTAAGTAGTTTTTGGCGTGGGAGTGTGAACAATTCTGTCTGCCCTGCAAAAAGCAGGGATAAATGAGAGGTCTGTCTTTATTCCCTTCTCACACCATCATCCCGCCTGCCAGGCAGGAGGATGGAGAGCATAGCTGAAGTGGAACAAAAAGTTAGACAAAACTTGCTATGAATGCTGTTTTCCATGTGTGTGCTGTCCTGTGGCTGTGTCCTCATCTCGAAACTAAAGCAGAACAGCAGCTCTCGGTGGTACTGTGCATCACATTTTATATTGGATTTGTGTCCTCAGACTGTTCCAAAATGAATCAAGGTGAAAACAGCCTGTGGTACATTATACTTCACATTTGAGGTGTATCTGTTGCATTCACTGAACATAGCAACTCATACAGTAAAAATGCATACTCTGTCTTCCACACCAGAGAAGGGGTTGCTGAGTGCAAGTGCTTTGCAAGATTTAAGGTTGGCTACATCTGTTCAAAAAAACAAAGTTGTAACCCCAACAAAAGTCTGTGGTCAGGTGAAAATATTGCTGGCTGTGTAATTCTAAGTGCAAAGGTTATACTGCCTGAACAGAGCACTCTGTTTTTCCATCCTCAAAGCCTGACCCTGCTTCAGTTTCCTGAGGGGCTCTCTGTCAGAAGTGAACTCTTCAGACCATCAGCCTAAACTGTTCAACAGACCAGTACATTCCTGTTTGTGCCCATGTCTGTTGGTGCTGAACAGGTTTACTGGCTACTTCAAAGTGTAAATTACCCTGCCAGTCCCTCTCCATTGTACTTTGCTTTGCTGCTTGAGAATAGAAAGGAACAAAGAATGGATTTCTTCTGCACTCGGGATGGTTACCAGCTTGTGCCCTGCAGTGTGAGAATTGATCATCCTCATCATTTATAAGGTCACCAGAGTAACAGGTGTTAGAACCAGGACTTCAGGTGAGGAGTATGCTGCAGAAGTAGATCATCTATTAAGACACCAGTGCATCAGCCTGTAGCATTGAAAAGGTGAGCATGGATTTTGCTCCCTGCTTAATGCATATAAAGCTGTCAGTTTATAAACATGCCAGTAAATTACTGTATTTTACTCTGCTGGAGGTGATGCTTGGAAACTGACAGAAGACAGGGACTATGCTGGATCTCATAGAGACAGATTTTGATGGTTTGCACAGCTTTGTCTAACCTGCTTTCAGCTATTGAGTTCAAGAAGTTTTTGTTGTTGTTTATTTTTGCACTACACAGATAGAGAGACCATGATGGGGACTGCTTGCCAGATTTCAACCAGAGGTGCAAAGGCAGAAATGGAAGCAGAGCCAGGTCTGACTCTTAGGTCAAAATTCACCCTGGGAAGTCCATGGCCACCAAGAGGGCAGGCTGGGAGAAAGGCAGCATCCCCCATGTCTGATCTGCACCTAGTGAAAACAGCAAAAACTTCACAATGATTTCAGCAGTCAGTTCAGCATGCAAAACTCTGCCCTCATTTCGCACCACAGCTCTTGTTTTCCTCACTTTATTCTGCTTGGTAAATATCTTTGTTAGTTGAAGACAGTGCTGTTAGCTTCTGCAAAGAATAAAACCAAAGAGATAAAACCAGCCCATTTTCCTCCACTATGGGCACGACAATAAAAGAAGATGGAGAGAGGAAAATAAGAAACAGCATCCAAAGAAGAAAAATAGTATAAGTGGGATTAAGTTTTCTTCCATGGGCAGTACAGGAAAGCATTTTCATTACCTTCTGATAGCATTGTACACTGTGCTGTAAAATCCCTTCAGTTGCAAAGCCAACCGTCTCATGACCTTGTTTTCACAAAACCAACTACTTCTTCTTAAGAAGGGTCAAAGAAGGTGGCATTCAAGTTTAGTAGACACTGTACTGCTCATGAAAGAATTATTTTTGAATGACAGTTTCTGAAGCACTTTTTAGCAGCACTGCTGTGTACCCCTAGAAAAGCCTCCTGTGATTGAACTGGTTCAGCCTCACATAACAAATGGGCATGTGATGGGGGTATGTTTTTTTGAGAAACTAACTTCCCAGGAAAGCAGCAGGGCAGGAAGGGAGGGAAGTGAGAGAATAAGAACTCCATCTAGGGAAAAGCAGTTTACTTGTTTTATGGCACCTTATGTTTTCCAAACACAATGTAAGTATTTTAATTATGGGATCACCCCAGGGGTGGAGTGATGTGGCACATCCACCCACTCAGTTTAGCCATAGCCAAACTGAATTAGACTGGCTGCTTGCTCATTCTCAGTAATTTCAAGCCAAGGGGTCCTAGGTCATATTACTTTGGGGCTTTTCTCACCAGTTTCAGAGAAACCCAGCAGAGACCTCGTTTGCAGTGTGAAGTGTTGGGTCTGTTTCAGAGCTGCCAGCACAGCCCATGGGGCTTGTCCCAGTCTGTGTAACTTACTTGGCTGTTCTGGGTCTAGCACTCATCAATGTGAAGCTCTCTTTGGACACGGTACTTTTGTACTATTTGAACAGAAGGCAAAAATGTACTGTCACCTGCAGATGGGAAGTGTTGATCTGTGTTTGTACAGGGAGTGATTTATTTATTACATTGTTATCTATAAGGGAGCACACACCTCATGTTGAAGTTATGGTACAATTCGGTCCTTGTCAGCCTGATTTTCACAGTGATGTTCTCTTTTGTTTAATGCCTCATCAGGTGAAGTACACATCAGAAGGCCAGTTAGATTTCTACACGACAGTTCTCCTTTGGGCAATTTATTGCTTGCATGGCATGGCAAAGAAGGAGGCAAAAGAAATCACACATGAGCATTTCAAGCACTCCTCAGATGGTCTTGTAAAACCCATTCATATGTTGTGGTCTGCCTGCATCACGTCTCACCTTTCTGTTTTAGCTACAGCAACAGCCTGGGGTCTGGAGTGTATTTTCTGCAGAAATAGCCCTTGATTCAGCAGAAGATGAACCTCACTGTGGCATTTTAGATGACAGTTTCCATGTGTCTGAGCAAATCTACACCTCACCCCAGTCCCTTCAAAAATAAAGGTCCTACAGAAAACTCTGACCTCAATAAGCAGACCCTAATTCATAGGGGGAAGAGAATTTGCTTCATAAATAATTAAAGGCTACTACTTGTTTCTATAGTACAATAGTATGCTACAGTTGAAAGCTAATGGAAATTCTTGCTACGGCCATGCAGGCATCCCTTCCTTAGGTCAGCTCTGACCCTTTCTCAGGCACAATCTCAATTCCTCTCCTGACAGAGATTCAGTTCTGTATGCAACTGTGGCTCTGGGACTTTCCAAAGCCGTTGTCTGGGAATCTGGCAAAGCAGCAGAATGCAATTCACTTCATGCTACCTCTTGCTAAAACAGAAATAAAAGGTTGCCTATCTGTTAAAGAAATAAAAACCAAACCAAAACAAGAGTGGTACAACTCTCTCAAGGCTTCTTTTGGTGGTTGGTAGGAGGAGGGTAATCAGATCTCAGAGAATGGTGTGCCAGGAAGGAAATTTCTTCCCATGTGCAGCGTACAATCAGCCAGGTGCAATACAAGGAAGGGAGGTTCATCTTCCTCTAAAGCATAAGGTATTGGCTCCTGCCAGAGGCTGTGTACCAGAGATCTGATCAGATATGGCAAATTTTATGTTTCCATGCACAGTGGGTAAGCTTTGTAGCAAGTCAAACAATGAATCATGTCATGAGGGGGGAAGGAAAATAAAGCTTTTATTGCCCATTGGATTGGAGATAATCTCTCTACTCGGGTATAAACAGCTCTTCACCGTGCTGCCTTCTCTCCAGGGGAAGGAAGCTATTTTAAATTTGTGTGTAGAACAGATATTGAATTGTCATACCTCCCAAGCTTCTCTGCCTGAGCCCAATAAAGGTAGCAGGCAAAATGTCTTTGATGGTAATGTGGTTGGGCCTCTGTAAGTAAACACAATAGCCTAGGCTGTATAAACTGTACGAGCTGGCTGGCAGAAAGGGAGTGCCAGATTTTCCTTGGCACCTTGGAAAATCTGTCCCCAAACCAAATATCCCTACTATTTTACTAAAAAATGCTATACTCTCTTACATGGACCTAGTTACATTGGTAATATTTGATTGCTATACAGGAAACACAGGCTAAAGCAGTGACAAAGCTGGCACAATCTTGGCCCTGGCTTTCCTCTCCAGTGTGGGAATGGCACCTAGTCACATAATGGCACCTGGAGGAGGGGTAGGCCTGTGTGAATACACCTCTCTCAACAATACATGTGCTGATAATCACACTGATACAGGGGCTGTATTTAAGCTGCCCTTCCTTACAGACCCCACCCCAGCCACCTGGAAAGGAGCCATGGCTGTCTTGCATTTGACAATCTTTCATTATTCTTGGTCCATGAATGTACAAGGGGTGTGATGAGAGAGCACACCTCTCTTCCATGGAAGGATACACACCAAGGATGGATGGCACCAAGGACTTCTCCTGCTGCTTGCTCTGCACATCAGAAGGAGCACGTGGAGGAAAATCCTTTTGCACAGTGGAAACCTGGAATGAAATAATGTCCTGTGAGCTTTCTTCAGGATGCTGAGTCAGTTCTTGGTTCTCAGTATGTCACAGATAAACCAAAGTGCCAAAGTATTTTGCAGTCCAGTGCTTAGAGTAATCCTGTACCAACATGACATTGCTCTCCTACCCTTTTCCCTGAGACTTTGTAGGTTATGCTGTGGGGGAAAGCGGGGATTCAGCGGTGTCTGCCTGTGTTCCTGTGCCTTGTCTCAATTTGGTAACAGAACTGTCGTCTCTTTCTGGCCCAGGTTTGCAGCCGGTTTACTGGAGCAGGGAAGATGTGGCACAGTGGCTCCGGTGGGCAGAGAAGGAGTTTTCCTTGAGGCCCATTGAGAGCAACACCTTTGAGATGAACGGCAAAGCTCTGCTGCTCCTGACCAAAGAGGACTTTCGATACAGGTCCCCTCATTCAGGTGAGGACTATTTACAGAAGCTGTGATTGCAAAGAGAGAGGAAGTTGCAACAAAAGCTGAAGAGGGTCAGAGGAAGAAATGGTCACCTTTGCTGAGGTGGACTGGGAAAGGGAGGGTAAAGGGAGGACAGAGACACTTGTATGAGGCAAGAACAAAAAGGACAAAGAGAGAAGGAAATCGTGATACATCTGAGTTGTAGGCATATTTGAATGCAAATTCAAACCCAAACATCCAACCTGTTTATAGTTAAAACTCCCTGCAGAACTCCCAGAAAGCAAGCTGCTCTGGCAGCCTTTTGTGACATCCAGCTCTTCCTTGTAAAGGCTTATCTGTTCACAGACCCAGCTACAGCAGCATGTCAATCAAGTGCTCCAGCCTCTTTAAGCAGCCCATATTAGCATTTTGCCTCCCAGTTGTCTTGGCTGAGGTGCTGCTAAAAATGACTGCAAAACTCCTTCCTGGGGGACTTTGCCTCTATTTAAGAGTCCCTGTGGGTTTTGCTTTACTTTACCATATTCTCACATGTGTTGGAGTCCAGCCCTCAGCACAGCACAGACAGGTGTGTGAATCAGTCTGCCTATTGCTCAAATTATGTCTTCATTTATTCACAGAGGAAATTTAGAAATATGTGTATTGCCTGCCTGTATTTGTATCCCCTGTGGTGTGTCTGCTCCAGTTACACAGTCAGATTAAGCCTCTGCCCTCCTTTGTCAGGGATGTTTAATATGAGTTGTGAGCCTTGTTTTTTGTGACCACACGAGGTACTCCTGTTAAATATAAAGGCTTGCACTTCAATCACTATAGGTGATTAAAGAGCTTGGACCAAGTGGTGACAGAATTGCTATGAGGAGGCTTCCAGTGCAAGGCTCACAAGGTGCAGGAGTACAGCTGCTGCTGGAATCCAGCTGATAATCAAGCTGTGGGTCTGATTCTGCATCAATCTGCTTGGCCACTCTCCACAACCATCCTCCTGCAGAATCTGCCTCACAAAGTGTTGCTTATGTTAGTGTATATAAAGTTTTTAAAGCATGTGCTTCATACCCAGGATTGATCTTGTATGGACGAAGAGCCCAAACATCAATATCTGTTGTCACTGTAAAACACTAATGAGAACTAATGCCTAGAAATGTCTTTTTTTTTTTTTTTTTTTTTTAATTCTGGTACACCACTTGGAGTGTAAAATTAACACTTCTTGAAGCAAAAGGAGTATTGAAAGCAGGGATGTGGGCAAGGACTGCAAGGGACACCTTTATGTATGTTGTCTGCAATTCCCCTTCCTGACTGCAAGTTATGTTCCTATTCTTCCCCTTGTATGCTGTGAAGGCACTTGAAATAAGCAGGATTAAAAATGTTTCTAGGCTGGAAACAGAGTGTTCCCAGAGAATAGCCTTTGACTTGCAAAATCTCACTTTATTCAGAAGGTTAAGCTGAATTTGGAAGGAAATAACCCAGCTAAAGGCCTCCTCCCTTGCATTTTGCCTCTTCCTTCCCTCCAGGTATTCCCCACTGATAATAAACCTTGTGGAGGCTATCTGAGTCAGTCCCTAAAAGTTGCGATAACTGTAGGTAAAGGGACATTACCTCAGCATTTCCCAGAATTAACTGTACATGAAATTTAAGAACTGTGAAATAATGTTTGCCACAGAGGCATTAAGTTTTTCCAGACTGAGGCCCCACGAGAGCTGTATCATTTCCCCTCATGGTTAAAGCAGGAGAAGGGCATCACTCCCATAGTCTTGCCAAGAAAGGGGCTCACAGCCCCAACACAGTTCCATTCAGGGCTGCCCAGGGAAGGGAGGGAGGAAGGGAGGGAGGGAGGGAGGGAGGGAGGGAGGGAATGGTGAAAATGTTTTTCACCATCTTAACATTGCTGCATACGGGTGATGCAGAAGTCTCAGCAATTTCATTAGGTAAAAAAAAAAAAAAAAACAAACCAAAACCACACACAGCTTTATGGATGTTTTCACTAGTCTGTCTGGCCAATCAAAAGAGGTACAAATTTGCTACCTTACTGCTCTGAGTGTTACAGCACTAGTTATTTAAGATTATGCCACTGTTGCATTCAGTGATGGGAATTATGTGGTAAAATAACTTTTTAGACTTTCAAGTAACTGGGTGTTCAAGGCTTTGTTTTTAATTAGGCTTTCAGATATTGCAATCACCTTTTAAAAATGCCCTAAAGTCACTGCTGAGACAGTAAAAGCAGCCTAAATGTTAAAAATAAAGGAAACTGAACTATGGAAAGCAGTATGGCTTTAACTGTTTCACACCAAGAAACTCAAGTTGCCCACAAATTAGAATGTTGGCAGTTTACAGAGACTAGGGAGAAGTGGTACACAGCTTACAATCTCATAGAAACAACTACTAAAAACCCCCATATTTGAGAAAACTCTCCCAGAAAATCGAAGGTTTCGTAAGTGAAACTTCACTAAATTCATTTTCAGATAATATGTAATTGTTGCAGCCTGTTCCTCTGTAATATGAGCAGTGATGAACAAAAGAGCTGGCAGAATGAAAAGTCAAGAGACTTCCTATCCTGTGATGTACAATTTCACTTTGAAATGTGCAACCAGTTACACCAGACCAAATGCAAAAGTGCCTTACGTGTTTCGTGTAGATTTTGGAATAAGGTCATCCATACAAGATGAAATTTATAAAAGGCAAAGAAAAAGCAGTTAGTCCACTGGTCTCCTGGATATTGCAGTGTTATGTTCCATTAAGGAAAGATACAGCAATTATGGTGCCAGGGAATGTCGTTCTATTTTGCCACAGTCACACTCAGAGGTGTCATGTGCCTTTTTTTCCTTTCAGAGGAGAACTTTGCATAGCAGTGAAATGCAGGATTTTACTGCTAGTATTTTTGGGTCTGAAAATAGCACCCAGGAGCCATGAATTCATGCATCAGATGGCTAAATGAGTCTTCTCATCAGTTATTTACATTTTCATTTCCTTTTTCCTGCTGTTTGTCTTTCAGGTGATGTTTTGTATGAACTCCTTCAGCATATCCTGAAGCAAAGGAAAGCTCATATGCTCTTCACACCCTTCTTCCACCCTGGGAACTCTATCCATACTCAGCCAGAGGTCACATTGCACCAGAATCATGATGAAGGTAAGTCTGGCTCATTTTACAGGAGCTGCCATTACAAAGGCGAGTAGGAATTATGTCATTTTCTTGCTCCAAAGTTACTTAAATAAAGCTGCTCTCCTCTCTCTGTCTCCACAGCTTTGGAACAATCAAATGGTCTAGTGAGTCGACAAGCCCTTCTCCATTTATCTTCTATTATTTTTTTCTGTTTCCAAAGCACCTTTAAAAGCTATGTCAGATACAGATTAAAAAGCAGAGCATTTTATTGACCCTATTGATTCATTATTCCTCACACCCAGTTAGGTAAACAAAGTTGCTTCATGCACTTTCAGTATCCTGGAGATGCAGCTAAATGCAGTTGTTGGCAGAGCAAGGGAGGGCAGCCTCAGAGGGGAATATCCAACTCGCAGTCACTTCAGCTGGCTGTCTGTCAGAGCATCATGCCAGAGTTCCTGGCACTGAGCCCATCACATTGCTCAGCTGTTGGGCTGGTTGAGCAATTCCTGGTGAGAGAAGTGGGCTTCTGCAGGTTTTCTCTCATTTTTACTATCAGAATTACTTGCTTAGGTTTAGTAGTGTGCACACATACCATGTCTATCAGAGGTGATGAAAAAATAATAGTTAAGTTTGTGAAATTGCATATTTGGGCTTCTTCTACTGCAAAATGGAAGTGTGCTTCTTTTCACTGGAAAATTGAGGTTTTAATTTCTTTAAAAATACACATACTGAAGTACTTCTTGGATTTCTTGGGTATATCATAGAAAAATATAAAACTTAATCTTTTTCAGAGATCCTTTCCACGAAAGCATCAGGCAGAATTAATTTTTTTTCAATTAAAAATGAATTCAATTTTCAATTTAAAAATTTAGAAAAAAAGTAATTACTTTAAAAGTACTACTAGGAAAAGTAGTTACTCCTTTTTTGAGGAAACAGGAGAAGAGAATATAAGTGAGTTAGGATGTCACCCTGGTCTCTGCTAACTGGAGAAAAGGTGTGCTTATTCTATTTGATGTGAATCTATTTCAAGATTCAACATGGGATTGCAAGAGAAGATTCAGGGGTGCTGTCAGACCTGTACCAGTTGCCTGTGGCCAGTCTGAGGTAGCCAGAGTCAAATGGCACCAGCAAAACCCTGAGACTATGCCAACAGCAGGACAGCAGCAGGTGGAATAAGGACACTCCAAAGTGTTTCCACCCAGCTGTGTAAATATTCCAGGTTAGATGAGGTTCAGTTGGCAGAGATGTGCAAGAGACAGTTGCCCACTGTATTCAGACCATTAGTAAAATCTCTGTCTTTTCCTCAAGCTTGGCCTTCACCCACAAGTGTTCCCATTCTAAATTTCAAACAAATATTAGCTTCTCTCTCAGACACTCTTACATTTAACATATGGAGCAACTTTGACTAGAGAGGATTTCACAGGGATGATCAGTTGGCCTTTCTTGTGTGTCGTTTAAAAAATACATCTTTTACAATCTAGTGATCAAGAAACAACTTATATTTCTTCCTTACAATACTCTGGCTGCTGATAGTAGCACGGCTTTTCTTAGAGAACTCTGTGCTATTACTGAAAACTTCTCTTTATAATGACAAAAATTAGTTATTGGTTTGCTGTGAGAGGAACTTCAAAATAAGCAAAAGAAACTACAACTTGCCTGCCACAAGACTGAGCAATCAAAAATCTCCATGCCAAAAATTTACAGACAGGTGAATTTGTTTATTTTGACATTACTTCTTCCTCCTGTTTCACAAAGTCACTTGGGAGAAGCTATCACAATTGAGTTTTCATTTTGCCTCAGCAAAATACAACTTACTTAAAAAAAGGAGAATGAATGCGAGGAGCAGAACTTAACCCAGGCTAACTCACAGACTGTGACAGAGGGGACAGATTTTACCCTGGCCCCATTTTGAGTGGTTAAGCTTCACAGGTGATGTGTCTTTATTACAATCTCTCCTTACTCCAGTGATCTTTTCCATTTTCTGGCTCTTTTGCCTGTTTCCTAATGGATTATACTTATGATCCTGCTTTTAAATGCTTTCCCTCTAGTGGTTTCTTACTAGGCTTAAACAAAGGGGGTTTGGCTGTTAGCAATCAATTGACTGCAGTTCAGGATATTGGCTTGGAATGGGCTCTGTCCCTGCAGAGGGATGAGCAATGGAAAGTGAATTACCTTCATCTCCAGTGGTCCTTCTGACGGAGCTCTGAGTCACTGGATGGGATGCCATGCAGGAAGCTTACACTGTCACTCCCTGCACTTCTTTCATGGGTAAGCAGAGAGTGCCAATCTTTGGGACTGTCATGCCAGCAATTGCTCACTCTCAAAGTGCAGCCCCACCCATCCCTGTATGGATAGGTCAGCGAATTTCCTGGGAGGTGAATTTCCTTTCACAGCTTTGTCTTCAAGAAAAGAATGTTGCTCATTTGGAATGAAGATCCAGAGTGAATCTAATGCTGCCTGAAATTACATACCATATGTGCTCAACTTATAATCACCAGATGTGCCAAGGAGTGAATGTGATGAGGATTTTATTCTGTTCAGGGTCATTTGTGGCAGTCCTGCTTAGAGCAGAGTTGGAATTGCTTTATGGCAAACAGCATCTTTGGCCATGAGGGGATTCTTTTGTTAAGTACTTTAAGAAAAAGATCTTGAAGGAAAGTGAACCATTAGTGTGTATCCATTTGTGGTGTTTCCTCTTCCTGCTTTTCCAAGAGTTTCTTGGTCTATACTTTCTGTCTTCTCTGTCCAGGTTCAGTATCACCATGGTTTGGAAGCAGACAGGTAGGAACACCTCTGTTGAGAGTTTGTCAGAGCCAACTAATGTTTTCAGAGAGCTTGGTGAAAAGCACAGCACGGCAATTCCTTTCTACTTTATAGTTAGTTGCTCCCTTCAGCCAAGGCATTAAATAAATAGGACAAACAACACAATATTCTGGTCTGTATTTACAGGCCAAGAATGAGCACAGTGCATTTGAATGCACAGTGATGGGGGTGGATGGTCTGTAGAAGACAGGACACTGAGTAAAATTTGGGAGTTGATTTTTTTCTGTTGTGGCAAAGAAAGAGGACTTTAAGGAAAGAGAGGGTAGGTACAGTTGTAAATTTTTCCTCTTTGATCGTCATTTGGGCTATCCCACATTTGCTGGCCAGATTGTATTTAAAACTGTGGATTTAAGCAAGAACAATAATATATATATAGTTCTGGAGTTTCATGTCCTCCAGCTGTTCCATTGTGAGGATCTTGAATAGCCTTACAAATGCATTTTTCTTGTCTGGGACCACAGGTGTGTTTAATAAGTATTCTAGAGCAATGTAGGTTCTGCCTAAAATTCCAGGTTTTCTTGTAGACTTTAGTGTTCTTGTGCAGATGCTATGTCACTGCCTGGCACTACATTTTCTCTGGACTTGGGCTTTTGCTGTTCAAGCCTTTCCCTGGGTATGTGCTGGTCCATCTCCTGGTGCCTGCCTGGGTTCCAGAGCAGCAGGAGCCCTTTAGTCTTCACCTCAACAGGGTTTTCAAACAGTTATCACTGCCTTGGCAAGAGAACCATTTCATATTCAGAGAAAATGAAGTGAACAAACAGGCAGCCTCAAATAGGCAACTACTTGTTTCAGTTGTTGACACGTACCCAGAAGTTTCCTTCTCTTATCACCCAAGGCTTTCAACAAACAGCACTGAAATTTGATCTTTTTTTTTCCTGATAAAAACCTGTTAGTCACTGTAGCTCTGGTGGTGCTTTCCTCTTTGTCAGTGGTTTCCCAAGTCAAAATTGATGGCCTTAGCTAACCTGAAAGTTTGCACTGGCAAAAATTTTAATTTTGTGAGAGGATTGTTAGTGATTTATCTCCCTACTGCTGTTAAGCATCACAGCTGGGAAAGTGTGTTCATGCAAAAATGTTGCTAGAAGTCCTCCTGCTGAAGACATGTAAGTGCTTATATGGGGCAATCCATCAGTAGACACTACAGACTAAATAAAAGAAGAAGAAAATGTCCTTATGAAGATGTAACATGCTTTTAAAATTAAGGCAGGGATAAAATACAGGGCTTCCTACCAGTAGGGTTTTTTTTTCCCAGTTCATATTTCAGACTGAGTTATTCTCTACCTTGACCTAAGCCTCTACCATCTAAAACTTAATACCCAGTATTTTCCTGGAGACATTTTCCCTTTTTTTCTTTCCCTTCTACCTTGAAGTGCTCATCATGGTAGTAAGAGGAATGACACAGAGAGACATGAATGGCAGGAGATAAATTTTTAAAAAAATTGTGCAGAAACACAGTACAGCTAAATCAGATCTTACTTTCTTCACAAGTGTTCAGTCAGCTCCTCAAAATGGGATTTCTCTTAGTGTGTTTCCCAAGGAACGGTTTTTACATGGTGGTGGAGGGAGATTGTTTTCACTGTTTTCATTCTGTGTAAAAATAACTATCTGCATTTATGCAGGACTTTACTGGGCAACTGTAGGTCACACAAATAAAAAACATTTTCAAGCTGTCAGCAGTAGATCCTATAACTTGATCACAATATAGACAATCTGTATTTTGGGGACTTTTTTTTTCTCCACAGATAGCTTTGTGCAGAGACCTTCGAGGCCATCTGCAGAAGCAGTCCACCACAGCACCCCAACCATTGAACTGTTGCATCGCTCGCGGTCGCCCATCACCAACAACCACCGTCCATCGCCAGACCCCGACCAGCGGCCACTGAAGTCCCCCATGGATAGCACCTTCCGTCGCCTGTCCCCGGCCGACAGAGTGCCAGGGACAAGGCACCAGTATGAGAACAACCAGCAGGAGCCCTATCCTCTCTCAGTGTCCCCAGTAGAAAACAACCACTGCCCGCCTCCTTCCGAGGTGCTCCAGAAGCCTTCCAGCCCTCGCCAGGAGAACACCAGGATCATCCAGCTGATGCCCAGCCCTATCATGCATCCTTTGATACTGAACCCCAGGCACTCCGATTTCAAACCACCGAGGTTGTCTGAGGATGGGCTGCACAGGGACGTCAAGCCCATCAACCTGTCGCACCGAGAAGAGTTAGCTTATATGAACCACATCATGGTGTCTGTCTCCCCTCCCGAGGACCATGCGATGCCAATCGGCAGGATAGCAGGTAAGGGACATCCTCTAGGCTGCACCAAAGCTGATGCTCTTCATTCATAACTAACCATGCTTTGTTTTAAGGGTTTCTTCTTTCCTTTTGCTACTCTGTGACATCAGGAGTTTACTGGCATTGTGCAAGTTTCACTACATCTGTGGTTTAGGCAGTGCAATATTAATAGACGAGTTTCATGACAGGTAAGCAGAGGTGCAGAATGACTTGCCTGTGACCACAGAATGTATAATTTCTATTGAAACATTTGCATCCTGACACTCGCTACCTCCCCACCCACTAGCAATCCATTCATTTCCCAAGATACCTATCTCTGAAGCCTTATTCTGCAAAGAGGGAGTTTTCCAAGAGTTCCATTCACATTAGTGTCCAATCCTCTGGAAATGAAGAAACCCTCTGTCAGTGGCCTTTGAAATAATGCAGTGTCAAGCCCATTATGAAGTTGGCAGGACTAATGAAATACCACCTCAGAGTCCTACTTCGTAGCCTTTCCTGGACTTCTCACATCAGGATTGTCCCTTTTTACAGAAACAAGGTTGGCTTTGTCCCACACAAACCACAGGCATTGTCTCACTTTTGTTATCGTAAATAACTGACATCACAACAGCTGAATCAGGAAGCTGAGGTTACAGAAAATGTTTCTTGTACTCCAAAGGGAACTGTAAACAGGGAGAGGGGAAGAGGAATATAGCCACTTCAGAAATATGCTGAATGCCCTAGTAACCAATTTCTTTTGAGACATGTAAATACACACCACACATAGAAAGACTCCATGCAATTGTGTCAGCAGTGACCTAATGTGATCCCCAGCTCCTGTGAGGTATTACACATGTCCACAGAGCTACGAACACCTTGTTCTTTTTTGTCCTTACATGCCTTAAGTTTGTTACTGATGTGGTGCTGCCTCAGCTTTAATGAGGAAGATTTTCTGTTTCCTTAAGATTTGACACTTTAAATTCCAAAGATACATACCTTACTATCTAGTCAGGATCAAGCACAGCAAGGACCATGATCCTTTCACTAACAGAAAGATGAGATACAGAAATTAATCCTTTGACATTTTTCCCAGGCTGACATTTGTCTCTCTCCTTTTGATTTTTATTACCCACCAAATTCTCAGCAAGTTAATAAATATACTTAAAGTTATGGCAGAGAAAATACCCTGCTGGTCACATCACTGGAGATTTCCTTCCCAGAAAATGTTGTTGGGAGATCAAGGCAGTTAATTTTTTTTTTCCAGAAGGAAACATTCTTTAAGACTAGACCCTAGTCTGAAATAAATGTAAGAGAAAATATGGAGAGTATGTGGTGGTGTAATTTTTTTACTTTACTCTGAGGAATTTTCTTACATAGTTGGGAATCTTTGGTTTCTGCACGTTGTGCAGTGGGTCCAGTGACACCAACCCCAGTAATTCCCATGTCCTTTCTATCCCTATTTTGTTTGCAGGGGAACAGAGCCCAAGCCTTGGAAATCTGGGCCTAAACAGTTGCTTGGCAAGTATGTGTAGCCATGAAAAATGTTATCCAAAGGCTAAACCTGCAGACTTAGGTGCTTTCACCTGCAGGCTGAGACCCACAAGAAAGGGTGCCATACCTGAAATAGCTGGTGAATTATTTCATGCCAGAAAAACCTGGAGTGTGTTCAAGCATTTGGTTCAGATGAGGGCAGTGTTTTATGGCCCAGGGTTGGGGAATTACAGAGTTCATGGTTAGATTGATTAGATTTCTGCTGATAAATTGGCCAGTGTACTTCCATCACTGCCCAAGTCCTTTAATTGTAAAAGCTTACATGCCTCATTTGCTGTACAGGCACAAGCTACTGCTTCTCTGGTTTGATTGTAATGGCCCCTAAACTGTAGAGACACCCTCTAAAGAGCTCACAGCTAATTTAAAGGTGATACAAACTAGATTACTACCAGGCATTTAGACAGCCCATGCTTCATGCCTGAAGTCAACTTCACTGGAGCTGTTGAATTCAATGGCAGCATACTTAGGCCCCCTAGAAAGAAAGTAGCTTTCTACATGCTTCCCACCCATCTCTCAGCTCTTGCCAATAGTGTTTTATTTTTTATGTCATCATAAATGTATTTTTCATCTCAGCGTCCTTACCTTTACTGCCATAGTTAACATGGTGTTTCACCAACCATGGTCGCCACTTCAGTGTGAGAGAGACCATGAAAGGTGTGAGACGTGGCTCTTAAATGCAAATGTACATCAATGCAGATATATTCTTTAAAGTGATTTCTAAAAAAGAAATCACTGCCATTACTTCCATTTTCTTGATGAGGATGACTGATGGGTTGGGCAATTAAAAGATTTACCAATAGTCCAGTGCCAGAGCAAAGTACTCAACTGTTTACCCTGGTGAGAAGAGCCTTGACTTCCTATGGCTTAATCACTTGCATGCAGGTGATTTTCAGGGGAGATAGTGATGAGGAGCTGCTAGGGAAGCCTGGTAGGCTGCTGACTAAAACCTTAGGCTGTGCTCCAGAACATCTTCTGTTCCCAGCTCAGATATTTTATATTGTAGAAAAATTTTCCCTGGATTTAAGACACCTAACAGCCTCATGAATTTGTTTACTTGTAGATTGAATGTGTTTTAAATGCAGCATGCAATTAGTTGATGCTGAGAAAGAAAATAATGTTTTTGCTTGCTGCTATACACACTCTCTTTTCAGGAGGTCGATCAATAAAGCTCTGGACTTTCTGTCAGACAAAATAATGACCTCTACTCACTGGCTGACTAATCTTTCCTACCTTTTTATGCAATACCATTTTTCAAAATATTAATTTTACTGGTAAAGCACTTTGCCTTTTACAGCAAAGGATTTCAAGTTGAAGGTCTTATTATCTTTTCATCTAAGGCCATTTAACACTTTTCCAGCAAAGCCAGAGGCATAAAGTGTCTTTATATTACTCATTAAGGTCACATATATTATTCATTATTGGCTAGAGTTGATTTTGAAAGTTGTGGTTACCTATCTTCTCAACACAATATGCACAAGTCTTTTGCATAACTTTGTCAGAACTGGAGATCATCATGTTGAGATGACCAAGAAGCAGGTTTGCATCCCTTGTAAATACACCAGGCAAGGGATAAACTAAGTAACTCAGGCACCAGTAGTCATCTAGTTAACAGCATGTGAAAATATGAAAAATATTAAAAGCTCCCCTCAAAAGGGGAGTTCAGCAGAGCAGTGTAATGGAGAGTTTTCCCTACTGTAACTGCTAATTCAAAGCAGCAGCATTTTTGGTAGTCAAGTCCTAACTTGGACTCTAGGAAGCAGGCATTCTATATATGGCTTACTTTTTTTCAGTAGTCGATCTTGGCTCCCCACAAACTATCTCCAAGGATATCTCTCCCTGTGTGGTGAAAACAGATGCCTTTTTGCCTTTTTTTCCTGGTGGTTTTGTTTTTGGGATTTTTTTTTTCCCCAATTGCAGTTTAAATCAAGAGGGGCACCTCAAATTAGCCTTTCTGCAGACTGGAAATTCTACTCCCCATGAACCTCAGACTGCGAAGGTTTTGTTATCAAGGATTTTAGGGCTTTGGTAGCTTGTAAAAGGTACTTCCCCAAGGTGCAAGAGGCAGTTATGGGACTATCCAACTATAACAGGGTTGGTTTCATCGTGGTTGGTTTCATCAGCCACATAGAGGTTGTCTTAGAAACATTCAAATTAAGCTAATGACATGGTGTTATTTACCTCACTTTTGATTCAGTCACTTAAGACTCACTAAAACAATTCTAGATACTTCTTTTGAGGGGGAATACATTGCTGAGCAGGTCCCTGAGATTTCCAGCTCCCATTGTCTTTTTCTGTACCAGCTCTGGAACTGAAAGACTTGTTCACTAATCCACAGCATGCTGAAATCAGACTCAACCAGGCAGTTGAGTCCTGTGCCTGGTGTTATCTATCAGAGTGCTGCTCTTATCAGCTGGGTTACCTTAGCAACTGGGTTGTATCTGACTTTATGAGCTGCCAGATTTGTTTCTTCCCCTTCAGGAGTCTGAGGAAAAGCCAGGCAATGTTTAAACTGCTGGGAGGCACATTGTCTACCACTGTATTGGTTAGGCCTGTAAAGCCATTGACTGCTGTTGGAATGAGGATAGGCAGGATTCTTACCCTGCTAAGTCGTGACAGAGGGCTGCCTCCAGACTTGCTCCTGGTTTACCTCAGCCTCTCAGTGTGCCACACATCCTGAGAGTAGAGGGGCGTAGCATGAACCCCATGGATCTGTGGCAAGGCTTGTGTAAGTGACATCTCATAAAAACAGTCTGATGGCCGAAACCAAAAATGCAGTCCCATGGTAAGAGCACATCAGCTATGAATGATTCACATTCCACTGAAATCTACAAAACAGCACTTGGGATGGGCGTAGGCTCTGAGCATGGAGAGGTCTTCCAAAGGGGTTTGATTGTTTTGTGTGGGGACAGAGTTTGGAGGGGGAACAGAATCATGGATTCTCCTCCTTTGAAAAAATTACGTGTGTGGGAGGGGAAAAGACAGGAGGGGACACTGGAATACTCCTTTCACAAATACAGTGCTTTAAAAAAGTGTAAATCAACTGGTACTTTTTTCTGTTTATACTCTGGAGCTGGACCGGAAAGCTTTTAAATGAGGATAAGAAAAACTCAGCTGATTGAGCTGCCAGATTTGTAACAATAGACATTTAGAGTTTAAACATCAAAAGACACCAAACTTCAAACCACTGCACCTCAGCAGTGTCTCCTCACTACTTAGCTAGTAGGACCAGAGCCCCGGTGCCCATGTCTGCTCCAGATGTGTCCATGGGACATTTACAACTCTGTCACGCCGTAGAATAATCTTCTGGGTTTTTTTTTTACTCATACACCATCAAAATCCTTTATGCAAATGCACCACATTAGTTTTTTTTATTTATAATGTGTTACAACACATTAGTTTCTTTTTCTTTCTGTACAAAACAGCTGCACAGGCACAGTTTACTATGCAATGGCATACTTTGGATGGTAGGGAGGGAGGGTGAGAAAGGAGGCTAAGAACAATTATGCCTCTGTAGTGAAGAGGGTAAAAACCAGCATCAAAGAACAACTTAGAAGTTACAGGTTTTGTAACTGATACCATTAGCCCTCACAGAAGGGCTGGAAAAAATGATGAAAAAGTTAATGCTGAGTACTATTGAAAGGCATTTAAAGGATAATGCAGACATCAGGCACAGCCAGCCACAAAGGTAAATCCCATTTAACTAATTTGCTATCTTGGTATGATAAGATCACCTACTTAGTGGATTGAGGGAAGGTGGTGGGTCTAGTTGTTCTGCATTTTAAGGAAGGCTTTTTGTACTGCCCCTCACAGCAGGATCGAGTTGCATGGCTATGGGATGAGCAAGTTCCCAGTGCACTGGGTAAAGAACTGTCTAAGTGCAGGGCTTAGTGGGTTGTAGTGCATGGGCCACATCTGGCTGGCAGTGTTCCACAGGGCTGTTCCACAGGGCTCACTTCTAGGGACAGTCCTGTTCAATGTATTTATTAGCAATCTGGATGCGAAGTTGAATGCATCTTTAGCAATTTTACTGATGACACCAAAGTGGGGAGATGCTGTTGGCTCTCTTGAGGGACAAGATGCTTTGGAGAGGGTTCTGTATAGATTGGATCATTGCGCTGTGATTGATGGGATGAAATCTGACAGCTCCAAGTGATGGATTCTGCACCTTGGGTGGAGCAGTGCTGGGCACAAATATAAATGGGGAGAGAAATGTCTGGGGAGCATCCCTGCACAGGGGGATCTGGGGATGCTGGTCAACACCAGGCTCAACATGAGTTGGCAGTGTGCCCTGGCAGCAGGAGGGCAAACCACATCTGGGGTCTATCAAACACACAGCTGATCTTCAGGACAGCACATAACATTGCTAATACCATTGGAGCCTACCTGTGTACCCACCTAAGGCTGCCAAGGCTTTCTTCTCCACTGTCATGAGTGATGAACCCAGCAGGATATGACAGCACAGAAGTGGCTGGTGGAGCTTTGGTGACACACAGACTTTGGGGTGCAGCTTTGACAGGATGCTTGCAGCAGCTGAGCGATTTCAAGTTACAAACTAGCAACTGGCCTTGTTTCATCACTTGCTCTTGCAGTCGTGTATACTTTTACATTTCCACTACATGCCATGTCTCTTGGAGCCCCTGTGGAAAGCCAGACTGCTGGAGAGACTGAAGTGTGGATGAGAGTCAAGCTCATAGAGCTCATATTCATAGGAGTTTTCATTATAACCTTGAGAGTCTTCTTAACATGGCATTAACAATTAATTTTGGCATGAAAGTGGGCCTTCCCTGCCAATTTAACTAATGACACTCAAGCTCAAACAATGGCTGAATAGCAATAGCTTGGATAGGTGATTCTAGATTTTCTGTGAAGTGTCTTGCTTCACAGCTGTCTCATTCTTACTGCACAGTTACAGGAGCAGAAATTACACTCTGGGCTTGTTCAGGTCTACTCAAAAGCCAGGACTGACCAAGCCAGAGGAAAACTCAGGCGTTTAGATTTTATTCTTCTCATTACTGTACTGTAGCACCCATTTGCATCCCATGGCTTCAGAGTACCCTAAGCATCCCTTGAGGTCAGCAGGATGTTACACTCTCTTCTAAGATACTTGCCTTTTAATGGAAACAGGTCCCTTATTTTCCTTGTATACTGCACGCTTCCTTCAGGCTAGAGTTGTTTCAGTAATTCAGATTTTCTTCTACAAATCAAACTTGGATCACTTTGAATCCTCTTAGTTAAACCAGGAGAGAACACTGTTTGTTTACAGTGTTGACAATACTCTTCACTGTCTCCAGAGACAGGCCTATTTCAGTCTGCCTTTAATACCAATCACTTACAAGCAGCACACATCAGTTTATGTTCATTCAAATGCAAACCATTAAACTGGTACAGCTGTTTTCCATCTCCCAAGGGAAGGGAAGGGAAGGGAAGGGAAGGGAAGGGAAGGGAAGGGAAGGGAAGGGAAGGGAAGGGAAGGGAAGGGAAGGGAAGGGAGAGTTTGGCCATGTCTCAATGTGGAGTTTTAACCCCAAGAGGGGAAGGTCACATCTATGTTTTTGGCAAGGGACCCATCAGAAATCACCAGTCTGTGGCTTATGAAGTCCCTTCAGGAGGGACTTCCTGGGAACACACCAGGAGCTGTGTCCTCCAGCCATGCTCACACCTCCCACAGTACTCTGAGCTGTCTGGGAGAACACAGAAGTGAGGTTCATAGGGAGCAGTCTATTACAGACAATGATTTTCTGCACTTGAAAAGAAACAGAAGTCCAAACCTAAGACTGAACTGTCAGAAGATAGTAGAGCTTCTCACATTGTGGGGTTAAAAATTATAACCCTTGTTGGGAATGCCTTTGCTGTAATTAAGTAATTCCTGCTTTTGCCAACTTCTCAAAAGTTCAGTTCTGAAGGTAAAATGTCATTCTTAATTGTTAAATTCCCATCATTAATGTTTTCTGATGTCAGAGAGGTTGTGAGGTGTTTGTAAGAAGTGCATGTGAACAGGCAGAAGTTGAATTTCTTTTCCAGCCATTGCCTTTCATGAGCAGTAAAGCTGAGGAAAAGCCACAGGAGATTCAGAGACAGGTTTCTTTAAGTTTCTTGAGCAGGAGTCTTTTCTGCCATTGTGATGGAGCAGAAAAAGAAGAGCACTTGAAGATAATACTGAAAATGCCCATCTGTTTGGTGGGGATGGGGGTATGGAGCAGAAGAAGAAGACAGGAAGAAAAAATACTGGTTTTAATACAAGTCTTTAGCTTTCAAAGTCTTCATCTATCAAATGGTCTGTGATCCATCTATTATATATTTGTTGTGATTTCAGTGCTCTTTTCTACAACCACATGAGGTATTGGATCCTCCTTCCTTGTACAAGTTTTTATTGCCAAAGACAGAGCTTGGCCTCGTCTTGCTGTGTTATTTTTACAACCTCACAGTACAACTGTTAGCAGCATGACTGTCTCAGGTTTCTTCTCTCCTTCTGCCTGATCTCCCACTTAGCATTTGGGTACAAGACAGAAGCAACATATAACTGATCTGGCAACCTCTTTACTCAGCCCCAGCTTGAATTTACTGAGCTGAACAAACAGTTGTCTGTCAAGAGGTTTCTCCACAAAAAAACATTGGCTTTACTGTACCAGCTTACCATCCTGCTTCCAGCAGCAACATTCACTGAAAGAAAATTATTTTCCCTCAGTGACCTGGACATGGATTAACAGACATTGATGACCAGGATGCTCCACCTCAGGACTGATCAGTGCTCCCCCAGGCCTCAGCGCCATTTGAACCCTTAACCATGAGACTTGGTTACTTTTTTCTTTTGGTTTTCTCTGCTAAAATTAACATGTCATGGATACATCTTGAGACTGGACTGTATCTCAACACAGCATAATGCTCCTACAGCATGTCTGTTAAGGAAACTCCCTAGTCAGACCATTCCCAGGACTCTGACAATGGCATTCCCAAGGTCAGAGACTTTCTGGGATGGAAAGCCCTTCACCAGCTCCAGTGACTGTGAATTACATCAGTTCATCATTTTGACACTATGAGCATCACCATGTTGTCTTCACACACACTTCAGGTGTATTTAGAGAAACTAGAGTGCCAGAGAACCTCCAGGGTTCTATTCCTTAGTTTCAGTTGTGAACAGCCGTTGTTGGCTTCACTCTGAACAAATGCAGCTGAAGCACAAATCAACTTGTAAAATAAATGGGGCTGAGCTTGGGAGAACTCTTCAGCTGGTAGAAATCACAGAACCATTTAAGTCTAATGATATCATGCTGGAGAGATTTTAGGCTAACCTACACAGCAAGGGGTAAGGCCTCAGCTGATGTCAGAGGGAGTATGACAACATTCCTTTGGCATCTCTTCCTGTGTGGAGCCATGTTGGGTTCCAAGGCAGTCATCAGCCAGATCAAACACTTTTTATATAATGCTCTCCAGTGCAAGATGTGGGTGGGTCTCGCAAAACATTTTTGTGGTTACGGAGGGTTTTGGTAGTTACTACATGAAGAGGGCCAGCTCTGTACCATGGGTCTCATTTAAACCATAGAGGGCTCAGAGAGATCGTGTGCTTTAAATAATATTTCAGTGATGGGGAATGTTATATCCTGAACAAAAGAGGTCTTTAGCATGCATATGCCTATATTGTTCACAGCATTATTTAGTCCTAGGGAGCACAGATGTGAGACCTCTCACTATTGCAACATGAAAATGACCTTGGCCAAATGATACTGGAGAAGTCATTTGTAATGGCTGGACAAATATCAAAATACTAGGAACCTAAGATCCATAATGTTTCATTTACAGATCATTCTGAGATGGTATTTCAATACTAAGGGATATTTATTACTATCATATAGCGATTAGGAAGTATTTATATGCTGGCATTCTTTAGGTGTGTATTCAGAAAACTGTGCCTAATCAATTAATAATAACATGGTTTTTATTACTAGGAGTGGGAAACTGCTGCCTCTTGCACATGTAGGGCAGTGCTTATGGCAGACAGTTTGAGAACCATCTAAGTACTCTACACCTTATCATTACCTTGTACATAACTGTAAAAGTCCCTCTGGAAGCATTAGCTGCAGGAGGAAAGTTGTAGCCATACCTCTCCATTTGAAGCTGCAGTTTGCCCTAATTCCCAGCTAATTACATAGTTCAGACTTGCTTACCATTACAGCTGAGGAAATGGTAGGGCATGGAAGCGCCACTGTTTAGGAGCCCTTTCCAAGTTGCTGGGGCCATTCACCCACTCCACCTTCCCACTCCCAACTACATCACCTTAAAGCCTCTCAGTCCCAGCTCTATCTGCAGCTGAATCTCTGTAGCTTCAAAAGGTACAAAGTTCAACCATCTGAGCTCACTTTAAAAATAAAGTTTGTGTGTGCTAGAGGGAAATGATGTTTCCCTGTGCTAGGGATGTATAGTTGCTTTCTAAGTAAGCATATTTTAGCCAAAAGGCAGGAAATCGCAGCATGCCCAAACAATTCAGGTACCAGCCCTGACTCAACTCCCCAATTGAATCTCCCACACTTTTAAACTTGGCCTCAGCAACATCCATGTGCTTTTTGCTATTACTCACTAGCCAACACACACCCTGTGGAGAGTCCCCTCATGCAGCAGCTCCTTCGGAGGCCAAGAAAAAGATTGAGTCTGTGGAGTCATTTCCTCCATCCAGACTTCCCTCATACAAGTGATTGACATTTACAAAACAACCATCCACATACAAGTCCTTCTCTCCATTTCCTCTGTCCTTCCTGAAGATACACATCACACTTTTGACCTTCCCGGAGAATACAACTTTCTGTATCATAGAATCATAGAGCATTCTGAGTTGGAAGGCACCCACAAGGATCATCAAAGTCCAACTGCTGGCCTGGCACAGGGCAGCCCAAGAATCCCACCCCGTGCCTGAGCATGTTGTGTATCATCTCCAACAGCCTTTTGTGGGGGTGTCTCTTTTCCTAGCAGAGAAGCTCTTTTTAAAAGCATTTTCTAGCATCGCCCCTTCTTGGGTTTTGACCAATTTTACAGGCTTGCAGAAGGGCTCTACTGTAATCCAAGCTCATTACAGTCTCTAAGAGTTACCAGGTAGCCTTGACTCATTGTCTTTAATGTCTTATTAAAGATGGTCTCTACTGGTAGATTATTTTATTAATGATCCTCTATCAGTCAGGGAGAACCCTCCAGACCTCATATGTTTTACTGTGCAATCTGTGGAGAAAGATACGTAGGGCAACCATTTGTGGTTAAAAACAAACAAAAAACCCTTGAATGCCTGTGCTCAAGTTCCTAAAAGTGTCCCAAGTGAAACTAGAAGGAAGGCAAGCTGCTTTAGGTCCTGTGCAAGCAGAACTCATACATAGCTAAAGTGTGCTGCAAAGCATCATCTGCTCCAAGATAACTAACTGTGTGCTTGGAGCTCTCAACTCTGGGGAGAAGAAATGCAGTGAGCCTGAATTTTTTCTACTGGTGTTTAAGATTTTTTTTTTCCTATTTGCAGTGGCTTGAGACACAGTTACCACAGTTGCCCTGATGCTCAGTAAATTACTGCAACTGAGTCATATATCTAAATTTGCTGATAGACAGCCACATGGTTTGAAATCAAGTTTGTAAGTGGTTGTAGGAACCAAGCAGAGTTTTCAAGGATTTTCAGTTTTATTGTTGAAGCAAACAGCAGTCTCAGATACTTGGGTGGCTGGGGTTTTTCACGAATTCCACCAGCCTACTAAATACCTCTGCAAGTCTGAGCAGCTCAGTCAGTTGAGAATATGGGATGGGGCCCTTGATCACTTATGATTTTTCTTGTGAAGATCTCAAGATGCAGATCTGTTTCTCTCATTTGAGGTGTATTTATATTCAAACTTTGCCTGAATCCATCTTAAAAACTAAGTGAACAATAAAAAACCAAATCTGCACTTGAAACCTAGCTCTTCTCAGCATCTGAAGCTGTCTTTGTTTCCACCTAGACATCTCAGGTTGATTTTTTTTGTGTTCTTCTTTGGTTTTGTGCAGAAGGGGGCCCAGGGTGTGTGTTTGAATGTGAGAGAGAGAGATTAAAAATAACATTGCCTATTGCGAATTATGAGGTGAACTTAAAGACAAGTGTAAATCGTATCTCTGCAGAAATGTAAATATGATCTGTAACGTGCTGTAATTGGTGGTTGTCTGCCCTGGGTTGATAATTCAAGAATATGACAAAGCCTGACATTGACTAGCCTCTTCAGGAGCAGCATCCCTCCAGCTGACTCCAAGGATTCCTGCTCTAGAAAAAGACATTTTCTATACACTTCTTGCATTGAAAAAGTTCTGGAATTAATTGCACGTGTGTCAAAGAACCATTTAAGCAGGGCCTTACTACCCTTTTGTCTGAAAACACAATATTAAACACAGTATTAAAAGGCACAAACCAGAAGAGCAATATAATCTCCCTTGTCTTGAGTCATAAATGAAGTCTAGAAATAAGCTTTTTTCTTGTGTGTGTGTGTGTGTGTGTACAAAAACACTGACAGAAAGGCAATGTAAGAATTGTGTTTTGTGAATTTGTGAGAGGGGGATGACAGAAATTCAAGTGGTAGAATTCAACTTCAGTTTTCAGACCTCTCACTTAGTGCAGGGAGACTTGTGCCCAGGTTTTATTTTTTAAACTAAAACCTAGAAAAATCTCAAATGGGGATGGACATTCTCCTGTGGAAAATGTTTTTTGTGAAAAATGTTAATGAAAAGTAGGTTTTTCTAACCAGAAAGTCTTGTCTCTTGCCTTTCACATTTCTCCTCTTGTAGATGTCAGGGATGAGGTGACCATCAGGGTAGGTTTCAGCTAGAATGGGAACCTGTGATTTTTGCCAGATGCCATCTCTTCAAAACAAAATGCTTTATTCTTTGTAGGTCTGGCAGGGAGAGACTAAAGCAAGGGCACTGGCAAACTAAATTCTGATTTTAGAGACAGTACTGATGTCAGAGATATTCTTTGCAGTTTGGAAGTGGTAAATTAACTTTAAAATCTCTGTCCATTTCAGGTGCGCTCACTAAATGTGTTATTCATATCCTTTCTCAAAAAGTATTTTATATTCCCATGTCATCATGCCCATTATAACACGTGCCAGCCCCAGACAGACAGACAGGAATAGAAAGACAGGCTGACAAGAATCCATTTTAGCATTTAGAAGCTGAATGTCTTTGGTTGCCAGCCCTTTAACAACTCTAACAATCCATTTCTCAGAGGCTGGTATTGCTTTCAAAGTAAAATGCAACCCCACAGCTACCTCAGAAATCTGGATATCTGAGCTATGAAAACCCTGTTGTTTCTGACAGCAGCAGTACCCCCAGCTCTGTACAATTCACATTCCATATTCCATATTCCCAGTTATTCTGTGCTGCACACACACATTGCAAACAGGAAGTAGGAGCAGCTCAGCTCTTGGCTTACTCAGTCTCAAGAGACTGCCATGAAACTGAAAAACACTAAACTAAAACTTAAGTGTCTGTTAGACCTTTAATTAGCAACCTAAGGAGTATTTGCCAGGAGGAAATTTGAATTCAATTATCCAAATAGAAAGTATTTAACCTCTCAATAGCACTCAAGTAATTAAAATACTTAGGTGTTGTTTCTTTTCAGGAACCTTAAAAAGTAAAGCAAAAAATGAAATTGAAAATGGGACAAGCTGTCAGTTTTATATCACATGCCGTCTACAAAGGAAAGCTGTAATATTGCCCATGATTTAGACTCACATGTTAGCACAGAAAGGGGCAGCCTCAAGCAGGGAGAGCAGGTTGCAGGATTCATGATTTCTCCACTGAAACAGCCAGCAACAGCAGCAGGGCCAACAGCGTGAGCCTTATGTGCTCCAGTACAACCACAAACACACAACTAAGACCAGCAGGTCACCTCACACAGCTTTTGATGAGATGGAGATGCTCTGTCAGTGTCAGGAGAACTGGGATGCATCAGAAGAGGCTGTATATTCCAGTCCATTTTGCAAACATTACTCAATACTAGCCAAGCCATTTTCATTTCAGGTCACAGCAGCTGTTTCATCCCTGATCCCAACTGTCCTTTCACTATACATCCATCCACCCAAAAAGTTTCAAGAATTAATCACAAAGAAAAAAAAAGATAAAGTAATTATTTTCTTGCTTCTCTCTTCACAGACTGTAGGTTGCTTTGGGATTATGTTTATCAGCTGCTTTCTGACAGCCGGTACGAAAATTTCATCCGATGGGAAGATAAGGAATCCAAAATATTTCGGATAGTGGATCCCAATGGGCTGGCTCGTCTGTGGGGAAACCACAAGGTAAGGAAGCAATGCAATTTTCCTCCTGCAGCACTTTGCCCCTTGTAGCATTACAGGATTCAGTTATAAGCGGGGGGGAAAGAAGAAAAGATGGCATATAAATTACTACTGGAAAACTGTAATCTTTTATTCCTTGTACATTAGAAATACAAAGCATCCATCCTGAAGCACTAAAACCTATTCTTCATATAGAGAACTTGTTGGCTTGGTTTAAAGGCCTTTAGTTAGAAATGCATTTAATTATAAAATGATAAGGAGTGCAAGAAGTAACAGTCCTTCTCTCTCAAGGCATCCTACTTCTTCTCGAAACCTGTTGCTGAGGATATTCTGGTGAGATGTAGTTTACAAGAAGCTCTGTACTACAGGGCAGGAGCTTTCTGTGTTCCTGTCTGCAACAACTCCCACATTCCACAGGCTGCCCTGTGACAGACACCAAGTGCTGCAGGATTATGTATTTCCTTCCAAGAGGGCAGTTCCTGGTCTGTTCTCTGGAAAGCCATTACTGATTTTTATAGTTTGGGGCTGAGTTATGTATAGAGATTTCAGTATATGTATATAAGTATATTCATATGAATGTATGAATAGTCAGCATGGATTTACAAAAGGGAAATCATGCTTGACCACTGTGATATCCATCTACAACAAAATTATTGGCTCAGTGGATTCAGGGAGAATGGTGGATATAGCTTATCTTGATTTTAGAAAGGCTTTTGAAACTGTCTCATAATAGCTTCAAAGACAGGCTAATTAAGTATGACCTAGACAAGAATACAGTGAGGTAGACTGAAAACTGGCTGATCTGCTGGGCTGCAAAGATGGTGATCAATGGCACAAAATCCAGTCACTAGTCATTTTACCCAAGGGATTGATTCTGGGGGCAGTACTGTATGTCTGTTAATGACCTAGATAATGGGACAGATTCTCAGACAAAACTAGGAGGAGTAGCTGACATACCAGAGGGTTGTGCTGTCATCTGTGTGGTTCTGAACATGCTGGAGATATGGGCTAATGGGAATTTTATGAAACTTACAACTTACCCAGCCTGCACATTAATAATTGAGCCATGCCATTAGGTCTCATGCTGGGTGTCTAAAACTGAAGCTCCTTCAGACCACTGGCCATTTGGGCAACACAGTGGCCTTTCAGCATATAAGAAATGGAAGAAGCACAAACAGTATTTCAGGGAGGTTCTCAATGAAGAGTCTAGGTTTTGCAGGGAAAACTTTGTCCCTGTTAGTGTTTAATTGCCACAGGAATTCTTGATGTGGCCTCCCATTACAGAGTTATTGTAGTCAGGGCAAGCAGAGGGGGTCTGCTCTCACTGGGCATTTTAGGCAGGTGGATCAGTCTCCTTTGATGAAGCCAAACTCCTGACATGGAGACTCCCAGAATAAAAACATGCTTCTACTGGTTTGGCGTTTTTTGCCCATGGCAAGGCAGCTGCTTTACACTCATGCACACACAGCAGAGTTGTCTCTCTGCTGGGAGTCTCTGCCAGACAGCAACCACTGCTCCTTCATGTAGGCATAGCCTAAGGGGCTGATCCTGCTCTTCCAAGTCACTCATTTGGGGGCTGCCCACAAACAGCTCTGCCAGTGCCTATCACTTCTTCCTTGTGGCACTCAGCTTCAGCAGAGCCATCTCCTCTGAGAGCTTAGGAAGGTTTTAATGAATCATCTCACACTTCAGTTTAACCTCAGTGCTCTGGCCATGGCCTTTGGGGCCAACAGCTCCCAGAATGAAGGGAAGGATCTGTCACAGAAGCAGATGTACAACCCAACTGGTTTCTTGGTGTACACCTGTGTAACAAGAGGAGAAACAGGCTATCAGTCCTCACAGAGCTCTGTGAGCATTAACTAGTTAATGCAGGGGAATCCCAGAGGAGCAGTGCTCCAAGCAGGGATTGCTGACAGATTCAGCCTATTAGCCACTACTCCCAGGCTTTTACAAAAGGTGTTTTCATTAAGAACAGGCCTGTCATATCCCACTTGGCATGAGCATCTTCCCCCACCTAAAGTCTCCTTTTGTAGTTAAGTCTTTTGTTATCTGTGTTCCAAGAAACTGTAGAAAAACTTTGCTTGGAATTCTTGTTAAACTCCTTGCTTAAATTGCCCTGTGTGGAAAGAGACCCAAAAAACTTTGGTGATGAGGGGGGCAAGGGCAGAATGGGCCTGCAAACAACAAAAAATGGTATATGTAATTTCGTGGTTACTTTAGGTAGCTGTGATAGTTCTGCAACACATTTTGGGGCTTAGGAAGGTTTTAATGAATCATCTCACCACTTTTTTTCTTTTTTCTTTTGAAAAAAACAGAACAGAACAAATATGACTTATGAGAAAATGTCCAGAGCCCTACGCCACTACTACAAACTAAATATTATCCGGAAGGAGCCAGGACAAAGGCTTTTGTTCAGGTAATTTTCTTTCTTTGCCATTTCTGTCTATGGACAGTTAGTTTTTGAGGATGGAAGATGGAACTGTGTGTGGGATACCTCGTTGCCACAGTTATAACACAGGTGAAGATGGCCATACATTTGTAAAAGCTGTATAGAGCAGTGCTTCCCAGCTTTTAAGGCAGCCACACCAATTTACAAAAAACACAGGCCTGTCTCAATGATCAGTGGAGACAGTAGAAGTCTTTTCACTGCTTTGTGCAGGCTGTGCCATTGTTTAAGACCTTAGATAAATGGGTTGAGTCAAACTGCTGGAAAGCCTACTCGAAATGGACTTCTCAAACACAGCTGCCTCTGAAAGCTGAGCAGGGATCCCGCATTTCCTCAAGGGCATCGCAGAAGAGAAGCACTTGATGACCACGTCTTTGGTGCTGCCTTGAAGGAAGAGAGGGAGCTGCAAGAGCTGTTCATAAAACCCAGCACAGCTGATTGGATGATACAACCAAGAATTCAGGAAATAGAGCCTGAAACAGCATTAAAGCAGGGAGATACTTGTACAAACTTGAGTGCAGATGGCACAGAGTGAGAGCAGTCCACTCCTCTTCAGACAACACCAACAAATCCGAGTGCACGTCTGACCCTCAGAGCACTGAACTCAGACCAAAGACTGCTTTGCTGTCAGTGGCCTGGATCTAGCAGTCTGTTTGGACATGATAACAATAGGAAGGCAGTCTTGGATTTTGTTTTCTTAAATAGCTAACAGAACTGCATTAGCACTCAAACTCTCTTCAGCTGAAAAGGGTTCTCTGGAATGACTTATGTCAGCTCTTAGAAGGAAATACAGATGCAGGAAGGAGAGTGATGGAAAGAAGCAGTCATGGGCAAAATCAAGTGCTCAATAGTAAATTATTTTTCTGGTGAAAAGTTAAAACAAGGTTGCTCCATCAGTACCAAGGGTACCTGTATCTCTGTGGCCTTGTGTGAAGACTGCATTGCCCTGTGGGAATTCCTGATGCTGAACATTGAATGTGCTTCTCTTGAAGCCTTCCCTTCAGTAGGGGCATACACAAAACAGGAGTCCATCTCTTCTCAACCAGGCTGCCTGTTTTCTCAAAACCATTGTAACTTAAAGCCCTTGGAGACCTCAGTTGCTCTGTCAGACTTGGCCAGTTTGACCAACAGATTCAAAGGTCACCAGAGAGCATAAAACATGAGCTATATAAACTTCATTTCCTTTGGAAACGGGGAAAAAAATCCCAGGAAAACATTTCTTTGCACAATTCCCAATAAAAACTTTTTGATGTTGTTTTCTTAGACCTATTTATATCTGAAGAGAAAAAGAACAGCTGCAAAAAATCAAGTTATTAATGTGCCTTTCTTGGCTATTCCTTGCAAGCAGAGAAATAATAGGAGATGTGACTTTAACATGCAGGCAGTTGTCATCTGCAGATATCTGTATGGAGCTTTAAGTAAGATGGAGTCAGAAAAGGATTTCTAATAGGTTAGCTGGGTGTCTTCTGCAACAAAATAGGTTACAGATAGTGTGTCTTAATTTTCGTGCAGTTCTGGGTTGGGTTGTTTTTTGTTTGGTTGGTTTTTTATGTAATCAACTGCTATTAGAAATACCCACACTGTGGTTTCCTTGATGTGGCTTAAAGCACAGACCAGAAGGAATACCCAAAGTCCTGTGGTACAGCTCACATTGGCCCATGCCCCACATGGAAAGGGGGGTGGGTCCCATGACAGTGGGACCACTCTGTGTTTAGATTTCATTGTCATGCAAGATCAACAGGACAGCCACAGGGTTTAAATCCGGGCACAGTCTGGCCATGGGCTTTGGTGCATTTTCAGTGTGTAGCCAGGCACTGATTCACCACTCCTGAATACAAGTTTTTCACCACTGTAACACTGTTTGTTGCAGCAGCATTTTTCCAGCAGTGACACAGCCGTGAGTCATAGCCCTTTTTTCCCCCGCTAAATGCATATATGCACATGATTTCCAAAATTAGAAGGGATGGCAAAAGGTTACTTCCAGGCTATGCTGTGTTTGCTGAGAGGCTCTAGCAGTGACCATTCTGAGTCAGTGATAGTAACGAGGCTCCTGCTGGTTGTTTTTGTTTTCACTGGAGCAAGGATACTGAGCATATCATCAAGCTGAAATAAAATCAACTCTTACAATTAACACATTTCATACTGCTGCATGTTAATCACTACGTTGTTAATGAAAGACTATGAAATTTTGTACCACTTCCAGCATAAACATCTTTCATCCTAATTTCTCCAGAAGTGCTTGGGAGTTGGGAAACTGATTTGTGTTGAAACCAGGGCTTCATCCTTCCTGTGCCACTCTCTCCTCCTACATCATAAAATTGAAAATGAAAAGGCAGAACCTTTCTGTGCAGTAGTACACAATAGCATCCTGGCAAAAATCAAGACTGCAGACTTAAACTGCAGGCTGTTGGATGTTCTTTCTCACTTCCTGCTGCTGCCATGCCTCCCCAGAGGCAGCTTCTGTCTCCAGCACCCTGCAGACTTACTGCCTTGAGACACTGGTGCTGGGAATCGTGTCATTCATTACAGAGGATGCTGCCTCACTGCAGTCACACTTTCTACAAGCGCACAGGAAGAGACTGTCTTTGCTTACAGTTCTCTAGCCCTAAACCTTTTTCCTTCAGGGCTTTTTTCATTCCTGGAACTTGTTCTGAGTTGGACCTTGGCTTTTTTCCCCTCTGTTCCTTTGGTGTTTCATGTTCTTCTCACTCACCTACACGCAGGCCTGCACAAACCAGTAGCCCTGTGCCTCCCCACACCTTGCAAGGGCTTGTGCTTTGAAATATGCTGATCATAAACACCTTTCATGTCTCTGTCACCAGACACCACACATGAGTGTACCTGGGCCAAGCTGTCATCTGACATGAAAACAGCAAACAATATGAGGGAGAAGAAATAAATATCATTCTTTGGAAAAAAACTATGGGTTTGGTTCTGATTTGGGCTTTCAAGAAGCCAGGGTAAAGGCCGGTAATTTCTTTGTTTCCTTTCAAGGTATGGAGGAGGGAAGATACCTGGGGAGAAGCTGGAAAATACTAAGGCTTTGGAAGAATACGGCAAAGATTATCTTAGGAACTGCAGAGCTCAGGGGTCTCAACAATCTGATGAAGATAAAAGCTGAGACCCCTGAGGAATGCACTTGTTTCTCTGTTTTACAGGTTCATGAAGACCCCAGATGAGATCATGAGTGGCCGGACAGACCGCCTTGAGCACCTTGAATCCCAGGAACTGGATGAACAAATATACCAAGAAGAGGAGTGCTGAAGGAAACAGGTGCACCACCTCTGTGGGTCCAGGGGAGAAACATCTGCCTGATGGTCAGCACGGTTTGGGAGGGGAAGCAACAACACAGGAGCAGTACTTGAGGTCGCTGCTTAGCTTGAAGACCACGCAGGACCTGAAGCACCTTAACAAACCTAAGTAACCGGCAGAAGTGGTGATGGCAGGAAAGCAAAGGGGAGAAAGCCTGGACTTATGCACTACTTCACTGTTTCTACCAAGTCTCCCTTCAGTTTTTTCTTTCTTTTTGGCTTGTTTCAGTTTTGGGGGTTTTTTGACTTTTTTTTTTTCCTAATAAACATGCAGTTTGACTTTCCTTATCTCACATGGGACAAGACATCAGATTATGCTTCTTCTTTTTTGGTTTTTTGTTTTTAGAAGGCTTTCCTATGGAAATAGAGTGCTCTTATTTTCTGTGCAAGTCTCATGACACAACACTGCATAAAAAATAGCAACACAGAAGGGATTTGCTCAAGGCTTCCAGTTTGCTTGGATCAATTTATATGTGCTGCCACTGGGAAATGTGTTGAAGCTACCAAAAGAATTTCTCACACATACCTGTCAAATGAAGAGGAGACACCCTTCACATGTAGGCTGGGCTGTCATCCCCGCATAGCTTGGGCTCACAAAGAGTACTCCGAGTGGCTGTTAACTGCTGGAATATGGACCAAAACCAATCACCTAAGTGCTCCAGAGAGGAGAAAAATAAATGTGACAAACCTCTGCAAGTGACTATCAGTTAATATTTTCCCTCCTTCTAGCAAAGAAGTGATAGAATGGAGGAGGGGGAAGGGAGGGTGGGGACAAATACATATATATATGTGTGTGTATATATATCTAAAAGTTCCATATATATATATATATATTAAAATATATATGTAATCCCTGCCAGTATATTCACAATGCAGAGTTGTGAATTTCAGTTCAGAGTTTTCTATAAAAAGGAAAGACTGAAGCATCTGTAATTACAGAAGGAAGGGGTGTTTCTCATACCTGCTAGCAATTTGGGGGTGAAAGGTGAAGGACTGTTCCTTACATCATAGAGAGAAAGCAAAGGGACTCATCACATGGTTCATATTACTCAGAAGCCTCTCCAGGATCATTTTGTGCTGCTGGAGAGGTAGATGATTCACCACTCCAAAATCTGATGTTAGAGAACTAGAGACCAAATAGCTATACTTATATCTTGTAATTGATTTTGGCTTTGTTTTGGGATTTTTTTTTTTATTTTTTTTTTATGCCTCCCACTGCCCTCCCCCATCCTACAGCTCTGCCATCAAGGAAGCTTGTCCCAGCGTGCCTGTTTTTAACATGATTTAAGACAAGAGAAAAACAAACCCTACCCCCGTGTTGCTTTCTTGGTTTGGGGTTTTGTTCTGGTTGCGAGGTGCCTCCATTTGGTTTGCTGCACTGAGGGTGCTTGGCATGAGGCAAAGAGCTATGCCTAGCTTGGTCACAGAAAGCTCAGCAGTCCTTGATGCCCAAACAGGAGAAACTGCTGGCCTGTTTCATTTCACAGCTTGGACCACCAGGACAGGAATGTCTGTGGTGTCCAGTGATCCGTCAGCAGTGGTCCTTTGAATGGAAGGAAGATCTAGCAGCAGCAATGATGCTTGCAGAGGGAGAAGGAAAACTGTATAGGAAAACTGTGGGAATCACATGGTGCCTGAAAGAAAGCACATCCACAGCAGTGCATTAAAAGCGGAAAGCCTCTTTAATGGAAACATAAAAGAAACTAGATCTGGAAAAAAATCAAAATGCTAATCTAATCCATTTCAACCAAAAAACAAGGTACATTCCCATGATAGAGCTTTTATCAGCTATTAAACCAACAGGACATTTGTTCTTTCCACATATTAAACAAGAGGGTTAATCTATCCAGGAAAAAATGGCACTCTGCAATGAACAGTGTCCCCTGTGTTTAAACAGAGATAGGCCAATCTCACCAAAGACTTAATATTGAGTCACAGGTCCTAGAAGGAACAGCTTTGTTAAGGGTGTAGATAAGCATCGTACAACAAGGAGAGATTTTTCTGAGCCAGTATCTGATGAGGAATGACAGGGTGTACATTTCTCCCTGAGCTTTTCCCAGCCACATTTTTCTATAGAATCACAGTCAGTAAGTTACAAGTCCCAGCACACCATGTACTTGATCTGTTCTGCCTCAAAATAATGGACGGGGGAGTGTTTTTTAGCAATGTGTCACCTGTCTCTGTTGTGACTCTGAAGTCCTTGGAGCTCATGAGGCGTGAGATTGGGAGACACTGTGGGACTTCAGTAGTCACAGATCTGAAACCTAAGGTCCCTTGAGACCAAGGGCCCAAGGAGTTACTCTGTCACATTGCTCAAGGGCCCCCAAGTTGCAGCTAGGTCTCAGGAGATGGAGTGAAGTGGTAAATTTGACAGATGGAGTGTAATCAGAAGTACCAATGTAAAGAAAGGCTCTAGCTGGATCCTTGGGTGTCCAGTGGTAGAAAGTGAAAGTTTTTGCAGAGGATGATTCATCCTCTTTACTGCTGTGGTCTAGACAACTGCATAACTGCAGTTCTTTGCCCTGCTGTTACAAGATGGTGAGGGACCAAAAAAAAACAATAGAGACTTTCTGCATAAAGTGCTCTGATGAGTCACAGCTTTTTGTCATGGCCAAGGTGCACACTGCAGAACACAGAGAACCAGAGACAATCCACCCATTTCCTCACCATTGTCTATCAAATTAAGTCCATCCTCAGCACTGGGTAAGACAGGAAAATAATACATTGTCCTGTAGGGAAGCTTTATAGTGGAAATGTTCACCTTTACAAAGAAATGCAATCACTTACACTTGCAGAATCTAAGTCAAAGGGAAAAAAAATGTTTGTGGCTGTTGTAAACTCTTCTCAGTTCACACATAAAGGACATCTTAAGAAATGTCATCACAACCACAGAGAAGGAGTTCTCTCAAGGCTGATGCTAGCTGGAATGAAAGTAGCCCTTGACCTTGGAAGAGGCCAGTCCCACAGAGGCCCTTTCTGCCTCCTGCCAGGTCTCCAGGTGCCAAAGGGAATGGTGTGGGTGACACTGGAGCTGCCAGGACTGCAGGGCCTTGGGGTCTGTTGTGGGAACTGCAGGATTTGAACTGCTCTTGGGGATTTGAAGTGGGTTTACTGGGTATGACTAAAAATAAAAAAGTAGGCAGGCTAGAGCAACTGCAGGATGAAGATTCCCATTGACCTCACATCCACTGGCAGATCCATGGGAGTGCAAAAACAGCATCAACATCCTGAGCCATAGGAATGTGTTGCTGCCTGCCAGGGCTAGCAAAGGTAACACTGTCTTTCCACCAACACTGACACCTGCCTTCCTCCCCTCCCCCAGTTTCTGATTTCCCAGTGTAGAATTTGCCAGCAGCAAAACAGCCAAACTTCCTGCCTTTGCCACCAGAACAAGTGGGGGGAAAGGGAGAAAGCGCTTCATTCTTGGAGACACACAAAAGTCAACTGGACACGGTCCTGGGCAACTGTGCCTGGTTAGCCCTGCCTGACCAGAGGGGGTTTGACCAGATCCCTGCCAACCTCAGCACTCCGCAAAGGTTCTGAGTGGTTAAGTGGTTATGCAAAGGTTAAGTGGTACTTTCATTGTCATCGGCTTGCTACAAGCCTCAACAAGCCACAGGTCAGTCAGGTAGGACATGCTGCAGTTCCACAGCAGAATATTTTCTTGATTAAAGTTTGAAACCTGTTGACTGCCTCTCCATCCAGAGAACACTACTGGGGACCTTTCTGTGAACACTAAGTTGCTGCCACCCTCCCCATATTTCAAACTCCACATATGCATTCTCCAGATCTTTTTTGTCAGACTGCAACTGTACATGAATCCAGCGTTTGAGGTCTTTTTTTAAAAAAAAATAAAATTCTAGTGTTTTTATTGATGATGGCTTTTGTTTTTTTAAGGTGTGGGGCTAAGGGACTGAATCAAATGAATGTAACAAAACAAAAACAAACAAGCCTATTCTCAGGGCCAGTGAGTTGCAAATAATTTTTTAAATGCTTGTAATTACATCATCTCAATAAAAAAATTTAATATAAACGCAGGAATGCCAAATTTGTTGGTGCAATCATTGCTACAAGGCTATTTCTTTTTAAGAGCCATGGTACCTAAGAGTATAGCACACAGCAGCTGTTTTCCATCAGGAAATGAAACCTGCAGGCTCCCCCTGCCCAAACACATATGAGCAGTACCTTGATCTTCCCTGGGTAGTGTTGTTCAGAAAAGTTAAGGCTGTCCCTTGAAATATTTACTTTTATGTCTGTCCTGAGAGATAAGCCAAGTACTCCGCTAATGGGTGCACCTGGTTCTCCTTCCTTCTCTTGGAGTGGACATAGAAGAAAAAAGAAAAACCAAAAATGAGTTACTGTGATGACTGAGGCATCTTTTTAGCCCGCTTAACGGGCCAGATAAAAAACTGTGAGAGCAAGAGGTTTTAAAGAATATTCATCTTTGCAAACTAGTCTAGAAACCCAGCCCGTCTCTTCCAGCATAGCAGGACTGTATTTTCAAGTGGTCATCCCTAACCAGGAGGTGAGGGGAGAGCAAGATTAGGTGGCACAAACTGCTCCTCACTGTCCCTGTCTCCTGCATGGTGGGGCTCCTGCTGCTTTTGACAGCGTGAGGCCTCTGGAGGGTTTCTGAACATCCCTGCTCCAGACATGCCACCAAAAGCCACACCAACCAAACACATCCCTGCTACAGAAAGGTGTCACCAAATGCCACAGCAAACAAACAAATGCAACCCTGCTTGAGAGAGTGTTGTATTGTGTTTTTATATCTCTGTAACAGTTCTGTAATGGTTTGCCCCTTCACCCCCCTTTTTCTCCCAATGGTTCCACCCTGAGCTTTCCCACCTTTCCTTCAATGCCAATCTCCCTGAAAATGCTCAGTCATTCCCCTGTCCCCTCCCTGGTACCCTGTCCATCACTTGGCTCCCCATCCCACTCTCCCAGAATCTTCCAACTTGGGCATCGAGTGAGTGGACAAGGGCCTGGGGTCCCTCCCTTGAACTTCCCCCACTGGTTTGTGTGTCTGTCTGTCCCTCCACCTTCCACTCCCCCAAATCCCTCCACTGGGTGGTGGGTCCCTTCCCCCTTGTTACCGCCCTGGTACTTAAGACGGTTGTGAAAGCCTTGAAGGTGCTTTCAGCTGTCGGATACAATGGCATTCGGAGCTCCTTGGAGCTCAGATTAAACCTGAGACTTTTTCCCTGGCCTTGAGTCGACTCCCTTATTACCTCCTAGGACGCCGCCTCTCCTCCATACAAGGCAGACAGCGCAGCGCTCTGTTTTAGCCGCTCCCCGACTCTGCCACGAGAAACAGGGGAGTGTCCCCTGCAGCTGACCGTGCCTCTGCTGGGCAGGCGAAGCCAGGGAGCTTCAGGGCGGGCACAGTGGCAAGAGAGGTGCCACCAAATGCCACAGCAAACACATCCTCTCAGCGGCACACAGCCCACAGCCAGTGCTCTCTGGTGGGAGCAACTCAAAGAATCACAGAATGGTTTGGGTTGGAAGGGACCTTAAAGCTCATCTCATTCCACTCGTGCCATTGACAGGAGCATTTCCCACTACGCCAGGCTGCACCAAGCTCTGTCCACCCTGACCTTGGACAGTTCCAGGGATGGGGCAGCCACAGCTTCTCCAGCATAATGTACCAGGGTCTCATCATCTCTTTTTAAGGTCTCCCTGAAGCCTCCTCCAGACTGAACAACCCCACTCTCTCATCCCGTTCTCTTAGGAGAGATGCTCCAGCCCTCAGATCATCTTTGCGGCCCTCCTCTGATCTCATTCTACAGATCCATACCTTCATGGCAGGTTAAAATGTTTGGATCCCATCTACAGCTCAGGATGACCCATGACAATCTGGCTGATGTGTAAGCTAGGAGCACTCAGCTGCTCCTTGCTCAGCATTTGTTTGTTTTTTGTTACCTTTCACTGGTGTTTTTAAAACACAAAGGCAAAGAGTAAGCAGTAAGCAAACCCCTCTCTGAGCCAAGACATCAAGCAAGAAGGAAACAAGGTGTGTTCCACCATAATTCAGTCCCTTAAGGCCATTTTCCTTTAATCTTAGAAGAGGAAATAGATGTATCCTACACCTTGGCACAGCTTTCTTTTGCACTCTGAACAACAGCAAATGTTGCAGGTCAAAGGCATAGTGGAGGAAGTTCTCAGTGGTTTTGGCTATTGCTCCAGTGAGGATTAGTCTCAGCTCAAGAACTAGTTTTGAGTCCAGAGAACATCCTTTGGACGCTCTGGGACAGAAGAGGCACAGCAGTGCATGTTCAGTATATCTTCCTTCCCATTTTCAAAATGGACTGAGCTGCAAAGGAAAGCTCCCAGGCCAACACCAGCACAGGGAGAATGAACAATGCAGAAGTTTGCAGACTACAGCTGCCACAAGCATGGTGGTGCACAATTCCTCCATCCGGCTCCCCAGCACTGACCAAGACAGATTTTGCAAGGCTGTTAAAGAAGACCTCAGAGACTGTCCACACACCCTGAGGACTTACAGAAGCTGCTGACAGCAGCATTTTTTTAATTACGTAGGAAGAAAGGTTTTCACTTCTCTCAGATGCAACGCCACCTCTGCGACACAAGCAAACAAGAAAATGCTGACCTCGGTTTGAAACCCAAGCAGCTTCCAAGCAATGCAGAAAGAGCCACTTAGGAAAGATGTGAGGAGAGAGAGGATGCACTGCTACAGCATGAAGCCCAAAACCAAACATGCTTCATTAATCATCTGAAAGAAAAGTTTGGTGTGTCAGTGTAAGTATTCCAACAGCACAGGAACAGGTGGATCTACCACATGTCAGGTCTGTCCATACTGGATTCCCACACACCCAGGGATCTGCTGGTTACACTGGGTTCACCACAGGCACACCTTGCTCAGTTTTACTGCAGCCTCCTCACCATGCAGAACTGGAAGCTGAGCTAAATTATATCCACTTGATGGGAGAAAGATGCAACTTCATGAGCTACTTCAGAAGAAATGTCCCACTGCACTTTGCCATCCTGCCATGCCCAGCAAGGGGGAGGCTGCAGAGGAAGGAAGGGAAGGTTTGCAGCCTGGTTCAAGCTTTCACCACCCCGAGGAGCTCCTAAGAGCCCAACAGAGAGCCAGGTGAGGATGAACTTCCCAGGACCCACTTCCAACATAACCAAGGACATGAGGTGTGAAGAAGTCAATGCCAGGGCAGCCAGAACTCCAGCATAAAATGTAAGACAGGACTTTGACAATGGTGAACAAAATCCCATCTGTTTCTTCATTCTAGATGTGCCTACCTGTTTTCCACAATCATCGGAAAAGTTTTATATCATTATAAAGTCAGAGCAGAAAAAGAGGGGCAAGAGCCTGTCTCCCTACCTTCATCCCTCCATGCTCTTTCCTCAACCTTGTTGCTTTGAAAAAAGGGGTATGGGGTGTGGATGCTCAGAAACCAGATCAGCCTGAGCTGAGTCCAACAGTGCCAATGTCACCAGTGAATGAAACAGCCTTTTTCCTCCTCCCCTGTGGCAGTACTGTTGTAGCCCTGCTGTAAAAGCCCTCACTTGCTCAAAAGGAGAGCACTAACAGTGCTTAATGACCATTTTCCAGGGTTAGTCATCATAACTCGGGCAACCTGTCTACTTACTGACCATCTCTCCACCCCTGGCTAGATGTCCAGTGAAGCGTAAGGCTTAGGTTGCTACTCTGCAGGACACCCATTTCTTGTGATTCTTAGCAGACTGGGGCAGGCTAAACATACAAGTGGGAAATAATCTGGCAATTGCTACAGAGAATCGGAGCAGTACACCTGTTTTCTTCAGTGTTGTCCATTTGTCAACAAAATCAAGTGTGTGCATCTCCTCTATCCTCAGTGCCAGCACAGGAGCCAGGCTGAGATATCAATTTAAAACCAGGCAGACCCTCTTTGTGTGACTGCTGTCACAAACTTTTAGGGGGAAAAAAGGAAAGCACAGTGCCCTCCCAATAAGACAGTAGAGGTCATTATGGCCAATATGTTCAGTTGTAAAACCTGCAGGGACACATCAATCTCTCTGCCTCCTGCAAACACCTCTGCATAAAGTTTCCCAGCATCTCAAAGTGCTGGAGAACAGCCACAACAGGAAGAATGATAACTGTTCAGGAATTAGAATTGATCTCCTACTGCCTGATAAACACTGTTAGCCTGGGGTTGTTGACTTGAAGCCAAGTTCTGCTAAATGGACAAAGTTTCCAAGTCAACCCTTCCTGGTGTTTGACAAGGTGAAGGGAAGGAACTGAAGACAGCTCAAACAAAGCAGACATTGTTTCCAGTAGGCTGCGGAAAGATGTGCGTGCATGACTCCTCAGAAGAAAGTGAGGAAAAGAAGCAGGGGTTGCATGAAAGCTGAGGCAAGCAGAGTCAATTTGGATGATGCAACAAGGAAAGTGGGGAGTGTTTACCATAGGAAGGTCAGTAACTTTCACTTGGCCAATGTGTGCTTGCTGGATCTGATCAGGCCTCTATTCAAAGCCCTGCAAAATGAGGACTCCACCTCCTCCGTACCAAAGGTTAGTCATTTCCTGCATTAAAATGTATCTCTTTTTTTCCATTTAACTTGATCTTAATTCTGCTTCCAACCATTAGCTTTCACTGTGCTTCTCTTCTCTAACTTCTGTAATCCACGGTATTCCCACATGGAGATCCTTACTGACTACAATCAGTGCAACTCTTACTCTTTTTTCCAGCTAAGTGTCTTAGGTTGCAAGATGTAACCAAAAGTATGTATTCTATTAGCATCTGTTGAAACCAGCTGGGGCAGTTTTCTTTATCTCTTCCACAAGTATCCTCTCTCCAGGGGATATCTTCTGTCAATGGGACATTGAATCTCACTGCATGGCTGATAAAATTGCATCATCCCATTGGGAGATGCTCCACCCAGGGGGAGGAACCAAGCAGTCATACCTGGATACAATCTGAGATATGGAACACCAGAGACAGCCTTTTCCCACTGCATTCACAGAGAAGCAGCTTTCTTTTCCATTGGATTCCCAGAGGAAGAACAAACCCATCTACACCACCACAGGACCTTCAAAGGAAAACTACAGCCTTCTACAGAACCACACCTGCCACTGCAGGAGGACTGCAGCCACCATGGAATCAGACTGCTACCAACACCCTGACCAAGAGGGTGTCAGGTTGTATTCCGACTCTGTCAGTGGTGGGGTTTTTTTTGTACTACTTTAGTTTTCCTAGTAAAGAACTGTTATTCCTATTCCCATACCTTTGCCTGAGAGCCCCTTAATTTCAAAATTATAATAATTTGGAGAGAGGGGGTTTACATTTTCCATTTCAAGAGAGGCTCCTGCCTTCCTTAGCAGACACCTGTCTTTTCAAAGTAAGATAGTAAGCAAGGAAGGAACTGAAGCTCCTTAGTGTCTTCCTGGAGGGGCTGCTCCTGGCCCAGAGAGCTGCAGGACACATCCACACTTGTTTCTTGGGGTGCTGACCAGGTCTTTCCTGCAGGAAAGGTTCCAGAGAGCACATCGGTCTATTGAGAACTGGCTGATATGAAACAGAATGGGGAAAGGGAGGAACACACATTGAGGTGTCCTTCTGGTCCCATGAGAACCCAGATAACCCAACAATCATGCTTCTTCCAACCCTCCAGCTAGGGTGGGAGGTTCTCTTTCCACTTAGGAATGACCCTGGAAGATTGCCTGCAAATACAGTAACAAGCACATCAGCAAAAGAGGCTGTCTGTGTCTTTATTTCTTTTCAAAATATTCTTAGTGTTGGTGAATGCTCTTTGGAACATGCTGCCTCACAGATTCTTCCTCCCCAACTCACATTCTAGATCACTCCTAACATTTCCATGGAATCAGCAAGCAAGAAAAATTAATGGGCAGACAAATTTCACATGGCCAAGACTTCACCAAGTAGTTAGTTCACATAATCTGACCCACCACTGAAATTTCCTCAACCTTACACAGAACAGGAGGAAAATGGGCCAGAGAGATCTGCCATCCGACAGTAACAATTTCATGCATGAGGTGACACCTTTGCTCTGCTAAAGTCAATGGAAATCAGGGATGTATAAAGTCTGTGCAAAATAGAGATCTGAGCAGTGTCCATAAAATATATCCTACCCAGGAAAAATTGAGGGTTCACTACAAAAGTAAAACTTAACCCTCACAGCAACCTTCTCAACCAAGTCAATTCCCACCCTGGAGTGAAAACCACAACAATTTATCTTGATGGTACTTTGCAGAGACCTGTATTCAGTCTTGACATCCATCAAATCCCAACACAGATGAACTGACAGTACAAAATCAGCCTCAGACCTAAGGCTTCTCAAGGACTGAGGCATCCAGTGCTGTCAAGTCATTTATTTCCCAATTGGAAGAGTTTCAATAGAGATAATTTCACAGCAAAAGACTGTTGTACAAAACAAAGGACCCACTTCAAAAAAACAAGCCAAGTCCTTCTCAAGACTTAGGAAACTATGGTCCAACTTCCTAAAGGACTGATTAACCTACAGTTTTCAATGAAGTCAACAAAACCCGTGGATTTTGCATGGGAAGGGGTAGAGGAGAGATGCCCAGTCCCTGCTGAAAAGCCACAACAGAACATGGCTATGGGTGTGAGAGGCAATTGTGAAAGGGTAAATGGTTATCTGAGAGAATTTCACAAAGAAGGAAACATTTTTCATTCAGCCATAAGTCTTTCGGGAAATTATTCATTTTCCAAATGAAAACATTTTCTTTAAATTCAAAACACCTCTTTTTCTTCCAGCTTTTGTTTACAAAAGAGAGAAGTGTTTCAGCTCTGTCCTTTTTCATCCTTCCTCCACAAAACATCAACCAAGCCTTGTGCCTTGGGTTGGGAAGTCATCTTTTGGGAAAAAAAAAAAAAAGTGTTTTGAGGTTTTGCTGAACAGCTGTAGCTGCTGCTGCTGCAGAGGGGAAGGGGAAGGAAGAGAAATTCTGCTCTTCTTCACCTGTTAGCGATGGGCACAAGGCTATTTGTAATGAGCTCGTTAGACCCCAAGGCTTATTACCAGAAAAGCAAAGGGGAAAATCAATTCATTCACCTCTTCAAGAGCAATTTAAGCAGTCCTAATCAGAAAACAAGCATCTAGTTCACTTCTACTTCTTCCACCTTGATTCTTTTTATGTAAAACAGATGCCTCCTGTGGGTCACAGCCACATGTGGTCTGTATGCAATGAGTGAGCAATTTCCAATCCACAAAATAAATGTCCTGTTGTCTTTTGCTCTTTTGATCTCCTGTTTCACTGCAGTGTTGGCAGCATCCCTAGGAAGCCACATGAAAAATTCGCAGGCTTTGTGCTATAACTGAGTCTCTCCCAAAGCCCAGCTTTGCCAGGAGTGGGGACATCTCAGAGGTGACATCTGCTCCTGTCCTCCACCAAACTAAGAGCTGTGGTAATAATGTGACCAATTGGGCAAATGATTTGCTTGTAATTTAAATCTTATGGATGCTGAAACAAAACATTATTGAATAAAAATCACAGGCCGTGGACACAGGAACTGTCTCTGAGTGTATTGGCTGCCTTTTGCCTCTGTGAAAATTGACAATGTCCTAATGTTTAACCAAATTGAGAACATATTGGTAAATCCATCCAATTACAGGAATGGATGTGTCTGTGTGGGAAAGAAGAGGTATCAGCCCAGGGGCAACTGTGAGTAGTTGTTACAAAGCAGCAGGAGACAATACACTGCTGCCAGGAGCACCTGTAGAAAGCGGAGGAACACACAGCTCCATCTGCGACTAACAAGGGGAAAAATGATAAAAACATAGTAAAGAACCAGCTCCCCAGTTCTTTCTGCTCCTGTTACACGTCCTTGGGAGCAGCCAACACAACCTGCCTCACCCTAATCTACAATAAGGAGTCTCTCTCTGCAGCCTCAGATGTTAGTCTGATACACCCAGGTTGTCCCACCTACTCTCACATCCCTCCTGGTGCCAGCACCAGCCCTTTGGCAGCTGCCATGCACACTGACCTGGTGAAAATAACCTGCACAGAAGGAAGAGGCTGGTTTTCAGCTCCTCGGTCTGACTCATTGCCCAACCACACAAACAGCAGTGCTGCTGTAAGATGGATAGTGGGAAAAAACATCCCAAAGTAGGGAGCAGAGCAGGAAACCACAGCCCAGCTGGATCCCACTTGGGCCAGCTCTCCGTGGCCATCTGCCTCCCATGACATCTAACCCAACACACCCACAAATATTTTCACTCTTGAGCAAACCAGGCTGGAAAAGTAAATTCCTGAGGCAGTCTTTGCACACTGTCAGACATTGTGGCTGTTCTGCTATCTGTGCTTCAGAAGAGCTCATATGTGCACAGCTCTCTGAGGCTTTCAGCTGCAGCCCTCACCACTTACTTTCTACCTTTCAATTATGACCTCTCCAACTGCTCTGTGCAGCCATCTTAGAGGGACCCAACAGTTTTGTTTCAAAAGGGTCTGTAGCTCCTTTGTTGGGGAGTTCATGGGAGGCAGAGGAAAAAGAGCAAGGTAGAGGAACATGGAAGACAAGTAGCACTTCCATGATTCATATGGGACACCCAAGTCCCCAGAGCCAGACCCTGCTTTCATTTGTGCTGCCCCTTTATTCACCCATGAGCACCATGTATCTCCAAACAATAATGTTGTCTGCCAGTGGTGGCCTCCTGTGTCAAGACCACCCTGTTGTAGGCTTTAGAGAGAAGCCCTATCTTTTCCAAGATAAAAATCCACTGGAGAGAAAGTTAACTTCAGTACACATTATATCTGATTATCCAAAACACAGCATAGTCTCCTGGATGCTTCCTTGGCAGTGCGACACACACTTACAGCACCATCTCATCTTTGATGAGGAGTTGGCCATAGAAGTAACCACCTCCACACAAGATTGCTGAAATTTCCAGGCTCTGAAATCCCCATGATATTCACTTGCCAGCTCACACCAGTATTTTGATCTTCACAGCCTCAGTGAAGATGAGCTGGGGAAAGATGATGTAAGGTAGGTGGGTGTTGCTCTCTTCACAGAGGCAGCAGGTACTTTCCTAATGTCCCTGATTGCCCCAAGACATTTCCCTTCACCTTGAACCCTTCTGGTCCTTTGCTGCCTGGTAAAGTCCAAGAAGGACACTGAGGGGATTTTGGAGGTTCAGTTTCATCATTTAGCAGCACGTAAGGAGTCATTAATCAAATTAATTTAACTCTGCGAGCTGCTTTTATTTTTTTTTACATCTTTACACAAGTATGACACTAGGTGTGCAGACCTTTGTTTGCATTGATAGTCAACAGCTTCAGAGCCTGAGAGAAAAGCACAAATGCCTGCCAAAGACAAATTGCTTTCATTCTCTTCCCTCCCACTACAAGGAGGCAAGAAGGATAATTGCAGTAGGTGTTGTATTCCCCACCCACATTTTTTTCTTACTGCCAAACACATTGCATCAGGAACAATTAGAAACTTTTTCCTTGTGTGGGCCCTTAGCCTATATATAAAATGCACAAACATTTTTCTTCTTTAAAGCTAAGCAAAACAAAATCCCACCTCCAATATGGACTCACTTTCAGGGAGCCAGTTCAGCTGGTAAGGTGAGGAACTCAGTGGGACAGCTACAGCCACAGAGGCAAAGCTGATCTCCCAAACTTAGGAAGGGAGAAAAGGATGCTCAGGGACTGTTCATTCCATCAAGGAGACAAAGATAAAATGAGAAAGAACCTTCTGAAAGTTACAGCTGCACGCACTCACGGCAGAAGGATTGCAGAAAAACCAGCTTAGATCTGCAACTACTTCTGCTTCTGCCAGTGATGGTGTGTTGTTCCCCAAAGGACCTTCCCAAGAAGCAGAGGTCTATAACTCAGTGTGTTAAACTGGCACAGCATGACTGAAATCAGATGGACATTAAATACTTGGCCCCAGATGGGAACTGGAACATCCATTACCAATATTGAATGCAGAAGCACCAACTCAGCAGCCATCATCAGGATGAGAGCCCAGCTATGATCACCAGACAGACTGAGAGCAATAGGTGATGATTCATATTTAGACATTAAAGGCAGGTGCAGGCAGTGCCTACCCAAAGCAACATCCTCATCTAGAAGAGGTGCTTCAATCTCAGCTGTGTCTTGGGATGTCCAGTCCAGACCAGAAAAAAGCACAATGCATAATCCTCCACAAGCAGTTGCAGCAAATATTTCAAACAGCAACTTCATTTTGTTTCATGCAGTCATTTTTTAATGCTGGTTAATGCTCAGACCTGTCCTGCACGCCTGATCCCACTACCCCCTGTTCACCACACAGCAGGACTTCACAGGAGTTACCAGCAGCTGAACTGAAGGGCTGGGACTTCATTCTTGAGGGGCCCCAAGTGGAGTCAGTAACCCCAGTGCATGGGGCTGTGGCTGGGTGTGGGCTGCCAGGGACCACAAGGGGAAGGCTTACGCTGGCTGTGTCCAGCTGGGGGTGAGGCCAGAGAGGCACCGTTTAGCCCCAGTACTTTACCCAGGATCCCCCAGGAAAATTGCATCTGTTGTGCTGATCCAAGTCAGGTTTTGTTTAGGATCAAATATGTATGATATCTGTATTCCAGAGCTACGACTGTGATCAGATGGAGCAGAGCAAGGCAGAATCCCTTGCTGGCTGCTCATGTGCACCTTCAGCCCCCTGCCAAGGGCTGAGCCCAGAAGCCTTCACCACCAAGCTAGTGTGCCTGCCCCAGGCTGTGTTCCTCTCACCAAAGGTTCTCTGGGGTCCCCTGCATCTCCAGCCCTCACCCTCCCACCCAGCACTGATGGCAGCAGTGGTGGCCCCAGCAAGAAGCAGGCACCAATCTATCACAGCGGGTTATCACTTTCTCTCCTCTGACACAAAATAAAATGATCCCCACCTTGCTGCCAGCAGCCTTAACCACATCACAAACAAGGAGGAATCTACAGAAGTATTCAAAACATCTGGATGTTGTGCCACCACAACAATTAAATCCATGCTCACTTTCTCATAGAGTGCCTGGGGGGAAACTGACAGCACAGCAGGGCAGAGGAGGACATGCTGTGGTAGTTACAGCTTCCTCAAAGCCCAGATCTGTGTTGCAACCTCTGAAACCACCCTTAGTGGCAGGCCTTGTCCCAGGAGCCTTGTCCTCACTCTACGGGGGGGCTCCCTGTCTTTGGAGGACAATCCATGTGCCCATGAGGGACTGCAATGCCCAGGGTTGTGTCTCCAGTGCCTGCCTTGAGCAGCCACTGTGGAGTTGGGGCAGAGCAGCAGCCGAGCAGGGCTGAGGAAGGGGAACGTCCCCCTACTCATGACTAGCAGAATCATGGAATATCCTGAGTTGAGAAGGACCCACAAAGATCATTGAGTCCAACCCCTGGCCCTGCACAGACACTCCAACAATCCCACCCTGTGCATCCCTGAGAGCGTTGTCCAAATGCTCCCGGAGCGCTGGCAGCCTTGGGGCCATCACCATTCCCTGGGGAGCATGGGCAGTGCCCAACACCCTCTGCGGGAAGAACCTTTCCCTGACAGCCAGTCTGATCCTCCCCTGACCCAGCTCCAGCCGTTCCCTCGGGTCCTGTCCCTGGTCCCGGAGAGCAGAGCTCAGTGCCTGCCCCTCCTCCTCCCCTCAGGAGAAGCTGTGACTGCGCTGTCTGCCCTCAGTCTCCTCCAGCTGAACAGACCAAGTGCCAAGTCACACGGCTTTCCCTCAAGGCCCTTCACCATCCTCGTGCCCTCCTTTGGACACTGTCTAATGGCTTTTTGTCTTCATTACATTGTGGTATCCAAAACTTCACACAATATTCAAGGTGAGGCTGCCCCAGAGTAGAGCAGAGTGGGACAATGGCCTCCCAGGCCCGGCTGGGCCTGGTGCCCCCAGGACATGGTGGTTTCATGCCAGGCCAGGCTCCTCTCCCTGCTCCGGAGGTGTGGCTGGAGGAGGAGGCCGGGCAGGGATCCGCTGCGGGTGGGCGAGGAGAGCAGTGCAGCTGGGGCGCTTCCAGCGCTCTCCCCTCACAGCCTGCCAGAACAGGCCTGCCTGCTCCCTCCTTCCCGAGCCCACGGCAGAGCTGGCAATGCCACCCCCGTGGAAGACTTCTCATGGATCTCTAGTCCATCAGAAAAAACTGAGTTTGTCACAACATGACGGCAGCAGTGCCTCATTGGTAGCATCTCAGAGGGTGAGAGGTGGGTTTCCTCCAGCCCCTTGGGCAGCCCAGGTGAGCTGCCTGGGTCCCGGCTGCTTGCACTACCTGCAAGTGCAGTGTGGCTGGCCTGGGGAAGCAGCTGGGCTGTCCAATGCCCAAACTTTCCAACCCTCATCCCTTGGACCTATCCAAAAAAAATCCGCTTGGAAATTCCTCATCATGGCCACCAATACCGACTTTTATTTTCTGCATCAGGCACACAACAGAAAAGAAACTGTGAAAGTTTAAATAATTTAATTGGGCACATTTTGATATCCAATCTTTTCTATCACCGGCACCAAGTTTCCAGTGAGGAAGTTGAGGAGAATAAAAACACCACCTTAAAGTCAGGTAGCAGACTCCTACAGGAGGGTTGCACAGGAGCTCCCCAGCAGTTACTGCCTGTTATCCTTGAAGAAAATCCCAAGCCAGCATCCAAACATACCTCATGTTACCTCCCAGTCTCTTATCCTTACCCTCTTGTTGCTTTCATTTCCTTTGGACAAGGCACATGCTCTCTCAATTATCTTTTCAGCAGAAGCTTCTAGTTTATTTGCAGCCCTCAAATACCTTTTTGTTCAGCTGATTTCATTACCTGGTAAAAACATGCTCTTTGCAGCATGGGTGAGCTTGGCTTTACATGGATGTGTGCTGCCTAATGAAACAGAGCCCTGCTTACTCACTGCACTTCCTAGAAGTTCATTCAGCAGAAATAAAGAAAAATTTGACAACTTGGCTACCAGGCTACAGGCTGCTGGCCAGTTTACAAATCAGTAACCAACCAGATGAGACTAAAATCCTCTGCCTGAGTTCAGCTGCATGAGCTATTTTTGTGAATAGTGTATTTTCTGGGAAAAAGCCATTTCAGATGGACTGTCAAGAACTGCAAGTTCAGGTCAAGTGAAGCAAAGGGTTCCAGCTGAAAACAAGCAGGAAAAAAAAATGTAGCATTGAAAAAGTTTAGTCTGGCATTCCTGAAAATTATTTGTTCCAGAAATGTCAAATGGAAACTTTTTGCTTTTTCACTTCAGGATGGAAATTTTCATTTAAAGATTGACCTAAATTTCTATAAGGAAGATATTCATTAACAGGAATAAGAAGAAGACTATATCATTCTGGATCATGTATAGCATTTTAAGATAATAAGAAATGCTTGGCTTTTTTTTATTTTTCAAGGGAAAAAAAATCTGATCTTCTTTGCCTTGAACCAGCATTTCTCCCAAAAACATTCACCTTAGCCACTGAGCAAAACTATGACCATCTCCCTGCAGGGTGTTGCAAACACTAAGAACAGCTCAGAGCATGTCTTCAAGATTACTATTTTTGGTGTGCACAACAAGGACCACAGAGAATTTACTCAATATATATCCAGGGTCATAGGATGGGCAAGGAGAATAAGAAGAAAACTTTAGATCTTTTGATACACATTTTCCTGTAATACAGGAAGTATTGCTGTCACTGACAGGGATCCTTTTTCTCCAGCTAAATGAAGGCTTAAGTCTCATCCCAGGGTCCACTTGAAGAACATTTTAGAGTCACAGTATTATCAACATGACAAAATTAAATGCAGAGAGATTTTTGAGCTGTGATTATGTAATAAACAACCTGAAAATATGGGGCGTCTGTGCTTTTGGCTGCCCAACTTTTAGATACCTGCAGCCTGATTTGCATGAGCATTAATGCACCCAGAACTCCTACTGAGATCAAAAAACAACTCCGTGCCTCTGCAAAAACAGGTTGCTGGCATCCAAAAGCAGAGGCACGTGCATTTTTCCAAAATCTGGGTCTGCACCTCTCATCTGAGGTGGCCTCTGAGCCAAAAGCAGATTTCAGCCTCAGCAGCTCATGACAGAACTCAACCCAGTTTCTACCTCTACAAAAATCCCACAAAACCCCTCTTAGAACTACAGAGAAAATTTGCTCTGCTGTCCTCTCTCTTTATTTTGGGTGGGTTTTGTTGTTTTTTTTTTAATCATTCTGATTTGGGCCATTTCTTCTAGAGCCTAGAGGTGCTAAAATTGCTCCATACCCATTACAGGCCACTTACATGTGCATACACATACCCAAACACAAAAGCAGTCAGTTGATAGGAGACACCCAGAGGTCTCACTGAAGAGCAGACAGGCACAGAAGGTTGACAAGAACCCATTCTGTCCACAGATAGGTACTGGCCATCCTTGTTCTGTAGCTCTGGGGTTATCACTGTCAGAAAGCCACAGCCAAAGGAGGTAAATGCAGACAATGTGCCATCAATCTGTGGCCAAGAGAAGGGGAAAAAAAAACACTTCCTGCTTTTCTCACAGCAAGATGGACTCCTGAACATTCTGTACCAACTGTGTGCTGTGTCTCCCTGTGGAGTTTTACGTTTTGGAGGGTTTTTCAATTAGATGGAGCCATCTCTATTTGGCTTGGAGAAGGAGCACACATTGCCAGAGCTTGGAAAGGGCAATATCATGCCCAGAGAGCACAACATGCTAACAGTCTAACAGTGACTGAGTTCCATCCAGCAGTGATAGGGCTGCTGGCTGCCTACATTCATGTGCTTTTTGTTTCATGTCTATCACCCTGGCATCAGAGCAGGGTGGTACATCTCGGTTCAGCAAGTGCTCTCTTCTCAGGAGGAGGGCAAAGGGTGAGAGGCTGAGTGCTTACAGAGGGTGAGGTAGGAACACAAATTAGACAAGCAGATTTCATCTAGCCTTGTTTTCAGCTCTGATCATCATCAAAAGCAGCTTGATAGCAGGCAAATTACTGCAGCCCAGAGAAAAATCATCACACTGGGACAGCAGTGCCCGGGGCAGCAGGGCCAGGTGCTGATGATGCTGCAGAGGGACCATTTCTGAAGATGCTCAGCAGATTTGCACCCTTTGTTTTTCTTGGAGGCAACATTAAAAGCCACACTTCCCTATGGAAGAGCAATGATGGACAGAAAGCCAGAAGGGGGTGTTGAGCAGAGAAATCTAATAATTTATAAAAGCAGCTTAGCCCAGGTGGCCACAGGTACTCTGAAAATCTGTTCTGGGCAAGAATTGTATTTCCTATGAGTGCTTTCATTTTGTCAGTCTGTGTTTCAAATCAACTTTGACACAACCTCAGCTACAACGGCTTTGAAGTCTGAACTAAATGTGCTATGGAGAATATTATTCATAACCACTCAGATGGAGAGGGAATATTTTCCTTTTGAAAGGTCTTGCCAAACCTGTCCTGTGCTTTGTTTGCTTTCAGAGGCACTGTGGTCATTCCTTAGGAGGAAAGGGGATGAAGGAAAGAAAGGGCCAAAACATTCTGGCAGAGAACAGCCTTCCAAAATCACAGATCAGAAATTCAGTAAAAAAGTACAGGGAACATTCCAGCTGGAAACTGCTGCTTTGTGTGGACAACGAGAAGTCTTGGGTCGACTCTGTGACACCTTGGATCTGTATCTATTTTACAGAGAGTTAAGCTGCAGTTAAGCTGCTGTACTTTGTAGGTCAGTGGTTCTATTTGCAGTGGCAAGGTGCAACCCAAACAGCGAGTGTTTACATACTTGGAGAGCTCAAATCCTATGCAGTCCCCAGAGGGTGCAGCAATCATCTAGGTTTTTACAGTGCAGGAATTGGCAGGGTTGGGGTTGCATACATACAGATCCACAAAAGCTTTGAAGGTACATAATTTTTACATAGGGTTATGAGAATGAGTTCTGACTAAAATCTGTGCAACAGTCATTTCAAATGCTCCAGGCCCAAATCTGCTCCCACTAAAGTCCCTGGAAAGACTCCAAGACAGCAAGCCAAGACCCTTGGTTTCTGTGCCTACTCTACTTTTAGTGCCTTTCCTCTGTTCATTTGTCCTCCACTTACAGCTGTTTTTTTGTTTTTTTTTTTCCCTGTCTGACCATTTCTGTCACTGGATTCAACCAAACCTTCCTCTAACACAGTGTCATTCCTTTAAAATTTGTAAGAATTTGTTTCCTGAACTCACTATCTTTCATTCCCCTTCCCCTTCCTATTCCCTTTCCCTTTCCTCTTCCCCTTTCCTTCCCTTCTCAGGCTTTTTAGTATCACAGCAGTGATACTTCCTATTCCCTTTCCCTTTCCTCTTCTCCTTTCCTTCCCTTCTCAGGCCTTTTAGTATCACTTCCCTTCTACCCCAGACTCACATTTGTTATCACTTTGAATGTATCTTTCCTTCCTGGTGGCTGCTTCCTTCCTGCCCACTCCCAAACACTCTTCTGATAAGCATCATATTGCCTCCTGCTGCTTACTTCTCTTTTCCTTCCATGTGTCTTCTGCAATTATCTTTCCTCCACTTCCATCTCCCAAGTTTATTTGTTCCTGAGGATCCTTTCAACTACCTCATCTCATCTCCTGTTCTTCCCTTCATATCACCCCCATCTCTCATTCTCATCTCCCCTCAGTTTCTCTCCTCCTTGCTCCCTGTGCCTGCCTTTCTTTACTACACACATAATTCCCCAACACTTTATTTCTCAGAGAAGAAGCTAGACATAAACAGGAAGGGTGATATTTTTATTATTATCATCAGGTGGATATATTTGTTACCTAAGTTAGATAAAATAAGCTCCTTATGCAATCGGTGGAGAAGGGTAGGACAGCTTAGGAGGTTTATTAGTTGTTGTCTTCCTTTATTGACTCTGTAGGGAACCTAACTGACTCCATCTGATTTAGTAGCCTGAAATGAATGAAGTCACATGAATATCCTCTGCACAATCTCACTTTTGTTTAGGTTCATGTGAAGGAGAGAGGGAAGGACAAAATATCAATAGCACAAGGACTATATTTGGCACTGACCATGCAGCCTCAGCTCCTGACATACCTGGTAGGTGCTGGTGAAGTGTGGGGAGTGGCAGCTTTTTGAGTATCCAAAGACACCTGAGAGGAATGTGTCCCAGCCAGAATGGGGTTTTGGGGTGTGACAGCCAGGTCACCTTTGCAAAAGGCCCCTGGGGGATCGATTTGTTTGACAAGAAGGGTAGGGCCAGCAAAATTGGGAAGGAGTCATCCAGCAAAACTAAGCAAAGAGATGAGCAATGTAGTGGTCAAAGCAAGGATCCAAAAAAGAGGTTGTTGTTTAGGAGACTTGAGAAGATCAATGTTACCAGCAGCCAGGATGCTTCAGTAAAAGTGAAGGAAGGGTGGCCATACCAAGGTCCCATGGTCCCAGACAAGGAGATGCTGTGTTTGAGAGATGATACACAGAAACCTCAGGAATGGAAAACAGTTTGGATGCTGGAGTCCAGTAAGAATGCTGAATCAAAGATAAACAGCTTGTTCTTTCAATTCTTCACTCTGGGGACTTCAACAGAGTAGAATCCTGCATCAGAGCCATAAAATATTGCTCTAAACAGGATAATGGTTAGAAACCTATTCTTTAGCTTCCCATGTTTTTCACCTTGTTTGCCTTGACAAGCCCACTGAAAACCACCAAGCAGGTGGGTGAGTGAAATGGAATATTAGTCTGGGACAACACAAAAGCTGGCAGACAGGAGAGTAGGAAGCTCAATGGCTGTGCACCCTTCCATAGCTGATGTCTCCATTCTTACTGCTATATCTTTAGATGACTTCCAAGGCTATTAGACAATATTCTCTTACCAAACCCATACCTATTAAACAATATTAGACAAATCCCATACCTATATTAGACAATATTCTCTTACCAAACTCTTACCTATCCTTTACTGAGAATCACTTGCAGCTCTATTCATTTCACCCACATAGAAGTGTTAGATTTTCCTTTTTCTTTTAATGAAAAAGAACTTGCTAAGTCCAGCTTTTCCCTGAGATCTGATAAGATGCAGGGCAAGAATGATGGTGGAAGGGCTCTCAGGACTCTCATAATGAATAAACATGGGAATTTTCCAAACCAATTAAGAGCCAAAGAGGTGCAAGAAGACAAATACCAAGGAACTATGGACATTTCAAGAATAAATCAGCCTTTGATCTGAGACACAAAATAAAACTAGATTCTTAAAAGTTTCTCAAGGTAAGTGTTTTTCCTCCAATCCTGCTATTCCCCCCACCCCGGCAATGTTATACAAGCACCTTGTTTTGTCAGAAGTACAAAGCACTTGGGAGAGGACAATGCATTCAAAGTGACTCCAGAATAAAACAAGAAAAACCTTTCAGTGCAAGGATTTGTGTTGGCAGGGGCAGAACACAAAGCACAAACAAATGCCCTGTGAGAGAGTGGAGGAGAAGCTGCTTTGAATGTGCACAGAGAAGGAGCCCTCACCCTTTCTACAGCTTTCTCAATGTAGCTGCAAAGCTACTCTCTGACTTGCAGCCCTGTGAATTTCCACTCCAGCCTCGCTGTTTATAACCAGTACACAAAGCCCTTATCTCCCAAGCACAGCTTTAGATTATATAGAGGGCACACTGTCAAGAGAGACTGTCAAAGCTAATGAGCACAGGACTAACCCAGTGCTGCAGCAAAGGGACACCTCTGGAGCAGCTGCTCGAGGCTGGGTTTGCAGCACAGCCAGATGCACATTTCTATCTTTTTCTACTCTCCCTGGTTAGCTCCTATTGCTCTGAAGCTACAGCTTGACCACCTGATCTCCCAATACCTAGGCAACGCTGAAAGCCTTCAGATCCCACAGGAACGCACCACTTGCTGTGCGCCCGGCGGGATGGGGAAGCACTTCCACAGATAGGAGGGGTGTGCTTTGCAAAAGATTGTGGCTGTAAACTCTTTTTTGTTGCGTGTATAACTTTCTGTTTGTCTTTTTGTAGGCATAGCATGGCTTTTAAGCATTCCAATCAAACAACCAGGACAACTCATTCTGGCTGCCAATTTTAATGGCAAATGCAAGTTGCTCTTGACCCATGTGGGAACTGATAAAAGCCAGCTGACTCTATGAAGAACACCAAGCTGCTTCCCAGTGAAGGAACATCATACTGAGGTGATACCCACTAAGTCAACATGACCACCTTCTGCCTTATGTTTTGGCATCAGTCATCCAGAAAATGAGATTTTCTGACAAAGCGATTGCTTATTCATTGCTTATTCTGAGAAAAAGACTCCCAGTCCTCTATGCTCTAAGGTTATTGCTTCACAGCACAAATTATGAAAGGTACAGTTGGTAGAGTGGAAAAAAAGAGGAACCTTTTGGGAATAAATTGGTCTCTCATTACTATAAATGAAAAGCAGCTTAAGCCTGTTGAATGTGGAAATCACAAACATCCTGGTACATATTTTCCCATTCATATCATATATTCAGATAAATTGAAAGTGATCTTTTGTATCATACTTCCCCCGCCATCCAATGCAGTCATTTCCCCTAATAAACTTCCTAGTGCTTTGTGTGGTCAAGTGTTAGGTGTCCCCAAGGAATGAAGTTTCCACCACTTCCTTGCAAGGCATTGCACATATCTCCATCGAGGAGATTCCTGAGATTCAGTTCAATGTTGCTTTTACAGGAGCACTCCCATTACTCCTGATTATCCCCCTGCATACATCCTTAAGTAAATCTGTTTAGAATTTACTTTTTTTCTAACACTGGTGACAGTTACTATATTCCCTTTTTGTCATCTTCTGACTACTTTATGAGGAAAAATTTAGGAATGGCATATTCACAGACAATGTCCCCCCTGTTTTTTTGGTTGCTGTTCTTGAATCCCCTCCAGCATGCCTCTGTCTGCCTAGAAGTGCAATACTTGGGACTCAGAGCAATATTCCACATGCTTTGCCTTCCCACATGTAAGAGGATGCCTTTCCACTCATTGCCCACTTCTGCAGCTTAAGAAATACCACTTCCAGTCAGCTAGCTACTATCATTCCTAGATCTCCTCAACACAATTTATTCCTGCTGCATATTTGAGTTTCAAATTGTTCTTCTCCGGTTTGCATTTTTCCAAGTTGGAACTTGTACTGTTGTTTTCCAGACATTCTTTAATCTCTCTTGAATTGCTTCATATCATTTTCCTGTTTATAAGGGTGTTCACAGTCTTTCCCAGAGCAGCATTGATGTTTTCAGCATTGATGTTTTTCACATCTTAAAAAAAAAAAAAAAAAAAAAAAAAAAAAAGTCATTACACAAACCATCAGAACACTTAGACATCTGCAGTGGAAGACTACATTTGCACAACACACAATGCTCCACTCTACCTGTATTCTTCCTCTATTGCTCTGCTTGTTTTCTAAAATTCAAACCACCACTAAAGGGCTCATGCAATGTTTAAATTAATGCACCACAAGCACCAGATCACCCATGGATTTCACGTGAGTGCTGCTTACTCTGTTTCACAGTGGAAAGCCACCACCATCAATCACTAGTTCCAACAGCATAAGGACACTCATGTTGATAGAGCTCATTCCCAAAACTTTACAATACCAAGTTTAGGACTAAAGCTTAGGTGTTCCCTGCAGAACATGGTAAGTCAGCCTGACTTTGTCCCTGAACATGGTAAGCTCTGTGCTTACACATCCGCCCCACACCAGCCTGTTGCCAGACCACCACACTCCCAGGCCTGGTACTGCAGGCTGGCCTTAACTTCAGGGCTGATCTGGAGGTAATTTCAATGGGGATGTTGTGAATTCCTCACCTGATGGCAGAAGCTAAGACTCTCCAAAGGACAGGTGATGTGTGGCTGCACAGAGCCTGCACAGTGACTTCAACAGCATCTGTGTGTGTGTGTGTGCAGAGCTTGCTGCAGCACTAGTTGTACAAAGCACTTGAGGCAAAATAAGAGCAGCTTGCCTTCCACCACCCTCACAAAAAAAACTCCACCATTTTCTTTTCTTAAAGCATAGACAACCTTAGTCATGTCACCTTCCTTTTGGGATCAGTATCTTGAGGTCTTCTCAGCACTTCTGCTGAGGGATGACACCAACTATAAAAGTGTTCAGTGAAGGAGATTGCATATCCAGGGAAGGAGCTGTGTATCAGGGAAGGAAATTGTACATCCATTTCTGCCTTTCTGGAGCACCAGCTGACCAATACAAACCCATTTGGCCATGTAAGCTCAGAACTCAGCCAGTTTGGCATGTCTTTGTGCTCAGCACCTTAACTTGTAGAGACCAATCTTCAGGATAATTATCTAGACACTAGATCTCTGTCCTTAAAACTCCACCTCAGTGGCTGCTGTCTGGCAGGGGCTGGGAAAGGTCCATGGATAGTTTCAGAGTGGCCCAGGAGAAGCAGCTCAATTTTAGTGCTCACAGCAATACATTTCCAGTGGAAAATATCTAGATATTCATCCCCTTACGTTAAAACCACTGCCCAAAATGGACCTGTACTTGTGTCATAGATGACAATAAGAAACTCTGGGTGGGTAAACAAAGTAAGAGTTTTCTGAGTATGCAGTTTCAGAGTTAGCTGCTTCCCTAACTGGCAGGCACAGAGGAATTTTTGCTGCTTTGCCTTGCAGTAGTCTATTTGATGAGCACTGTTACTCGCAGCTGGCCACTCACCTCACCTTTATCACTTTCCAGGGTCCTGCGAACATCACCTTGGCAATTATTCTTCACAAAGAAGCACAAAATAGTGTTGAGGGGTTTGGGGGTTTTTCTGTGCAAAAGAAAGTATCTGTGAAAAACGTGTATTCCCTTCTGTTGTGCAAGTCTTGGAGCCGGGGCAAGCCCAGTAAGTTTTTAAAGGGAGATGGCTACTGCCAGAAGCAGTTTCAGAAATGACACCACTTTCAGTTCAGTTTCACAGGCACACTTTGGAAATGGATCCTAAGGATGTGAGATTAACAGGCAAGAGAAAGAGGAGCCAGCTTTCTCTTTCTCTTCCCCCACGGCTACCAGGACCCTTCTCAGGCTGCTGTCCTGTTGTCCCTGCTTTCACATTCTTTTCTTCTCAGTGATCTCTGCAGTGCCCTTGCTGCCTGAGGAGCTGATGGAGGAGCTTCAGTGTCTTCTCCCCAGGAGATGAATGTGCCATCCCACAGGGCCTGGGAAAGCTATCTTTGCTGTTTGTGAAGCAGTCATGCCCTTCCTGGGGACAGGTTTTATGCTGGAGGTCGTGGAGGTTGTTTGCTTATTTGCTTTTTTTCTATCTTTCCCTCTTCTTTTTCCATTTCCTATTTATCTTTCCTTCCAGAACCCTTCAAACTGTCTCACTAATTAGAGAAGGCCTCCAGCTCTGGAACAGGAAATAACAGCTGAAGAGCAATAGTATCAACAGTTTGGAGCCAGGGTTGAAGAGAAATACATTGTCCAGCAGGAAGAAGCGAACTAAATACAGACATCCATCCTGGGACTTGGGCAGGACAGTACCTTTGGGCTTGTGCTATGTTTGTTTGGGTTTTTTGTGGTTTTTTGTTGTTGGTGGTGGTTTTTTTTGGGGGGGGTTGTTTGTTTGTTTTTTGTTTTGTTTTGTTTTGTTTTGTTTTGTTTTTTTTTCTGTTGGTTTGTTTTGGTTTGTTTTGATTTTGGTTTTGTTTTTTTTTTCCTGAAGAAAACTGCCAGGTCATATTTTGTTAACGTGCTTAAAGCAACAGCAGCTTGCACCCAGGCAAGCAGGCCTCCAGCAGCAGTGCAGCATGGCATGGGGTCCTCTGGCAGAGCCCACAGTACCACCTCCTGCTTAACAGCATCACTGCCTGCAGTGGATTCGGTGTCAGCCTGTCCTTGGAGGCCTCCTGTCCACACTCTGATCCAGCCCAACATGGCCTAGCTTCTGACAGGATCACAGCACAGGGACACACGTGCCTGCAGGCAAATTATCACACCAGAGGCTGCAACATGACAGGGCCAGGAATTAACCCAAGCATGGGGCCTGCTGTGGGTGCAGCTCTGTGTCATCAGAATTAAAGAACTGTCGTGCAGCACAGCTGGCGTGTAAAGGGGATCATTCACACCCTCCTCACATCCACAGCAAGGCAGCCCGCTGTGCAGAGGTGCTGGTGCCCATCTGCCAGCCTACCTGCCACAGGCAGCGTGGAGACCAGCAGCACAGTCAAGTGTGAACCAGGAGACCAAGGCTAGACCAAAATGGAAGAAGACAGCACATTAACAATGCAGCACTGATCTTCCCGAGCTGCTGTTGCCGTTGTTTTATAGAGCCAGCACAATTCATTTATCCAAGATGCCTTCATTTTATTGTTATTAATTGTTACGAGGGTTTTTTGGCAGGGATGGAGAAGCTTGTCTGATTAAAAATAGCTTTGGGGACGGCAGCTGGCAATGAGAAAAGGATCCAGCTCCAGATCTTTCTTCAAAGAATATGTTCCTAGCAAGTAATTGGGTGCAATCAAATGCAGAGATAAACACTTGCACTTCCCAAGGTGTAGCTCAAGGCTCTGACAGTCACTGCTTGCTGGCAAACATTCAGAAGGGTCAAAGACCTGCTCAAGTCTCTCAGACTTTCTGGCAGGACCAGTGTCCTACTGCTTTGCAAGGCTGGAGAGAAAAGAGTATTATACAGAGACCAGGATGCCTGAGCATGGTGGGATTTCAGCTGCAAAAAATACATCATAACAGTTTCAAAAATATGCAGCCTTTAAGGGCTGAGAATCTGGTTTCATGCATGCGCATCTTCACTCTGTGGATGGTGCATGTGTGCTTCTGCAGAGCCCCTATCCACATGCTCCAAGCAGTTTCCACAGCTTTCTCACTTTGCATTCTGTATGAAGCAGGTTTCCACAACTGGAAAAATAAGCAGGATGCTGAAGAATGGACACTCTAAGTGAACAGTGAGTGTGTTGAGAACTACAGCTACACTTCCCCCATTTTTGATGCCAACTGACAGTTTAACTGCAGATCCTTACTCCCCATTTCCAGTACACATCAGACCCACCTGAACACAAGTAGGAGCTTGTTCCTATGTCGTACACATTTTGATTTTCTCTGCCTAAGCTACCAGTGTGGTGCTGCAAGAATGGGTTTCAAGCACTTTGAGTGAGCCAGTGTTTCAGCTACAGGAGAGCTGTGCTGGTAGGTTCTGGCTGATGGAATACAAAATCCTTGCTGCAGGACTAAGCAAGTTAGCTTTCCAGCATCCAAGTGCTCACCCCATCATCCAGCTTCACTTCCAGCCAAGCCAGAGAACAGCAGGACTTCTGGAGAGCTGCCCTCATCCATAGCCTTTGAACTCATGAATGACTCAGCTGCTGCCACCACTCACTGGCTCTCTGAAGAATTTGCTTCTAGTGGCTCTTGGGTTCATGAAAATCATGTTTTGCAGTCCCACAGATCAGGAGAGCTGGTCTGCCTTTAAAATGTTGCTTTCTAATGCATTTTTGTGCTCACTTCCAGGAAAGTTTTGGCAATCTGTGAAGTTCATTCTTTGGAAAACATCTCACACTATGTCATTAGGTGAAAATGGCCTCTGGAACAGCTGAAAAATCAAAGTCCTTGCCCACATATCCTATTTGCAGGAGGAAAGTGCCATGCTGCATCTTTCTGGTTTTTTTTGGTTTTTTTTTTTTTTACTCCAGCATGTATGAGGAAAACATCTGAAACTCTTAGAATTTATATAGGCAGATCTGACAGCCTTTTGAATTTTAGCTGAACTGTACAAAACCACTGAATTTCTGAGCTTGCTTACTTGCTTCTTGAATATGCACTCAGCAATCAGACCAAGTTTTAGCAGCTCCCACAGAAAGCACAGCTGCCTTGGTGACAACAGGCGAGTGCTTGCTGCTGTAAACCAAAAACCAGGGCAGCAACACGGATATCAATAACCCACAACAATTTATCATTGCTGAAGTTCCGGCCCTGTGTTTTGATTTTTTTTTTTTAAACTGTTTTCTTCCTTTGCCACTTTAACACGTTTGCTCAGGACTGCCTGGACTGAAGGCAGCAGCACATCGTGCCGGGAGAGCTGAGCCCTGAGTCAGGGCAGCGAGTGCCACCTACTGAAACACGAGTTTTCCATCACCGGTTACTCCCCCAGCCCGCTTCCTCCCCCACCCCCCCCCCCCCAGCTTCCTCCAGGGCCTGGGGATACACTTCCAAAAAATACAAAAGAATAGGAAAGAGGATTTAAGTTGTTTATAAGGCCCTAACCCCTATTTTAGCAGGCAAAACTTGGGAAGTGGGGGGGAAGAAGGGGATTTGTTTTCCAGGTTTTTGGTCTGCCTTAAGCAGAAAGGTACACAAAGAGGGGAAGAAAGTCCCTGCTTGAAAAACATTTCCTTTTAAATGGGATGATATGCCTTTAAGGGGTAGGTAGTAGGCAATGATCCATCTTCACCACATACAGACTTGCCTTGTTCTTCCATTTCTGGCTGAGTGATAAAACGTTAAATGTCATTTCCTGTATCAGTGGTTAACCACTAGATGCTGGATCAGAGATTTACCAGAAGTGCAATATTCAAAAGTGGACCTGCTGCTTTCAATAAGCCTTTCTTGCACCCTGTGGGAACCATTTAACCTTTGAAAGAGAGGAGAAGAGAAAAAACATAAAGGGAAAACAAAACAAAAATACCCTGGATTTTGGTAGGGAAAAAATTCTTGAGATTGGTGTCAAGGGCTCACACTTCATACAGGCACTTACAGGGAGAAATCCTTCCCCAGCCCAAACACCAAAGTTTGTGAGAAAGGGAAGCAACTGGGCTGTTGCTGAGCCCATGCTTCTATTGCAGCAGCTGGAGATCAGACACTGGAGGATGCGGCTGTTTGTTTTGCACTGATTTTCCTCCACTAAAAGCCATCATATTTAGCAAACAGACCGATACTGGAATCTAAAACATGTACTCCCTTACCAGCCCTTACTTTCTTTACCAGCCTTACATTTTACATTGCAGAGGAGAGCAGTTTATCTGCCCAGGCTGTATCCATTTTATCACTGTCATCACAGTCAGTTTTGGGGTTGCAGGGATAAAAAATCATTTTGGGAAGAGCAGCTGGGAGAGTTAGGAGCAGATAAGGAAATTTCAGTTGAGGCTGCATTTCTGAAGGCTGAATTTCGAACATGTGGTTGTGCAATTGCCTGTGCAAATAGAGGGTTATTTTCCTAATTACATAATATTTGTAAAGCACTTAGAACATGAAATGGCTAAGCACACATCAAGAAATACCAGTTAGAGAAAGTCGTAGCCAAATAGTGGTGGACAAGAATATAGAAATAATAGCAGCAGGTATTTGGACATACACCTGATGTCCAAACTGCCTGTCTATGGCTCTTGGGTGCAGCAACACCCCTTGCTTTACCCTCCAGCCCCTGAATCCCTGCTCTCAAAGGGCTAAAACAACTTGCCTCAGTTGGAGAACACTTTTTTTCAGGGTGGGGAATGGCTCTGCCTTTGCTGTGTGCATGTACCTTGCACAACACAGCCCTTGCCCTGAAGGCAGCCTGCAGGGAGTATTGCAATTGAAATAATAGTAATAACTTCAGAGTTGAGGTACTTCACTCCTTTCTACCTCTGCCAACAGGAAACCCCCACATTTCTTCTGTTATTCCTATTTATTCATTTGTACGGCAGCAGCACCCAGCTGACTCAGTCATGAACTGGAGCCCAGACATGGTAGGTGCTGTGCAAACGCTCTGTGGCCACACAGTCCCTCCCTGGCAGGGCTGATGCTCTCAGACATGAAAAGGAAACACTCCCAGCATCCCAGGCCAGGCACAGCTTGACCACAGGTACCTGTGCCCTACGTGAAGTTTAGTTCCTGAAGCAGACTCAAGGAAGCAATAGGAATTGCACCAATCTGATCCTGGACTGTCCAGGCAAACAAGGGCAGAGCAGAGTGTTTGCACAGCACAGCTCGTGTTGCTGTCACAAACAAAGCTGAGTCCAGGGAGGAGGCTTCTGTGCCACTCAGGGAAAAACTGGAACAGTGGAAGATCCAAAAAGATTTCCCCAAAAGGCAAAGTGTTTTTATTCCTCACTCCAAAAGTAACAGGAAATCTCCAGATTACTCATCCTTTCCCAGGAACCCTGGCTGTAAAAAAATCCAGGGGCCTTGCTATTTTCCTATACACACACACACACAGACACACACACACACAAAGGAGCCCTGCAAAGACCTTAACACCAGCTGTGCTTGCCCTTGCCAGAACTTCCTGAATCCACCCCTGGTTATATCCCTGACTGCCAAGCAATGCAAATATTTGAGAGGCCTCCTCAATTCTGCAGTGCCTGGTGTAAAAATCTGCATCAAACCCAAGCAGTAAAGGCTGAGGCTCACAGCAACTCGGCAGCCAGAAGTCTTGTCAGGCAGGCCAAGCTTTTATATAGCAGGAGGTCACTGGAACACACTCTGGCTCACCTATCTCATCGATCAAAAGGGTGCAACTGCTTAGGAACATTTCCTGCTTGCCTTCCCTTTTTAAAGTCCAATGCTAAGAAGCTGCTTCCTGGTGGGCAGAGAACAAGATGACACAGATACAGTATCTCAGGGAAAGAAAACATAGGTTCGTCTCAGCAACTGCTGAAACTCACAGCACAAATGAATTCTTCAGTGTAACCCAGAGGCTGTAGCCAAGAGAAACTTGAGTCAGAAGACCTGATTTCAGTTCCTGCCTCTGCTACTGACCCACTGTTTGATCTTGGGTTAGTCACTTAACTGCCCCTGGAAATAAAGGCTTCCTTTGATGACTACTGCTTGGGAACAGCCTGGACATTGTCAAGGACAGGGAAGGGCTAGGTCACATCTGCAGCTGAGGCACAGACTGGCCTGTTGCTGCAAGGTATATGTGGAAGATGGGTGATGAGGAAGGAGTAAGATGGAATAAGGGCTTGCAAAGCTTTTGAGGTGTTAAAAAAAGAATTCACAAAATGGGGACAGCTCTCCTCTCCCCATACATTGGGAACATGGAGTTTCTGGGCTTCCAGTATGCAGCACAAGCAAGACAAGCCTCATCAGAGAGCCAGGAGATGACTTGCCTGTCATGCTCCAAGGGTCAAATCTCTGACCACATCAGCAATCCCACACATTCAGGAACTGTGAATCAGGACTTCAGAAACTGCAAGTCTGACTTCAACTTCCCAAAGTTTCCAAAGCATACCCTTGCTTACTGTTTCCTTTTTTATATGAGTACACAGATTATTTTCCATATTTAATTGACTTCAGAAGCTGGAATTAACGATCTGTTTGTCAGCATGTAATGCTCATCACAGTATGGCTACCCCTTCATGCTTCATATTTGAAAAGCTCTTTCTGCTCCTCTGTAGTTCTGTAATGGACCACACCTACTGCACAGAGGAAATAATTTCTGACTAAAGACTAAGAAGAGACATAATCTCTTGAGAATTTTATTTTCTTTTTATTTTAGGTCTGGTTTATACCTCAGAATTGTATTGATTTTAAGTCAGCTCATGGCAGACTGAGGACATAGATTCATTAAATCACGTCAAATCTAATGTCTCAATTTTAAGGACCAGGAGTGGCAAATTTAGCCCTCAACACCTACATCTTCATACACAGCCTTTCAAGGTGGTCTCTCCACACAGTATACAGCTCCAGAATTCAGATTCAAGCATGGCTTCCCTCTTTGCTGATACCAAAGAACTACACAGATCTATCTCAGTGGTGAATATGCAGCCTCTGTTCCAAGTGTGTGCTGCCTTGCAGTAGCTTAGCTGAATTCTGACCCAGCCACATTTCTCCATGCCTTCATATCTGTCTTTTCAAATATCCCCTGACAGCTGCAGGAAGGGGTGGTGTTGCCATCTGAAGGCGTGTGGAGGCTGAGGCCAAGGAACCAAAGAGAAACACAAGGTGAGGCTGCCACACCCCTGGGGCTATCACAAGTAAACAACCCTTTGAGCTGGCTTTAAGCAGGAAACAGACCTGCCTTGTCCAGAGGTTGTTTCCACAGGTATAGTCATAACAATCCCCACAGCAAAAGTAGGGAAAACCCAACAACATTATGTTTATTCATGATGACTTGTGTTGATGTCCTCCTGCAAGGCCTCAAGCTGAGCTGTGGTGGTTTTTTATCCAGAAAAATGCAGCAGTAGAAAGCAGCCTGGTGCGTGCCTTCTACACAATGCACTGTGTGTAAAATTTAGGATTATACTGCTTGGATGGTCAAGGCTTCAACATGTGAAAAAAGCCTTGAGGGCATAGCATGGATTCAAAAGACCCATTTCCATGGTCTAGACTTCCAGGAAGTCTAAAGTGTAGCTATGGTCACCCCTGAAATATAAATTAGTTTCTTGGTCAACAGTTTCTGATTTATAGAGATTTTAGCATTAGAAGATGACAGGTTTGGCTGTCTTGAGGTTATTAAACTAAGGGGCTGAAATGAGTGAGCAGCTGAGTTATACTTGACAGTTTTTAATTTGCCAAAGGAAGGTGAAGATAGTGTTATGGGCAAAAACACAGAGCTAGTTTTTTTTTTTTTGTTTTGTTTTTTTTTTTTTTTTTTTTTAAGAAAAATATCTTGCAGAAGGGACTCAAAATTAGGAGTTGATACTTTCAAAGATTCAGAGAAATTTAATTTTCCATTATACTCTCTATAAAGGGCAACATTGGTGTCATTTTTTCTTTTAAATCTAGATTCTTCTTTATTGCTGTAGACCATGCTTTGCAGCATGTCCATTCTTATCACTGTGCATAAATTCGACTAGTAGTTTGTAAAGCATTGTAAGCTGTGACCTAAGCAGACAAAGATGTGCTGAAATGTAAACTATCAAATTTGGTAGGAATGTAAGCATCTCTCTGAAGAGAATGGACTGAGCTGGGGCTGTCCAGCCTCGAGAGGAGCCCCAGCTGAGAGGGGCCCTCAGCCCTGGCTGTCCCTGTCTGCAGGGAGGGCTCCGAGCAGGGCCCAGGCTCTGCTCTGGGGGCCCAGCAATGGCACCAGAGGAACGGGCAGGGACTGATCCCAGGAGGTTCCACCTGGGCAGGAGGCAGAACTTCTTCCCTGGGCAGTGCCTGGGCACTGAACAGATTGTCCAGAGAGGGTGTGGAGTCTCCTCACTGGGGATATTCCAGACCCCTCTGGACACAATCCTGTGCCCTGTGCTCTGGGATGGCCCTACTGGAGCAGGGAGGTGGGACCAGATGACAAGTGTGGTCCCTTCCAAACTGACCCATCCTGAGATTCTGTGTAACACAAGAGAGTTACAGAGGTTATTATCATTTTGCAGAGAAGCAGTTCCTTCAATGATAGTGCAAACCCTTAGGGCTTACACATCATGAACTGGCTCCAAAAACTAAAACACAAAAATAATTCCCATAATATTTTTTTTAATTCACTTTCTACAATTTACAATTTGAAGATTTTCTCTTTAAGCACAAGAGTTATGAGTTTGCATTAAAAATAAAGTGGTAGTTTAATCAATGGGCAGACACAAACAAGAAGTAAACTGGGGGAACTGGCCGACTGGGGAAAGGAGATGTACTGGGCAAAACTGAGAGGGTTTCACTGTCAGGGTCTGTGGGGGTGACCTGTGGAGCCCAAGAACTGCCTTGGGCTGGGCACAGCCAACTCCTGGGGCTTAGAAACAGATGGGACCAGTCCACAGTGAGCAAATGTCCAACCAAAGTAGAACATGACACATCTACTCAAATATATTTATTCATGAGTGGCAGCTGTTAGGAGACAAGTGAGGATTCGGGTGAGAAGATGCAGGAAAACACTGAGAAGATTTGTGTAGAAGAGCAATAGAAGGACGTGGAGGGTGAAAATGTTGAGGGCATGGCTGGAGACCCACTTTCCAAGAAGGCAATTTTCACTGATTTAGAGATACCCCTGAGTAATTGCCTTCAATGGAGGTCCCACCCCATAGCAGCAACCCTGGGAAGGCCAGAGGAACACTACCTAGGAAGCAAAGAGCAGCAGATAAAAGCCATTAAGCACTCGACTCCAGTGCTGTGTGCCACTGTCCCCTCACTGAAAAGACTGGGAGGGACTGTGTGTAACCTGTAATGAAAACTCATTTCAAAGGCAGCTGAGCCTTGGGACCAGTGAGGAAAAATCTTTGGCAGAAGATCAGCTTGGGGAAGGAGAAAGAAAGGTGAACGACAACAGGGGACAAGTTATTTTCTCTGTTCCTAAAAACAACAATAGCTCATAACTTATTACAAGAGCTGAAAAACTGTTTCATCCTGCTCCCTGACTCAAGCTGCTGTAAAATGCAATTATGTAGGATGCCTTTCTAGGTCTAGTGCTCTAAACTTGGTAAGGCCAAGCATCTATTCCCTTATAAGGTTCATTTTGCAACTACCCACTTCTTGCAATGTCTCCCTGCCTTCCAGTTGTTTTATTTCCCCCAAACTTTCCTTTACTTCTTTCCAGCAAATAGGGGAAAGTCTCTCAAATAGCTTTACTTTTCTAAATTCGTCACTCATTCCCTCACAGTCCTGAAATTATAAACAGCTGTCTACAAAAACACAGTTGCTTCTAGAGTAACCAATGTTAAGGACTCATGGAGAGGGTTATGACTTCAGCCTGTGTACAGGGAGAGGGACGGGAGTGCCGGAAACAAAGATCCTGTTGCAGTGTAGTTTCCCTCAGCCTGAACAATAGAGGGACACGTGGGATGTACAGACAATTCCTTATACAGAAAACGCCTCTCAGTTTACTCAGGAAGCTCCAGGAAACCAAAAGGGAATAAAAACCCCAGCAAAGCAGGTCCCCCACTCTGTCCCCCAGGTATATGTGACAGCAAGGAGAGTGACCCATACAGATGTCCAAGGAGCCTGCCAAAGAGGAGATGCCTGGGGCAGTGAATCAGCCTCTCTGGCATGGCCTCTGGGGCCAAGTGACTCCATCCAAAAATGCCGAGGTGAGGGGAGCAGGGTCACTGGCACCAAGCACCCTCAGAGGAGCACCTGGCCACTGTCAGCTATTTGGGCAAGAAATGTTGTTGCATTTACCCACATTAATTGCTCAGGAGTCAAGATTTTCCAGACATACACATGAGCAAGTAAAAGCACAAAGGTTATTTTTGTTAGCAGAAATTAGCTCCAAATAAAACTCAAAGCTACTTCCCTGCAAACTGTCAGGAACTTCCTGTGGAGAAACCCAACTGCTGAATGAGAAAACAAGATTGACTGTTAGTGTGAATGCTTTCAAGGTTTAACTTCTCCATAACCGTTTACATGAGCGTATTAATGTAGACTTGAGTTTTTCCTACTCAGTGGCTGATGACTCTGGCCAAGCAAGACTCAATGCTTCCCAACTGCCAATATGTAGGTGACCTCAGCATTCCTATTCACAAAACCACTGTCCACTCTTGTACTCCTACCTGCCCATGAGAGCTTTCCCCTTGCAAATAGAGCATTCCAACTTACAAACAATTGCAACAAAATCAGCAGCAAACATCACCATAAAAAGCAAAGTCTGTTGTCTGCTTTCACACTTGAACAACTCTTTATATTTTTGGTCATGAGACAAAGCACTAAATCTTGTGCAAAAGGTATTCCCTAAACAACTGTCTGGTAGACAGATCTCTCTAGCAAATTATTTTTCTGAAACAAATGAGCATTCATTTGTTTTGTATGCAGGCATGAATCTGGATGCAGATTTCATCAAACTATCCATCACAGCGCAACTGCCTTATGAAAAAGATGATTCCAGCCTTGGAACGTAGCGCCATCTGCAGAAGTGCTGTTTTCCTTGTGTTTAGACAGGCCATACAGTGTCTTGTGAAGAGAAGAAACATCTGTTTTCATCCATGATGCAGTAACAAAGAGACAACAAAAGCAACATCTTCACAAGAATCAACCCGGCACCTTTCCCCCCTGCCCCTCTCTTTAAGATCCATCTGTATTAGGGTCCTTTTGTATTTTGCCACAGGAAGAGGAGAGGGGAAAGGGAAGTAGAAAAGGCTTCTTCATTTAATGGTGCAGCACAAGAAAAACAACCTAGGAATAGAATGACCATATTTTTCAAAATGAGGATTTTGTTTTGTGGCCTTCCTTCCTGTCTTCCTTCCTGCCTCCCGCCCTCCCTTCCTTCCTCTAAAATGTGTTGTATTCCAGGGAAAAAAATGCCACCTTGTGAAGGCATGTTGGTACCATCACTGTCAGCTCCTCTACTTCCAGCTCAGTGGGTAAGATCAGGAATGTCTAGGTGTGGAAGATTATGTCTCAACTACTTTCATGTCAAGAGCCCTCTGGGTATCTTTTGACACACAAGTTACCAGTCCCAGTTTTAGCTGATACGGACACTGTGTTCCCTCTGTGCCCACGCTGTTTATTCCTGTGCCCAGGCCAAGTCCTCTGATTCACTTATGCAAGTGTTTGGAACAAGGAATTGATCTAACTGAAAACTAACTTTCCCCCCACCTGCCCTCCTGCACTTTTTGTTTTTTCTGGCTCTCAGCTGGATCAGATCACTTTGTGTGCACACAAAGGGTGGTGCCAGCAAGTAGAAACTGGGAAGCAAGGAAGGGGTTGCTCCTCTTGATGGCAGTGACAGTCGCTGGACTGACAGTGACATTAGAGGCACACACAAACCACCGCTCAAGAGCAAGAGAAAACCCATCACTCATTGTTCTCTCATGCTGAGGGACATCCAGCTCTAGGCAAACACCCCTCAGGTTTTGTAAGGCAGAGGAAACTGTATCACACAAACATTTTAGAGTAAGACCAAACAGTTTTAAAATGGACAGAGGACACTTCACATGGCAGCACCCTCGAGCCTCTGACAGAGGAGGGAAGGCCACACACAATTGTGAGCTGTGGCAGAACTGTGCAAACCCTTCTGGGCCTGCTCTGCTCCAAGGCTCCTCTGCTGCGCCATCCCACAAGGAAGGTCCTTAATACTTTGGTGATGGATCAGCTGCTCCAGCTGTGTAGAAACTGCCCCCCGGGGGGTGAGAGGTGTGAGGAAGGCAGTCTTTGATCCTAGGAAATCTGTGGAGTGAGGCTTTAGACTAAAACTGGTAAGGAAGCAGCAAAGCACAAGGCCTGAACAGATGAACAGACAGCAGGCAATAGCAACCACAGTGTGTGAGGCAGGAGCAGGGAGACTGGAAAAGCTGCCCATGGCTAGGCACACACATGAAAGGCAAGGTTTCCTTTCCAATGTAGAAAAATAAAAACAGCTGTTCTCCCCTTTCTCTCCCTCCCCTTGCAAAAATGTTTAGTATCAAAGTCTGTCTCCCTAAAGCACACCCACCATACATTTCCTCCCATAGATTCACCACTGGTTTTGAACTGATGCAGCCCAGCATGAGAGGGAAGTGTCACGAGTTCGTGTTCTCCAGACAGAGGACGGGATCCTACTGGAGGACAGAGGGAGTTTGGGGGGTGTTGAGGAGGGGTGCACAAGGACCCGTGAGGCCCGGGGCAGATGTGCCTGCGTGGAACTGAGAAGCATCAGCCCACACTCGCGGGTGACCAACAGCCCCGGAGCCTGCCTGCTGCCCAAAACCGCGCTGTGGCATCCATGTCCCTTACGGCCACCGCCTCGGGAGTGTCCCGGGTGTACCCAGGCGGTATCCCGGGGTGTCCCAGCACTGTTCCGGGGGCGGCACAAGGGCATCCCGAGGGTATCCAGGCAGTATCCCCGGGGTGTCCCGGGATGTCCCGATCACGCTTCCATGGCGCCACCTGGCGCCGCCGCGGGAATGGGCGGCCTCGTCGGGGGCCTCTCCCGAGTCAATTAAAAATTAAAATTAACTAAAACGAAATTAAAACAAAATTTTGACATGCAATTAAAAATAATAAAAGTTTTAAACAAATCCTTGGCCTGAGTCCCGGCTTTTGCTGAGTCCTCCTGACTGTCAGCCAGCCGTGTCACCTTGGCGAGTGGTGGATTAAAGCACTTAAAAGTGATCTTGGTCTTTCTGGGAATTTTCCCAACAGTGTGACGTATTAAGAAACACAGTGCTGTTACGTGAGGGTGGGTAACACCCTGAATCCACAGAGGAAAGCCCCAAAGAAAGGGGCTTACCTCCCATCCCAAAGTGTGGATGCCAGCCCGGTCAGGGAGCGGGAAAAGGCAATCGTTTCTCACAGTGGCTTGTGAGAATTGTCAGGGAGTTGTAGGAATGTGATAACTTGTTAGTCTAAACAATCTGCAGGTGGTGTTTTCCACCTTGTTTTTCTGTTCCTCTCAAGGATGGGGTGTGAGAAATATGTTTTTATTAATTAGCCAATCAACTGGAATGTATCATGTTGGTCTATTTAAGCTGAAGTTTCCTTTCCATAAAGGCCTTCTTTTCTTCCTTTTTACACTGCGTCCTCATCTGTTCTTGTGTCATTCTTGGTGCAAGGGTGACATCAAAGCCTTATGGTGGGAACTGCACTGTTACTTTCTATGTCAGATCATCTCTTCCTCAGGAACACCCATCAAGCCCTGCCTGTTCATCTGTGTTTGCACCAGTGAAGTATTGTCCACATTATTATTCAGGTAAGAATTTCCTTTTCCTAAAACATGACTTTAAAGCCATGGTGCCTGAAGCTTGGTATGTCTTTGGAACCATCAGTACCCGGTTATGGAGCTTCCTAAGTTGAATTCTAGGCTGCCGGTGAGACTTCAGTGGAGGAAACACTGCATAAATTTCTGCCTATGGTGGCACCTAAATAAACACTCCAGATCTGAGGATGACAAGGACACTTGCAACTCCCATGTAAATAATTCATGGATTGATCTTTTGCCCTGTGATCAGCACAAGGCTGGCCATTACTACAGACTGTACTGCCAATTTCTATGGAAAACAAGGGAAACTGAGCTTATAAAGCAAGAATTTATGAATATATATATATATTTATATATACTGCAAGATATACTTGAGGAACAAGTACATTTTACCATTTTCTGGAGAAGCAATTGTTTCATCTGTTGTCTCTGTGCTGCTCTCTTCTGGCTTTCTGAGATGCATATGAAGGAAAAGAGAAGTAATGGAATTTCCTCAGGCATCAGTGCTTCATGACACCAAAATGTTAATTTGCTCAGCACACATTGATTCTACTCTAAAAATTTACAGATTTCCTCCACTTTCAAACATCTTTGATCAGCAGCCAGATGGTTAATGTTACGTTTAAGCAATTGCTGGGCATCCAGATTAGCACTCTTCAAAAAATAAGGGCTGTTCACAATGCTCAAATCAGTTTCTCCAACAGCTATTGAGTAAGATTATGTGGGAGGGGGGGTTTTAACCATAAGATCAATTATAGCATGAAATATCAATATTTAAAACAAGCAGACATCATCCTGTAATAAATATAATTTAAAAAACAAAATATTCTGTAATAGAGTTATTGGCTAACAAAAAGTCTTAAAAGTTCCAAACAGAAATCCAATAAGATTGGAGCATCACCTTCTATTTAACCAAGGGAAATACCTGAAGCAAAAAAAATCCCCAGAAGCATTTAGAAGCATTTAGATAGTCAGTCAGTGAAAGGCTGTTAGGGTCAAAGGTTCAACCAGATAAAGGTTTATTCCTTGTGCTGAAGGGAAAATCTAAGTATATCATATAATGGTCAATTTTGGCCTTGAAAACAGAGGTCCATGAAACACCAAGAATCAACAAGGGGAATGGGAAGAAATTGCTCCCCAAGGAAGGACAAGCTGTAAGCGGGGAGCCAAGCACTGCACAAGTGGTGCCCTCATGTCTCCCTCCGGCACAGTCCCACAGGACCTGAACAGTGATCATTAACAGCCCTCAACCAGGTGGTACAATGAACCAGCTTCAGGGTTCATCCAGAAAGCTTGGAGAGGAGATGGGGCCAGAGGCAAGGTTATAGCACAGGCTGTAGGTCTTTCCAGGAGACAGGATGGCAGACAGGTACAGCTGCAGCCCTCACTATTCCACTCAATCACTCCTGAGAGAAGTTGGGCTCTGCCTTTTCAGTACTTTGTGGGGAGGTGACAACAGCTCAGCCTCCTCTTCTCTAGACTAAACTTGCCTATGTCTCTCAGCTTCCCTTTGTAAGACATGAGCTCTAGGCTCCTCACCATCTGGGAGCCTTCTGCTGGACCCTCTTCAGGTTCTTCATGTCCTTCTGTGGACATTCTGTTCCAGGTGGGCCCAGCTGCACTGAGCAGGAGCTGGAAGGAGCTTATCATGGTCTGTGTACAGTGAGAGCCCCCTGCCAGCTCACAGTCAACCAGGCATCCATTGTAACCCCAGGTCTTTTTTAGCAAAATAGCTGCTCAGCCAGTTGCTGATATATGGGGCAATTCTGCCCCAGTGTGAAGCTTCACATGAGTTCTTACTGCAGTCTTTGTTGGTTCTTTTCTTGAGGATTTTGAGGTCTTTCTGGATGGAGGCTCTGGCATTTGTCTCTGCCACTTTCCCTACTATGGTGTCACCTGCAGAGATGCTGAGGGTGCTCTCTGTGCCCTCCTCCCCATCACTGCTGAAGGCGTTGAACGGTATCAGTCCCAGTATTGGCTCCAGAGCTCCCCATTAGCAGCACAAGTCAGGTGAGGGGCTGCTGACCACTGTCCTCTGAGTCTGGCAATTAACCAGTTTTCCCAGCAGCCCTTTTGTCTCTTCCTCCTTTTGAAATGACTGTGTTGTAGGAGATGCTATAGGGAAGCTTCCCTGAATTCAGGATATCTCCCCACCCTGCTCCTCAACCAGCCATTTCCTTAATGTCCATTGTTGGCTTTATATCAAATTGAGCTTTGGCTCTTTTTTGACCAAGACCCTAAGCAATGCTTTTGTCAGTAACTTCTCTTTTGTCAGAGCAGGAAATGCATCTTGTAAAATTCCCTGCCTTCCTATACAATGGGATGATGCCTCCCTGAGTTCTCCAGAACTTCTCTATAAAATCAGCCAGATCTCCTGAGCATCTTTCTGCTTCATGCTTGACTCCACTGTTCTGCCCTGAGATTCCCTGAGGGAGAAAAATCCCACTCTACACTCACAAACATTCAAAGTGCTGCTCACCTCCCCAGACTCCCTCCAGTTCCTGAGCAGACGGCACACCAGGCAGCTGAGATTGATCCTGCCTTGAGTCATCACAACACATTCCCTTACAGCCCTCAGGAGGTTACAGCACTGGCTCTAGGACAAAATAAAGAAGTGAGTTAGGTCCCATTTAGAATTTTACTGCCTCACCCTCACTGGAAGTGAGACAGAGATCTTGGATAGGGCTAGAGCTGTTTTTTCAGCAGGGGAAGAAGGGGAAATTGCCAATGAATTTTGTGAGGAGAAAGGGATGAAAAATTGAATGGTTCATGAATGTTCAGAATGCTTATGTGGAGTTTGTGAGGGGAAAATCAATTTTTAACTGTCAAATTACTGGCAAAGAGGAGTGCCCCTTGAATATGCAGGTTTCAGTTGCAAGCTCCAGGCAAGTGTGCTATTCTGGCACAGTTTCTCCAGGCTAGGCATAGTTGAAGATCTTTTTGCTAGGATGTAGACGACTAGAGAGGCAGAAGCCACGGCTCCGGAGCTGTCCGAAGGTAAGTGCTGGTTCCAGGCGTCTTTCGGCAGAAGCGGCGCTCCGGAGTGCAACGCTGCTGCTCTACTGAGCTGTGCGCGAACTAGCCGCTTCTTCGCCTCCGAGAGCCAGAGATCGCGGTGGCTCACAAGAGGTGAAGAACGAAGCCACAAAGAAGCGGGTTTGTGTGCACAACCTTCAGACTGCTACACGACGGTGGCTACCACTTGCCTGCCTGTTGAATTCACATTAGAATTTGTATGGAAGATGTTCACGGACAACTTTCTTGTGCTCCTACTTAGTCCTCCTCCGGCTCTTTCTGGAAATTCTTGCACTTCCCTTTAGGCTCCAAGATGCAGAGAACTCCATGGCAGCTGCAGAAGAAAAAGCACAGAGGGCACTGCTGAGTTTGATGTGGTTTACGTTGGGCAAGGGGAAAGTGCAGTCCATGGCTGGCTTTTACTTCTACAGCCTATTGCAATGGGAGCAGGTGCTGAAAGATGTCAGGAGAGTTGTGAGAATGAAAAATGGGATGGCACATCTTGCTGAGAAGGGGAGTGCCAAGCAGCAGAGTGTTGTGCGTTCTTCCAAAGCTGTTTGGAGAAAGAACACTTTACATTCTGCAGAAACCTGCCACAATGAACATTTAAGAAAGTGCTTATGTTCACATTTAGAGATGAGCTCCCGTGGCTGTGTGTTACATTTTCAAGAAGTAAGAGCATTACACAGCTGACTGTGCTTGTGAATGAGCTGTTGCTGGATTCTTGCAATTCAATGCCCAGACCTGGTGTTGGCAGGTGCTGCCTGTGCCAGACTGGGCAATTTCCCTCTGCCAGCACCAGGAATGCCCAGAGCTGGTGTTTGCTTGTACTCCCAGTGCCCAGGAACACAAGGCACAACTCCTTAAAGTCATCCCTCTCCAAGGAACTTTGAAAGAGTGCAAAACATGCAGTGGCTCTGTGATCTTTACAAAATTGACGCTCAACGAAGGTATTTTGCTTTGCCACTTTCCAGCATCTGTGCTACATGCATGCACTCTGAAATCTCTCGGGATCTTTTGTCCTTGCAAGGCTATATTGTGCATGCTGGTACTTTGAGCTGGGAAGGAGCTTGCAGAGAGCACAGCAATCTGACAGCAGTATGCAGGTTGTATAGAAAAAAGAGGTATGCCCCTTGAATGTGGTGCAAGTACAGGTCTACACGCCTGGCAAGCATGTTGTGTTGGCATACTTTCTCTGTGTGAGACATAGCCAAAAAGCTTTCCATTTAAATTCAGATGTCAGGAAGTGCAGAATATGGGCCTAGGTAGTGCTGAGAAGTGCTTGGCCCAAGCATCTTTCGGCAGAAGCAGCATGCTGGAGCCCTTCGGTGGCGGCACAGTATTCATATCAAGAAGCAGATACCTATTTGCCTCTGGGAGAGTAAAAGCACAACCAGTTACAAGAGATGAAGAATGAAGCTGCACTGGGCTGGGGGCTGCAGCAAACTGGCTGTAAAAAGTGTGGCTGTCACTGCTTTGCCAAACTGAATTCACTGTGGGAGTCATAAGGATTAAAGTTCAGTGAGAGCTCCTTGTGCTGCTGCATAAGACTCTTCCAACACCTCTGTGGAAATAATTGCACTGACCTTTAGGTTCCAAGATCCAGACAACACAATGGTAGATGCAACAGAGAAGGGAGGGACAGAGTGCATCAGTGAGTTTGACATGGCTTATGTGGGCCACGGAGAAGGTGCAGCCCTGCACTGGCTTTTAATTCTAGAGCTTTTTTCTATGACAGCAGCTGCTGGACGTTTATAATGAAGATGTGATAGTGAAAAAAGTGATGGCAGGTCTATCCGAGAAAGAAGATACAGAGCATTGTGCACAATTTAAAACTGTTAAGAAAAGGAGGTACTTTGAGAACATCTTCTGTCTTGACATTTCCATCTGCATGATCTCTTAGCTGCTTGGACAATGGAAGTGTGTAAAAATATTTGTGCTGCTAATTTCAGGTTGCACAGGAAAGAGGGTAGGTTGGAAAATGCCTTCTCTCCTGGCACCTTTGTCAGTCAGAACTGCAGCTGGAAACACTTCACTGTAACAGTAGACTCTTGCCAAGTTGAGAGAATGTACTGATACTATACATATTGTTGAGAAGGAGTGTGCTGATCACTAGCGTGTTTCATTTAGTTTACTGACTGCAAAGGGACTATTAAGGACAGCACTAGCTTTTTCTTGCACAACTTTTTCTTTGAGAGTAGCTGCTGGACATTTTGAAGGGGTTTGGGATCTGCGAGAGAGTGCAAGGTGGTACAATAGACCTTGAGGGAAAGTGCATATCTCCAGGGAGCTGGATGCAGTTCAGTGGGTGCGAGTTATGTATTGAGCAGCTGATGGCACAGAAAACGTTCAAAAAGGAAGAGGCCATGCTCCAATTGCTTTTTATTTTGAAGCTTATAAACTGCACAGCCAACAATGAAATGATTCCTATTCTTTCTTTGCTACATGCAGGATCACATTCTGTCAGTGACCAGGAGCTAGAATCCACAGTGGAGCTCTTGCCCCCACACTGCTCCCACATGAACAGGGCTGGGCTAGGAAAGTGCTTCTCTTTTTCCTAGGCACTGTCAGCACTCATCAAAATAACCACACCATGGCGTTGTCGACTCACAAAACAAGGACATGCACCAAGCCCAGCTCAAAACCACCACCAGGACACAGCCAAGTCAGAAACAATCCTGCTCTCAAATCAGCTGTGTCAGAACAAAAAGATTTCACCAATCTTCCCCTTCCAAGTGGATACTCTTCTTTGCAGCACACTCAAAGGCGAACACCAACCCCTCTGCCCTAACAAACCTTTTCACTCTTATTGAGTCCGGTAACAAAACTCGAAAACATCTGCCAAAAACAGAGCTCACAAAATTGTTGGTGGAGAAAGCTCTTTGCTGTCTATACAATTTCAACTGCAGCCATCAAACTGCACACACAACCCCTGCTATTGACACTTCTCTTCTCAGCTCTAGGCACCCTCACAGAGCCAGGCTCCAAATGCAACGGCACCAGGGACTGCTCACACACTAAAGCTACAAGGGCAATGCCTCTTCTCTTAAAAATCATGATGCGCATGACAAAGATGGATCCCCATGAAAGGTTATACAGGTTAATCATAAGAATGGTGGCTCCCTCCTGCAGTTACATTTGTAACTGAGTTGATATTCCAAAGCTAAATATTCCGGGCCTGTGAACAAAAAAGGAAGTCTTTGTCTTTTGCAAGAATTACCCCAGGAGGATTTGTGTTAATTTTGATTTCTACAGTGTTAGCCCTGTTGCAGAAAAAAAGTAGATTGTACTCCCTTCTTGTGCTGTCATTCCACCTCTCTGCTTTGCATGCCCTAGTGACTCATTTGCTATCATCTCATAGTGCAAGTTCTGCATAGTTTCATGTCCTTCCAGTTGCCAAGGACCATAACCATTCAAGGGGCAAAGAATGGTAGGGCTGGGCAGCTTCAGGTGCTGAAACTCTTAAGTGGTTGAAATCATGACATATTAAACTGACAGAGCAAATCACTTGATATAGGACTTTCAGCTGGACACCTCTGAGAATAGCAGCTTGTCAGCAATGACAGAGCCATCTTTCTAGCTGTATTCCAGAAAGAGAAAAGGGACACCTTCAATGGTTAAGATGTCTGGCAAGAGAAAACAGCAAGAAATGTACCACAAGCTACATGAGCCAGATAAACTGCATTTTTCTAGTGAGAATTTTGCAGTTGTTCTTTATTGTCTGTGCCTTTACTATTCACAGAAAACAGTGGGGGGGGTTTAATTAATATTTTCTTTTTTTTTGTTGTTGTTTTGTTGGCCTCCCTCTTTCCACCTGCAATTAACAATTTTGCCTTTCTTTTCTGGCTTCTCTTTCTTTACTTATAGAAGGCTGCATGAAGTCATCCAATCTTGTCATAAACATTCTCATATTGTGGGAATAAGTATAATGTACATCTAAAGAGATAAAAGAAAGCCACAAAGACAGAAGTTTCTTACAGTCTTCAGTGACAACATTAGGACACAAGATATCTTTGAACTATGTTATGCTGTAATTATTTAACTTTTAGTCGGGGAACCCACTCACCTGGGATGGGGTGCTCTGCCACGGATTCCATGTGGCTGCATCTGAAAGAATCTTAGGACAAAAGTCAGAGTGCTGCAGGATAACTTAACAGCTTGTATCAATTTAAACTCCTACCAATTATACAACTACACCCTGCATTACAAATTTCCAGGCCCTGGGACATGTCCTATTATACCTACACCAGGCTAAGCAGCAGGGTAGAGCAGCTCCAGGCCAAATACCCAGACACTACCAGTGAGACACAGAACAAGACAAACGGGGACACAACAGGGAGAGAGAGCGAGATGAAAGTCCGCAAGTATCGAGAAAATGTGGGAAGAGATGACCATGGTGAGACAGACGGCGAGCCGACGAGGCTCAGAGAAAGCTGCAGGAACAAGATGCTAACTGAATGACTTATTCCAAGCACCGCAAAGATGGATGCCCCAGAATCCTATGGTCAGAATGCTCTAAGGATCATCGCATTCATACAAGTCCTAATCCCCTAGAACGGATCGTTGCGGTGCGCAGTTGTCGAGAACAGCTCAGAACAAGACCTCAAATGACATCTGACTGGATGCTTCGAAAGAGAGATGCTGCACTGATGCCTGTCCAGGCTCCCAAGTCAGAGGTTTGAAGGAATCAGCACTGGGCCAAAGAACACAGAGATCCAAGATGCAAAGATGGACACCTGGACTTCTGATAAGACCCTCAAAGGGCTAAGACAAAAGACATGAGACACCCAAAAGACACAGAACGCACAACAGACAAGTGACACGACATGCACTGCTCTGCCCTGAGCACCTCAGTACTGTGAGACTTTTCCTTAATGTGGCCTATGGGGCCACCTCTTGCACACCCCCACCTCCAAAGCTGACTCAAAAAGCCCTCCCAGTGCCTCGCTTTCATCCCCTCTCAGGGTTGTAGCCCTTGACTTCTCTCTCGCTAGTCCGGGGATGTCGGGTGCAAAGGAAGGCCACCTCGCCCTCTGAACGCTTCCTACAGTCACCGACCTGTGGTCCCTTGCTCAGCTACAATCAAGAACACCAAACATCACTGCATGATCTAAGGTGCAAAGTGGCCAATAACCAACAATTCTGCTGCTCCCCATTCTCCTAAGAACGCCCGGCTCCTCGGGCCCACGCATCGGCCGCGCTTGGAGGCTAACGCCCTCGTGGCAGAGTCTGCCTGGGTTAAGAGGAGACAAGGTCATGTGGCATTGCTGAAACTTGAGTGGACCCTGGCCGCTCCTCACTAGTTCCCTGACTAACAGGAACTCCTCAGCTGTTCATGAAGGCTCCCCAGGTGACACCTTCAAATGGCAAAGATCAAGGCTTCATCACAGGGCCGTGTACTTCTTCCAGAATTCCCATGAGAGCGACGAAGCGGGTCTGTGGGCCAGTTGCTGAAGGGGTCTCAGCATAATATGAGTAGACCGCCTAAAGCACACAAACAAGAACAGATACTTAGAGTTGTAGCAAAAACACCACTACCCTAACCACACAAATACATAAATTTAAAAACTAATAAAATCCAAAAATTCCACCAAAATAATCAACTCCATTTACCCATAACCAAACTACCAAATACAATAAAGACCCCATGTCCAATCCCCTTAATAAAACCTACAATTTATGCCAAAAAAGCCCTGCCTCTAACCAAATAAAACCAAAAAACATGTCTTGTAAACTACATAAATTCATTAACATAACACATCAGAACCACAAGAATATAAAACCTTAGTTTGCACCAATACACAGTACACACTGCCTTCATCACAACATATAAAACAAAACGTATTTCTATTATTAACATAACATAAATATCACAAAATTTAACTGTAATAAAACCTAAAAGAACCTCACTAAAAATAAACTTTAAAAATGCCATTTTAACCCAATATTTCATACATTCTAAACATGAACTTCCTCCACAACAAATATTTCAAAAACCCAAAAAACTCAAACAATTAAAATAACCACTATAAAGCCAAAAAATATAAAACAATAAAACACCTGACCTCAACTTTCTTAAAGAAATCCCACAAATACCCCTTCCCACCTCAACAATACACCACCAGCAACACCAAACAACTCAGAATACTGTAACTCCCATCCAAAAAATACTCCATAAACTAAACCACCAAAAAATATTCAACAAAACCCACTCACACTTCAACAACCCCATTTAACCTACAGGCAAATCTAAAAAAAACCCCAAAACTATAAATTATCATACCTTAAGTAAGTCCACCATTAAACACTATTGTACCAAACTTATTAACACTCCAATATAAAATAAAATCCAAAACAACAAAATAATGTGCCACTATCAACATTACCAATACATTTTTCTCTATTCCTCTAACAACCAAATAAAACCTAGATTTACCTTCACTTGAAAAACATACAATACACCTACAACCAACTACCCCAAAAATAAAAACACAGTTCTACCATCTACCACAAATTCATCCAAATTAAACTAAAAAAAAAAAAACCCACCTCCAAAATATCTATAATAAACCAACAACATTAGATGGAAAGTATAACAAAAATATTTTAAAAAGTCATCCAAATTCTCCTAAAAAACTATTTCACCATAAAAAAAACGCAAAATCAAAAAGCCTACTGAAAAAATCCAATTCCTAAAAATAAAATAACAGAAGAAACTGCATCACAATCGCACACACACTGCACAATCACTGCATCACAATATCATCAAAAAAGTCGGAATTGCTCCACTAGCCAACAAAAAAACCCTAAGCTATAAGAAAACTCCAAACCACCTCAAAAACAAAGATTAAAACACAACTCCTCCTACCATCCCAACTACTGTGATTAAATTACATATTCTATACAAAAATGTCCTCTACCCTGCCATCAATTCCACATGAAACAAATTAGTCTCATCATACAGTGCACCCATATCAAAAGTCGAAATAGCCCTAAAACCTTAAAAATAATTACAAATTAACCCCAAAATAAAAACTTTAATCTCTAACTAACAAAAAAAAAACCCAAAAACAAATATCACAATCTAAAACAACTCCACCATACAACCATCTACCAGCAAAAAAACTACTCTTTTCACTAACAATTCTTATCACATCACAAAAATGTAACAAAAATAAAAAAAAACAACCATATAGAAACCCACACAGCAAATCACAAAAACCACTAATAAAAAGAAAACCAACCAGCTTACTAAACTCCAAACTGTACAACTGACCCTGAACGTTACTAAAAAAGAAAACCAAACCTCTACACTAACTCAAGGAGTAACCAATACTATATAAAATTAACTTAAAAAACCAAACTATTAAACGGTAAAAAAAATCTAAACCCTGCAAAACTAAAAAATAACTATCCAAATAAAAAACTACCTAAAAAAATCCTCATATAAATACCCACGTTCCCAAAAACAAAACTAATAAGAAACAACAACGAAATACATCAAACTACAAAAAAAAACCCAAAATAAACTTAAATTAACAACAAAAGAATTATTCCAAACTCAATAAACCCATAATGCCTCAAGCCATCAAAAGAAAAATACCATCTAGAAATAAACATGACGCCAAGAGATAAATGTAGTCATAAAGACTATCTCCCAAATTATCCGTAACCATAAAACATACACTGCAATCAAATAAACCAGACAAATAAAACCCCTATAATATAATAAACAATAATGCAATTATCAATATTAAAAACCTCACTCATTAACTACAGGACACTACCTCAAACCCACCAAAACAAGCACTACATACTCACGCTAATACAAGCCACCACAACAGAATTAAAAACCTACCCTCTACTTCATGCTGCGACCCATAAAAAACATTGTAAACCTTAAAACCATATCCTTTAAAAACATAATACCCCACAAAAAAAGAATCCAACAACAAAACTCAATTCAAAAAAATCCTTGTCATCAATACCTGAACCAAGAACATTCACGAAGTACACCTTATTCCTTATCATATACTAACTACGAACAAAAGAAAACGATACATTAAATTCCTAAAAACAACCTCAAAACCACTACATAAAAGAACTTTCGAAAATGAGAACCCGTGCTCCCGGCACCGGACGGAGCGCGGCTCCCGGCAGGAAAGTGGCTCCTCGGGCAGACAGGGGCGGTGCCGCGCCGGGAGACCCCCGCCCGCTCTCCCCTGCCCGGCGGGGCCGGCACCGGGCCCAGGGGACCCCGGCGGCGCCCGAGCCCCGCGCCCCGAGCGGACGGAGCGGCCGGCTCCGGCCGGGACCAGCGCAGCGCCCGCGCCGCGTCCCCCGCCCGCCGGCCCGGCAGAGCTCCCCTCGGCTCCGCACGGCTCGCACCGGCGAGCTCCGGCGGTCCCGCGGCTGCCCAGCCGCGCCAATTCCCCTTCCACCTCAGCAGCTCCCCGGGCAATGCCAGGAGCGCTCCCACGCGAGAACGTTTGGTGCCAGGCCAGGGGCAGAAGAAGCGCCCTCCAATGCAGCGGCACACCCCGCTTTCAACCCTTCAAACGCAGCTCCCTTCAATTGAAACCCCGAAACTGACACCACAGGGGGTGCTCACCTCACTTCAACAAGGGTAAATTAATGAGTTCTCCCCTTCAATTTCATGCCCTATAATAGCAGGAAAAGGGGTTTTCCTCAAATTACGGTAAAAGGGGGATTTTTACCTCAATCCAAACCCTTTAAAAGGAGGGACAACAGGGCGGCCCCCTCAATTTAAACCTTAGGATGATGAAAATGGGGGGCTACCCTCAAATCAAATCCATCATATGACAACAATATTTTCCCCCTTCCATTTAAAAAAGAACACAGGGATTCCCTGACACCCCTTTGATACCCCTAACACCCTGGAAAATTTCCTTCAATCAATACCCCCAAAATCACAAGTGAAGGGGGATCCTCCCCAGTTCAAACACAGACAGTAACGGAAGAGGAGTTTCTTCCCTCAACTTGAATTTCTTTTTGTCCTCATAACCTTTTTTTTTTTTTTTTTTTTTTCCCCTGGGAGCACCGGGGAGGGGTTGGCAACATGAAATTTAAAAGGGAAAGGAGAAAAGTCCCCGCTACAAACGCACACCGGCTCACCTGTTTGGCTGCTGCTTCCCGGCACAAAGCCTTGTCCCTTGGCACCTCTTTTAAACAATGTTCCACGTGTCCAGGTGCTCCCCCAGACCCTGTCAGAAGCTCTCATCGTCCTTCCATGAGACAGCCCCGGGAGCCCCCCCCCCAGTAAACCCCTCTCCTCCAGCAGCTCCGTGAAAAAGTGAGCTGAGGCAAACGCCCTAAAACAGGCCCCGGCAGGAGCTGCCCCCTCGTCATCCTCCCAGCTCACACCCGGGGCTGCTCTGAGCCCTCATCATCCTCCCAGCTCACACCCGGGGCTGCTCTGAGCCCTCGTCACCCTCCCAGCTCACACCCGGGGCTGCTCTGAGCCCTCGTCACCCTCCCAGCTCACACCCGGGGCTGCTCGGAGCCCTCGTCACCCTCCCAGCTCACACCCGGGGCTGCTCTGAACCCTCGTCCCCCTCCCAGCTCACACCCGGGGCTGCTCTGAGCCCTCGTCCCCCTCCCAGCTCACACCCGGGGCTGCTCTGAGCCCTCGTCACCCTCCCAGCTCACACCCGGGGCTGCTCTGAGCCCTCGTCATCCTCCCAGCTCGCACCCGGGGCTGCTCTGAGCCCTCGTCATCCTCCCAGCTCACACCCGGGGCTGCTCTGAGCCCTCGTCATCCTCCCAGCTCACACCCGGGGCTGCTCTGAACCCTCATCATCCTCCCAGCTCACACCCGGGGCTGCTCTGAGCCCTCGTCCCCCTCCCAGCTCACACCCGGGGCTGCTCGGAGCCCTCATCATCCTCCCAGTTCACACCCAGGGCTGCTCGGAGCCCTCATCATCCTCCCAGCTCACACCTGGGGCTGTTGCCACTCTCCAACAGCACCTCTCCCTCTCCAGCACACAGCCCACCTCTCAAAGACACAGACCGAACAGAAATCTACTGCGGTGTTGGCTTTTCTTAGTCCATCTGGTTAGACGACTAAGACACATGCATGCATTGATGGTCATTGAGGGAAAGCTTTCCACTGGAGAAAATCGTCATTTTGCTGGCACACTTTGATACGCCTTCAGAAAAAGCAGAATAAGCACCAGCTCCTAAGAACCCTGCTGGGGAACCCAGCCCTCCTTGGGACACCCAAAGCAGCAGACCTCGAAAAAGGAGGGGAAAAGCCAAGTTTAGAGTGGAAAAAGAGAACATAAGTACACCAGCCTTTAAAAAAAGCCTGCACACAGCAATAGTGGGAACCAGTCACATTTCTTCTTTACTTGCTTTCTGTGATGACATAAATATGAAGTTAAAACACATTAAACACAAGGCACAGCTAGGATTTTACAGGTCTTCATTTTGGCAGTCTGGATGACAAACACCTGTTCTGGGACCGTGACACGATTTGGGGACTGGCAGAGAACGGAGGCAAAAGGAGCAAGAGAGCCCTTTCTATTCCCTTGAGTTCCTGCAGCAGTTCTTATGGTTTCATGCTACTTGCTTTTGGTTGATTCCCAGATAAAAACGTTATGGCGTTATTTTCAAAACTACTACCCATCTCTAGTCAGAGTATCCTACATTCCTGTATACAGATGAGTGGATAGAGAGGGTTTCTTTCCAAATGAATTTAGCGATAAATTCCTATTCTTTAGCAATACCTATAAAAACGTGAAACACTTGACAGGTTTTTGTATTCTACTCACACCCCTCCCTGCGGATTTTGTGGCACCTTTTGGTCCCTCTGGGGGATGACACCCAGCATGACCCCCCTCATTCGCCACCCAGCTGCTCCTCCACCGCAGTGTGGCTCCCCCTCCCAGGGACCTTGGGGATGTCCCAAATGACATCAGAGTCCCGAGTCTTCATCCCCTTTTCCTGACCCCCGAAGAAGGCACAGAACGAGTCAAACTGCCCTGGACAGCAGCGCAGCACTTCCTTCCAACCCTTTCCACAGGTACATCCCCCCCGAAAGGACTCTACTAGAACAAGAAAGGGGGGGCAGCCCCCAGAAGGGTTGAAGTTCCTCCCCAGCCTCGCTGTGACAGGCGAGGGCAGAAAGAGGGAGCGGCAGAGACGGCGGGGACGCGACGGCACGGCTCGGCACGGCACGGCACAGAGCCGGGGCCACTCTCAGCGCGATGTGGAGAAAGCCGCAGGTCCGGCAGCGTCGGGCGGTGTTTGACCGGCACGGGGGGATCCGCCGAGAGCCTCCGGCCCCGTGCGGGGACTCCTGCAGGGGCCGAGGGAGACCGGGCTCCGGCTCTCTGGGCTTTATTCTCCGGTGCCCCGAGCCCCGCGGCTGCGGGGGAAAGAAGGAAAGGGGGGATGGGAAGAGAAGAGGGATAGCAGAGGATGGGAACGGGTAGGGAGGGAGGTCAGGCGGTGGAGGAAAGCGGGAGGGGAAGGGGAAGGCCGGGAGCGGGGGAAGAGGGACGGTGGACAGAGGAGGGAGAGAGGGGGAACAGAACGGAGTAGCGAGGTAGGGAGAGGACAGGAAGAAGCCGGGTTTGGGGGAGAGGGAAATGGGGGAAAGAGAGATAACTAAGGAGAATACGGGGAGGGGGAAGGAGGGGTAGAGAGAGGGACAGGAGGGGGAGCCTCACAGAGCCCCGGCTCCACCACGAGCCCGCCCCGGCGCCCCGCCCTGCCCGGGATGCTGCGCTCGGCGGAGCTCGGCTCGGTTCGGCTCCACTCGGCTAGTCTCGGCTATTATCGGCTGCATTCGGCTAGGTTCGCCTCTTCGGCGACGCTGGGCTCGCTTCGGCCCGAACTCGGAACTGCTCGCTGCATTCGGCGCAGCTCGGCTCGGCTGAACTCGGAGCCGCTCGATGCGTTCGGCTCGGCTCGGCTCGGCTCGGCCGAGTCGCCGCCTCCCGTTAAACACGCAAAGCTCGGGGTTCTCCTGCTGCCGCGTCCCGCGGGCGGCCCGGCCACCGCACGGACACGGACAGGGCGCGCGGTTGGGCGGGAGCTCATTAGGCGGTGACCGCACTCGCGCTAATTAATGGTCACGACAGCAGGAGGCTGGGTTCGGCGGAGCTCGGCTCGGTTCGCTTCGGTTCGGCTGACCTCGTAAGGTTCGGCTGATCTCGCACTGGTGCGGCGGACCTCGGCTGTGTTCGGCTGAATGCGGCTACGTTCGGTTCTGTTCAGTACACTCGGTTAGGTTCGGCTTTTCGCCTCAATTCGCCTCGGTTCGGAAAATCTCGGCCAGATTTGTCCCTTGGGCTACACTCGGCTCTTACCGGCTACACTCAGCTATTCGCTGCCTCTCGGCTATTGACGGCTACTACCGGCTACACCCGGCTAGATTCGGCCATTCGGCAGAGCTCGGCTCGGTTCGGCCAGGCTCCGCTGGATTCGGCTCCCAGATTTCCTGAGGGCAGCTCATCCTACGTGACACAAATCGCAGCCTCTAAAAGACTTGCGGGTCTTTAAAGAAATACAATTGTAACTCAACTCTCGGGACAGAGCTGATGGCTCCTTTAGGACAATATTTACATGTAGAAGCAATTCCCTCATTTGCATCTCGTTTTTATTTAACCCCCCCAAAATTCCATACATATCACAAGGAATGTGCAGTTCTGGTTTTTCCCCCGTACACTATTTGTACAAAGGACCTGGGCGCAGCACACAGTCGTGATTCAATTGAATAAATCCTGGTTTACATTTCAAAGGTTCTCGCTCTGGCAGATCTGCATGTTTGCAGACCTGCACTGGCATGCTCAACTACCCTCCTGGCCACATTCCAGAACAATGCACCAGATTTCCCAGAGAGTTCCCAATAAAACTCACGTATAATCACTGAGCAGAAAATCCTTTGGGGTTTAGTTCCATCTCTCACCTGTTCCAAGCGGAGGGAGGATGGGTTTTTGTCGCACATCGCAGCAGCAGCGATGGATCAGGGCTTTTTTTTTTTTTTTAATTAAGAAAAGGGTAATAAAAATAAACCAGGTCTTACATAAATGTCTTGAAGTGCCATTCCTGAAGTGCCATTCAAGCTTTTTAAACCCAAGAAGACCATCCTGATTCCCGAGCCCAGTCTTCTATTCGTACTGGTTTTGGTATCATGAAAGCAACCAGCCTCTCCAAGAAACAGTAAATCATCGTGACTAAACCTCTGTCTCCTGGTTCTTTGCAATTACACCCCACTGTAGAAAGCTCTGCAGCATTTTTTTCCTGTCCTGTATTAGAGAGAGGATGGATATTAAGGGCACACACATGCACAAACAGTCTTTCTGGTTCTTCAAAAAGATAAAAATGCCTGTAATAAAAATTACATAAGAAATATTTTGTCTCAAACTGTTCAAGAAAAGGGAAATTGAAGCTTTAATGTCCCACTGAGAGATTTTGAATAAAATCTTCCCCCTGAGTTTGCACACAGTAATAAAATAGTGATTTTTTTTTTTATCAAACAAGGTAGGTCTATATGAGAACAGCTCAGGAGGCTCTCACAGCTCACGGTGATGAGGACAGAGCACAGAAGAACGTTAAAGGTGAAGTGTTAGTCCCCTGAATTAATGCCCCGATGTAGCCTTTTTTTTTTTTTTTTTTTTTTTTTTTTTTGCTAAGAGACACAACAGTTTCTTCCCTTTGTTTCCGAGTTTCTGAGTCACCCTGTAATTCGTAACCTGCACCAACCTGACACAGCTAAGTGACAAATCCAACTCCTGTGCTCCAAGCCACGTGTCCCTGACATGAAGGGAAGTCAGGAATACAGAAACAGCTGTGGAACAAAGATGAGAGAAAAATCAGAACAGATATTCTTCTATTTCCCCACAGGATTACCAAGCCAAGCTGCTTGGTACCTCCAAGTGGACTATGTTTTAAAAGAGTTCCCTAGCTCTTTTCCTAGCTGGAAAATCTGGAGTGGCTTTGCCCATGCAAAGCCAATGATCCTACTCACAAGAAGGAACAAATCAGTTTCCTGTTAAATAAAACAGTTGGAAATCTGACCTGTCAGATGCTCTCACTGACCAGCAACAGGGATCAGCATCCAGGCCCACGTAGACTTGCTTTTAAATATCACAAATAAACTTAAATCAACAAAAATTTATTCCTGATTCAATAAACCCATAATGCCTCAAACCATCAAAACAAAAATACCACCTAGAAATAAACACGAAGCCAAAAGATAAATGTAACCATAAAAAAGATCTCCAAAATTATCTGTAACCATAAATCATACACTACAATAAAACCAAATATATAAGACCCCTATAATATAATAAACAATAATGCAATTATCAATGTTAAAAAACCCTAACCAATTAACTACATGACACTATCTCAAACCCACCAAAACAAACACTACATACTCACAATAATAGAAACCACCACAAAATAATTAAAAACCTACCCTCTACCTCATGCTATGGCCCACAAAAACCATCATACACCTTAAAAATATATACAGTAAAACCATAATACCCCACCAAAATAAAATAAAAAAAAAAAAAGGAAAAAAAGTATCATCCATACCTGAACTAAAAACCATAAAATTAAAGAAGTAGACCATATACTTTATCATACACCAACTGCAAACAAAATAAAACAATACAAAAAATTATTTAAAACCACCTTAAAACCACTACATAAAAATACTTTCAAAAATTAAAATCTGCATCTAACAAAAGTCATCTAATAAATTAACATCCAAAACTCCAGCAGCCAAGCTGCCCCTACCAAATCTATATGTTTATATAATAAACAATTTTTTTAGTACAATAAACAAAAACAAAATCCCAATAATACAGATCAAAAGTCTATTAAAGAAACCTATTGAAATTAATTTTTCCTCAAATACAAACAAACCCATCCAATAAAGTTATCTTGACTCAAGAACCAAATTACATGTAAATAATACCAAAAAATAAAACAACACATTATAAACCACCAAAAAAATCTAATCTTGAAGAAAAGTGGAACAACAACAAAAAAAAATCAGTTTCTTACTTTTTTTTAAACTAACTTCTCACTTATTAGCTAGAACGAAAAATTTTGCCAGAACTGTAATTACTTTTCTTCTAAAACTCTTCAACTTTACTCCAATGCAAAAAAAAACAAACTACCACCAAAAAATCCCCACACTGCCGCCCAAAAACTGGGCAGAGAGATGATTCATTAGCCGGATTGATGAAGCCAAGTTTAACCATTTGTTTTTATGGCACAACTAGGCCAACAGCACAGCACCTGGGGGAGTTCACATCCACTTGTTTGTGGTATTCTGGGGCCACATAAAACATTTGAATCACTTTCTGGGGCTTCTCTCAATAGCTAGGGGAATTCAACCGCTTGGTATATTCTCAATCCCCCACAGGTCCCAGAGGTCATGCCAAAGAACAGGCAGAGCCTGAGGTCCTCCATGCTACATGGAAAGACTGGGATCCACCTTGGATACCTTCAGTGCTCTTCAGCACAAAATATATCTGTTTTCCTTTCAAAAGTGTACTTTTGACTTTGTGGAAAGGTGCAAACAAGACTACGACTGCAAACCGGGCATTTTGTTCTCCTGGAGAGCATGATGTCGAAGATTTATGTTTTATTAAAATGGCTACATATGTTCTTTGCAGCATTGCTGGCTCGATTGATACCTGGGTTTCTGTTCCCTGCCTCCAAATTCTGGTACTTTTCTCAAAGTGCTGGAATGACAGTTACACCTCTGCAGACCACAGCTCAAAAATAACACTAAAGAATTTCTGAAACCTTCATTTTTAAGATGTTCTTACAGCATATTATCCTAGTAAAGGGGCAATCCATACATCTCTAACCAGAACTAGAGACAGAGGTTTCAGTTATTTTCACATACTCACGAGTCTATTATGGCCTTAGGAGAAGTTGGCACACAGCTCTTCTGTTACCACACCTTGGAGGTTCAGATTTAGTCAAAAGCACCATTGAAACCAGTGTGCCAGGAGCTAACTGAATAATGAAAGTAATTTTCTCCATTTCTATGACAGAAAAGCCCTCTATTTGGACAGCATTATTTGCAGTCAATTATTCTGCTACTTCCAGCAGTGCTCCAGGGAGCTGTATTACTTCTTCACAGAGCTCAAGAGCTGTTCATTAGGTTGATCTCTTATAGTCTCCCAGTTCCTTTTGCTTGTGTAATGTTCACCCTGCAGCACCATATGACAGGAGCTTTAAGTGCTATCTGTTGCTCCATGTTACCCTCATAGGACTTTGGAACTCATCCCAGCCAGGGAAAGAACAGCTTTTGATTCTTGGATTAGGACATGAAGTACACTAAGTGCCACATTTTATCGTAACAGTGGGAGCATAAATAGGAATAACTGGCATACTCAGAATGCCACTTTAGGGCAAAGCTCAAGTGACACTGCCCTCTAGCAGGATTTGAAAAGTTCAAAGTCCATCACTTCATAAATGCATTTTGGCAAGAACCTTCACTATTCTCTTTGACATGTATTTCTCCTTTGTAATAACTCAGTGGTTTGTCTCTAGGACTTCCATATCCCTGACACACTTGCACTGGGATTACTAGCAGGAGGATCACAAATTTAGGTAGTCTCATATCTGTGCAGCATTTAAAGTCAAGGAACACTGGACTTGGCCAGTAAGACCATCATATCCAGTTTTACAATTTTCAATCATATCTGCCTACACCTTTTAACATAAACTTGAAAAAGAGACAAAAGTCCACCCTACCACTGTTGCAATAGGGAACTGAATTCTGATTTCGGACATTTTCATCCTGCTTGAGCAGGGTGGTTGTACCAGATGACCCCACTGGTGGGTCCCTTTTAACCTTAATCATTTTGTGATTTTCAGGGTCTTCAGAGCAAGCCTGCTGAGTTTATAATGTTTAATTTAAAAAGCTGGAAGTGTAGCTCGAACCCTGAAAGTCAAAATGCATTTATTCCTTACTTACTCATTACCCTCCGAAGAAGAGCTGCAGCTCAGCAGACAGAGAGGGACTTCTGTGAACACTGCATTTGTCACCTGTGACTAATTTAATTCAGCAAGCTCTAAACCACCGCCATTACATTACATTACATTACGTTACATTACATTATATTACATTACATTACAAACCATTACAGCATCATCAGGGCAACTTATATTAACTGAAGCCAACTGACAGCCTCTTCATCCTAAAGAGGACAAATATAAGCCTTTTACTTCAGCTCAGCAGAACTCATAGTTCATCCTAACAAGAGGTAATGAATCCCAGCAGGTGTCAGTGAACCCAAGCTCTTAAAATACTCATTTAACCCTACCTCAGCTGGTAATCAAAGTTTTGAGGGTGAGGCTAGGCTGAATTTCTCTTTTCTGTCCTTCTCTGGAGTAGTCCTATGAAGTGGCCTTGGACTCTATCTTCTCAAGAGCCTAAGTGCTGCTAATGAAAACCTCTAGGAGATTTTACTCATGCTGCTGCTAGAGCTGTGACTTTGAAGACCTCACTCTTAAGAGCTAGAAATGTACAAGCTAATTGGATGTGCTGGGCTGTGATGCCCCAAAACCCCAGGACAGCCAGTTCCCCTAACAGTGCATGTGAGAAGGTGAAGTGAACCCATGCCAGGCTGCCTGTCTTGGACAAGTGGAAACACTGAAGATAAGGCTATTTCCTTCTTGAGGCTTTCTGAAGTGGCTGTTAGGAAAATTTCTCTTATGCAGTCATTCTCTTGAACCCAGTCTCTTAATAACCTTCTAAAACAAACTGAGGAGGATTTTTATTCACTATCTCCATGTGTGCAAGGTAGGAAAAGTTAGTTAATTGCCAGCATACCAGAGGATTCCATCAGAGGAATCCTCTACACCAAGGTCTTCCATCAGAGCAGAAGGCACTAACCATGCAAAACCTCCAGTGGGAAGGATCCTAGCAGTCCTCTTCTCTCCTCCAGTGAAAGAAACTGTGCTTAAACATTCCCCAGTAATTAAATATGCTTATGACTCTTAAAACATTTAAAGTTCCTTAAGGGAAGAAGGTGTGTGGAGGCACTATATGATCCACTGTATTTGTTATGTTTGGGGTTATGTTATATTTTTATGTAATGGTTTGAACCTTATCTTTTCCTCCCTGCACTGTGTCCTTAGAACAAGGCTGTGGACACTCTTTTTCTCCAAATAAAATAATAGTTTAGGAAACAGAACAGTGTTTGTCAGAAAGAATGAGGGTAGAGACTGAGGGTGCCAGCACGCTGACTTGTACCACTTTAGGACACTTTAGGAAATCATCCCTCCTGTCAAATACTGGATCAAATTTCAGCAAGAGTTCCATTCTCTCCTGTGGTTTCCACAGGGCCAAATAAAGCAAGAGTTCCTTGAGATTGAGGGCTCATCATGCCCTCCAGCAAGGAGAGGATGGGAAAGACCCATCGATAGGAAATGGATAAACCTCAGATTGAGCAAGTTGCCAACATACTCTTGAATGTGCCGTGGAGCACAGCTGTGGGATTGTGTAGGTGTTGACATGGCCAGGGACAGACCAAATGGATGATCTGATAATCTGCAACTTAAATTTAGCTGCAATTCCAGAGGGATAGTCTGATAGCCTGCTTCCTAAGACATTTCATTTACTGGACTTCAAAGATCCCCCCAGGCACTGGAGTTGCTTTCTCTGAGGGTATATTGTGCCACACCTGCATTTCAGGCAGTTGGTGTTTAGTCCCCCCTCACTGATTCTGCCCCACATCTTCTGTTCCCTGGCTGAGGTGGGAGACTTGAGTGTAGAACCAATTCTTTATCTCTGCCTAAGAGAAGCTTCTAAGTATAATCTAACTTAAATGCCTGCCTGTAGGGCAGGCTGCACAGCTGAACTTGCCAAACATGGAGAAGCTAAACAGGCACCAAACCCTTGCCTCATTTCTGGGTGAGGCCCTCGGATAGCTTCTGAGCTTCTCAAATCTCTGCATTACAGGGAGTCTGCACATCTCTCCAGCAACTGAAATCTTGAGCAGGAAAGCAGGGTGGTAGCAAAAGACTGAGCTAACACATCGTGAAGCCAAAGGAAACTGAGTGTCAGAAGCACAGCTTTGAGTCTAGAAACATAATCAAAGCCTGGGGAAGACTGGCAAATGCTGGGGTCAGCAGTTTAAGTACAGAGCAAAGCTGGACAGTCCCTGAGCAAAGCACCAGGCACTGCCCAGACCAAACCAAAGACCAGTGTCTGCTGAGCAGCTCAGGAGACATCAACTGACTCCTTCCACCAAAGCACAGGCACAAAATGGAGTTGCCTTCACTGCAAAACCCCCTGATCAAAACTGTATTGTGCAGCAGGATTTCTGCTTCACCTTGGTATCACATGCACCAATCCTCTGCAAAACTACTGATCCAATTCCTACACCACTGTGTTACTGCAAGGGAAGAGCTGGGTGTGCTCAGGATAAGAAGAGCTGCAAGGTTCACACTTCCCAAAACCATAACTGACAGCAGATGCATTATGGCATTTCTGTAAGAATATAAATATATAATGAGGATTTCCCCTGAGAGGCCATATTTTCATTTATTTAGGAAACAAGTAAGTTGAAATATGATAGAATCTCTCCATACCACAGATGCTTCAGAAGTTGACAGTACAGATTTCTCAGAAGTGCCACATTCAGAGCAAATTAATTTCGGTCTTGAAAGCCAATTTTGAGACAACTCTCCCAGACACAAGGTACTGGCTGAGGAAACAGTGAAACAGAAAATGAGACACTAGGCATTGTGTGACATCAGGAAGCGTATTTCTGTTTATTTGCCTTTCTTCAAGAACTCTAAGTCACCATTAGGCAAAAGAGTGCATACAAGGATGTACAAGAAAAAGATTAAAAGAGACTTTTTTATTATTGTATTCTGTGGCATGAAAGCCCAAAGCCTTTTGTGTTTCTTTATTTGTTTTTTAAAGGACATGTTTCTACTCTGGCTGAGGTGTTACAGTTCAGAGAACAACCTACCATAACCACAACCTCTTTAGAAAATCAGAAGTGAGTAAAGCTATTTGCTGAGCTGTTTTCCTGAACAAACACTGCCAGCTGCACTAATAGTATTTTACCAGACACTTGTGAGTTTGTGAACTCCTAAGTTTATAAAGAAATATTAAATCCATCTGCAGGGTGACAGGGATGGGGAAAAGCAGTTGGAGATGCTTCCCCCTCAGCAGATTCCCACCTGCTATAAACAAACGGTGTTTGTTCAGTACAGCCACGATGACCTGGCAAATCTGCCTTAAATCTGTCCAGGCATGGATGGCTTGTCCAAAGTCTGACACACTGTCTTAGTAACTTTCATATATTATATAAAACCCCACAGTTTGTCTCCTAATATCCTTCACACAATGCTCTGTCTGTTCACATCCACATTGTATGCTGATGAATTGGAACAGCCTCGGCCAAAATCAATGAAAATGCCTTCAGAATCAGAGTCGATGGACTCCAAAATCTGATCCACTATGTTCTCAGGGCTGGAAGAGGGAACTGGAAGTAAGGAAGTGTCTCTGTCTAGCTCAAAAGACCTGTGCGGGTCGCCATTTGAGTGGAAGAGTCCTTTCTGTTGCTCAGCTGTGCTGAGTTTGCTGGCACACTGCACTGACCCAGTGCTGGGCCTCTCCTGGTCTCCTGGCAGTGAGCTTTTCATGATTGTCATGGAGCTCTTGGAACCGTTGTCCATGATGGTGGTAAGGTTGGAGTACCCCTGGAGCTCCAAGCAGGAGGTCATTTCTGAGACGGAGTGCCTTCGGATGCCGGTTCCGTTGGCAGCTATGCTCTCAGTTTCATACTCGGCCACCGGCGTCAGCAGTGGATTGTTGTAGCTCTTTGATCTCACCACGGGGTTCTTGGCAAGGATGTCACCCGACTTGGAACGTCTGAAGAACCGCTTCTCTGTAAACAAACATCCAGAGTAGTATCTGCAAAGTCTCCTATTATGGTACTAATAATTATGAGTGTTCAAAAGAAATGTGAAGTCCTGATTATTCATAAGCTTTTCTTGAATGAAACTTTTCTAGAAAAAACATTTTGCTGATTTTGTAGATTCACAGGCTTCAGATTTCCTACATTTCTTTAGCATACTGAAGACCCCAAAACTATCTTTACAAATAATAACTGAGATTCCCTTATATTCACACAACTTCACCAGCTGAAAAAAAAAACAGTAAATACAGTGAGAGAGGTGATAAACAGTTGTAAATACTTCCTTTAGACAAGAACAGAAAGTGCAATTCTGTTCTTTTTCAGGCTATAAATGTTTTTACTCATTTCTAGTAGCTGAATTGTAACTTTCCCATCCTCGGAAAATAAAGTCTCTTCAAATTTGGAGCATGAGGATTAAACCAGGCAGTTTTTCTACTAATTCTGGAATAACTTTCAAAGTTCAGAGACCAGATGGGGGAGACCACCAAGAGTGATTGAAAATGTTAACTAGAGGACAGTGCCCAGAGAAACCTCTTTTTGGGAGAGCAAATCTGCCTTAACTCCTGCAGTGATTGCCTGAATGCTGTTAACCAAGTGGGATTTTCCCAAAAAATAAGCAGCAGATGGCAGCAAGTGAGCAGAGAGCAGCCTCTCTGGCAGTAGTTTAGCATTGGAATGTCCTGGCAGTGTGAATAAAGTGGCCATCATGAGCAAAACTACCACCACTCAAACTCTGTGCAGGTCTCAGTGCTCAGATTCACTCCTGCTGTCAGAAGAAAAAGTGGTGTGAATAATAGGTCTCACTTTTGAAGCTTTCTTTCTGCTACTCTCACTTTGCCATCCCATGAAGGAGGCACAGCTGGACCAGGGGATCAAATTACTCTCTGGAAGTCAACTACAGCCACTGCAAATAAACTGTCTGCTTTAAATCAGGATGCTGGTATATGTTCCCTGCAATTGCAATTGCAAACTCTGCAATTTCCTATACATATTCCAATCTCTTAAAATTATGCTATTGTGCAATTATGTGCTTACCTGGACACAAATTCCAATTATAAGCTGTACTACTAAAAAAGCCAATTTCTGTATTTAGGATTGTATTTTGCAGCTGTGTCTGCCTCAGTAGTGAAATAATCTGATCCAAGTTCATTTTTTGACTTTTTCATTGTTAGGAGTTTAAGCTGGTACTCAGAAAAGGTTCCTAAGGCTATGAACTCTGGTAACAACATGCAACATGCTAGCAAAATAGTTGAAGAGAATTAGATGCATTAGTTTAAAAGAAGTAGCCACTTACACACTCAGCTCCCTTGGATCCAGGTTCAGTGATTACAGTGAGACCATTTCAGGAGTATTGCTGCATCTACAACCCAGACCGCAGCAAGAGGAAGTGCCCAGCCCACCAAAACCTTCCTTTCTTCTGTAATCATGTAATCAAGACATTTATTTGCTAACAATTTGTTTCACTGATGCTTTATTCTCTTTGGGTGCATTTTTTCTATCTTGACATACAAAACATTGTATTTAGAAAATGTCAGTTTGAGGGTCCATTTAAATGCTTGTGGCCTTTTAATGGCAAGCAATGAATACAAAGTGGTAATCCTGAACCATTTTCCATAAATAACCAGCCTCTATTTAGTCACATAAAACTCATTTGTTTCTTAAACATCTGCTGCAACACAACCATTTTGCCATTCAGCTCCAAGGGAAAATCAACTACTTTACTGACCACTGACAAGCAAACAGACTGAATTGTGTGCAGAGAAAACATGCAGTTGAACTTATCTTCCTTCCAGTCTGCTCTATTTAATCAGACCATCCCAGTATTTACAATAAAATATTAAGGTACTACCACATTTCATTTTTCATTTACACTGGTAGTAACCCCCTTGTATTTTCAACAGATTGCATTGCTATGTAGGATATTCTACCTTCATCCTGGCTAAATCTTGCCATCACGGAAGTCACCAAAGGCTTCAGAGCTCTAAGAATCAGAAATTAAGTTGGAGGGAACCCAAGCTGCTACCAGGCCAGCCCATGTTTCCCCCTTGCTCCTTTATGGATGCTGATGTACGTGACAGGTAAAAAATGTCTCAGCAGGAAAGATTCAATAATCTTCAGAGCAATTCATGTGAAATCAGAGATTTTTCCTTCCACGTAATATGAATTCTCCCTGCTATATAAGACCCATTCTGTATTTCTTATCTCCATCGGAATGGAGAACAGCTTATTACCTTCTACTCTGCAGAAAGCCTTTACATGCTTGAAGGCTTATGTGTTAGTCTTCTCTGAGACAAATTCCTACTCTCTTCCCTAATTTTAACAGCCTTGTATGATCTTTGTGTACTAATGAACACTAATGAAAATGAACTACTGAGTACTTTAGAAATGGCTTCTTGCTTCTTCCTCTCACTGTCCATAAAGCATCCTGTGTTAAAGCTCTCTTGTTAAAAGGTAGAATGGAAATGCTAAACACACTCTAGATTCATTTTACTGATATTTTTATTACTGAGCACTTTTATGATGATCTGTTTGCATCTTCTGCCACTGCAAGTTTCACTGTGACTCTGCACCTTGCATGGTCTTAGAAGAGAAGCCTGATGTGCTCATGTAATCACTGGCAGTCACCTCTTGTGCAAGCCCTGGGCCCTACATGGAGCAAGGTTTTGGGAAGTCCCCTGTGCTGTGCCAAATGGAGTCTGTGTTGTTCTTACCCAAGATACAGGCAGAGTGCATGAAGGGTCCGTCACTGGAATACAGACCGTACGTGCCCAAGTAAGGAGAAACAACTTTCTGGATCAGGGATTCCAGTTTCAAATAATCTTCAGAGACACCTTTTGATTCATGAACCCCCTGAAAAAGAGGAAATACCCAAGATGAGCACTGTCCCCTCCAATCACAAGGTCTCCTGGCTCACCAGGACAACCAGAGAAGGACAAGCATTTTCACTGAGTGAAAGCAAAGATGCCCTGCAATGTGATCCAGGTTTGCTGGTACAGCTGATTCCTCTTCTGTAAAGCCAAGAGATGTGAATCAGACCAGAGCTACTGCCAGGACATTTAAATCCAGGAAACTACATCCTACTTAGTGCACAGCATGCAGGGAAGGATAGAGGACATGATCTGTAGAGAGGAATTAAAAACATCCCTGGACTTTTTGCTATTGCAATCTTACAGTGACTTCCTGAATTATTGCATCTGGTACCACAAGGTGTCACTGCCATCTTGGCAATACCAACAGCATTAAGAAAAAGAAACTAAGACCCTCAGAAATATTTCTTCCAGGATATTTTCAACAACCAATATTTACAGTAAAGAAGTTTGTTCTCTTTCCATCTCCTGGCATCTATAATTTTCAAGGTAAAAGTCACATTATAATTAGCATGGTGAGAATCACCCACAGGCAAAATGTTTAGCCTTTAGCTGTCAACTCTGCACTTCCACCCACAAGCAGACTTGTTAGGCTGCAGAGGTGACAGAAGAGCCTTTGCAGAGTTGTATTCTCCCTTCAGCTTACAGTTGCAGAGTGTGTGCTCCTGTGTGGTCTGAGCAGAGCCCTGTACACTCTTGAGTAGGATACCTCTTGCAATATGGAGCAAATTCACATTTTCCACGTGCTCAACACATCATGCTGCAGAATTAAGATCCTAAATGCCATACTCAGCAAGAACTCTGCCAGAATTTAGGAGATTTCATAACGTGTTCCTGAGCTACTGTAAAAAGAAACTGATTGGGATGAAAACCTCTGGAGAGCAATATAAAGACCAGATGAGTAAAGTTGCAACACTTCCTTCAGCGTGTGAAAGGATCCTGACGTTCAGGATGTGTTCACAGCTCAGTATGACTCACCAGCCAGAGTCTAGAGGGACTCTCAGATGTGTTTCTGAATGGATGACTCTACCCCCTGGTTGCTGCACTGCCTCATAACTTGATAAAAGTTTATGAATGGAAAATGAATAATGGCTAACAGAGAATTCAAATTTGGACAGAATTTGAATTTGGACAGAGTTTAAATTCCAGTTCAGCAGGTTTTGAATAACAAATAACAATCTTTGCTGATGTGCTATGTCCTGAAAATCTTTGGGACAGCCACAAATACAAATTTGAACACAAAGGCATATCCAGTGGATCCAAAAGTTTGCAAACATCAGAGGAACAGCAGAATGAGCCCACAGTTATTCCACCAGGCAAAATTAACATTGGAATAATTCAGAAGACTTATTGAAGGTACACGTTTTATTTCCAAGTCATTACTGGCCTATTGAGATCTGTTCCAGGGCTTCTTGCTGGGATTTAGTCAAACCCTCAGAAAGGCAACACGCCTGCTACCTTACTACATATTTGCAAACCCATCATGAGCACATCAGGCAAAGGCCAGGGCTTAGGACATCCCGCATCAGGCTCCCACACTAAATACCTCTGGAACTGGTCTCCTAAACATGACATATATGAGTGACAGAAGCCAGTGATATTTAGCATTTCCCATACTCAGGCTTTGCTGTAGAGCTTTATTTACTTTTCTACCATTTTAGCATTTTTTATATTTGTGAAAGACAAGTAGCTAAATATCAGCTGTGGGTAAAGAACCCTGTTGTGTCACACGGTGGGGAACTGTGAGTTCTTTTAAAAATGGATGGTCTAGAACGAAATAGAGTGAACTGAGACAACGTCATATCTGTGAACTGTTTCTTGGTAACCAAAACCAAGAACAACAAGAAAAGAAGTTGCCCTACTAAAGAGGGCTACAAAAGACAGAGAAGGAGGAGGGAAAATGGAAAAGGAATGGGGGGAAAGAGAGAACGAGAGGGAGAGGGGAGACAGAGAGAGAAAGGGGCACTACCACCAGCAGGACGGAGTGGCTGTTGAGGTCCAGGCAGCGGGGTATGAGCTGTGTCTGCTGGAGAGCCTGCACAGCTCCCAGAGAGGCATGGCCCCACAGGCATGGCTCCCCTGCCATGGCCCCACAGGTGCGGCTCCCCTGCCACGGGCGGCCGGACACACCGTGAGTGCGTGGGCGCTGGGAATGGAGCTGCAGAACCCGGGACACGGTCACTGGCCGAATTGGAGGCAGGCAGGGCTGGACGCAGGTGCTCAGGCAGGGACACAGGGACAAAGCGGCAGGGCAGTGGCCAAGGACACAGGGAGGCAGGACAGACGTGAGGGCAAGCAAGTGCCAGCAGGGGCAGGAGAGCCAAAAGGCAGGCTGGAGACAGGGAAAAAAGGATAAAAAAGCATACTAGGGCCAGGTCAAAGGAGCAGACCTCAGCAGGCTCCTCAGCAGGAGCCAAAGCAAAACCACAAGACTCAAAAGGCCCCCAGACTCAAAAAGCCCCTGAGTCCCCAAGCCCCAAGAAAACAAGTCTGGAAAGGCCCCCAGAGCTGGTGATGCAGTTACTTTTATACCTCCTGGCCCCTCACCAAATCCACCTGCTGGCAGCAGACCACTGGCCCAGTCCAGCCTTCCACTGCGGTCCATGGGTGGAGACCTTTAGCCAGCTGATCGGAGAAGCATCTCTGGGGAGTGCTGTGTCTCCTGCTGTCCCATGTGAGCTCTGAAGTGGATGCCTTGCCAAGTCCCCCTAGAGACAAGGCTTTCGTCCATCTTCTACTAGTTGTCTCATGTACGTGGCACGTGTGCACCCTCTCCCCCACATGCCTCTGACAATCAGCGTGGAAACAAATCAAAACTAAATTGGCTCCTCACAAACCCCAGTAACTCACTAGTGCCACACTGCTCACAAACCTTCTCTTACCACCATCAGAACTGTATGAGTAACAGAAGTGTCCTTGCCTGGCGGCACCTTAACACTGTCTGATTTCCTATCAGCCTTCAGGTCTGAAGAGTTCTTTTGGTTTTGAATTGTATGTTCTGATGAACTCCTCAAAAGCCAGAGCTATATTCTGCATGGACAGCTGCTCTTGCAGGAATGCAAGGAGACTTCCAGCAGCTCTGCTGGGCTGGGATAGGCTCCTGTGGTAAGATGAGAGGATGGAGACTCGACCCCCAAGCTACAGCCACTGGGACAACTCTCCATCATGGGGCCAGGGAGCTGTGCAGGGCACAGACTCACCTCATCCTCAACACTGCTGTCCTGCAGCTGCTGTACCTGGAGAGCCCACTGGCTCTCTGTTCCTGAGAAACACTCTCTTCTCTCAAAAACCCAACTCCCTCACCACCTGCATCTGCTTCTTCTTCAGTCTTGCCCTCAACCTTCATTTCTGCTCTCTCAAAGCATCGTTAATCTCCACCTCTTTTTCATTACAGCATCTTTTAGTTGCCATCTTAGAGGTGTAGAGGCCACTGAATTCTACCATTACAGTGTAAAACCACTCAGTATTGACACAGCCTTCTATTAGTTTTAATCCTCAGTTCTGCATTCCAAGGGATACTTTTTAAAACATACTGAAAACTCATAAAATATGTGGTGTTCACTGGAGCCAGTGCTGACTTCTGCACTGTGCCTTGGCACAAAAACGCTCTATCACCTGTGACAGCTCTCCTGCATTGACCATTGTTCAAAGGTTGATGGAGCAACCTCCTTAAACCTTTTACTTGCTGTGGAGCTTCTGTCAGAGCAGGAGCATAACAGGGTGAAGATCGTGTCCTGACTCTGCGAAACACTGGTTGATACTCAATGACAAACATCCTCTGGGCCTCTATGTTACCAAATACAAGTACATGCCAAAGTTTAGCAAGGACAATTTCAGCTTTCCCAATCTAAACTTTCCATATGATGTAATGACACTGTCACTTATTTATTAATCACTCCAGCCCACGTAGCCTAGAAAAGTGTCTGCTGGCTCAGAGCAAGCTTCAGGAGCCTGGAAGAAGCTTGTTTTGATTTAGATGCCAGGCCCAAGACTGCGTTTGAACCCCTGTCTCCCCACCAGAGGTTTCTAACCCATCCCCTGTGCCACATGTGCAATGCCCTGTTTGCATAACACAAAATTCAGCAGAAAAGCACTTCTGATAGAAGCTTAAGAATGGAGGAAAGTATGTAAGTATTATAAATGTTTCATATATCTGTATGTAAAGATAGATAAGTAGATAGCTAAATATGTATAGACATCTGTACACCTATCTACATTGGTATCTATATGAAGTCCTTTTTAGACCCTTCCCCAAATTTGTAAGTGATTGGTGGTTATAGAGGCAAACAAAGTGAACTTTGAAGTTAAGCTAACTTGGATGGTTGTGTCACAACAGTTTCTGAGAAAATGATGACAGGATTTAAAAGTCACCAATAGTAATAATAATAATGATAATGAAGTATTTTGCTGTTATTTTGGCAGCTTATGCTTCTTGTTGTACTTACTGCTCGATGCCTTATTATTTCAGTATTTCACTATGAAGCAATAAAGCAAAAGTCATAAGGCTGGCTGCTTAGCTTACAAGAAGCTCTATCACAATTTGGAGAAAAAATAAAACTTGGAGCATTATCAGTAAAACAGAAATTCTACCCATATCTTTATTGCAATATTTGCTCTGCAGACCTGCAAAAACTTATTTTAAAAGATAACTGTGACCTTTCATGAACCCAATCTCATTTTAGCAGAAAAGTTTCAAGCTTTTCTGTGACTGTGACATGCATCTACTAAATTCCTTTCAAAGGCCTTGCCTGACCTATTTATTTTGCAATTGAGAGCCAAAATAGCTCAGTATCAAATATCTGCAAGCACCTTAGTACTTTTGGAAGAGTGGAACCGCTCAATCAAATCCTCACGCTGATCACACTGCTTCAAAATGCAACAAGGGTCACGTCATAATGTCTCCATTTGGAAAGGATTATAATGTAAAATTATGACAAGAGCCTGCCCTACTCTGAAGGCATGGGGATAATGGGGATTTGAGTCCTGAATATGTAACTACTGTCACAAATGGAAGACATCTATCAAGAACAGAGACATGCATTACTGCATGAGATACAGTACCCAAGTCCCAAACTTCATTAACCTTAATTAAATGGTTTTGAAACCAAAATTTTTCTGTAGTAGTTCAAATGCATTAAAAGGGCCCTATGCATGAATAGTTTTGATATGTAAACATGCAAGCACTCCCAGAAGGGCCACATCCTTGAAGACTACAGGTTATTTATGTATTTACTTTATGAAGACACTGCCCCATCTGCTGGATCAGCCATGCACACGGGCCCCACTGCTACTCTTGAGTGTGGCACTGGAATAAAACTTTTCTTGTATTTAGGAACAAAACCCCATAAGTCAAATCCACTATCATACCAGCAAGTAGGGATGCACCAAACTGCTCAGGTTTCCATCCCTGTTAATTCTGTAAACTGACCATGAACTCCTACTGAGCTTTTGAAGGGTACAAGGGCTTCTTGTGCAAGCACAAAGGAAAGAATAAATGAGTAAACAGGTATGTTCAGAAGAATAGGTGGGAGATTTGTATCTAAGCACATAAGGCCACAGCCTCCTTTTTCAATATGTACAATCATAGAATCAGAGAATGGTTTGGGTTGGAAGGGACCTCAAAGCTTATCTCATCCCATCCCCTGCAGGGACACCTTCCACTAGACTAGGTTGTTCCAAACCCCATCCAACCTGGCCTTGGACAATTCCATGGGTGGGGCAGCCACAGCTTCTTTGGGCAACCTGTGCTAGGGTCTCACCACTGAAACAGGGAAGAATTTCTTCTGTATATAGGATTTTTTTAAGCTTTAAAGTCCTAAAGCAGAGGCCACCTCAGACAGGCATTTACAGATGTAAAGAGTCCTTCTCAAAAATAACCTTAAAACATGTTCAATATTCATTAACCTTTTATATGCTGTGTTGGAACCCAGAATGTCCCTTGGACACTCTTGGATGTTCCGGGCCCAGGTCAGAAGCATTTGAGACCCTGGAATGCAGCCACAGACCCCTGTGGCTTTGAACTCGATCCATGGAACAATTTACCAACCTTGCAGGAAGAACAAGAAATCACAAAAGTTTAGATATTATAGTAGAAGTAGTCACAAAGTGAAGGGAAGAATTTTTGAGTGCTGTACAGGGGGGTTTTAGGCCTTGTACAGAGGGGTCTGAGTTTTGTACATGGGGGTCAGAGGTTCTAAGATGGAAGGATTTGAGTGTGCCCTGTCCTCTTTCTTTCTCCTTCCTAACCTCCATGTTCATGGTGATGTTGGCACTCACAGATTGGTTTAGAGTAGAAAGTCACTGTTCAATATAGGTGATAGGCATTGGGGAAAAACCATAAACATTTAACACGTAATGTATGATATGAAAGAGGGCACCAGCCCCCTGGGAGTCAGTGTGTGCCTTTGCCTGACTGCTGAACAGACCGCAGCAGCTCAGGCAGAAAATCTTTTAGATAATACACATTAAACTACCTTGAGACTGGACGACTGAAGACTACTGAGTCTTTCTTTGGAGGCACGGGTTGGAGGAGAGACTTTTCCATCTTTCAGGGTCACCCCAATCTGGGGGTGAGCCCTGTCAATGCTGTTCACCAAATATAGAGTGCTTTGAAGAATTTTTAATGAACACAAATTTTAACAAAAAATACTGCTAAGCCATTATTAACATTGTATCTATGCACAGGCTACCTGACTTGTACAGCTGCCAGAAACCTAAATGCTTCTGATAACATTTGCCACAATTTTCTTTAAATAAATGAATTTTTAAAAATCATCAAATGTCCTTGTTTTATTTTACCACGGAAACGAAATAAGCACAGTCACAAGTCTGCGCTTCTGTTTCCTATTACATTAATTTTTCCCACCCTATTCTTCCCTCAAAGCAGTGAACATGCAGGCAAGTAATCCTGCCATTGCTCCAACTCAGTGGAGGATACAAACCTGCCTGCAGCCTCTGTCCCTCTGCAACTACGTGGCCGTTGCTGCACCCAGGCTCTTTATTCACCATTACAACATAAATACTTTCTTTTTTTTCTTTTAAAAAGACACCTAACATTTCACCAGATGGCATCAGCACTTCCAAGTGACTGTAAACCAGGCTGCCCAAGCCCAGCCCATTGGGGAGCTGCTCTGACTGTGAGTCACAAAGGAATCCAGAAATTAATCACCTGCCTTATACCACTTCTCACCTGGTCTTGGCTACTTCCTTTCCTCAGGCTCTGGTAAGACACGCAGACATGATGCAATGCCCCAAAGACAATGACAGCCATGAAAAACTATTTAGGCTGCTGATAGTTTGGTCCATATCATTAGACAGTCGGACTGAATTAGGACACAGAATTTTAGGCTCCCCACACTCTTCTAAGCAGAGGTAGGGTGTGTTATGTTCCTGTCTTGTGGAAACCTGGCACATGGCAGAATGGGAGTTGGGTTTGTGCATCCTTTGCTGCTTATTCCTCTCCTTACCCCAAAAAACTGGACGTGAAGCTGCAAATCTTTTTACCTGTATTAGGGAACAAAGAGGTGGCAAATCCCCACCATTAATAGCCTGCACAGACAGACCAATAACGAAATACAACTGTACTGGGTTTGCATGGCAAAGCTTTGGTAGCAGGGTGGGGGGTACAGGGGTGGCTTCTGCAAGAAGCTGCTGGAAGCTTCCTCCATGTCTGGCAGAGACAGTCCCTGGCAGCTCCAAATATGAATGTGCTTCAGGACAAGGCTGAGCCAATTAGAAATGGTGGTGATGCCTCTGTGAGAATGTATTTCAGGAAAAAAAAAAGTTTTTGCACAGTTGTAATTGCAGCCAGAGAAGAGTGGAGTGAGAGTATGTGGGACGAACAACTCTGCAGAAACCAAGGTCAGTGAAGAAGCAGGGGAGGAGGTGTTCCAGGCACTGGAGCTGGGATTCCTCTGCAGCCCATGGCACAGGGCATGGTGAGGCAGCTGTGCCCCTGCAGCCCATGGAGATCCATGGGGGATGCAAAGATCCACCTGCAGCCTGTGGAGGAGACCCCTGCCAGAGCAGGGGGATGCCTGAGAGGAGGCTGTGACCCTGTGGGAGGCCTGTGGAAGGAGGGGCCCGTGCTGGAACAGCCTGTCCCTGAAAGACCTACCCATGGTAGGGTGATCCATGCTGCAGCAGTTTGATGGGAAGCGTTGCCCATGGGATAGACTCACACTGCAGCAGTTCACAGGGATCTGTTGCCTGTGAGATGGACCCATGCTGGAGAAGTTCATGGAGAACGGTCTCCCATGGGAGAGACCCCATGGTGCAGCAGGGGAGCGACTCCTTTCCTTGAGTAGCAGGAAAAACAGTGGGTGATGAACTGAGCATAACCCCCATTGCCTGTCTCCCTGCACAGCTGGGGTAGGAGGTAGAGCTGGGAAGGAAGGGTGTGGGAAGATGATGTTTTTTATGTTTTATGTTATTTCTCATTATCCTGCTCTGATTTTGTTAGCCATACATTCAATTAGTATGTCTAATTAGACTCTCTTTTGCCTGTGATAGTATTTGATGAGTGATCTCTCCTGGTCCTTATCTCAACCCTTTTTTTGTATTTTCTCTCCCCTGTCCAGCTGCAGAGATGAGTGATAAGAGAGGCTTTGGTGGGCGCCTTGCATCCAACCCACTACATGGGAGCCTGCTCCTGGATCATGGAGCAGCTTCTGCCCCACTGCTCTGGGAATTACAGCCTGTTCACAAGTACTTGCTAGCACAGCACTATGTAGAACAAAGATGAAATTTTCTTCTTAAGTACTTCTGGTAGCCACCAGCAGAAGAATGGTTTATTCACCACCCCATCCAGCTGCCTTGAGATGTTGGCAATTGGTGGGTTACACTGATGGAAAAGATATTTACCCTAAAAATCCTGCAATGCACTAGACCAGAGAACTAAGTACAGAACTCACAAGAGCTGGAGACAGAAGAGCTACAGCTAAAGCTATCACATCCTCTGGTCATCATGCACACCCTAAAGGATGTCTCATATATGGCAAGAGACCAGAAACAAGCCTGGCTGCTGGCTGTTCTTGCTACCCAGCTGATTTTCACTGATGTTTGCCTTACATAATTCCACTTCAGGGCCTTAGCTTGATTTCCATCTGGCCATCACTCTCTCATGCCTGATTCCTTCAGTTTTAAACCTCTGCTTCATCCTTTTGACATCTGCTGTTTTGTAATACCCCACACCCATCCCGAGCTCCTCTTTCAGTCCCTGGGCAAGACCCCTATCATCTGCTGAGCTCCTCTGCCACATAAGCCTCTCTGCATTCACCTTCACCAGAGGCTGCTTCAGTTCTGGCTGGACAGCTGCACACACATTGCCTCAAGTAACTTCTCACTCATCTGTGTATGAATATAATCATAAAACACTATTAATAAACACCCAAACTGCTTTTAATTGACCAGCAGTAACTCAGTGTTTTGCTCAGTACTTATAAAAAGGTCACAGTTCTGTGTTTCCCAGTTCTGACTAATAGTACCCACCACCTGTAACACCTAGAAATGGCAGTATTGCTCAGCTGCTTTTCACATCCCTCTTTAGCACAGGCTATTAAGAGACCATTTACCTAATAAATTATACATTGAAAAGTATCTCTAGGGTCTAAAGGTACCTTAAAAACTGGACACAATGGAGGAACTACTTCTGAAACTTGCAGATGTGCTAATTAAAGGCTGGAGCACTCACCTTGAGCTTTAACACTTCAGCTGATCAGCATGTGTACATGAGTAAGTATTGGTGCAAAGGATTGTCTTCTGCTTCAACTGACAAACTGCTGGACAGCTTTTAAATGAAAACATAAAAAAGAATAAAATAAAACATAAATAAAATCTGTACTCCTCCAGACTCAGGGGAACAAACAAACCAGACCTGGACCCAAACCCCAGGCCCTGCCAGTAACAGAAACAGCACTAAGAGACGCACAGCATGGCTTGGTGCTTAGGTTACCAGCTTCTGAACTCAGGAAAGAAAGGAGGAAAAGGCAAACTTCTGGATTATTTAACAAAGTAATTTCAGCAATAATCACTCTTGGTAAGTTAATGGAACAGAGGAGCAAAGTCCTCTGCCCACAGACAAGAAGTGACTGTGTATGGCTCAGCTCATGGCCACATAACACACTCTGGACCTCAGTCTGCTGGAGCATCCTCTGTATGGGGACATCAGGGGTAACCTTGATGGCTGGACTCACCCTTGTCTACCAACAAAATGCTGAAATAGTCCTGACCTGGTGGTATGTGAAAGGAAACACTGCCAGAAGCATTTACAGGATCAGTTATGAAAGCAAAGTGAGGTCCTGGCCTCATGTACTGCCCTGTTTTAACCACACAGGCAAACAACTAAGAAATGGAATTGTTTTCTGCTTAAGAGCAGCAAATTCCTTGGAGAAAAGGAAAACTCAATATGACAAAAAGAAACACTAAGGCAATGGTGATAATCTGACACATACTGGATAACAATCGTTGCCCAAACGCTCCCAGAAAAATGGAAAAGTGGAAATTAAAAGTCACAAGGCAGATGCAGAATAATATCCCTTGTGAAAATACATTATTCAGCCAACACTGGTGGCGGAGACTTTTGGTGCAGTGCAATCTGCACACCCTGGTGACCACATAAACAGCAAGATGTGCTGCTTGGCATAGCCAAAGAGAGAGCAGCAGCCTTGCTTGTGAGGCGTTTGGAAACCAGTGCCCTTACAAGTCAGGACTTGTTATCCCACTTTCACTGCATCACAACCTTCTGAACTTGAGTAACACAGACCAACCCTGCCTCAGGGCACACAAGAAATCACTATGGGGACGAGCTGGAGACAAATGGGTCACTAGTCCTTGCCACATGCATCACCAATGGCACAGTATATGCTCCCAGTTACACTGTGGGTCACATTCTGGATGGAGATCTGCAGTCCATCTTCCTTAGAAGAGACAGATGCACACACTTTACAGCCAATCATCCAATTTGCACTGATCTTCAAGACAAAATCACAGACTACTCACAGACAAACCTATGGCAACGAAGTTACGTTATGGTTTACTTAGTGGAGAAGAGGCCTCAGGAGTTGTCGCCAGCTATGTACAGCTTTTGTTTGCTCTACAGCACTGTTTCATTGTCTAACCCATCCAGCATATGCTCTGGACGAGACCACGGTGGTTCTTGGAGCAGCAAGCGTTGCCCAAGAGCTGAAGCCTTCCTCTAGCCCACAGCAGCTGTTCAGGAGCTGCTGCTCTTACTGCACCACAGAGCATTGTCCTGAAGTCTCCTGCTCACATGCCCTCCATCTTCAGTGGCCATGCACAGCACTCTAAGGAAAAGCTCAAAGATCTCGCTCTTATACCCACTGTAGGAACTCACACACAGGAAGGAGGACGTACTGGGCTCTCTCACCTCCAATGCCCACTTTGTTCCCAGGATGTCAGTCCTGCAGAGCAAATCCCGCAGTATTATACAAATTTATAAAGCAGTATTATACTCCATTTGTGTAGCAACATCTGGCCTCCATTTACACATGCACACAATGCAAACTGATGAGTAAACTCATGGAAGTATTAATGTGATAATGGATTCTTCTCAGCTTTGGTAACTTGACACAAAGGATAATGCAATGCATAGAAAACAGCCATGCCGTTTCAGACCTAAAAGTTAACTAAATTCAACATTTTCTTGCTAACAATGGTAGCAGGAGAAGTGCACAGGCAAAGAAAGGAAATAGGGCAAGCTCAGTGCAGGCTTTCTTAGAGGATATGCAGGTGCTTCTAGCGAACAGGGATGAAAAACATGCTGCATGGGACTTTGCAGTAGCCCTTAAGCATAAACAGTCTGCGCTAGAAATTATTTAACAATCAAGATTAAGATTGTCAATAACTGATAGAATAACTAATTTCCAGAAATAAAGAACCAACTTAGCTATTGAATCCTCTGAACAGAGGAGAGGATGGATCTCTTTGGTACTTTTGCAAAGTGCATTTCTTGTGTGGTTGCAGCTTCCCTATTTAGGAGTTGGGTGAATGCAGTTCTGAATCCTTCTGCTCAGTCACCCTCATATACAATGTTTCCTGATGTTCAGAGGACCTCCATTTGCTTCAGTTTGTACTCACTGACACGGAGCACCACTGAGAAGAGTTTGGTTCCATCTTCTTTACATTCTCTCTTCAAGTAATTTTAACTGGATGCCTATGAGAAATCTCTTCTCCATGCTGAACAGCCTCAGCTCTCTGAATTTCCTCCTGTCCCTTTACCACCTTCACAGTGCTTTGTTGGACTCTCTCAAGGAAGTCCATGTCTCTCCTGTCCTGAGGAGCCCAGAGCTGCACAAAGCACTCCAGATGTGGCCTCACAAGTGCAGAGCAGAGGGGCAGGATCACTTCCTTGACCTGCTGACAATACTTTGTCTAACGCAGCCCAGGATACCACTGGCCATCCTTGCAGCCAGGGCACACTGCTGGCACAAGTTCTATTAGTTCAAACAGGGCTCAGCATTTCTGGAGGACTCTACTTGAGAGCTTCAAGTCCCATAAAAGTGCTGAATAAACTCACTGTGAGGGATTACGAGATCAACTGATGCATTTTGGAGAGACAGCTGGATAATGAAATTCTCTGCATCCAAGTAAATGGGAGCAAGGGACAATGACTGAGAATTTAATGTACCTGCTCCTGCTAGTTCTAGCCCACTTGTCCATGTTTTCCAGGCTTTGTTTGCCTAGAAAACTTTGGGTACTTCCTCCTGGGTTTCCCTGATGACTCATGCTACTTTCATCCCAAGCAAACAACTCCAACATTTTTTACCCTTTAGGAAATAGATTCAAAACAGAATCAAAACTGCTTCAAGAAGGGACTAAATTTTGCTTTGATGAACCCTGTGTTGACTAAGCTGACATGATCTGCTGGAAGTCTGCGTGTCCCCTTCCCCATGGCAGTTCCTCTGCCACAATACAAAGGCAAAACAAGAAAATGTGCCTGGGCTGGGAAGAAACAGAAGCCACACCTTTGCAGCCTGGAACAAGCTTGAATAATGCAGTTTGCCCTCTGAGAGGGCTCTTTGAGCCAGGTGGAGGGGGATGAGAATTCACAATGGACTCACTTTTGGTAACCCTCTCATACTATATCATGTGTGCTTGCAAACAGGTATTACCTCATGGCAGAACGAGGTGGGAAAAGCAGGACTTGTACATCACACATTCTTATATGCCACAAGCCAGAAAAAACCCTGTTAGGTTAGTATTTTTATACCAGTTTACAACCACGGGAAGCTGTGCCCGATGCATTACACGTTCATTCCTAGGTATTGGTATCCTTTTTGCACATGCTGGACAGATGCAGCTGCATCACTCATGGTTGTACTGTTATGAGCCCTCGATAGCCTTGCCTCACATTATTTTTTCCTCTCCCCATTTTATCCTAAAGCACTGGCACATTGGTAAAGCCTGTACCTCTTGCTTTTCTTACAGCAACAGCAGTCACAGGAGGGAGAGGCAGAGGAGCTTGCCATTGCCATATTGACAGAAGTCAGCACTTCAGATCCATGTTACTGCCTCAGAAAGAAAGATCTTGACATATTTGCTTTAATCTCTAGCAAGTGCCAAATTATGTCAGTGTGTGAAGCTGCTCTGTCTCTTCCTTCCTTTCACTGGTGGCAATGAGGCACAGACAAAAGATAAGGAAGACAAAAGACCCAGCAGCCATGGTTTGTGTTCAGCTGGTGAGTTTTTCAAATGGCTTGGCTGCACAAGGATAGGCAGCAATAGGATTTTTCTTTCCCGAAAGAACCAAACACTAAAAGCAGGCTAGTCTTTGCCTGACCTACAGATATCCAATGTCTTATGTTTCTTTAAACTGTCATAAAACATTTTATATGGGACTGCAAAAGAAAAAGCAGAAGATAAGGACAAGTAAAAGATAATAAATTATTAAAAGTAAGGAACTTAACTTTGAGGCTTTAAATACAGTGCTTAGGATTCTGCAGAAGCTGAGCAGCCAGTTCATTAAATAAGACCCAACGAAAAGAATGGTATGCATTTCTTCCTTTTTTAAGTTTAGGGCTAGAGGTGTCCATTCCCACCTAAGTGATTCCCCTGGGCATAGGCCAGAGCAGTCTTATAAGCTCCTGTAACCTTCCAAGAACTGAACAAATTAATCAACATGAAGATAAGTGTATCTGAAGAGCTGTTTATGGAATACATTTGAGCTGGACTTAGTTTATCTGCATTCACAAATGCTTTAGGACTGTCACATTATACTCACAGGCAAATACACACATGCACGGAAAGGCATGTGCAGCCCCATGCAGAGATCACCTTAGTGATATGAGTTGCCAAAGAATAAGACGTAATGTTTAATGTCCAAGAGAATAAATCTTCTTATTTTTTTTTAGGCTCCCTCCTGAAGTTGTTGCTGATCTATACACTTAAGGCTCATCTAACATTGCTGGGGAATTGATGACTTTTAAGTCTGAGCATTCAAGACTTTTACCCAGCCTTGGGTGTTTTCTCATTTATTTTAAGAAAATCCATCTTATATTTATTTTCAGTCAGCTACTCAAAGAGAAAAAAGGAAGGCACAGCCCTCCCTCGGTGCATCCAAACTGTTTTGAAGAGACATCCAAGTAAAGCTTTTCAAGAGCCACAAACATTAACTTGACTGCTGTTACCCACTTGTGAGGATTTCTGACATTGCCTTTCAGTGACATTTCCCTTTTAAATTATTAATAAGCATCCTCTAAGGTGCTTCACCCTTCCAAGGTGACTGAATCTACTCCAAGAATTTTCTTCTTTTCTGAAATACACTTGAATAGATGGAGCAGACATGTCAGCTGCACCTTCTGTTTTTTTTTTTAAGTTTTACTATTTCTGGTAGCAACACCATTTTCATCACCAGTACTCATCCCTGTGAGCCAGAAAGCAGCAGATCATGTGTCTATCCTGACACTTTGCAGCTACTCTTGAGGAGGCTGAGCTTCCATCAGTCCCAGAACACATAAGTTTAGGAGTCCAGGAGCCTGGAAGCCTGGGTTGGAGGCAGCCCTCCTGGCTTGTTACAAAAGCTTTGCTGAAAGCAACACATTCCTACATAACATTTTAATTTCAATTAAAAAGTCTTTGCTAATTCAAAATACTTGGAAAGTAACTCATTTGATCTAGAGCGAATACCTTTTCTCAGCAACCTAATGTGTAGAGAAAGCAAAGAAATACTAGCATACAAAATCTGAGATTATAGCCAGTGCACTCCCCAAACAGAAACAGTCTGTGGATTAGGATTAGCCATCAGCAGTGGCTCTGAAGGGCTGACTTTGCTTCATCCATCACCTGCCCAGGATACGGCAACTCCACACTCTGGCAAAATTCAGAGTGTTCAGAATTCTTATAACAACCACAGAGAGCCACATGCAATGGAAACCAACAGATGCCCTGACCTATCTCTTGGCAATATGACTACTACTGAAACAATTTTTTTTTTCCCCTCTCAGTGCTGGCTAATGCTTTAATTTAACCCACATAATATCATATAGCCATGTCCAGGGAGCAAGTCTTCTCCTTGCTTCTGTTTTAAACATTATCAACATGGCTATTTGTACAACCATATTCTAGAGCTTTTCAGGCAACTATTGCCCAATTCCACCTCTAGCACACCTGCATTAACTTCATACAGCCTGGACATCTGTTCTCACACGTTCAGAGGAGAAACAATAGAAATATCCCACTGCTTGTTCCAAAGTTTTCTTCTCTTCAACTAAACAAGGCTCATGTGTGATACAGAAGGAATGAGGGAAGTATTTTCTTCTTGGAGCCCAACAATCAACCTACAACAAGAGGACAAGGAAGCCTCTAGGGGACTTCTGACCACTGAGGTCAGTGATATATTATTATTTTAACAGTCATAAAATCACTTTTATGTTATTTCTCTCCTTGCTTCCTTCCATTCCCTGTTTGTCCATCCAGATACATCTACTCTCTCATGTATCAGGCTGCACAATCTGTAGTGCAGAGACCATGTTTTCATTGTGTTTATACAGTGCTCAGTACAAGAAGACTCTTGTCTAGCAATGAAGGAGGCTTAGGGATACCTGGTGTCCAGTAACAAAAGCAGCTGACAACTCTTAGCTCTTCCTCAAAAGAAATTTCATTTGTTTTATGCAACAGCCACTCCAAGTACAACTGCATTTTGCAAAGCACTTTTCTGACAGATTTCAGCCAGGCTAAATGATGACTCTTCCTCTTGTCAGAGGAAGTATCCTTGGTTTTTCCTTTGCATTTGGATCAGAAAAGCACTAAAGCACAAGGCTCTGCCTAATGACCTCAAACCAGAGGCCTCTGGATCCACTCTCAAGAGCACGCTCCCTCTCTGTGTACCTGCTTTGTCCCACCACAGCTTCCACCCCCTTGACGGATGGTCATTCCCAGCCAAACCACAGCCATGGCCAGCCACTTTGATATCATGCCAAAGCCATAACTGAGAGCACTGGGCAGAACTGTCCACATAGCTGGCATGATCTGTCACATCACTGTAACCTCACGCTACAGAAGTTTTCCTGCCACTGCCATGTAGCTCACTGGTAACAGAAGATTCACAACAGATAAAGGTTTAAATCAAATAACATGATCTGAGCCCTGCTCTACTAACATGATTATCTCTTTACCTTTTAATTGCTTGTAATAATCAGGTAGTGTCACATTAATGAATTTCACAGTACATGTCACATATCACCTTGTTACATAGCTGTTTCTTCTGCATCTGCAACAAAATTAAGGGTAAGACTGTGAAATTACTCATAGAAGGCAATTAACAGTGTCTACTCACCATGGTAGAAAAGATACCTCCAAGAGACTCATTCCATCATTCCCCTATCTTTGGCTAATTACAACAAATTAGCCCTTTTTATTTCTGGAAGAAATACACCACAAAGCAGCTGCCCTTCGCGGAAGTCCCTGCGCCACCAGTGTAGTGTCACCATGGTGTACGCATGGGCTGCTGATTCTGGCACTGGCAACCAGAGACCAGGAAAATAGAAGCTTGGGGATGGGGGCTTTGTGGTATGCCAGAGAAGGCAGTTCCATACCTTTCACAGTTCTTTCTCTTCTCAGTGCACCTTCTGCAGAGTAGGCCGAAGCTAAGACATTTTATATAAATATTTTTGATCACCTTGTTAGCTTAAGTGGAAACTTAAGTCTTCCCATAACAATAAAATTCTATAGCATACAGAGAGAAACAGGCAAGCACCAAAACCCCAGGGATCACTCCCAAGGGAAAATTAAATTCAGTTAGGGATGAAGAGAGTCAGAAGGCAACATATTGGAAGGTAAAAGGACAAGGCAGCCAGCAAAATGATGGGAGAGGAAGCTGCGCTATCAGCAAGTACCAGTGTTCAAAACGCAGGGAGCACTGTGCAGCCCTTTCTCTGCCAGGAAAGGCCCATGAAGCAGAAGAATGAGCACATGGGCTGCCTGTCAGTCTCCTAGCAGGAAGCTTCTCTACTCACCTAGTGCCTGGACAGAAAGCTTTGGGCAGTAAGAAGGTAGAGGCATGGTGGCACCCGTTCAGGGACGAGCCAAGCTACAGCACACCCTGCCCTGGTTCAGTGCTGGGAACCGATGGTGACCTGGCTACAAAAACCACAGGAAAGATCATGTTTGCAACACTAGGAAATGACCCCATGCAGCTTTTCTGTTAGAAATCCCTTTTGACATTCTTCTTGTGAATAGTGCCTGGTGAATCCTACCTGGACATAATGGGACATGCTGCAGCAGTGACCCTGACCACAGGCTTGGCTGTCCCTGCTACCTGAATGGACACAGCTCGGTCATGGAGGGAAAATCTTTTGTGCCAGCAGTGTTTGCCAGTGCCAGGTGCTGGTAAACACTGCTCAGGGTGCTGGTGGTACCTGGGATGGCTCAAAGCTCTGTGGTCTGTGATAACAGTCAAAAAGTGCATGCCACCTCCTGAGGACCCCCACCTGTAGTGCCCTGGGCAATTCAAAAGCCACTATTCATTCCCTTGTGCCTTTGTCTACCTTGGGTCATTCAGGGAAATGAAAATACACTAACTGAATTGGGAACAGAAATCTGTTAAGATAAATTATGCTTAGGCCTCTGATGGAGAATTGAAGCATCATTAATTGCCTCCCTTCCTACTCCTTTAATTCTCACAATGAGTGTCCATACAGACTTCCAATGGGGTTTAATTAATCTTCCTTAAAGGTAGCTTAGTTTAACTTTCTTCTATGCCTCCTGCAGACAACTCATGAATTACAGTATTAAAGCACCCTGACTCAAAGGATTCTTGCACTGTGGGAACACTTCCTGCTCTGAGTTTTTCAACAGTTAAAATCTCTATGCTATCTTTTATGCCAGATTAATCTACTAGCCCAAATGGGTCCACAAAAGACATCTGTATAGATGGATGCAATTAGTTAAAATCTTCTCCTTCTCTTACTCAACAAAGTTATTGGGTCTGCAACGACATGCTAATTCAAGTTAAGAATGATTCTACCAATTTCACTCTATTTTGATAAGGATTAAGGATTTGCCTAACAATGTACTTGTACTGGTTTTAATAAACTGGTTTCATCACTAGAGGCAAATTCCAGGAGACATTTATTGTAGTTTAACCAACTCTACCTGAAGACATACCTTTGGTTAAGTAACCAGTATCCTTCACAGAACTGACTTACCTAATATGAGGTACTCTTAAAATGCACCATGACTGTAGTACCCAAAGGGAATCTGCACAGTGCAAACTGCCTTCAAAAATAACTGTGTTTAATTGGTATGGACAAAGTTATGGTTGTGTTCCGAAAAACCATCCTTCTGCTAAAGATGAGGGACAAGATGCACATTTAAATTACTATGACATGGTGTGCATGAGACAGGTTCACATAGATCAAAGGAAAACTGCATAATTTTATTATGTTGCTTTCCTGTTTTTCCAGTGCTTAAGTTTACAAAACTGGCAACACATGGTGTTGTCAAATATGTTGAGAGCTAGTTTTGGAGAGTACTCGATCTGAAAATAAAATCTCTTTTTAGGTGGCAATTGACTACCACTGTCCTTAGTTACAAAGAGGGTCCACGTGAGTGCACAACTGTTGAGGTCTGTGGTGCAGAAGCACAGGCTATGTTGCAGTTACTACTGAACAAGCCCCTGCCAGTCAGGAATGGTCAGGAGTAACCACCAGTGCTCCCCCACCTCTGCCCCTAGAGACACAACAACATGAAGAAACTCAAAATCAAATATGACAAGTACTCATCATCAGATGCTATGCCTTGTTAAAAATCCCAGCAATACAAATTCATTCCAGGATAACAAACCTGTGTCAATTTAACTTCTGGAAACTGCACTTGCTGATAGAGACAATAAATAAACTAGAAAAAAAGAGAATATTGCACAGAAGTAAACGTATCTACAAAATACTCTGAAGTGTGAATTTTGAGGGCCAGATTCCCAGGTTTGCATGTGTGAACACAAAGCAACAGAGGGCTCTTCCATTTGTATCCTGGCTGCAAGATTTCTTACCTGACTTTTCATGGGGCTGATGCAAATAACACAAACAAACCACCCTTTCACCAGGAAGGAAGAAAACATCCCAATTTATGCACAACCCAGATAAGTATAGGTTTTTGATACAGTGATTTATATTTAAATAAGGTCTACAATACATTTATTCATTGGTTTCCTCTTTATGTGTCTTCTAAACCAGGAACTCAGACAAAGGAAAAGAGAAATTAAAAGATGTGGAAACCTCACACCCACACCACTTTGTTCAACCTACTCTTCAGGTCTAAGAGACTTAGTAAGAAAACCTCCTAAAAGCAACCACCACTTGTGAAAACCTGTGGCCATAAAGAATTGACTACAACTAGCATCACAGTGTTACAGCATCTCTACAGCTGCAACTTTCTGATAGCAAAGGGTATTTTGTTTTTAACCACTATGCTGTTCTTAGTTTGATGTGTGGCAGCTGAGATGGAAAAACAGTACTCTCTGCATTTCACTTTCAGATCTTGCAATGTACTGTTCCACTCCTTTAAAATGGAAGGAACTTTGCAGAAATAACAAAAAGGTCACACTGGGCAGCTTATTTTGTCTTCCTCAACAGAGAGAGACAATGAGCTAGGGAGTTCAAATGAGGCACAGAGAGCCAAAGAGGAAACCACAGGTTTTATTTTTTTCTTCAGAGCTTGTATTTAGTGAGGCCTCATTCCCCAGCATGAGAGATACTGTGTTATGTTTTGTGAGGCTTCCTCCCTCAGCACAAGAGATACTGTGTTGTGCTCTTCTTGGTTTTTCAAATATGTCAGGTCCCCCTGAGAGATTCTGTGAATTCAAATAATCCTGACCTTAACTGAAAGATGCAGATGAACACTCTTTAATTCTTCTCTTTCAGCTTTCTCAGACCTCGGGAGAGATACCTGGAGATAAGATGCTCCAGTTTCAGCAGCCAGGGTGATCTCTGACACATACTTTGGGAAGCAAGTCGGATAGTGGTAGTTTTGCTTTTTTGGTTCAGGAAGTTCTTTTCTAAACTCTTCCTCTGCTTGCCCCTCTCCCTCTAGTACCCTCATTTAACGCAGACTTGAGCTCCTGTGCATCATTCAGTAAAGAAAAGCAGTTTTAGTTATTTTCCTTCCTTCATCCGTAACTCTGCTCTTGAACTCCCTGCAACTTAAACAGGAGCATCCTGGAGGCGCTTCAACTTGTGCTGCCTCTGAGCAGCCACAAAGGATTAACATTTCAGTTTGTGCTTTGTAACTGAGTCAGGCTATGCTGGCAACTCACAGTTTGAGTGAGTTTCAAGCTGTGATAAAACAACCACCGACTGCCAGAACAAGAATATCATTCCTCCCAGAGTTCTCTCTTTCCTGAAAGATTGCTGGTTTGTAATTCCAGCAGGTTACAGCACTGATGAGAAGTAGCTCTATTGAACTGAAGAACCCAAGTCTAATAATTAACCTGAGAACTGATCTTTGCTCTTTTAAATGGAGCAGTTCCATTTCCTCTTAAAAAAATTTCCCTTTCTGTCCAATAAGGAAAGTGTCTTCTCCTGACAAAGTAACAGAGCTTTTCCCCAATATCCTGAGAAGCTAAAACATAATACCAGATGCACCTTGCCTTAGTTCCCAAAGCTTTGCCACTTTAAGCCAGTCTAACAGAGTTGTGCATTTCAACCTCTGACATTACAACTGCTGTCTTAAAGAACATGAGCTATTCCTTAATCACATCACACAGCTGCATGAGGCTGTCAAGGACAGAAACCGGAAATCTCAGCACTAAGTTCAACACTTGGTCCAGATGCCATTACTGGCAACATCTTCTATCCATGGGAGTGTGCTCCAGTCACCAAGTTTCTTATGGAAGAGGTATTCACAGTGGTCACAAATCAGGATTAGACAACATCCCCATCAAGACACCATCTCTCAGTCCAGGAAATCAAAGCCCGCAAGACCACCATGTGCTCATTGGACAGCTGAATTGCTCTCTTCCAGTCCTATTAACAAATGGAGTTCAACTAAATAGAGAAAATTTCATTATGTCACTAATTTATAAAATTTGCTTTTGTTTAACATGACATTTGAATTCAGAAAAAAGTCTTTGCTCTGAATTCCAGCTACTGACTAACACCGCTAAGAATGCAAATAGCTAATTCCCAGATTTTCTTCTGACCTTTTCCCACAATTTCCATTAGGTTTTAAACCACAAGATTAGCAGAGCTATTGCCAAGAAAAGATTTTCACCATCCCCACCACACAACTGTAGACAAAGTATGCAGAAATCAACACCCAAGGGAAAATTCCCTCTCACTTGGTTATTGATTACCATTAACAGCATTGCAACAAGAATGGATTTGACCCTTTGCCCTAAACAGGCATTCACGGTGTTAAGACTTCAGGTTACTGAAGAAAGCAGATTTGCAAAGAAAAAATCAGGATGGTACTCAGTTGCCAGCTCACCACTGAATCCATTCAAAGCCAGATCCTGCTCACAGCCAACACAGACTCCCGAAAGTAATCACAAAAAGCTTGCAGACCTGTTAGCAACAATGCTGCTGAAGCCTGATTTAGAATGGGCAGTTTACCTAACACCTCAGAAGGGCTGAGGCCTAAAAACATCCCTGTGAAGAAGGTTTTTGCAATGGTATTGTCTCGTGTGGAGTCTCTGGTGTCTGCTAACACAGCTGGGTTCATGGCTCAATCACTGTCAATTCCTTGATGCTTCATTACACATTTAAGTCCACGCTCCAGCTTTTCCCTGAGGCTCCTCTCCTCTCCAGACACCAGTTTCCATGAGACTCCCATACTGCTGTCACTGTGTCACAATCAGCCAGCAGTTTCAAGAAGCTTCTGGAAGGTGGGGGCTATGAGAAGGGAGACAAGACCAAGTAGACATTCCTGTATGATAAGCACTTTTTTCTGAGACAATCAGGCTAAACACACCATTAAACACCCCAACAAATGGACACTGAGATAGCTGAGATATCACTGATTTCACTGAGAGGTGAAATCCCATTTCTTGACCCAGCAGACAGAATCTTACTCCTTTCCTCCATTTTCAAAATTGGCCTCATTAGATTCTCCTGCTCTTCAAAACAATTTCAGATACAGAGTTAATTCATACTGCAGTGAAGAGCAAAGAAACATTTATAAAAAAATCAGAAGCCATGAAAATATAAATTCCCTCACCCTTTAAAAATCCACCCCTGGTTGTCTCTTTCCCTTCTGCCTCATTCCTTTTCTCCACATCATACCTCAAGCTTTTATTTAATTAAGCAAATAAAAATATCTTAAAATAGCCTTTTGCCTGGATTTTCTCATTTTGTTTCTTCTACTACTACACACACACACACACACAGAGAAAAAATCTAACACTGAATTCAAATACCAGTATCTGGTCCTACTGTTTCTATATCACCAATTTTGATAGAATTTGGTTCCAGTGACCAAATATGACCATGATTCAACCATTGTTGTATTAATTGTATATTCACTTTGATGCAACTTCCAGATGTGAAGCTTCATATCCTGAACTGGTAATGCAGCAACATACAGCAACTAATGGAAATCATGTCATCACCACACACCTGTCAGCTTGCAAAACTTCATGTTTCAAGGCCTAGTTGCAAAACAAGTCTGTGCTCTCACACTCTCTGGATCTTATGGTATCTCTATAGTCCCTACTTTAAGATATTAGATAGTTTAATTATTACACTACAATTATTATATTATTTTATTATACCATTATATGTCACATTATTTATTATTATATTCTATTATTAGCTGTTCTATACTAGATGACATATTAATATAAAGTATATTATTATTATTATTATTATTATTATTATGCTATTGGATAATTCAGATATTAGGTTAATAAGATTTTTAGACACTAGACATTCAGATATTTGGATACTAGAATATTAGGATTTAGATATTATGACCACAGGAGCACAGAAGCTCTGGCATTCTGGGTAAGACATTTTCAATGAATGAGCAAAATCAGAGACTGTTTAAGAATACTTCAGCAATGCAGTACAGAAAGACAGGCTGAGAAAAGTAACCAATTTACCTGAAGTATTAACAGCATCTGAATAATAGAGGGTGGAACTCTGGCTCTGGAACGGGATAATGCATCTTCCAATTTGATATTGAGGGTAATAATATTCCTAAAATGCAGAAGAGCCAATTGCCGAACTGAGGGCTCCTTACCCTTGGAAACACAAAGAAAACAAGAGAGATTATAAGCAGTGTGAAAATGAGTTTCAAAGTTCTCTGTTCAAATTCCTTCCTCCACACCTGAGGGATTACAAGAATGGTAAACCTAAATGAAACACGAAGGAAACAACAAAGGACAGAGAGCAGCCCCCAAGTCTGCACAGTAAATTTGATTTGGCAGTAATGAACTCTACAGAAGGTGACTGTGTCTGACTGCATGGGGAGAGGATGAAGGGTTGGGGTGGGATGAGAGCTGGATGAGATATGAATATTTTGTATTTTAACAGTTCATCACAAATTAAATGTATCATGAGTTAAAAAAAAAAAAAAGGCAGGGCTGCAAATTGGTTGAATTTCCATAATTTGTAAGATTTTGAGTACTCCCTGTTTACTGTCTCCAAATTTGGCAGGAATCCTGACTCAGCCCACCTGTGGATCCTCCTCTCTGTACAGTGTGAGAGACTGCACTATAAAGCAGGAGCAGAGCTGAAGTTTCATACTTCATTTTCAAAGCCATCTGTCTTCGGCTCAGCAATACCTTCTCACTGAGGAGGACTCCCAGCTGAAGAATACAACTCCAGCTCTGTCTGCAGAGAATAACGGCGCCTGCCTCATGCAGAGCTGTGAAACTTTTCCTCTTTCTGGCATTAGGGGTTTTCCCTTGGGTATACTTGGCTGTACATATGGGAGGTTTGGTATTCAACTGGTGTTGACTTAGGTCTGGAATAAATAAGCCTGACCCAACCCATTCCTTTTCACTTCCTAAATTATTTAAACTGAAGTAAAGAAGGCCACAAATCTGCTTCAGTTGCTAATGAATAGAATTTACAAGACCACATAAGCATCAATTGAGCTTTTGGAAGAAATCTCAGAACACGAGCAATGAGATCTATTTGAATTTACATGGGACTTAGGATTCTTAAACCCTCAAGGTTCTTTTGGAAATTCAAGTAATTATTTCCATCTGATAGGGGATAAGACTTGTGTTACTAAAATATTTTCAAAGGCCTCAGAAACACAACAGAGTCTAAATTCAGACTTCATACCTGTAACTGTCTGAAGATGCCAATGGTAATATCATTATCATTTGGGCAGTCACTTTAGGCATAAAGTCCACTTGAAAAAAAGGGAGAAGGTTTCTGAATTTTCCCCAGATATATTCAGGCACTCAGTTCCCACTAAAATCTTGGTGTGTTCTGCTGTAGGCATCTATGACCAACTGTAAAGATCACTTGCACCTGTCTGGTACAGATTTCCTTGAGACTTCAGTGATAAACAATACTCTCTGGCTATCACTACACTAGAAGATCAAGTACCTATTGTGTATTTAAAATTACTGGAGTCAAAATCTGTGCTCATCAAACTCCATTGACTTTTGCTGTCCACTTACAATAGCACAGAATTTGATCTCAGAAATACAATTCCTTTTCAAAAGCAGAGATACTTCAAAGACAAGATTCACATTGCAGAGAAGGAAATGCATACATTTAAATCAACACAACTCCATTTATTTCACTGTGCAACACTTCAGTTTATCATTCATAACCTTTTTTGACTTTTAGTGTGATTGGCAGATGGACTAACCGGCCTCCCTGCACTCCACTTTTGTTTTCGAAGTTCCCCTTCATCTTTTCCACCTGAGCACTTCAAACCATTTGCATAAGTAACTTATTTGCATGACATGACTAAACAGAACAGCTACACTGGGCTGGCCCCAAGGAGAGAGACTTAAAGATTGCATCAATCTGCTGATGAACCTGTAAAGTTGCTTCTTCTAGTTTTTCAAGATTCTATGATAATAATTTTTTTTTTACCTGCACAGGATAGAAAATAGCCTGCAGCATGGGCAGGACATCACTGAAGAAAAAATCCCAGGTTTCAGCTAAGGTATCCAGTAGCTTCTGCCCTGCAAAAACAAAACAAACTAGTGAAGAGTTCTGGTTGTAAATTAGCTAGCTGCAAAAAGTAAAACATGCAGGAAACAATGTGAATCTGCTACTATATGCTAAGATGAATCACGAAGCAGCTGCTATTAGTAGTATGGAATTAGTTTTCCATAGTTGTGTATCAGATCCTTCCATATTTGTGTCTTTCCAGGTGACTCATCTAATGCTCTTAAATAAACTCAGAGAGTCTGAGGTTACTCAGGAAAACCCTGTGAAGAATGAAGAGTAATGGCCCAGGTTACATCTTCCTCTTGCAGTTATACTTGCTGGACAGGACTGTGGAGGAGAGGGGGAGGACACAGAGGGTTAAAAGTGGAAGTATTCCTGCAGAGGAACCTACCCAACTGTGCTCCCTCCTGCCTTTCAAGCTGCAGGGCAGGAGAGCAAACCACGCTCTGTGGAGATGCTCTGTAAAGCATCCTCTCAAACTGATCCCTTGAAGCTTTTCCACTGTTCCCTTTTCCACTTACACAGAAAAACTCACCCAAGTCCGTGGAAAACAAAAATCATGTTAGGGCTGTAATTTTTTTCGCTAACTTTCAAATAATGCAGTTAGAATTTGCTACGGGGTGAGTTCCCCATGGTCCTCACAATAAGGCCACCTCCATGTGCATTCCTTCCCAAGCTGCAGCCACCTGGAATCCTCCCCAGCAGAATCTGGAGAAGCTCGGGCCAGGCTGTACAACCAAGCTGGATACTGAGCTCCTCACAGAACATTTTATACAACACAGAGGCAAATGCAGGAGCCCAGATCCACAGAGGAAATCTGGTTCAATAGATGGGCTCTGGCTTCAGATACTTGCTCTCCAAAATGGCCCATATGACCTTGGACAAGCTCTTTACCATTCCTGTGACCCCAACCCAACTGTGAGAGGAGAACAATGCCACTGCACCTCCACCAGCAAGTGTTGTAAAGGAAAACACATCAGAGATTCTGACTTATTCAGATAAGACAATATGACTTACCAGGAAGCAAATTCAGTAGCAATCAACCAGTATTGCTACTGGTGTCAGAATGTGAAGCTATTCTTAATTTTTTTATTAGAGCATTACCCCAAGCCTCAGCTAGGGAGTATTTTGTCCAGAACTACACACATATCACAAATAAATTATGCATGAAAGCATTGACACTGCTAACTGCACTCAGAGTTAACCAACTGCCAATCTTTACTATTGGATACTTGATCCCCCTGCCTTTTTAAGGACATGATGAATAGCATCAGCTCTGGTGAATCTGCAACTCCTGAATTATTTCCATGTGCTTTAAGTGCTTTCAGTGATAGATGTGGATCATCATGCTATACTGCAGCTGCTGGCTTGTGGAACACACCAGGGTCTTATTTTCAGCACCACCAGGCAGGAGTTCTTTCTGTCCTGCACACTCATGCACAAGACTGAAAAGGGTGTTCTCTGTTTCCATTTTTAAAACATTTCTAAAAAAATCTGTTTTTCATTAGTTCTAATGAAATACAGCAGGGAACGAATTCCAAAAATTTCTAGCAGCTGTAACAGTAGTAGTAGTAGTAATAATAACAATGATAGCAGCAGTAGTAATAGTAATAATAAACATGTGCTGGATTTGGCTGGGATAAGTTTCTTCCCAGTAGCTGGTAGGGGCTGGAACAGTGCTGACAACACATGGATGTTTTAGTTATTGCTGAGCAGGGTGTGCACAGAGCCAAGGCATTTTCAGCCCCTCTCCCACCCCACCAGTGAGGGGCTGGGGGGACACAAGGAATTGGGAGACGACATTGCTGGGATAGCTTTTCCCAACAGGCCACAGGGACATCCCAGACTATATGGTGCCATGGTCAGCGTACAGAGCTGGGGGGAGACAGAGGAAGGTGGGACATTTGGAGTGACTGTGTTTGTCTTCTCAAGTCACCACGGTGAATCATGGAGCCTGACTTTCCTGGAATGGCTGAACACCTGCCTGCCCATGAAAAGTGGGGAATGAATGCTATTTTGCTTTGCTTGTGTGCATAATTTTTGCTTTATCTATTAACTTGTCACTATTTCAACACACCAGTTTTTTCACTTTTACCCTTCCAACTCTGCACCATTCCACGAGGAGAAGCGAGTGAATGGCTCCATGGGGAGGAGCTGCTGGCTGGGGTTAAATCACGAAAACAACCTTGCATTTTAACATCCAGTATTACTGTCTGAAATACCAAAGTGCTCCCAAGATATAAACTGGATCATGAAGGAGAAGCCCAACCACTACACCTTGAAGGCAGAGTTTTAGAGAGTTAAATTTAGTTTGATTTAAATTTAGTTCTAGTTCCCACAAGGTGAAGTTAAAAGCCCTTATAAATCTGGTCCTTTTCAAATCTTGCTGCTAGAATAGGATGAAGTTAATTACTCTGTTGAGGTAAACATGCCTTTACCATCATGCACTTATTCCATCTTGAGGGCAGCTTGTTTTGAGAGGTAATGAATTTCTGTACAGCAACTCAGAAAGGCTGCAAGTTGAATGACTTAGGTGGGAAGGCTTTTTATTAAGAGCTGTGGAAGAATTCCTATGATTTCTTGATGATAAGCATCTTTCACATGAAGGAATGTGACTTACATATGCTATCAAGGATAGATCCTTTTCTTACTGTCAGGCAAAGATCTCTACACTTAGTGTAAGCATTTGCTGGATTCCAGGAAACTGGGTTACTCTAAATGCTCATTTTTATGAAGCACAATATAGTCAATTTTGTACGGCATAAAAATGCATTTGGTACTTTTAACAGGGCTTCTAAAGGTTAATTAAAACTCATGAAAGAAAGATAAGAATAAATAGATATTAGGAAGAATTTCTTCCCTTTGAGGGTAGTGAGGCCCTGCCCCAGAGAAGCTGTGGCTGCCCCACCCTTGGAAGTGTCCAAGGCCAGGTTGGACAGGCCTTGGAGCAACCTGGTCTAGTGGAAAGTGTGCCTGCCCATGTCAAGTAGGTGGATCAGGATGATCTTTAAGGTCCCTTCCAACCCAAACTATGCTGTGATTCTGTGATTTCCAAAACATTCTGCAGGACAAAACCCCTCCAACGTGTGGTTTTTTTTTTTCCTCTTATTAAAACTTCAACACCAAGCAGAGACGGAAACTCAAACCATGGGATGGGGACAACCTGAGATTTGAGGGCAGGACTGCTGCTTCTGCAGACCCAGGAAGCAAGCCCTGCTCAGAATGGGAGCTCCAAGACTTCCATGCTTCCAGCTCTGTCTTGGGTGTTTTGAGAGCCACAGGGACACTGACTACAGGATGGACTCTGGGGCAGGGCTGCATTTGCTGCCAATAAACACAAATGCCAGCCTTGGAAACTCAAGTCCACCAGCAGCTCCCCAGGAAAGCTGTGTGTCAGAAACAGCTCTGCCTCTGAAACAGATGCCTGAATTACTGCTACCCTCCTGTGACTTGCCAGTTTTAGAGAGATAACATTTTCGATCATGGACTTGGAAAAAACATGACCAGCTTAATTCTCACCTTACCAGAATTTCTGACCATATCTTAAGGGGTAACCACAAAATGATACACTAAATCAAAAACCAAAGAGTTTAAAATCAGCAGCTTGCTGAAATTTGGTATTTCCTAAACATGGTCCTATATTTGAAAGCCCTTTAGTGGCCTCACATTTTAGGTTTTCATCTAAGCTTTGATCTCGAACACCAGCTATAGTATTTTTGATTTTGAAGCTGGTAATACTAGGGGGGGTAAAAGGATTGGATGTAGGTAGGTCTGTATCTCATTTGCTGATTTACTTATAAAACAACTTCTTTTGTGATTTACAAAGCAGCTATAAAGACCTTGCAATCCCTACAGCTCCCCTTGTGCTCTCCAAGCTGTTATTTTATATAACTGTGGAATTTGGTGTTCAGATTAAGGACTTTTGGTACTTTTTTTGTGGGCTTCGAGGTTTTTAATGTGATATTGGTTCTCTTTTTGCGATGTTCAGGGCTACTGTCTTTTCATCAGAAAAGCTTGATTCTATAACACCACCTTAATCTGATCAACTGTACTGTCAGTAATGAAAGGTCACATCCAGGATTTATAGATAGCTGAAAAACAGCTATCTCCAAGCTCCTGCTTAAGCAGTATATTTAGACTAAGTGACATTATAAAAGGAAAGATGCATTTCTTTGAAACTGCCTTCACTACCCAAAGATCTTTAGAATGTTTACACGGGCAATAATTCTTGAAGCTGTTATGAAACCATTTCACCATCTGAAGTACTGAATCACAGATTTAGGTTGGAAAAGACCTCCAAGATCATCACATCCAGCATGAACCCAGCACTGCCAAGGCCACCTCTAAGCCATGTCCCCAGGTGCCACACGTACATGACTTTTAAATACCTCCAGGGTTAGTGACTCCACCACTGCGCTGGGCAGCCATTCCAAGACCTGAACAACTCCTTTGGTGAAGAAATTTTTTTCTAACATGCAATCTAGACCTCCCCTGGCACAACTTGCATGCCAAATCTAGGACAAGACAGCATATTTAACAACACATCTAAATGCCACATAATAGCATAAGACCAAAATACTGGTGACTATAAAGTGACACACTGGGTGGAAGTTTATCCTTGATGTTACTTCCAGAGGTGGCACCTCCAGAAGGTGTAGACAGCTGAATGAAGCCTTGCATTTAAAATAAGACAGACAGTGCCTGACCTCATTTATGTCAGCGTGACTCCAGAATAACTCTTAAAACAAGGCTACAGCATTATTTTGGACTTAGATACTTAAACTAACTGGGATATTTGTGCTTAGTTTTCTGTTTATTACATATCTCAGTCTACTTTCACTTTTCCTGAGCAGGATGTAACTGAAGGAGAAGGAAGTGTCCTTGCTGGAGGCAATCCTTCCCTGACTCCCTCAATGCTGCTCTAGGCAATCACCTCCCCTGTATGAAGGTTAATGAGAGCACCAAGGCAGGACCCAACAATAGACCGTGGGAATGGATTGAGACATAATCCATAGTCCCAGGAAGATAGCAGAAAGCATTCCAGTGCCTCCAGAGTGCATTTGCTAAAACACCTGTGACATACTAAAATCCAAGTTACCGTGCTAAAATCCAAGTTACCTTCATAAAACCGGATCTTGTCCCTTAGGATCACCATGCCTTTTGTGAGCAGCTGATTCTGTAAATAAAATATAGACTACATTTACTCAATTCTGTACTTCTCTACAGCCATGATATTTCACATTTTGTTCATTCTTAACTTTAGACAGTGAAGGGGTCTTTTATTTTAAAAATTAATCATCAAAGAACTCTTGTGGTGTCCATCTTACTTAACTCACTCGGGACACTTGTGAAATGATGCTATAATCACCTGCTGTTTTTAGGACAAAGGATGTATTTTGTGCAGTACAAAGTGCTTCTTGAACTTCAAATGACTGACCTACAAAACACGCACTTAGAGAAGCAGAAAAAATATTGCTTCAACAGACAGTGATACTTAACTCCCAAAAGTTTTTCCTAGTAACTCTACTGCAATTAACTTCACTAGTTTACTCAAGGACTTCAATTTTAAGCTAAAAACCAATGTCTGAAACCTCAAGACAGCCAGCAGTGACCTACAGAAACACCGTGACAGGTTGGGCTTTCCCTATCTAACTATATGTATGTATATAAAATCCCAATCTCATTAATCCTTTCATTTCAAAACCACAGAGAAGTCAATGGACATCTCTGAATGGTTTCAAGGGTCTCCAGGTCATCATTTGGAGTGGGCAAAATTATTTTTCTCAGTAGCATAAAACAGAATTGGATTTAAATAAAGAAAACAAAGGCCTACCTGCAGATACTCAGTGAAAAATGATCCCAGTTCAGTTTTCAGTAACTGCCTGTATTAAAAAAAACAAGAAAAGAATCTGTGTAATCAGCAAATCACATTAGCTGTGCACTGCATGAATGAGGGGAAGTCACTAATAGCTAACTACTTTAGTATGAGCACAGAGACTGTCATTAATGACTAACTACAAAGACAGCGAACAGGGTCAACAATGTCAAGACTCAAACCAGCATTTTTGCGTGTTGAAAAATATTTGCTGTCATTTTAGATGCTTCAATTGCACATTTGAAAGGAAAACAAGATTCCATGAAAAGAGGATGCTTTCCATCCTACATCCACTCAGGAGACTGGACAGCTGAAGTTTCATATGGTTTCAATGAAAAGGCAGGGAGGAATTTAACAGTTTAGCTCTGCCTTTCATGATCCCTCTACACAAAAACCTACAAAGCAACCTCAGAGAGCAACTCTCATGAAAACTCCCAAGCAAAATAAAACTCCCACGAACTCTCAAATTCAGAAACTGAATTCAATTTGGTCCATAAGCCTGTTTGTATCCAGGTAAAATTCGCCACATGGCTAAAAAGGTGTGTTATTTAAATCTCACATGCTGGATGCTAGGTAGCTCTTCTCTTCATTCAGGTCACTATTTAGATGCATAAACAACAGCTCGGACCTCACAGAAATGCAGCCCCAGCTGGGTTTTCTGAACACATCTAAATCTCTTGAAAACCTGTCTGCGTGACCATGTCAGGTCCCATGAAGAAGTGATGTCAAGTCTGACTTAAAATCTAAACACTCACTTCAATTAGGGTAATTATGTGAATTACATATTCAATGGCATGTCATCTCTCCCTTTCTGTTATATCTTTAACTGACAACTGATAAATCAAATTATTTAACTATCAAATAATGAGACACCAAACCAAATCCAGCATATCCCAATATTCCAGGAAAGTCTACAGGACTTGATTCTGTTGTTTTTCCGACACATGCTTCAGCACAGCCTCTTGAGATCTCCTCCAAGTTCAGGGAAGAGAAGATGTCTGTCTTGAGGAGGCTGAAATATGGTATCTAGGTTTATTTATCCTTAAGCACACGTCACACTGACCTCACAGCTCTGGAAGGTCTAGGCAGAAATAAACAAAAAATAAACAGAAGGAAGGGCATTTTCAGATGCTCGTAAGCATCTATGTCCTTTTCAGCTAGAAACTTGATTAATTTGGACAAACTATTTATGGAGAAAAATTCTGAAAGCCAGCTGAGGCATTATCCACAGGTCTCCTGCTGTCAAGAAGAGCTGTTAGATCAGCAGCCCCCTCGGCATGTGGCTGCAGTATGTGGGAGAGGACAGCTCTGGCAGCGCCCTGAGATTCTGCCCTCAACAGTAACACTGACAAGCCCTTGGCAGGGGTTAAAACTCCCCTCACTCTAAGGCTGCTCAAGTTCCAGTGCCTTAAGAGAAGCCAAGGAGAACAAGGTTGTGACAGCCAAATTGTAGTGTGTTCACTCCAAGTGGAGATTTACTTCCAGTGAGGTGACTTTTTTCTAGATTACAAGTGATGACACCACAGGTTCATCATACTTTGAACATGGATAGACAGACCATTTTTAGGTTGCATTAACAAGAAAGTTGCAGATTTTAGTTTTCCTATGAAAGTGACAATTTATTCTCATGTATCTCTTTGCGCCACTGTTTCAAGAAAATACTGGTGCTTTATGCTGACAGATCTTGCTTAATTTTCTACCCTCTCCTCACACTAGCAGCTCCAGATGGATTCCGCACAGTCTTGAAGAGGTGATGTGCAACTACCTTCTCTTTTAGTATTTTAGGTTCTACTGATGAATTCTGGTATTTAGGTCAGGAAATAAAAATGTATGTTCTACTTATCCAATAGTCAGCTCTCTGAGAAAACAAGATCCCACCACAATTCCATTTTGTCAACTGAAATCAAACAACCAGCTTGTAGGTAGTTAGTTATATGCACTGGACTGCACCACACCAAGCCTCCACTAACGTCTCTGTTTACAGGGCAGAAGAACTGACAGCACAATTCATGCATCTTGCTTTTTGAATCCCTAATAATACAGATACTTCAAGCTACTTAATTAATTTCTAGTGAAAGTTCTACTGAGGCCCTCGGGCCAGATCAGAACACTGGTGTTTGATATTCTTTGTATATATTAATTTAAAAGAGATCCACAGCAAAACTGGATCCAAGACATTGCTTGTAATTTCTTTTTCATCCTTGCTTAATTTTCTTTAACAAAAACCAGTTAGGCTGTCAGATCCTAGATAATTTCAATTACTGACCAACCTTATCTAGACATGTGGACATCATGGTGGAATCCAGGTAAAAATCTGACTAAACCTAAAAGAGATCCCTGACCAGAGAGCAGATCTTATTTCAAGTACATCTGATTTTTAAAGCAGGCATTTTGCACTCATAAAGCTTCTCTGTCACTGATATCAGGTCTTCATTGCCTGTTAAACAACCTAATAAATTAAGATGAAAACATAAATTCCCTTAAAATGTGCTAAAATAGCTCCTGAGTTTTTCTTTTCCCTGATGCTGCTTCATTGGTTCATTTTAAAATTAACTCTTGCAACATTACTCAGAATGGAAAGTGTAACACTGCATAATAGATGTTAAATAAAGTTAAATGAAGCAAACAAGTGATTTGACTGGGTTTGAAGTCTGGCTGCCAAAGAGGAAATGCCACTAAAAATGTGCTTTGTTTGCATCACATCAGTATCCTGAAACTCAGAAAAGAGGCAGCTATAAATATGCATTAGCTTTAATACAGGACATCCAGCTTCCACTGTGTTTCCCTTTGCTTCTTTTTCTTCTTTGTTTTAAAAGTGGTCAAAATAAACACTTTGAAATGACATATGGTACATGAAATGAAAAAGGAGAAAACACTATTTGATTATTAATACTGCAGACATGGACCAAGGGAAAACTAAACAGTCCATATGTGCATGGAGATTTTTATTACTAGACTTTTGACTTAATCTCCTAATAAATCACCCAGTAAGGGCCCAGAAGAAGGAATGCACAGGTCACATATTGGTGACACTCCCAGTTGCTGGGACTTTACTGTGCTTCATCAACTTTAGCAGAGCAATTCAGGAGTTCCAGCAGTGTGAGAGAAACTCAACTCCCACACTGGTTTTATTGCAATAGGGATTCTGAGGGCTGTGTGTGTGATTCTGTATTTAAGGCCACTTTCTAATGCCACAGGAATGCAAGAATGGTGTCAAAAGGCATTGGTGCAAACAAGTGGCAGCTCTTATGAGCCAAACTTAAAAGGAAAGTAAATGGTACTGTACAGATTTGTACCCACTGATGTTTCCTTAAATAATCAGGGTTCAAAACCTCGACATGTGTGTTCAGGAGAAAATTTACATATTTTTTTGCATATATGTGACATATGGTAGTTGAATATACATGACATTCCTGAGTCAAAACGATGGTGTGCAAATATTGTTCAAATATTTACACTTGATCTGTGAGTCAACTTGGATATTCAGGGGTTTATTATGAAAAATATTCCAGAATCTGCTCCAATTAAAGTGGTAAAGTTAAATAACTTCTTTTAATGCCCTGTAACTATTCAAAAAAGTAACTAACTTATTCTAACCATTTACTTGAATGCTTCCACACTTGAATTCTGCCCAGTGGAAATAACGGACTTGCATCTCATTTTGTACTCATGGGAAAATGCATCTAAAACAATCATAAGGCAAGTATACACTTGTTCCCCTTCTGAGTCATGTTTATGTAGCAGGTATTTTTATACTCAATAATTACACTAACTCAATAAAAGTTATTTTGAAGTAAATAACAAAAGCAGTAAGACAGGTATTTTTGGCATGTGTCAAATCAGCAGTTTCATCATCAGCTCAGGTATGAGGTACCAGGCATTCTCCCTGAAGTGAGCTATCAGCCGAGATACCAACAAAGCAGCATTATCCCTACCCAAACAAAAAGAAATGGGCCTATCAAGTGGCTGCAAAGCCCTCCATAAAATGGGAAAAAAAAAAAATCAGTGTATTTCTAGTCAGCTTGCATGCTCAGCCACATGAGATGCTGCAATGAATTCAACTCAACTATGTTACCAAGCATCATCATGGTGCAGGGTTTATAGCCAAGTAAATTAAAGCAAAATTTGGGCACATTTCTATTTGTTGGTTTATACCAGATTATATTTGTCTGTCACATCAGCAGTAAATTTCTTCTCTTCTGTCCCTCATCAGCAGATGAATATATTAAGGGAAATGCATTGGGCCAAGAAATCTCAGTCCAGAAGCACCTTTTTTTGTCATTCAGATGAAGCTGAATAATCCTAAAGGCACTTATAATAATCACACTGATTAACCATTATTCCAGTAAGTAACTCAACATGATTGATGGATCATGCTAACTGACAGACATCCTAGAAAAGCTATTCTTTGTATGCCATTTTCTCACCTGCAATGTAAGAAATAACTGAAGAGTAAGTTTATTTTAACTTCAAGAAGAGCAAACACAGGCCCACTATCATCTGCCTGGACTTTTCTGAATATTTTCACAATTAAAGGAACCAGAATGGGCCAACTATCCCAGACTGGGAATCAAACAGGGACAGATAAACCCCGAATATCTACATATTCTGGGGAATATACTGGAGAGTCTGACTCCAGTGCCCAGACAGAGTAGCAATAAGCAGTAAGGGAAAGGGAATAACCAAAGATCATATCTGAAGACAGCTAAGGAATGTAATAAGGTGTCTGTCTTTTGTAAGTGCAGATTCTTTTCCACACTGGACAAATTTCTATAAGGAAATCCGCTACCTTGCTCTTGCCAGTGAGAGGGTTTGGTAAGTAATAAGAAGTGCTTAAAAAGTAGTAAAATGTGAAGTGCTGTAAATCCAGTTATCAGCTTATATCTTGGTAAGTTTTCTTTTCAACTGTAACGTAAAAAACTCAAATGGTAGGATTTTCACTTTTTTTTTAAAGGGAGAAAAGTTCCCATCATACACCTCACTGGCCTACAGTTAGTCTGCTGCAGGTAGTATCATCAGAATATGGGGAAAAATTGGAAACATTAACAGTGTTACCCAGGCCATAGTGTTCAACGGGACAGCTTTGTCACTTCACATATGTTCATGCTGTGGGGAAGGAGCAGTAGATCTAAGGGACCACCAGGTAGGACATCCTTCCTTGCCATGTCTCACTGAGTGCTTGCAAGCTTTACCTCCTCCATGGATGCAAGGGAAGCACCTGAGAGTGGCACCTCTGGAAATGGCATTATCACTGCCGTGCAATAGGACTGCATCACTAGAGAGGTCCAGGTTTTCCCTTCCTTAGTTTTAAACCAGCACATCAAGAGGGACTCTGAAATAAGCCCTACTGCTCAGGGCTGAATTCCTCCTGCAGAAAGAGGGATCAGCTGTCGCCCACAGTGAGGTGCTCACACGCAGCAGCAGCAGAGATTACTGAGGCAAAACGGACTGCGCTGGTCAAAACTGCCACTGGGAGAAAAACTGTAACGCTCTGCAGAAGCTGAGAAGTGTGAGGGCTGGCAAACAGAACTGAGCACCTGGCTGAGAACACCCTGCGGCCGAGTCTCTTACCTGACTCCTTCATTGAGGTTGTAAAGCTCATGGTCTGGGAGACCCTTACGCTGGAATACTGCTATCACTCCATTGTGGATACTGAAAGAGGACATGAAGAGTCATTAGTGCCCAGCAAGATTTGAGAAGGGTATCACCTCCACACTTATCCTAGCATTTCTGTCTAGACACTTCAGGACCTTTTAAAAGTCATAGGTGACTTCTGGTACTCTACCCATCCCAGATGCCTAAAAGGAAATGACTGCCTAGAAAATAGATAACATCTTTGAAAATCAGGTCCTTTTGATTTGTTCCAGCTCAGTGACTTCAACAGCTGCACATCTGAAATCAGTAATTTCAAAAACTTAGGCCAGTATTTTTAAGTACTTCAAGTATGTCAACTATAGCTTTTAACACACTCACATATTAAGTATATTTGAAGCATTTGAAAGTATAGTTTTTATCTCTATGGCTCAGTACAGAGACAATTAACAGCTTCCATTGCACTGGAGTCTGTGCAAGGCGGCAGCAATCATCTTTAGAACTCTGGAAAGCAGGACAAGGACCAGATCTGCCCATCCTGTACGTATGAGGGTGTGGGGTTGCTGTGCCTTGTGAAGAAGAGCTAAAGGCGGTTGGTATCTGGTATAAGGTCTCCAGGGGATTCCTGCTGGTGGAAGAAGAGCTTATCATAGAATCACAGGATGTCCTGGGTTGGAAAGGACCTAAAGATCATCCTGTCCCACCCCCTGCCATGGGTAGGGACACCTTCCATTAGAGCAGACTGCTCCAAGTCCCATCCAACTTGGCTTTGAATGCTTCCAGGGATGGGGCAGCCACAGCTTCTCTGGGGACCCCATGCCAGGGCCTCACCACCCTCACAGGGAGGAATTCCTTCCTAATATCCAATCTAAACCTACTCTCTGTCAGTTTGAAGACATTCCCCCTTTTCCTGTCACCACATGTCCTTGTAAAATGTCTCCCTCCTCCTTTCTTGTAGGCTCCGTTAAGGTGCTGAAGACTTGGTCAGCTCTGGCCTGACCAAGGGCCAGATCCAGCTGCACAGGGCTGCTCCCACTGCAAGGGGATGTCATTGCAGGAACTATGCCAGGCAGCAGCAGAGATTGCCTTGGGAATGCCAGTGTCCACATTAAACTTTCCCAGGCCCATGATAAGACAGCTCCTTTCAATGTTGGCTGGGAACAGAGGACTGGTTGGAAGGTGAACTCCACACTGTTCACTGAGAGATTCAAAATGCAGGCACACAATAGCAAAGAGATGCACTATCAGAAAAGCTCAGCCACCTTCATCTAAGGAAAAAGGAAACTAAAAGCAGCAGGTGAAGGGACTGGCTGTGGAGAAATACAGATGCAGACAGAAACGAGAACCATTATCCTCTTCTCTCTTTTGTTCCTTTGAAGACGTTTCCGAGGCCTTACACACAACTGCTGCCACAGCAGTCCCTCTTTCTCCTCTCCAACCACAAGCACAGACATACATTCACAATCTAACCCAAGATTATTTTGGCTGGCTCATACAGACACACTCAATTTATGATTACTTGAAAATCAGCAGATAAATGTCTCTGGTATAGAGTAAAGTGACTTGAGTATTTTAATATTATGAGTAATATGGGAAATAAGATCAATGTAGTGAATAAAACAGTCTTTTCACGCTCTTCTGATTCAGAAAGGAACTTTGCAATGTTCCCTGCCAGACTTCTGCAGGAAAGAAATATCTCTCCTAAAAGGCAACGTGCTCTCTCTCTTTCCCTCTGGCACCCCTTTCTAAATGAGGGAAGAGGTCTTCTCTCTCCAGCTTAACAGGTCCATTATTATTCCTCAAAGAAATAAGAGAGAGAAAGCTTTCTTAACCAGAATTAAAGGGGACAGGTTGTGAGCATTAAACTTGTTGTCTGTATAGTAGAACAGCATCTACATAAAACATCCTAGCAGTGAACTTTTAATCTGCCTGGGATCTCCCTTGCAGTGAGGGACAATATCCTTGTCTGGAAAACAAGTCTTGGCCTCATTAACTTGACCACCTGCCTTTCCTTCCCATCACAGGCAGCAGTGCTTGTATGGAGGGTGCAGGATATAGCCCCCTGCCTGCAGGTTATATGGGATGCTGTTGGTGGCCTCAGTTGGTATAAAGATAATGAAGTTTGCTTAAATCTTCTTAGTTACCTTAAGCTAATGAAAAAACCAAACCCAGACCTTCATTAAATCAATGGGTATCTATAACAAGTGATTGCTTAAAAAGAATTGGTCAGAATGGTTCAACCTTTTGGTGTAAAGAAAATCTGAGCTGTTGCTTACACATAGAAGTCCTGAAAGATGCTTGAGGCGGGTGGATCACTTTACCTGTGCCTGCAACCAGGCTTAAGTCAGTGATGTACATAATTAAACTTATATTGCAGTAGTTAACGTGAACTGAAAATGCCTTGTAAACTCCCTTCTGTAACTCTTTTATAACATGAGAGTTAATAATGTGTGCCCTCATGTACTAATATTACTGTGAACACCTTCTCTGTATTTGCTTTTTGTGTAAATGTGTGCACAGGAACATGGTACTGCAGGAAACAAAAAAGAGTCCAATAGAACCCAAAAAACTGCACAGAGCAGGCTCTCTGGAGAAGGGGAAATCAGGCTGTGATAACTGAAGAGCAGGTTTTTTGGGGGCTGCCTTTAGACAATGACAACAAAATGTCAGATGGCTCCAGCAATGAGCCATCCATCTAACCCATTAGTAGCCATTGTACTTACCCATCTCACGGTAGCTAGAGATTGCCAAAGAAAATTACCAGCAACCAAGGCAGCACTCACAGCCACAAAAATCAACTCAGCAGCCTAAGAAACTTCATCTCTTTCAAAAGACAACTCATTCCTCATTTGACTGAACCTCCAGAGGACGAGATGGCTCCAGCTGACCAAAACATGGTGAATGGCAGCTCCAGCACACACAGCACAGACTTTCCCCACCACTAGCTTCACCATGAAGGGAACTGGAAGGTGTAAATCCCTGGAGCACAGAGCTGGATGCTTGCTGATGGCATCCCCAGCCAGCCCAACAGGGGCAGGGTCAAGGTGGGCATGGTGGGGTGGATTATTCTAATTTTTGCATAGTATCAATCTATTATAGGCTACTGCCTACAGAGCTCAATACCACCAAAACATACATTTCTCCTGAGTTGCTATTTGTCCATCCAGACACCACTGTGGTGGGAGGCTGGCTCCCTCCAGTACCACCCATAACTGTTCTTTTACTGACATCTGGAAGCCAAGAAGGAAAAACTATCGCGATTAAAACAGTTTTCTGCCAGGTCAGAATCAGTTTGGCCACAGAGATGAGGAACAACTCCAAAGCTGTATTTGCAAGTCTTTTTAAGTCCTGATCTTCTGTGTGTTTCAACTGTGGCCACGACCCTCCCAGCCTGGCATTTCCTGGCAAAGCAGCAGGAATGGCCAGTGTCAATATCCCATAAACATCACACAGATAATTTTAGTTCTCTAAAGCAACCACTGCCTTTGTGTGCAAACATCATAGGTGAAAACATTGCTGTGATTTTTATGTAGTGTTTGCAAATTCTGCCCTTCCCAGAGCTCCAGGTGAAGTCCAGAAGAAAAAACAATGCTGTGTGAATAATCACATTCTCTGACTACCAGGCAGTTAAAACACAGTATATTCACTTTCAAAAGGGACTAAATTAGTTAGGGCAAATTTCTTCTGCACAGTTACATGAACAGCTAATTAACAATAATTAACCTGATATACTTGCATCAAAACCTTCTTGAAGACACCCTTGTTCTAGAGCAAAACGTGATTTTTCTGAATTAGTTTAATCCAATTGGGAAGAGCCAAATTTCAGCACAGCTTCAGTCCAGCTGCAACTCCACCAGCTTTCCATGAGGCCTTGACCCTTCCAACATAAGCCCGCAGATACTAGTTTACTTATGTTCCTGGAACTTCTACCCAAAGTAAAGCAACCTGCAAAGAGGGATAGCCTGCAATTAAGCACTTGGTCATACAAGTGAAAATAAGCTGCTCTGGAAAACTCCCTCTTCAAAGAGTTTGGAGGCATTGGTTCACTCACCTCACCAACTATGAACACTGCTCTTACACATCAAGAAATGGAGACAGACAGGTGAGAGGACTTCCCAGAGGTGTTACTAAGAGTCAGTATCTCTACAGACTATAGGATGAAGACGACTGGTTTCCTGCATTCAAGGAAGTCTAAGTTATTCTGGAGGGCTACTGAGAGCAGCAATTCCCTATTACTACCACCACCTTCTGTTCCTGTAGTCATGGCTGGAAAATGCTCCATGAGGAGCAGTGGTGGCTGGGCCAGTGGGAAGTCTCTTTCACTAGCCCTGTTCTCCCTCCCACCCTACAGTGAGATTCTGTCTGCTCCCCAAGCATACAGAGTGCCAAACACAGAGGGCTTCAAATAAAGGGTCAGGGGAAAAAAAGGTGATCCTCAGACAGGCAGAAATATTTTAAAATACTTCTAAATAAAAGCTTAATAATGGAAGAAAGAGAAAAATATGCTGATCTGGAATATCTTCTCCACTAGAAAAGTCTTCCTGTGATCTGAATAAACACTAATCTTAAATTAGGAGATGAAATATGGTTTTCATGGCTGTAAAAGTTATTTTATAGCAAGTTGTTTTGCTTCCTACAACCCTGTAAAAAATTAGCCCAGGCCATAAAATCCTTTCAGATATGGTATGTCTCCTCGGATTTACTGCTGATCTCACTAATGTCACAAGCAACTTACCTGTTTTCTTCACCTTTTCTTTGCTATCTCCTACACCTTCATGTCTCTGTGAATTTTCCATATTTTCTTACATCAAAGAGAGTCTAAGAGCCTTTGACTAGAGGCTTTCCCAGAGCACAACTCAGTAGCAGCTCCTGATTAGGCAGTCTGTGCTGGCTCAGTCAGAATGAAAACCCTGCCATGGATTTTATTTATCCATGGATTTTATTTATTTATGGGCCTGAGTGGGCCCCCTGACTTGTGAGCTCAAGATTAAAACCCCTGGGTTCCTCAGTCCAATTGGTTTAGTCAGCATTCAGCCCTCACTTTTTGCCTGAAGCAGAAATGGGGGCTTGGGGGGAGAACAAGAACTGAATACAGTGCTAGTGAAAAAATCTGAACTATTTTAATCCAATGGAAATTCTGTGAGCTGTAATGAAGTATATTGTTCCGCGGTGTTGCCATTGGTTGCTAGTTAACTGCACTGTCAGTGTTTTGCTGCACAGATCTGGGGTCCATGGGAAAGCAAGCTCTGAAAAAGCCATGATATAATGTCTCATTTGCCTAATAGCAGGCAGCAGCTTGGCACCAATTTCCCTTTGATGTCACAGTGCTGAGAAGTTTCACTGCATTTTAGTTCAGACGTGAAGGGAAGTCCTCAGGGAGGAAGTTACTTCCTTGCTACCGCAGTGCTACATTCCCCCAATAGGCTGAATTTGGCTCCTTCAGGTTGCCCTCCTCTGGTGTCTTAACGCAGAAAGAATTCTCAGGCATGAGTATTCAGCCTGAGCTGAGACTGGTGTGAAGGGGGCAGAGGTGGCAGAGGGGACATCACTGGACCACAGTGGGCACACACAGAACAAGTGCAGAAGGGCAGCCATGCATCCACCCCCTCCTCTGAAAATGCCCGCAGTGACAGAGCTGCTGTCCTGCAAAAGGCCCCACAAGCAGCACTTCAGCTTTTCAGTCCCTGGCATGGCCAGGGGCAGCATCCTTGCTCTGCCTCAAAGATCTGCCTTTCAGCGTGGGATCAGCCTGTTTGTGTGGGGCCGAACCTGCCGCGTGGTGCGCTTCAACTCTCCCCACTTCAGTTCTCACAAACTTCATTCAAAGCTTCTTTGAAAAGCAGATACACACATGCCACACCCAGGCACAGCTGCTAACATTAGGCAAGAAAACAGCAGACATTTAAATATAGAATAGCCAGCCTTGGTGAGAGGGGAGAGGTCTGCTGGTGCATCTTGACTTCCTTGATCAGCAAGCTCTTATGCTTACACAGAATGAAACAACACAAGCAATCATTTCATTTGGAAGGAAAAATATTCCTGTAAACCAAAGTATGCAAAGTGTCCTATGTTGGGTTGTTTCAATTTTGCAGGAGAAAAATAAAGAAATTCCACAGCCCAAAATTTTAAAAAGCCAGACCAGATTTCTGGTGAGTCACACTTTAGATGTCCAGGAACATTAGTGTCCCCAGGAGAGAGGAACACAGATTCCCTCAGGACTAGACCCTGCTATATATGTCAGGATGGGCATGCACTGGTTTATAGGCAGAAGGTACAACAGATAATTTCTTAATCTATCTAATTGCGTATCATTTAAGACCTGACCTTCCTCAGGATAAAGACCCAGTTTTACAGCCTGTAGAATATCTGACTTTCTTAACAGCAACAGATGATACAAGTCTTTCTGAGCCTGAAAGAAGAATTACCCTCACTCTTTCACTCCGAAGAAAGCCTTGCCCTGTGTAATAAGAAATCAAGGACCTTCCCTTTGCCCATGCAGTGTAACCAGCTCATATCTGCAGTACCTGCCACAGCTCTGGGCAGCTGTGAACACAGGCACACGATGCCCACTTGACCTGCACCTGCAGCACTACCCCACTAGTGCTCTCAGGTGTTTCAGGGGAGCATGACATCAAAAGGACAGCCTGGCAACCCACTCACTGGGAAAAGCCAGCCCAGGGGTGGAAAGCACGGTTAGGTCTGAGTTCATGCAAAGAAGTGACAGTATGACTCATGGACACCTAGTCAAGGAACAGGCAATGGGACAGTTGTGTTGGATGAAATGTGCAGATGTCCAGCTCATTGAGCTCCAAGCACTTTTGGCCAGAGCTATACCTGTCCTGTTGAAATGAAAAGTTATAAACTCTCGCTTGCTAGCAAACTCATCTCAACTAGGAAAATCCTCTAGTTTGAGTATCAGCAGCCCCAAGCCTGGAACTCTCTGCCTCCCAGCAAGCCAGGTGCCTGACCTGCTCTCCATTCACATTGGCCTCCATAGCTCCCTCCCAACATGCAAAACCTGGAAAAACTAACCTGTGCCAACAAAAGCTGTCAGCACACCATCACAGAAAGGCTCTAGGGACTCTATTCCATCACCTTGATCCCCTCCCAGGAGTCTTACTCCCCGCTGCTTCCCTTAGGGCTACTGGTCATATAAAGTCCCAACTGGCACAACTCAAGATGGCCCAATCTATCCTTTAACTACCACCACCATCCATCTGCACATCAGGTACAACTCAGGGTCATACAAACAGCATGATATTTGAAAAGAAACTCAGTCTCTTCTGTGATCAGCACAGTTTCAGAGTTTAGCACACTCTTGGCATTCAACAACTAATTCTTAATACAGACATGAAACCACAAATCGAGTGGTGAGAAGGACAGAAGATATAACATTTTATATATTTTATTTTTCTCAGAATTTTAGCAAATGTGTCTGTAGTTCACTGGTATTTTTCTTCCTACAGTTGTACCACCATACAATTATAAAATACTAAAGATCACACTTTCCAAGCTGTGATCCAGGAGGTGATATTTCATTTTCAAAAATGACCTAAGAATTTAATTCCTAATGGTTCAGAGACTTAGATTCATCTTTTAAGATTGTCACCAAAATGGACATTAAGATGCTTTCTGAATAGCTGAGCTAATTGATACATTCACAACATAATGTTTGCATAGGTTTTCATGTAAAACAGCCATAGAATTAAAATGTATAAATACAATAAAACAAACAATCAGGGCTTATTTTCCCTGTCCAAAGTGCAGGTGCTTGCATGTGTACATACCCACATGCACACATCTATTTGTACTAACATGAGTAAACTTAGTAGAGTTTGTCATAACTATATCAACTACCAGCAACATAGATAGGCAGATAAAAAGTATGTATTTTAATAGCTGTGCACATGTAATTTAAAAATAAATAATCTAAGCCAAATAAACCTTGAATGAGAATATCTAGATAGACACAAAGATACATTTGTAGCTGGACCCTATGAAACAAGTTGTTGTCTGTCACAAAGGCTGAAGGGAAGGCAGGGACGCCTCTTTGTTATGAGCCTTCAGAGAAAGATTAAGAGCACGGGGAAAAAAGGCACTCCTGTGTTTATCTGAGTGGGAGCTCCAGTGCGTGCACCAAGACAGCCTGTGAGCCTGCTGAGGTGGGAGCCAGGCAGCCCAGCCTGCAGCTCACAGAGCAGCCACTTGCACGTCAATCCCACGGCAGGAGCACGGGAAGACTGCCAGGAGCCAGCAGAGCACGAGACCTTACCTGTTCCAGGTAGCGTTGGAGCAGGCCCGGCGCTGCTGGGTCCCCCGCTCATCCAAGGCTGCCTGCTCTCTCTTGCCCAGATCACTGAGGCTGGGTGAACTCATGAACTTCAACCTGCGAAGAGTCCTCATGGTCAAATGTGTGTTTGCGTGTGGCAGCTACAGATACACCATCCTGTTTACACACATACACACGCAGCTGGAGCAGCGGCAGCAGCAGCAGTGCGAGCAGTTCCCTCCGTCTGCTGTTCAAAAAAGAAACTTAAAAAAAAAAGAAGAGAGAACCAGTCTCTACGGAGCACACCTCTGCCAGCAAGAAAACAAACCTTTAATCAGATCAACTCTGACGTCATCAACTGTGGTTAATAATTTCTCCAGTCCTTTCAAAAAATAAGTCAAACTTCTGGCTGCTGCTACAGCACATTGAAGGGGCCCCTTGTAACCACAGCAGCCCCAAGTGTGAAGGTTTCCCTTCGCCGTGGCCCCGGGCACCATGTCCCAGGAATCTCGCTCAGCGCTGCGGTGCTTCACCTGTCATAGGAACTGCTTGGCTCCCTCAGCAGCCTGGGGGTGCAGGGGGGCGGGTCTTGCAGCAGCATTTCCCAACCTCTCCCCCCCTCTTCCTGCACTCATAAATGGAAACAAAACTGGAGGGCAACAGACAGGAAAAAAAAAAACCAGAACACCAAACCTAAGTAACCAGCACTGACGCACTGAGACTTTATTGTGAAGTTTCATAAACTGCCCGTGCCCTGCCACGTTACAACATTGAATACTCGCACTCTCACTCATACATCCACATCCACACCCTCAGAGGCTGCTCTGGCTCAAAGCCTCACACAAAGGACTCGCAAGCAATATAACTGGGGAATGAAAGCAATGGTCTGGGGTTTAGCATTGGGAGGAATTTTTGGTGGCGCACAGAAGAACCAGATGTTTTGCCTTTCTCTGCCTTTTATTGGTTTTGTTTTATTTTTAAATTGCAGTAACAGCTGCACAACTTGGGGCATACTAAGTTTCTACAAAAGCCCCATGTGTCTTATCTTCAAAGGAAAAATCTCTCTCTGACTGCGGTGGTGGAGCTGAAGGATATGCTGCTGCAAGACTCCACCCCATGCTTAATTCACTGTCACTCACTTGCAGTTCTGTTTTAAATCCAGGAGTACTTGGCAGTCTTCTGGGATAGTTTGCAACAGACTGAGCCAGAACGTAAGAACAGCTCTTCTGTCGTCACTACAGCACTGATCTGCAAATACTCTGGTAAAAGCCACAAAGGCTCCTTGCAGAGTAACCTCACACTCAGTGCAAAGGGGCTGCAATAGAAGAACCTATCCTTTTTTTTTTCTTTTTTTTTTTTGTTTGGTTTTTTTTTTTTTGTTTGTTTTGTTTTCTTCCTGTTTTCTACTTACTCTTTTCATCTGTAATAGCCTATTGTCTAGATTCAGGCTATAACCAGATTTGTTGGTGTCCAAATAACAAGACAAAGCTTACATTACAGGGAAACTCAATTTCTCACAGAGAGCTCTGCCCCATGTGCATCATATACTGACGTGTTTTAGTAAAACACCAATTCCTCTCACTATTCAACCGAGGTCAGGTAAGTTTATTTCATATAAATATTTACTTCCAAAATTTGTATTTGGTGTTAGCTCCATGGGAACCAATTGCAGAACTACTTAGAGAAATAAATCTATTTTTACCTTGTGCCAGTTTTAGCCATAGTTGTTTTATCCAGCTGCTTGAATTAGCATTGTATTAATTGCCCTTCCCACAACAAAATTCGAAAGTATACAAACAAGCACCACAGTAGATGGCATATAACATTTCACTTTGGAAGGGACCTGCAGCCCCACAACTAACCTATGGACAAAGACATTACTATTCCCAGTCTCTTCTAGATGTTTAAATCCTTCAAACAAACAACAATCTATTATGCATATGGCAGCAAAAGGAAAACAAATACAACTATATATATATATATCTATATCTATCTATCTATCTATATATATATATATATATATATCCTTATTTTAAGGGATGAGACATCTTCTACAGCATACAAATGAGGGAGCAAACACAGCTCCAGCAGAACACTTCTTTATCCAAATGGGATGAAGGGCACTCCTTTTCTGTGGACAATATGGCTGGGGAGAGCAGGGGAACACAACTCAACCTAAGCTTCTGCTAAGGGCTCAGATAAAATGCTTGTCTGCCCTGTTAAGTGAAACAACTAGTTAGACAAACAAGGGGCAATGTAATTCCCTCTAATTTCATTTTCCACCTAGCTCAGTTGCTTTTCTGCTTCTCACTTGCTGTGAATTTGAAAGGTTTTGCAAAATGTTATTATACTGGATTAGATCTTTGGATTTTTTAACTCTTTGATTCCAGCTGTATGGTGAAATACTTACTACACCTGTAGAAGTCACTCTATTTATATGCCACCCCATCAATCTCAGTAAGCAGTACTAAACTCAGAGTCAATCCATGCACAAAAACACAGGTGAGCCAGCATTTCAATCTCCTGTAAAATTTTTAACAGGAGACAGGCTTTCTCTACACTCCTTTCTCCTTTTTATGATTTCACCTGACCAAATGTTGATTTATGATAAAATAAATAAATGATAAAATAAATTTATTTTATCTAAAATAATTTTCAACAAGGGCTACCTCCACCCATAATTGCAGAGTAATACTTCATATTTATACCATGCTGTGAGTCCACAGACATGCTTGACTTCATGTCATTCATTAACTTGACCTAAGCAGCTCTTGGGTATGAAGGGAGAAGATAAAATCTGCACTTCAGCATTACGAGTAAAGAGAGAGGTGGTGTGACTTGCCCAGGCCACCCCACAAGCAGGTGGCAGAGACATCAGGAGATCCTGGACCTGTGTTTCCCACTCCAGCAGAGGAACGAGTGGATCCTGCAGGGAATAGGCAGCTGGGGATTTCTGGGGCCCGGGAAGCCAGGGGGAGAGAACTCCTGGGAAGGGCTTGTGCTGAGCTGCGCTTCTGCAGCCCCTGCGGAAGAGCTCTCAATACAGTAGAGCACTGCTTCCAGAGCAGCTCCGCAGCACAGATTGCTCGCCACTGGCCACGGAGAGGGATGAGGGCACTGTCGGACTTCCTGGGAGGCAGGGGAGACTGGGGACTGGGGGGAGACCTCCCAAAGGCTCAATAAGGAGCACTACAAGCTTCTTAAACAGAACAACTGTACTCAGCACAATCACAGAGCTGAGACAGTAAAGTACTGGTAGGTTAATTCATTTAAACCCAGCATGCTGTACGTGGTACTACCACTATTTTGCTCATACAAAACCTGCAGCTCATAGCTTAAGTAGTTTAACCAGAGCTGCACAATCACATCAGTGAGGAAGGCACTGCCAGCCCTAGCTCCTTCTCTTCCCCTCCAACATTTCTCCGTGTAAAAACAGGCCTGTCTCTAATAGAAAGAATTCTTTGATCTGTGGGGCCCACATCCTGCGAGTGACTGCACAGCAAGTCCCAGAGGCACCAGAGTGCCAGAGCCATAGGGGAATTTCTGCTTACCTGGACTTACTTCTATCTCAAGGCCTAAGACAATATATAGGTAGATAAATACAGGCTGGAAATTGAAGAGGGTTTATGCTTTTACTAAAAAATTTTGTTAACATATAGATCCAGGACCTAGTATTAAACACTGCTTTTAAAATCACAAGGGTTACTCCACTGTTACCTCCAGATATGTCAGTTATGTCTGCAACATTCTGACTGGGACCTGTGGTTTAAAGACTGTATTGCTGTGCCTAGAAAACATTACAAAACAAAATCTGGGCAGTCATCCCCAAGCATACACTTGGTTTCAAAAGAATGAGATTTGCTGAAAAAAATAGAAGAAAAAGAAAGAACCATACATTTTATTTACTAATGTTATTTTTTACAGTTTAATTGTACTGTCTACTTCCAAGTTTCTTTTTGATCATGACGAGAGGGAAAAAGAAGCAAAAAGTAATGTTCTCAATGGGAAACATTAAAAAATTCACAATATATGAAATTCATAATAAACCTGTGACTGCTATGAGTCAGCATGTTTTAGACTACACCACTCTGCTACTGCAACAACAGATGAGCACTGCAATGGTATTGTGGGAAGATATAAACAGTAAGAGAATTCGCCATCTCAGTTTTATTCACCATTCAGAGCTTTGCCATGAAACAAAACAACTCAATAAATAAAAATTTTAATTGGAAAAGAAAAAAGCAGCCTACTACTTCACTTCATCTCCCAATCTCTTTTGGAGAAGAGACCAGAACTTCCTATAGTGATGCTGAGTGGTGTACACTTTGCAACCAAAGAAGAGAATGGTAAAGTGTCTCTGTGGCAGAAAGGAGTTAAAAATCTCCCTAGAAAAATGCATTTTAGTTTTTCATGAACTACACCACAAAACTTAGGGCATGCCTTGACACATGCCAAAGCTCAGGAATTAGTCTTCTGACAGAGCAGTGCAGCCTTCTTAAAGGCACAGCACATCCTGCCACGCCAGCAGATGAGGGCTGAGGCAGAAAGGAAGGAGATACAATCATCAGGAAAAAATAAAAAGAGCCAGGAGGAAATGAAGTTGTAAACCTTATTATTCATCAATTCCTTTGCTATAGTATCTACATAAAGCTCCTTTATCATCAGAAAACAAAGAATAAAGAGAGTAAAGAAAGTATGAAACTAAACAGGGTCTATTTACACCCTTCCTCCTCCATCCCACTGACTCTCCGCAACCTCTGGAGATAAAGGCATTCTTAAGGATGCCTTTTTGTTTATTGAGGTTAGTCCTAGGACACCCTTGGTTATGCTAGTCCTTTATCTTATTTCTGCCCTCACCACAGCCAAGCACTGATTTGTAAGAGAGGACCTGGCCTTACTTGGACATCTTCCCAACCTTTGGAACACCTCCTGTACTTCTGCATCCTGTGACCAACCATGTCTGCATGACCACAGCTGCCTTCCTCTGGACAGAGTAGGGCTTTCTGCCCCTTCACCTCCATGTGGGATTCACACATGGTATCTGTCTTTTAGGTTGTGACAAAGAAATGCTTGTGACAGTATCTCCTCCCTAAGCAATCACAACGTGACACCCAAGAAGAGCGCTTCGACTAGGGCTAGAAAGGGATGCTCTGCCCATGTTGCTACTTCTGCAGGTAATAGTCCACCCTGGAAAGCTTCAGACCTGACCTTCAGACAGCCCACAGCTGCTGCAGCACCACTGCCTGCCTCAGAGATAACACTGGCTTCTATCAAACATGGCCATCCATGCCATGGCAACCTGCAGACAAACAGGGCCTACTTCCTGGACCTTCCCTTCCACAAGTTTTTCAGTGTGAGGCAGAGCAGCCTGAGTGTGCCTAGGAGATTTTCTCAGCAGAGAGGCCTGCATCTGAGCAAAGAACCATCCAGACTGCAGCAACCATCCAATTCTATTTTCTTTCCACAGTCTGCTGATGGATGACATTTATTACCTGTACATTGAGCTCCTCACCTTGTTTCCTTCCTGCTTCTCCTTCACCCTTTGCTTTTGTACTCCCTCTTAGTTTTTTGTCTCTCTTGGCTAGCTAATGCTTTCTCAGGCAGTTTTTAAATATAAAGGGAAATGAAAATAGTTGGTACTAACACAATAGTTGCAAACCACTCTTCAGATGGCTCTCAGGGAATCAAGGCTTCAGTTCACCTGGTTGGACTGTGAGCTTTTCTTTACCCTTTTCACTTTGGGGATTCACACTGTTCTGCAGCCAACAAAACAGGGTCCTGAACTCAGATATAGACCCCAGTCCCCAGCATAATCTAACACAGGTTGTGAATAGAGCAATAACTGCTGAAAGCATCCATGAAATCCCACCCTCTTTGTCAGCAGTTTTTGGTTTTACAGAGCACAGCAATACAAGCAGTTCTTGAAATAGAGTAGACAGCTAAATCTTTTTTGTCTTGCTCTTCAGGATAAAGGCACTAGGAGAGAATTAGGACAGGAATAGGCCTTTTACACCCCCATCCAAAATATCAAGCTTTCCATGATAAATCAATTCTCCTGGCATGTAGTATTGCTCCTAATTATCTCTGTAAAGGTTCTGGGAATTAAAGACAGTGGTCCAAAAAAATGCAATGGTTCTGCTGGAGGAAGTAAGGACCAATGTTCTGGATTATATGACCTGTGGCATTACCTCCTTCCACTTACATGCCCCTAGGAAAGGAGATGGGGTTCTGAGTGCCAAATGTACCTGTTTCAGGTATTACTGTTGGCCACTCAGTGAAATAACAACCCATTGTAACCAGTGATTACTCCAAGACAAGCTCACAACTTTGCATTTAAACAGAAGTCAAATCTTAAATTTTGATTTAGAAAGCAAGGTCTCAAGAGTTCTGATCAATAAGTAAATAAAACATTTAAAATACTTTGTGCTCTTATTACAAGATCATGAGATAGTGGAAAATTAATCTTACAAACTAAATGAGCTCATAATACACATGATTTTTTGCCTTCCTGAGCTCTATGTCAATACTTTCCTAAATTGCCATCTTGCATAATTTTAATTGGCTCCCAGAACACCATGACCTTAATGCAGCAGCTACAGTATCTCAGTGCTGTCTTCTACAGTTATACATGGTACCATGCCTTCCAAATCTGTGAACCCTGAGAGATAAGAAGCATGTGCTGCACAGTGCTATTTTTCTTATATCTAAATATTTCTGATTCAAGGTCTTCCAAGAAGGCTGTGATTGCCTTGGAAGGTCACCAAGATAAAGAACCCACTGCAGCAACTCACTGAGTTTCTAATGAACTGCACTGGTGGGCAGCTGTTAGTTACAAGTAATATCCTGTCTTTCTCTCAAAGCCAGGATATTGCTTGTGCAATGTTCTCTCTGAGAATGGCTAGAAACATGAACTGTGCCTTAAGATTACTGTCCCCTCCTGTACCCAAGTCAGGAAAGTTACTTCAGACCTGAGCAATGCACAAGCCAGCTCTGCAAACTTGGGGAATCTTTGACTCTGGTGGTATTACACTGCTGTTATTTGCATGGTACTATATAGCTCTTTGGAACAAATCCTGTAGTCCTGCAAGAATCAACAAAAGCCTAGTGTTCAATACAAATGGATTCTTTCAGAAAATTCATCATTCTCCCTTTGTCTCACAAGGATATCTTTCTGAATGGAAAAATTGCCAGAGAGATTGAAAAGACAATCCAAAATTGCAGTACCTATCTGTGCACTTGGACTCTGCAGCACTTAGTGCGATGGAACTTTCATAGGAACTTAAAAATGGGGACTTTTTTCCATCCTTCACACACATATCCTTCACACTTTCTCATGATGAGACTGTCCCTTCAGACTGACATATTGGGCAGTGGAAAAAGCTAGAGTATAAAAAGCCTTAATTACACAGATTATTTTACACTTGTACCTTTAAATCTTCATTTCACCAGGTCAACAAGTCCAGTACTATGACCTCTCAAGTATGTATCACATTCTGAGTGTTTTCTCAGTATGCTCTGGGAAATAATTTATCTCAAAGGGCAGAGTGATGGAATTTTTAGACTCCACAGCACGATATGGAAGAACTCTTCACTGTCACTGCAGCTCATTAGCCAGTCTCAGTCTTCAATTGGACACAACATGATATCAACATCTGAGTTACCACACAGGTGGAATGTAATCCTCATCATTTAACTTTTGAAGGATTATTCAGACCTCAGTGATGTGACCTGTCCCCCTGGAGAAAATGGAAGAGGAATCAAAGGTACTACTTTTACCTTTCTTTATTACTGCAAAATTCAATGTAATAAAAGTAAGACTTAAGCTGTTATATGGTAGAATTATTTCACATAGTATTAACAGGTGGATCTATAGATAGAATATTTTGCTTGTACCTACACTTTACTACTGCCTGTATTCGTGAGATGGCAAATAAGTAAAAGGATGAAAACTGGAAACAGTTTGAATTACTTTCTTCCTTTTGATAAATTCTCCATAAGAGCTATGAAGAGAGACAAGACACTCATGACCACAGCAACAGCAGTGTAGTGGCCTGGGAGGACAGAACTGGAAGATGCATTTAAGACACTCTTGAGATAAAGTTCTGTCGTTCCAGTTTGGTCTTCCATTTTTTTTTAAGCTCATTCAGCTCTAGATACTAGAAAAGTACAGGAAAATTCAGATCTCATTCTGTAACTGCTGGAGAAAACTGGGCATATTCAGGGTGCAATGCATCCTTTAAAGGTTATTTCAGTCTGGTGAGGAAGGTCATGCTGGATATGTGCCTGTTCTCTCCACTGGCTATAAAGATATTATAATATGAGTAGTTCGTATATGGACATGATATTCCAAGCTGTACACACCTAAAATTAGACGACATGAATGTCATCCCCAAGATTTTTTTTTGCCTGATTGATCATAATACAAGTGCAAATAATCTGACATCCAATTAACAAATATTTAATTTCCTCAAGTACTTGCTCTGACCCTGGATGAAGAAATCTTCGAGAGCTATCACTGGTACAAGCTCAGCTTGTATTTCAAGTTGGGAGATATTAAATTAGTATTTCTAGGAGAATCTGCTGCTGAGAGGCATTGAGAGATTGAGAGGGGAAGGACAAAGGCTTTCATGAGACAGCCTCAACAGAAAGACTGGCTAAGAACACCTTCTGGCTAGGGAATCAAATGAAATTTTAGGAAGACTTCAGCTCACAGTTACACCCTCCAGCAGAGAACAATAATGGAACAGTAAATGAAAATAGTGCCAGATTCTCTTCTCTGTATTTGGAGGAGGTGAAAAGGGGAGCAAACAAAGAATCACAATTTTGCCAGGAATTTCCCATAATCCTAATTACTATAATAATGAGTGTTCCTCTGCTGTGACACAGTAAACCCTTCTAATCTCCTTTATTATCTCAACTCTCTCCTACTGACTTCTGTCTCCTCATGAGGACAGCAAATGTGTCACTTTGCCATTCCTGATTGGCACTGACATGCCAGTGCTTCTGCATATGCTGGATTTGAAACCTGTGACATTTCCATGAAATAACACAGGACACAACCAGAAAGTAACGTACAAACCTATGTACATATACTACCTATGTACAAGCATTTACTAAGGCTGTGGCCTGCAGATGTAAACTAATGGGGGCCTGAAGCCCTCAATGCCTGTTTTCTATGGCCCTGTTACAGTACAGCCATACTCCTAAGATCTTTAGATTATAGCATACCACAATGAAGAGCAAGTAATACTTGTGACTATAAAAATACATTGGAAAATGAAATTTGAATACAATAAAACTGTAAGCATTGCTAAAAGTTTACTATATTGCCAGCCAAGTAATGTATTTTTGCAAATAAAGAAACCCAAGTGGTTATAAAATACTGGGTTTGCAGTGGGAAGGCAGTGATTTTTCATAAGATGTTGATATTTCCAGTCAGCAAACACTCTGTCAAGGTGCTGGTAAGTTGCTCAAGGCATAATGTTTAATCATGTCTCCTCGCACGGTGGGAACTCTGATCTGACTGTCCATCACAGTAAGGTTACACATTACATGGCAATCTATAAACAGTGTATAATAGGTTAGTTTGCAAATGCTGCACTAAGAACAGAGGGCTTACACGTGTCTCTATTTATTCTGAGTTATTCAGAATACCAAGAATAAAAAGTTTTACAATGAACAAACCAAAGACGGGTTGTACACAGTGAATGTTTAAAATATTCCAGTGAAGCATGAAAGCAGCTTTTAGTTCTGCTGGCAGTGGCTGAATCTTCCTAGGAGTATTTGGAGTTGCAGCTGACAGAACTCATGTTTAGTAGCAGATTAATTGGTAGACTGTTAATTTACCTAAGAGCAGATGTGGGTATTTGTTTTAGGGAGGGTTGTAAAGTTCAGAAGCAGAAATTTTCTGGGTATGCTTGAAATAATGCAGGCAGAGATAGCAGGGATTTCCTGCCTGAGTAATTCTTCCCTCACCATTTCCAGATGAATAACTCCTGAAGAGAAAAGTGATGCCCATACTCCTCATGACTTGGGACTGTTAAGTTCCCATTGTACAATATCCCCTCTCTGCTACTGACATCCTTAACTCACGTGTCAGGGAATCCAGAATGGCAGTACCTAAACAGCACCCTCAAAATCCTAAGGGACAAGAAGTGCAGCACAAGTAAAAATGAGTGGGCTTATTTTCCCCTTAGTTTGAAACATCTGTGCCCAGTTTATAGCACAAGATAAATTCTGCTCTAGGCTTCAACCTTGCACACATCCCTGGAAGTGTTCAAGGCCAGGCTGGACACGGCTTGGAGCAACCTGCTCTAGTGGAATGTGGTCCTGCCCATGGCAGGGAGATTGGAACAAGATGACCCTTAAGGTCCCTTCCAACACGACACTGTGACTATGATTAGAGCCAAGCAAGGCTCTGGCAAACTGCAGTTTATAGGGGACCATTTACTCCTGCAGCCTGGGATGAGACCAAGTAACACCGTAGGAAAATGCAGCTATCACTGCAATAAAGTCCCACAGAACAGGAATTCCCACCATTCCCACGCCACACAGACTGGGAAGAAAGCATGCATTACTACCAAGGAAATTGAAATAAAAGTTTTCAAGAGCCAACTCTTTAGGAAAGACCTCATTCCTTAAGAAACACCCTTTAGAAAAGACTCCATTCCTTGAAAAACAAAGTAAAAAACCCGAAGCCATGGCAGAGGTTAGATTCTGCAGTTTAGTGATAAAGTAAATAAATCTGCATACGTGCAGAAAGAAAATTTTTTTGCAGGAGGAAATGGACAACTGTTTTCTGGGAAAATTTCTAAGTTGTTTCAAAAAAACCAAGAGTTCCTAAGTGTAATGATAATGTTAAAAGGAAAACAGAACAACATCAAAGACAGAGTAAGCACATTTACTTTCTCTTCACATAAATGCACTTGCACACCACCATACACACTCTCCTTTGATGACTAGCATTTAACAAAAGTGATTTCAACAAGTCATTAAAAATTTTTTTCTTCTAAAAACCTTGAATCTCAAACAAATCCAATTCTAACAATGAGTATTAAGAGTTTGGCCAGGCCCCCCTGCAGAAAAGCTGCAGCTGTGTAAGACATTGCTACAGCTCAGCTGTTCAGTGTCCCTTCTTGCCACACCCATATATAAATAAATCAATCATATATGGGTCATTTGAGAATCCCTTGTTGCTTTAGTGCACAGCCAGCCAGGGCAGCTAAATCTATTTCTGCAACACTGGCTGTGATCTTGGTGATCAGTAGCTGAATGCTCTTGTTCAGCATGAGGGCACTGTCGGGGGGTGACACCCCAGCTTTTCCATCACCCACTCTGGCTCTCCTCTTCAGGGCTTTTTTCCTCAAGGACATAAAGTTATTTAGAGGTTCCTCTCAGGCAGCAACAATTCAAGCAATTTTCTATATTGCTCGCTCACAATCCTAATTCAGCTCTAAATAGATTCCCAACTGAAAGTTCATGCATAGCATTTTTTGCGTTGCATTAAAGCTAGATGGATGCAGACTGACATGCACTGATGCTAAGGACTCCAAAGTACTGCACTATTATTCAGGTATTTTCCTGCGGCAGAAATTTTGGAGGAGAGATTTTAACCTTATGGAGTCCAACAAAATGAACTCTCCAGGTGTCTGAATTTGGAAACATTTTCCAGTTGGAATTAGTATTGAAGAAACATGTGCTTACCTGCTAAAGGAAGATGAAAACAGCACTGAATAGTAAACAGGGAAGACTCTGCAGCAGGTTTCCGAGAGTCAACATGAAAATTATTGACAGGCAATACAAACTGGTTGAAAAAAGTCAGGCCCTTGCAAAAAAGTCACCTCTGCAACAAAAGATGAACAAAAGAGCAGTATTGTAAATATTGCTATTCTACAATATATTTCAAGAGTGCACTAATAAACCCATATTGATACACACATAAGTAAAATAAGCACAATAGCCAGTGCTGCTCTACCTCACTGCTGACTCAAATATTTCTTCTTGCATATTTCCCGTTTCTGTTTTATTTTCTTCATGGAGAGCAATTCACTGGCACCAACATTAAAAGCTACACTTACCTCTAAAGAGGGCAAGAAAGCTTCCATGGGCACAGACAGTGCAAACAGTTCTGTGTCCCAACATTAAGGAGGTGACAGAAAAAGGTTTGAAATATGCTGCATGATCTACAGCAATCAGCTTTGGAGAGTAGATGTCCTGGAAGGCCCAAGTAAGATTTAAATGCATCATTTAGAAGTACTGGGAATTCTTTCTTTAGGGCTTCAAATGATGGGTACAATATCACTGCCTGCCCTGGGCTGGTCTTGAAGTGTCCCTCTGAGGTGACTATTAACACAGTTAACAACCCCAGAGCGGATAAATAGGTGAAGCACAGAATTAAGAATTATGTCATTTCTAACTCCAACATAAACACCTTCATAATTTAAAGATTATTTTTGCAAATAACTGGCCAATAAATATAGAACACTATTAGGAAAATAATAGACGTGTGTGTGTGTATATATACACACATACATACATATATATGTATATATATACATGCACATACATACATACATACACCATACACACAGATACACAGTAGTATTCACATGCATCCACATTCTCAGTACAGTTCTTCATGCCTTGCACTTTGCATAGTATTTAGTACCAACTCTAACACACTGCTAAATTTAACAAAAAATATGTATATGTCCTTTTTGGTTTAGTTCATCCAGGGTATAAATCACTCTGGCTTTTGTTTTGTGACATTTCATACTTACTTTCAAAGGATGTGACTGCATGTGTTTAAAAATATGCATTTTAAAGTTAATCTTTGCTGCACTTGAGAGAACAAAACAATCCCCTTATATTCCCCCTTTGTCTGCTTCACGAGTATCAGCTTCATTCTGTTACCCTTTATTTTAGGAGATCTTAGAGGTGTTAGCTTAAGTCAGAGTGTTGGGCAAGGTCAGTGCATTTTGCCTGCAATGCCTTCAGGAGCACAAACACAGCAGCTCAGCAGAGGGCTGCAGGACTGGAGAAATCACTCTCAGCTTGGAGGCTGCAGAGCCCTGGACTGGTGTCCTGAGCACCTGGGCCAAGGTCGGGAAAGCAACCTCTCAGCAGCATGCGGGAGATAACACATCAACAAAACCGACACGAGGGACCGTGGTGCAAAACCACAAGGTACAAACATCGTCACCCAGAGCAACAACAGTTCCTGTGGACACAGCTGGACATTGCAGGAGTGTATGAAAAACTGCTCTAATTTTATGAGAAATTCCGTTGATGTGCTGAGGCCCGAGCAGCAGGCCTCAGCCAGAGCTGACTTAAAAGATGGGCAAGATGTGGCTGACACCATCAGTATTATTTAGCTAAAAATACATGACTGAGACGCTGATGCTATCTGTTTAACACCAAACTGACTGCTTTAGAAACTTTCACATAACCTTGTGTAGTTCTCTGCAAGAAATCTAGCATTTTAAGAATCTTTCCCAACTGACATGAACAGAGACTTGGTTGTAGGGTATTTTATGGGAAACCCTCCCAGCCAAGGCAAGGGCCCTGGCCAAGCCCTGGTCCCTCCTGACTGGGAAGTGTGCCATCAGATCCAGGAGTTTCTGTGATAGAATACCATCAGGCCACTTGGACTTGCTGCTCTGCGCCTATAAACGCTGGACCCGCTTTTGGGGTGAATTTGGAGACCTCACCACTGTGGGTGGAAGCACTGTGTAGGATTTTCCCAATTGCCAGGAAGGGCTCTCCTGGACCTCGCTGTGAAACAGGGCTCCCCAGGGACTGTGGGCTCTGGATGATGGTGGAGTATTTAGGCAATTGGTGATGTATCTCTCTCAATCACTATCCTTTCTCTTGTATAGTAATGATTAGGTGCATTACCTTTCTCACTTTTGCTTGTTGCTAAAGCCAAGCCTGCAGTTTTACTGGATGTATCATTTTACTTTTGTGTTGCCTTAAAATTCGCAGTAAAATAAGACCATTCTTTCCATTGGTGTCTGTGTCCTTTAAATCGCCCCCATCGATTGGCAGAACACACCTCCTGATTTCTGACAGATATTATCAACAGAAAGCACAATATTAGGTAATTGGTTCTCAAAAAATGAAGTGTTTATGGGTATGAAAATTGTGTTTTGCTTGGAGAACTTGCTTTGACATTTCTATGCTAGCAGATTAAAAAAAAAATCCTCCATTTTGCCTATAATCAGTGATAATTTGATCAGCCAGCATAATAAACCTATATCATAATGCTACTCTTTAGGATTTAAGGGGGCCATTTCAGAATAAAATTCCACTGCCTTCTTTACTTAAACTGACCTAACATTGATGATTAAAGCTCAGCTATTCCATCAATACAAGGATGAAGTATGGTTTGGGATTTTTTTTTAATTTGTTGAAATACATTTATCTTGCCTTTATCTAACATTCAGTATATCTAAACTACTTATAGGTTCAGAAGAAAAAGAGAATGCCTAGAAAAACCCAACTCATGATGCTGTTGCATAGAAGTTTCAGGAGACTGTAATTACATATTCCTTTTTCCAGCGGAGCAACTGGTGCAGTCTTTGGCAGATAAAGCAAATGAAGATTTCATTTGTCATCAAGTATTGATACTATCCCTTAAACCAAGCATTTCCCAGAAGCGGAATTTCAGAACACACACTGCTGGCCTACTTTCCCACTCCAGGGATAGCAGCAACTCGAGGCTCTCAGAAGAATCCCTGCTAATGACCCAAAATTACCGTCAGGCTGGAGCTTTAGAGACCTCCTGACCAGCATGGAAAGAAACATGACTCCAGAGGTTTTTGGACTGTAAAGCTGTCACAAAATCCAGACTCATCTCAAACTGCTCTGAGCCACAGGGCAGTACAATTTCCAGGTAAATGCTACATGTGAGGCAGAGGAGGAAAATGTATAGTGTGCTTAATGATGTTGTTTGTGAATTTCTTCAAAACCAAAATGTTACTCCTGGCAGCCTGATTCTGTTGCATGTATTTTGTTGCATGTATTCTGACTTTCTTTTCTTTTGCATTAGTTACACTTAGTCTGCTTTTATATCTCTGAGGACATAAACTAATGAAGATCAAAACCTAAAGGAAATAATTCTCCTGAAAATTCTTTGTGCTACTCTTAAAAGATCAGCATTAGAAAATGTCACATTTAACTCTGGAGACAAAGAGAAAGCTAGAATGTACTAAAAACAAAAATGAAAATTTAAGGGGCTGATTACAGGATTAATACGGTCTAAAAGCATCAATATATCCCCCATCTTATCTCAGACTATCACTTTTTCAATACTCAAGGCTCCTACTTGAAAGCTCTCTTCACACTCACAGCTCCAGGAATTCATATTTAGAATCTCTCATTCTTCACTTCCCATAGACTGACTCTGAAACATTGAGGACTAACTGATCACAGGAACAATGATGCACAGATCCCTGCCAGCTGCCTACATGGGTGAGAGCGGTGATGCTCCACTTTGCATAGAGCACCAAGTGAACTGCCTTTCACAGCACCCCAAGCTGAATTCATATTCAGCTAAGTGAAAACACCTCGCAAGTGAAGCTTCCAAATGCAACTGCCAGCATTTTCACACTGTAAGCAGGCTGTGAATTTAATCCTGGAGGTAGAAGAGTATCACATTTTTCAAGGGGTGAGCTACAATTTAACAAAACAGATAAAAAAAAATCGTGATGGCAATGTTCCTCAAATTCATAAGTGTCTTTATAGAGTGAGATTTTAAAATCTTTCTGCACAGTCTTAACTCTGCCTTAATTAAAAACATAGAAAAATATTGAACAATTTCAGCAGGAAAAGACTAGAAAATACTATTCATAGTGTGCATAATTCAAAGTTAAATTCACCTTTGAGGTATTAGTGCCTTGGTATACAGGCTGCCCATTTGTAAGTCTCACATTAAAGTCAACATCCCACAGTGATTTCAATAAAACATTAAAGGTTCAGGTTAACTCAAGGAGAAGAGCTCTTGGATGGGTGAGTGCAGCATAACTACATAGTAAAAGTTCCTTTTGAACTCTCCATGAGCTCTTTCAGGACAAAACAGAAAAGTGTCTACTTTGCTTCCATTAAAGCACTTGAACTCATGAATTTTTGAAGTAGTGTTTAAAGGGTTTTAATGCTAAAGGATTCAGTGAGTGTAAATGAGGTCATTTTGCAAGAATTTTAGTCAAGAAGCCACTGGATCTCCTTTCCTGGCTCAGTCACTTCAGGAATCTCAGAGACAAAAACTGTCAACTGTCTTCCCCCTGAATTTGAAAACTGAACAAATCCTGGCAGCAGCCTGGCACTACCTCTGCAGCAACACTTCTCTGCCCACCAAAAAAAAAGCATTCCACTTCATCTTCCTTTGCTTTTGACTGAAATGCCAAATGCCAACATCAACATTTCTTACTGGCTTTCTTCCTTATTCCCAAGAACTGTAGGAGGTGGGAAAAGAAAATGGGAACATGTCAATTTGTCCTCCTTTTTATAAACAATTCCTGCACCGGGAGGGGTCCTGCTCAGAGTCTTCCTCACCCAATGAGCCCAGTGCTCAGCCTGTCTGCTGAGGTGTCAGACCCCATGTGGAAAACATCTTCAGGAATAGCAGCTTCCCGTTAAGAACAATAGCAACCCTATAAGGAGATTAAGACAGTGATGGGTCCTGGGCAACCTGGATTCACAGCCAGCCTAGAGAAACAAATCTCACCCTTCTCATCCAAGCCACTGCTCCTGGCACGGCCAGCAGCGAGCAAGCTTTGGAAGGAGCATGAGAAGAGGGGGAGAGAGGCATCTGACAGCAGGGCAGAGCCAAGAGTGACTTCCAGTGCAGCAGGAATTTACAGTCTGCATTGCAAAAAAGGAATTATTAAGTCATAACCCACAAACCCCCTTGATAACGTTATCTGTCTCTTCACACTTCTGTAGACTTTACTGAACACGCTCTAAGGATCACTGAGGTTATCAGGAACATCTCTACTCAGACCACCAGGCTTCTGGCACACCACCTTTCAGAAATTCACCTCTCACATGGCTCTATTTTCAGAGCAGAGCTGGGCTTACTTATTTCCATGGTGGGGATCACAGTCGATGCCAGCAATAGCACCAGACACAGGCATATGGAGAATATGTAGTGGAGTTTTACAAGAGATGCTCACAAGGTCCCAGTGGCAAACAAAAACTCTGAATGGATGGCAGGGATTGGGCGAAAGGAAAGGAAAGGAATGGAAAACATTGTAATTCTCAATTCCCAAGGCTACTATGACTACAGGGAAATTAAAAAAAAACAAAGGAAAAATAAAAAGAGTTCAATCCTTACATGGACTGCACTCTACCGTCATGAATCCTGAAAACAGAAGTAATTGTCACTTGCACTTAATAGTATTAGGGAAACAGGAAAAAAATTAATAAGAATATTAAGCAGGCAGTTCATCCTAAGCTCATTAGAGACGGCTTTCAAGTCTGCAAAGAGAAACTTAAGAAATGATGCCACTACTATCACTTCTGCCCCTCCTCCTGCCCTACCAAAGCAAGGATGGTCATGGGGCTGTGTTTTACTGTTGCTGTGTAAATCCAGCAGCTTTGCTGGTATCAGCTCTGCTGCCAAAGGAGGTGAAGCTTTGCTGAAGCTGCCAGATACAAGAGTAAGATAACTTTCTGCTCCAACAGCCTTGCAGATTTTGAAGAAAGGCAGCAAATAGCTGGGGGCAGCAACTTCTTATATTTCCTCTGACATTTCTACCACATTCTGAGACTCAGATTCTGACTCTGCATGAAATGGCAGCTGCTTAGTCAAAAGCTTCCCCAGGAAACCCAGAAATATGAGAACACAGTCTGCATCTGCTGCTGTTTTCAGAGCACACACTACTGCCTGAACCCCTTGAGAATAACAGAAGAAAAGGATATAGAAGAAGCTTTTGCCTCCTGTCCAGTGAGGATGATATGCCTGGACATCAGAGAACAAATTACCGTGGGAGGAGACAGAGCAGGTCTCTCAGCTCACAAAGTTGGGGTGGTGTGAGTATAGGCCTTGGACTTCTACAGAAGCTGCCAAGTTCATGGCTCCACTGATTCTCCATAACTGAAAGCAGGGAGAGGCTGGATAAGCCATGCACCAAAGTTAGGACTTGGTGTGCTGGAGGCAGTATGTAGGGAATGGTTAGGTGGGAAATAAACTAACAAAAAAAGAGGAGCGGAATAGAAGTAGCAGCAATTACAGGGCTATCATAAAAAGCACTTGGATTCAACTCAGCTATCTTTTTGTGCTCCTGCCATCACTAATTTATAGTCCCACACTGCAAATATATGTGATATAAAGCCTGCCATTCCATCATGACCCCTCTGAACAGTTCTAAGAGACACCCTGAGCCCCTAAACCATATTCAGATCTTCTGTAATGACTCAGTTGCAGAGCTATTCTCAGGGATTAACAACTGCCAGAATGGTCTTTCAGGCTCAGGAAGGGACACTTGCCCATGGCTCATCTCTGGAAAATCTTTATCATCATTAATAACTCCAGGAGAGGAGTATCCAAAATTGTGTTGTGCTGGATTTTTTTTTTTTTTAGGTTGGGTATACAAAGTATTCTTTTATGGATGTCAACAGTATTGGATCAGGACCCAGGTTGTCATGAGACCACCTCAAAGAGCCTGTAGTCTAGGAGAGGAGAAGCAAACCCCACATTCCTTGCCCTGGGTGAATCCCTCAGATACCTCCTGAGTGCCCAGCTGATATTTCAACAAAGGTATTTACAACCATTCACAAGACCACACTATACCTTGGGAATTTTTGTTTAGTTTTGTGTCTGTTACCTTGCAGTTCATGCTTGCCTGTTTTCCACAGCTCTTGATGCAAAGAGCATTTTCTTCACAATTAAAAGGAGAGCATCTTCCACAAATCCCTGGAACTGGGACTGTCAGAAACTGTGCAGCCCTGGGTAGCAGACAGACCCTGAACTAATGAAGCATTTAAACACATCCTTAACTAATTTTAAGCACAGTAGCAGTACCAGTGTACCTCCAATTGGCCATTCCCCTTTGTTTCTAAATAACCTATCAATGTTCCAAAACTGACTGTGCTGCAAAGACACGGGATTTGATCCAGAAAAAGCATGTGTGCTGAAATGTTTGGCTCCCACATGGTGTAAGTTTCTGAAGAGAAGTGTGAATCGACAGGGAGAGGATTCTTAAGGTTTTCGAGCAGCTTTGCCTCGAGGTAGATTTTGTGACCAGGCTATTTAGTAGTATTAATCTTCAGCTGTTTTGTTCATGATACAAGTCATTTGGCTGTCTGCACTGAGTGGAGAGACAGCAACCTATCAATGGCAGAGCAGCTGCACCACTCCAAGCAGACAGATGGCAAGGATACAGCTCAATTCTTTCCCCTCTTTATTTCCTATTTCCCTCCTATCATCTTATTTTATCCAACCCCCCTCTCCCCCCCAGTTCTTTCGGCAGGGGAAGGAGATCTACTTGGACCTCAGTGTGCTTAAAGAGCAAATTATGTTTTTGATCCAATTACTTCCCGAGTCTTCCTGAGTAGTAGCAATCTGTCCTCACCCCAGACAGAAAGCAACTGCTGTTGCACAGCTGGTCTGGCACCAGCAGTGCTGGAAGATGAATGGCAGGCAGGTGTGATGTCGGTTTGGCTCACGAGCTGCAAAGAAATCAAGGAAGAAATCCCTGCTTGTTGCAGAGGGAAGTGTGATTTGGAGCTATTCCTGCAGAGTGGCTGGTGGTTTAATCAGAGAAAAGCCTAATGGATGAGTCCACTAATTCTTGGATCGTGCCAGTTGGCACTGGGCCTTTATTGGAGAACTGAAGAAGGCTCTCAGATCCTCACTGGCATCTAGCTGCCATGGTTGTGGGCACACAAACACGAATGCCTCAGGATCATCTTGAGGGCAAGACTGGTATTAGATGAATTAAAGATAAACAACCTTACCACGAAAAGAAGGTAGTAAAATGAACACCAATTCATCAATACAAAGAACAACCTAGGACTTCTTCCCCATTCTCCTTCACTTGATAAAGCAGCAAATTACCTTGGACCACCCAACAGGTCGCCAGCTTGGCTGAAGTTCTATATATCTTCAAGCTTTTTAAAATAAAACCCTTTTCAGTCTGGGTGGTGGTGTCTTTTGCTTCTTCATTTTCATTTGCCAGGCTGGCCTCAGAGACTTTCACTGTCATACTGTCACTCCTACCAAAATTTTCAAGACCACTGAAATTTTCACACACAAATGGATGGATGAGTTTGTTTCCAACAAAAGAAGAGGTATGACCTCCTGAGAGAACACAGGCCTCCTGCTACTAACATGGCACTCTGTGAGCCTGTATGAAGGCACATGGACAAAAAAGAGACTCAGCCTCAAGCATCAGCCTCTCACCAGGCAAAACAGAGGCAAAGAGCTGATAGAAAAACAATACCATTTGGAGAGGAATGTAAAGGCGAACACTTTGCAGACTAACATGTTATCCAAGCTCACAGGAACCCTCCAGCACTGCCAGAACAGTTAAATAGATTTATCTAAACCAGTCAAAGCTTCTGCTTGGACACTGCCACCCTGTGCAAACAGATCCCTTAGTGGGTGCAAGCAGGAGGGTTAAAGCAGTCACTAGCCTGGGAATCCCTCCTGCTTGGCCAGAAGAGGAGCAGCCAGAGCAGAACTAGAACAGCCACCCTCACTGAAGCATCTCCTATCCATGGGTTAACCTGAGCTTTTTGATTTTACCTCAACTGGCTCTGTTCTGCTAAGCAGACACATGCAAGACTAACTGCTAACAAAGGGCCTCTCCAGAATTTAACTGGAAACAGTAGTTTGCAAAGTTGATAGCAGTGCAGCACCGTTGCTGTGCTTTCTCTGAGTCATCCATCAAAAGCCTCGATGCAAGTTTCTGATGGGGCAAGAAGAACACCAACCTATGAGCTTTTTAAACACTAGTTCCACTGCCCTATTGCAAGCAGGTGACAACACTATGCAAGTAGTAGAAGTCATTTAAAACCTGAACAAAACTGCTTCTTCAACAAAGATGATACTGAAGAGTTTTCAAGCTTCCATGAAAACAGAGGAAACACGAGAGATCTGATATGACAAGTAACTGAAGAACAACATGATTTAGATTTTAGATCCAGTGGCACAACCCAACCAGAAGATTTCGCTACATATGAAACCAAACTTTGGAAAATCTTACAAAATGACAATAGCAAAAATTAGGTGATAACTGAAGAGAAGGAAGAATCTGGGTATCAAGGCATACTGGGGAGCTTGTTGAATCTGTGATGGTGGACAATGCCAACCGGTAAGAGCTGTAACCTTCACAAAATGCTACCACTCAACCTCTGTTGAATTGGAGAGCACTGTTTCTCCACACCTTCCCAGCACGTCAGAGAACAGTGCTGGGAAGCTGCCAAGGGTCCAGGCAAAGCAAACTAAGAGGGGAAACTCCCCAAAAACTAACCCCAAACCTGAAAGATGCTCAAAAGCCTGCACAAACCTAAGCACCATTTCTTAGTCTTTTAATTCAGGGAAAACTCTCTCTGACCATCAAGGGCAATCACACATTGAAGGTGTGATTACACTCAGTAAAAATTAACTGCAAGTCAGGCAATTTTTTCCCCCAGACCTTATTGAGCAGGTTCCTAAGAATTTACCAAATAGCATAAAAGCAGTTGTATTGAAATAAGACATAAGAATCCTAAATCTTATTTCTTAGGGATTTTTTTTCATTATCCTCAAACTGTGGAACACTCACAGACCAAAATTCAACAGAGGCAGATGCTGTGGGAATGCAGCAAAACAAAAAAAAGATAATTAAGCATTAAGCAAAAATAGAAGCATGTGTTCTCCCAGGATACATTCTAGGCACAATCACTTATGGGTAACTAAAGAACAGTGAAAGTGTTTCCACAAAATCTCACAGCAGGAAGCCAGATGACTCAAAAACAAACCTGAAAACTCCTATATGCTTTCATTTTCAAACAACGAAGGAGAAAAAGACAAGATGTCACAAAAGGCTGGTGGACTCCACTTATGTCATACTGAGTCAGCATCTCACTAAATTTCAAAGATGTCACTGAGATGATGATAGGGCAGCAATTCCCAAGGAAAGATGGGCCAGATCCTTGATGCTACGTTCCCCACACAGGGTCAATGCAGCTTTTTTTACTCCTCAGCAGCACTTTGCTTAAAGGTAATTTAAAAATGAGTTCCATGCCTCAAAATTAATTTTGAAGCCTCAGAAGAAGCTGAAAGACTACTATGAATACTGTATGACTGCTATTAAATCCAAGGTTTTCCTTAAATTTGTTTACTCTATATACACACCAGAAATATCCTGATTTTGCCAAAATATTGATGGGATGATGTTTAGTAGCTCTCACCTGCTAATTAAAGGGCAGGAAAAGAGAGACCGTCTTTCTAAAAGGTTACATTTCTGTCATGACAGTGATGCTCAAAGAAATTAAAAAAAAAAACCAAAAAAAACTAGACAAACAAAAGGAGCCCTCAAAAGTAAGGACAAAATCAAAGTGAAGGGAACATTCCTCCCTCCCAGCCCTCCAAGTCCATTTTCTTCAGGGATGGAGCAGGCTTTCAAGAGCTGATTAAATATGCCACCTATCTAAGGTGGTGGGATTTGACCAGACATCTTCAAATTTTGCTAAAGAAAAAAATGCAAGAGCCCCTCTTGCTCTGTCTGTCCTACTACAGTAACAGAAACAGGCTGAGCTGGATCTGGCATGATATTAAAAAAAATCCAACAGAATTAAAGAGGGATGTAAGTGCACTTTATTTCCCTTCATAGTCATCTTCAAGCCTTGAAAACTTGGGTTAATCCCTCTTATACGTATTTGTTTCTAATCTTTACCAAATTTGACTTCCATCTTGGGACAAAGCTCAGAAAAAGGAGGCAGATAAAGGCTGGAAGAGAATGTGAAACCACCTGCAAAATGAGAGATTAACACAGATGCCTTTGTGCTCATGGAAAACATACAAAGAAATGTGACAGGGAGCCATGAAAGCACAGCTAACAGCAGACTGCAGGAGGCAGTAGGCAAACACACCGGAGGGAGTCAAGGATTTTTGATTCAGTAGAAAGCTCTGCTTGTTTCTGTTTGAGTACAAATATTCTCTGTGGAACCAGAGGACCTCCAGGCTTGGTATTCCCATAAGAGGAAAGCTCTTCCCTCAAGATGGCATTAGCTAGACTGGCTTCAGGCCCCAACACAAAGGCATTTTGGTGGCTGATCCAGAAATAACTGAAACAAAGGCCAGAACTTCTGTTCTCCACCAAAGGTGGTGGGTTGAATTGGTGAATTTTTAAACTCCTTTAGCTTCATGGTGACTTCAGACGACCCAGGTTTTCTTGGGAATCCTTTCTGCCCTTGTTTCCTGCTGCCACTGTCCCCCCACTGCACAACCTTGCTGGGACGAAGCATAAGCTGCATCCAGCTGTGCTGTGCCAGTATCCATCTTTCACTGAGGCACCAGAGAGCTGCACTGCACTTCACTTAGGTGAGGTACAGCAGGGCTGGCATTCTGCATCCTTCCTTAAGTTATTCCATGCATAAAAGATGTAGTAAATATTTCCCTGTATTTCTTCAGGCTTGCAGTATTTGCTCTTACTTTTAGTAGAAAGTAAAAGCTTTCAACATGACCTAGTACCTTAATTCACATGATTTTATCTTTAAGGCTGCTGCACAGTTCCATTTATTAAAATGAGCAAGAGACAAACATAACCCCAGAGAGTAATAGGTTTACTGTAGTAATTTACAGTTCTTACATGGAAGAAACTGAAATGTAATCAGAGAGGGTGGGGAAGAAGGAAGGATGGGAAGCAGGACAGTGCCATAACAGAGCTGTCAGTGCTGCAGGATTCAACTACAGCGCAAGACAGTGCTCTCGGCATGGAAAAGCTCCAAGGAAGAGGGCATATGGTGCTGCTGTACCTAAAAACTCGGTACTGAATAACTGGCACCTTTGGCTATTCTAAATGCACGGGCATCGCTCAGCTTCTCCACATTCACTGATTTCTTACCCATGTGCTCCTCTAGAATTCACCCAAGTCTGCAACAGGACAGTGCAAGCCCTGGGCCATCACACCCCCATAGAAGCTACAAGACATGAACACTGAGATCTGTTTGCATTAGGGCTGGAGTCACTATTCCCAGACATCTCCTGTCACCTCTCAAAGAGCCACAATCCATTTAACTTCCTTACAGTAAGGCAAAACCATCATAAATTAAGAACAAAACTAAATATTGGTCTCGGCAGGATCTGCAGCACTCACATCCTAGAGATTTCTCTTCCCAAGGTAGGAAGATAAGGGCTTTGCTGTAGTCAGCAAAAGAAAGTGTTTTTAAAGCATAATCAAAGCAAGTCTCTCTTAAACAGCTTCATATATCCCCTATGACTATGCAAATCCTAACTAAGGGCACCATCTTGCAGCACTTGATTCCAGCACAGCATACTGCGCTGCTCAGTGGTATGAACTGTCTTCAAATTCCACAAAATCCACTGTTCTTTATCAGCCTTTCTTTTTCCTGTTATTTATCAGCCTAATAAACCTGCTCCACTGCTGTCTCATTCATACAGGCAGGTGGGAGAATGTGCATCATAGCAGATGCTGGAGTTAAAAAAAAAAAAAAAACACTAGTAAGGGGGAACCAAAGCAAAGGCTTTTATTTGCTCATATCTGGGATCCTGGATGCATGCACAGAGCTCTGCAGCCAGCCAAAGCAGTAGCAATGACTACCTAAGTTCTCTCATGTCCCTCCAGGAGGTCTCCTAATCACTGTGGCCATCCCAAACCACAACCCGCCTCCAGACTATATGGGATCCCATAAGGAGCTGGGTCATACCCAAAGATCAGATCACTGCCCCAAGTTATGTAGATATTGTTCAGTAAGGCTTGTGGATAGAAAGACATTCTGAGCTCTTCAAGGCTCTAGAGGTTTTGCAAAACTCAGATGGATCGAGCAGGAATCCCAACAGATGTGGCCTTCACAGCTATGCAGCATTCTCCACATTCCCTATAGCAGTGTGAAGCAAGGAGCATCCAAGGGTATGTCCCAGAGTTAAAGCTGCATCCAACCTTCCCAGCAGCTGATGGGATCACCTCAGAGAGGCCATCCAGGGTCTGGCTGGACATGCCATCTCCTGGCTGAAAAGAATGGCAAGCCTCGAACACATTTTCCACCGGTTGTGTTGGTAGAAGAAACACATCATATAATGTGTGCTTCTGGAAGTCATATGCCACGTAATTCCACAAACAAGGTTACACTAGGCCCTAGGGAGGACACACTGCACACCCAGCAGAGTGGAGACCGCTGGTCCAAGAGTAGTGGCTCAGCTATCATGCTCAGTCTGTAAACACCGTATGTCTGCATGTTTATCCATGCACATGTGTGCCCCTGCATGGAAAACCAAAGGAAAAACAAAGAATGCTTAAGAAATGCTTAGGAAAAAGCCTAGCTAAGTTAACTGCTCTACCATCCACAAGCTCTGCCTCTGAAGCCCTGCTGCCCACAAAATCGCACTCCAGGCTCAAGTTGTCCAGGAGTTCAGCACGCTCCACACACAGGAGTCTGTGTTCAGCAATGCAATGATCTGCGATTTCAGTGTGCTTTTATAATTCTTCTAGCCATAACAGACTTTAGGACAAGAAATTAACCTTTCTAGTTTGACCATCTGTGGGAGAAGCAGGACACCCTCCTTCACAGGACTACACAATATTAGAGTATTTTAATTTTATAAGTGTGTTTCTTCTCCTGTTGTTTAACACTGTGAATGGAGAAGCTGTTGAAAGAAGGCAAGCAAACAAGAAGGCTAACAGGAGAGATACACAACTTCCAAGCATTTATCAGCCCATTGGCTTGAATGAGAGCAAAAGCAAGGCAGAGAAGAGAGGAAAGGGCATCACATTTTTGCCTATGCATGCAGATGATAGTCTTTATAAACTTAAATTCTTGCATCTTCCAACAAGCACAAGAATTCTTTTCAGCAACAATGGTGTTCCATTTTAATTATTTTTCCCCTAAGCTAGAGATTTACTTTCTAAATGCAGCTGAAGTGGCAACTGAGTGTCTGTGGAGGTCTGAGTACAAGGCAGTTAAGAAGAATTTCCCTCACATAGCCATAAAACAAAAGTGTTAATGTGCAAGGCAGGGAATGCACTTTGCTTTGTGTTTATACTCTGCCTAGCACAGGGTGGTCTTAGTGCCTTAGCCCAGGGGTTTAAAGGCAGAAAAAAAAAATCACCAATAAACAATAGATAGTAAGGCAGATAAATGAGGAACTGGAACTATTTCTTAAATAAGCATGACAAAGGCTAATAGAATTAGCATCTATGGGACTTTTCTTATGCTACAAAATAATTACGAAGGCCAGGATTAAAGTGTGAATGATCAAGAAACCTTCATGAGAATTCAGCAAAGATCTCAATGTATTCAGAGAGAAGTAATAGCTCTGCAATTCAGTTACATCTCTCATTAAGCATTGTTAAAATCTCCATGAAAGGGAAATGAAGTTAATTGAATTTAAATCAGCTAATAAATATTCTTTTACATACTCTTTTCCAAGAAAAAAAAAATTAAGAGAGATGATGCCAGAAGTGTATTACCAATGTTAAAAACAGCAAAAGAAAGAATTTACTGTACAATAAGCTAAGCATAAACCTTGTATCTTATTCATGGTTGGGATAATTCTTCAAATAAAATATTGAAGTAAACTGAGAAATGGTGACTGAAACACAGTATACACAATACATGGAAAAAATTTACCTTTTAACCTGGATTACTATTTTCTGTCTGTGTAACTGCAGACAATTCTAGTAGTCACACAAGCACACACTTAAGCCTGAGTATCTCCAGGAAATAGCTTAATAATGATAAATGAACTGAAGTCATGCAGAATAAAATAGAAAATCAACTCACACTGGAATTATACATGACAGAATTAATTTGGGGAGCATGCTGTAATGCCAAATTTGATTCATGCAAGCAAATCTCACTAATTTGGGCCAACATCTGGCTTCTTATCTGAACTTTGCAAGCTGCTTCTCAGTTACACAAAACTGGCTTGGACAATTTATAAGAATGAAGTCTTTCTCAAATTTTCCAATACTTTCTGTCATCAGGGATGCCAGAATTACCACAAGTATTTATTTTTCCTGGCACTATGAACTGGATTGATCCAGATTTCACTGATAGGTGTCCTGGTTTGAAGGCCAGGTATCTGCCGAGGAAGGTGGGAACCTTGGCATGGAAAATGTGACCCCCTTCCCACCAAATCATTTTAATTTTGAAGTTAAGGGGCTTTTAGGCAAAGAAACAGGAAAAGAAACAGCAGTTCCTTACTAGTATGTAGATAGTGTATAACAAGTGTATAATAGTGCACACAAACAGAACACAAACCCAGTCCCTGCCTTGTCTCGGCTGCAGGCACTTCCCCTGTGGCGCAGTTCCGGGCACGGCCAGCAGGGGCGCTGCTGGCTCACAGCCAGGCAGGGTGCAATGATTCCCCCGCGGCTGCAGGGGGCGCTGTGGCGAGAGCGCCGCCGCCTCTCTGCACGTGGGTAACGGCGGGCAGGCTGGAAAAGGGGCTTCCTTTGCCAGCCCACAGGGGCAGCCGGTCCCGGTGCCCCTCTGGATGGCGGGATGGGCTGGAGCAGGAACCTCGGAGCAGCGGCTGGAATGGCAGGGATGAGCCGACCCCAGAGCAGCAAATGAAATGTATCAGAAACTGCACAGCTGTGGCAGGAGCCGCGGGTGTCCCAGCAGGCAGGGCTGCTGGGTTACAGTGTAGTGAAAAACCCGGAGCAGCGGCAGAGAAGCGGCAGGGCTGGGCAGCGGCAGCCGGACTCTCGAACGCTGCAGAGAGAGGCTCCCTCAGAGGGGCTCGGGGTCCTGGGTTTTCCCCTGAGGCACCCAAGTGGATGGTGAAGGTCCTTTCTAGTGAGGTAGGGTGTTAATAAGGTCCCAGTCCAATGGCCACTCTTAGGGGCAAAGGCTCACTCATGGTAGAAGCAGTAAAAGACAGAGCTCCACGTTGGCAGCAAACTGAATTCTCCCCACAGCAACTGCAGACCGGCAGTCTCCCCTCCAGCCCAAGAGAGAGAGCTGAGCCCAGCCCCTCACCTCCCAGCCAAGATCTCTTATCTCTGCCCTTAGAAGAGAAAGCCCCTCAGCTACAAGAGGGCAGCCAGCTGCACCCTTCCCCCCTCCCAGGCCACTTCTTTTTCTCTCTATTAAGTACCATTTGTTACTGTCCCTTAGGCAACAGATGGGACAAAATTCCAGAAGAGAAAATAAAAAAAGAAAAGGAAAAATCCTAGCCTCCAACAATAGGATACACTACAGGATAATTTATACCAGGAACTTTATTTAGGAGCAGTGGGTTTTTTTTGTGCTGGTCCAAACAAATCATCTGATAACCCACTGACAGCAAGCAGTCTTTGCCTAGTCCTCCACAGCAAATATGAAAATATATTTTTAAAAAGTCCAAACACCACAAAATGCAGCAAAATGAACAAGCAAAACCATGCCAACAAAGTCACGGTAACCATCAGCGCAGCAGACAGGAGTGCACCGAGACTCTGCATTGAAGATCTTCGGGCCCATATTTTAAAAACTAATTGTTACTATAAACCTAAATCATACCTATGTCAACAACAGTGGGTATTCCTTTTAAAGGGAAATTAGAAGGCAAAATTTATTTACCTGATAATCGCCAAATCCAATCAGTTTACTGGTATTTCTCTAGATCAGGTTATAGTAGTTAATAAAGGAAAAGAGAAGTGGGCCTCCACTCTTCCTGGAGAGAGCCTTAACAGAGTATTTTACAGAAAGAAAAGTTAGTATTATGTTGAAAGGAAAAGCAGCAGGCTTTCGGAGGGGTTGGATGAGCACATCCAAGCTGGGAAGTCGCTTAACTTCTCTCAGCTTTCTGATTTCCTTTGCAACCAAGACAATGAAATCTCAGAACTTCTTTTCTTCTAAGTCTTCACTACAAATGGATGATGCAGGAAGTGAAAACCTTATTCCAAGTCACCAGATGAGGAACTTCTGTGACTCAAGTTACACTTAATTAAAAGAGGTTCATCCTCAAACCAGTGTTGTAAATGCTTGTCTGTGTATTACCTGCCTGCCCTTCAATAAACCATTCATGCTGGAGACACACAAACTGTCTCCAATTTTTAAAGCAGCCACTATGAATCAGAATAAACATATTCCTCCCTATCTATCAACAACATACCATCTTGGAGCCCTTATAACTCCACCAGTTCTGCAGGAAGAGCACATCTAATTTATATAAACTCTTAGTTTATTGTGGGATACCAGAAATTCAGTGGGGGAGAGATTGCCTGTCACAGCATCAAATCACCCAGGAGACATAGGTTATCATACACTGTACTTCTCAGTGGTCTAATCAGACTTTTCATGAACCGACCCACCTTGTACCTGAAGAGAGAAACAGAACAATATCATGACTGTGCAGTAACACGATAAAACCCAGAGCTGCACAACCCTCTGAAATGGCTCTTCACATTTTACCAACAAGTTGTGCCTGTTACTGGGCTTGGCAAAGAAAGAGGCAACTACTGTCCAACTCTTATCCATTAGGTTTTGTTTTTTTTTGCCAGTAATGGCTGAAACTTTAAACAGGAAAACACCTCAGGCCTGTTGCTTTCCAGTTTTTCTTTAAGAGGAGAATTCAGCATGGGTCCAAGAACATAAATTAACAAAGTCAATGCAAACCCAGTAATATTTCTAGCCCAGCCTGCTGTGCTCACCACTGGAGCACCTTCTATCACTTGCCTCCTCCCATATTCTCTCACCACATGATCAGAACAGAAATCAAGATGCTCCAATGTTTGTTTTACAGAATAACAGCAGCCAGCTATGCTCATGTATTTCCTGGATCAGAGGCTAAAGATGAAATGAGGCCTATTAATTCATCCATACAAATCCAAGCTACCAGGGAATGACTGCCCTTCCAGCAGACTGCAGAAGGGGGCTTAGCAGCCAGCTCTCAACAGAGGAGCTGACTTGGCAGACTGAAGAGTTTTGTTTCCAAAACCTCCACCCTAATCACCAGGCACAGCTCAGCCAGGGAAGATACGACTCCAAATGACCAGCCCTGCAGAACATTTTTCCCAGCTCTTTGTGAGTGTCACACAATACCAAACAACATTACCACCATTTTTCATAGATTATCTAGCTTCATTGCAAGCAGCTTTTCTTGATGTTCAAGCTACCTTCTCTTTTGCAGCCCATTATGTCTAATCACACCCTCTTGCAAAGGTTAAGAGATTATGTTTCTTGAGTAATCATACCTGAAATCAACAGAGTCTTTGCTTCTCAGATGATCTATATTAAGTATTTTTAATAATTCCTCAGAAATCAGTCACTTTGCTCTCCTAATCAACTCTTTCCATTCCCTCAGAAGGAAACCACCTTACAGTTATGCTAGGGAGCCAAATATGCATCCAGACTGCATAGGTAAAGCCTGTTATTCTTCCATTCAAAACTGGGATATCATGGACCACTGTGCTGTCCGTACAACTGCTGCACTGCAGCAGCCACAGCCAAGCACAGGCCCTTGATTTGTTCCAGCCCTGTGACTGCAGGTGCCCTTTCACACCCAATACACACATTAACCTACCAATCATTTTCTTCTCTCTTTCCAACCCTCAGTCTCCTCAGATTGTTCTGCATCGTTGGTGTGTCTGCACAGCGACAGTTTATTGCCAATAACTGCGGGCACACAGGTTTGACACATGAAAAGATAAAACTCACCCATCTCTTCTGATGCCCTTCATGGTTCCTTTCACATTCCTTCCCCAGTTGCCATCATCCTAGCTTCTATATCTCACTACTCCTAAGCAGAAACAGGTTTTACTCTTGTTCAGGAAATGCATCACCACATTTCCCAGAAGAGCTGCTACTTTGTCTGCTTGTACAAGCAACGTTAAGGTACCTCTGTGGTGATACCCAGTATCTTTGGGATCACAACTGTCCCCCTATCCACTCATCAGCCTCCCAGGCAGATTGAATTTCACCCTAAGCAACACAAAGGAGTATATTCTGCCCATCAGAGACTATCTGATGGGCAGAAAGGGATTTGCATTTTACCATTTCTGAGAGTTTTCAAGCTGTTGTAGGGTAATGTGACAGAAAGTAAACATCTTTCAAGTGAAAATATCTCAGAATAATTTACATCCCTTTTGTTTTCAGAACCAGCCTTCATTTCAGGTACATAATCATTAAAAGAAACAATCTTCAACTCAATTGTGTGAGCAGAGGAATGCCCAGCACCACTGTGTGGCGTTATCAGTTAGCTGTCAGGTTTCATTTAGCATTCTGCACTGGTCCTACAGCTTGGTTAGCCTGGAAATTTTAAATGCAAATGTATTTCCAGGATGACCTGAGAGAACACTATCAGAATTTTACCTCACATGACAGTTCCTTGCTCAGTTCCAATCAACTCCCTTTTCCTCATTCCCATATACACAGATTTGCTGCTACTAAAAAAAAAAGGCTTAAACAAGAAAAATTTTACATACTATTTTTTCCTGTTGAAAGACTTTCCCTCACTCTTCTGCTTAAAGAAACCTAAACCACAGCTTAAATAATGCTTTAAAATTGCTTAGAGCTCCAAACTGAGATACAGAGCTGGCAAGGAATTTCTTTAATAGCAGGGAATAAAAGCACCTATTTCAAATCATGTCCATACATTATTTTCCATCTTCCAAGGGCTAAATATGCACTAGCTATGACTCTTTTAGCAACACTTCAAACTCACCGGTCTTATCCTATGAATCTGGGGAAAAGCAAACACCATCAAGAGGATGTGCTGCCGGACAAGCATTTGTGATTTTGTTCTCTTCTTTGTGCTCAGTGTCAATGAGTCCCGGGCCACACATGTAGGCAGATAATCACCAGCTCTCATAATTCAGCAGTTCCTTGAGAGGCTGTGACAGGGCTATTGGAGAGGCAAATTTTTCACTGACCTTTTTATGAAGGCATTTATTGAGCAGTGACATTGAACCACTTCAAACAGTGTTAAATAATCAGAACCAGACCTAATGGTTCACCCTGGCACAGAGATGTTGCTGCCCACGTGTGAGACCAGCCACTCATGTAAATGGAGGCACAACCTCAACGCAACTCAGCAGTTTGTGCTGAACTACACGGGATCAGAACACATTCTAGAAATTACACTGCCTTCATGGTGCAGCAAAACATGCTCCAATTTTCACTTTAAAGAACAGCTTTTTGATTTGCATTTGTGATTTATTATCAAACACACAAAAAGTGATACTTTAAAGGAAAAGAAAGAAGTAGGCCACGTCAGCAAGCATGAATGATCTGAGCCTCCAGCTCTGGACCAATCTATCAAGCTGCAGTTAATACCAATATTTAACTCTCCCGTTGAAAGAGGAAATACTATTTTTAGCCATTACCTATTACTTTTGTTCAGAGATTAAGTGCCACATACTATTACTGTATTTACAGAGATGTTCATCAATCCCAACAGCTTCTACATTACAAAAAAAATTAATTAAAGTAATTTTACTGGCGTGCCTTATTGTGGCTAGATTTTACAACTGTAATTCTATCTGTTACACAAATTAAATGGAAGTGCCTCCAGAATGGAAGTGGTAGGAGTTCCGACTGCAACCCAAGGATCAGATTTTTTTAAGTGCTCAGGGTGTGATTTTCTTATGCACTGAAGATAGAGAATTTGGCTTACAATAGACACATTTCCCTCACTGTCTCCCAAAGTACTCTGGATATAAAAGTTTGAATACTGAAAAGAAAGACCTGAAAATCTAGCAATTAACTCTGGAACCTAAATACAAGCTAGGAGTATTCAAAATCTGGCTATGTCTTGGGTGATGAGTAAGTACTTCTGGAAATTCCTCTTACACTCTGTCTGCTCTGCAATGTCTTTTTTACTGAGTTCCACTGGGACTGTGTCTTAATTCCATATTCCTTCCAGAGTTTTCCCCTAATTAGATTATTAATAAGAAACAGTGTGATGAAGCATGAAGTCACTCAATCAACGATGTATGTTATATATATGAAATCCCTGTCAATACATATTTCATAATAAGCCACTTATCACTAGTCTACCACAGAGGAAATAGATTTATACACTGTATTCACCTGACTCCTAGAATTAAGTTTTAGCTCTGCTTTGGCTGTGGGAGAAGTTACAGAAAAAGAACAGTTTTGCCAGGCTGTACCGCAGTTCTACATTAAACTACATACGAGACAAGTGGGTCCATTATTCTATAGCTGGCCTATAGTGAACTATTCCTTTAATTAAAGTTCTAAGAAAGCTGCCTAATCATCACCTAATAATCGTCTTTTCCTAAGAGCTAACAGGTGCAACAGACAGAAGAAATTACAAGAATTTATTTTAAATGAAACATCAAAATTTAGCTTTAGACCTATCTCCTATTATTCATCAACGTCCTAGTAAATACAAAACCTAATTTTCTCCTGCAATTTACCAAGACTTGCTTACAAGCATGTCAGCTAGAAATGATAAGCATTAGGAAAGCTAAACAATTTCCTTTAATCTTTTTTAAAGGCTGTTCACTCTTGTTGCTTCTGCAATATCAAAACACAGGCACACATCCAGCTTAATGCATTCCTAAAGAACACGAAGACACCCGACCTTTACCAATGATCACTTACGAGCTGCCAAAACTAACAGCGACCGCACACACACACACGCACTGAAAGGGACAAGCCCATCTCCTGCATGAGCCATCGGAGACTGTGCATTTCAAGGTGGAAACATGCAAAATCATTCTGCAAAAAATATTTTACTCATGCATGGAGGTCTTACTTGCGTAAATAAAGCTTACAGCAGTCAGACCACAGGAATCACATTTACAGCCAAGTCCAGTTACCTGAGATCGCTATTGCAGACTGGAAGAGAAGGAGAGCAGTGTCTGCACAAACGCTGAATACTCAGGGAGTAAAACCTGCGACCCCGAGCTCCAGCATTCCCAGGGACCTTCCGAAAGACAGCCAGGGCTGTGTCTCACCGCAGCTCACAGCCATGAACAAAGCCAGGAGCCCCCGCGCCCACGGCTCCCACCGAGAGCCCCCGACCTTCCGCTGCCGCCCGGCCCGGGGGGTGCTCGGAGCCGCTCCCCGAGCCGCCGGCATCGCAGCCCACGTCCGCCCGGCGGGGGCCGAGCACAGACCTACGCCCCCTTCGCCCAGCTCTCCGCGGCGAGCCCCGGTTCGATGGACCGGGCGGCGGCATCACCCGCTTCCCCCGGACCGCACGACCCCCACTCACCGCGCCCGAGCCCGGACGGCGCCCCCGAGGGAAGAGCTGGAGGCGAGGCCCGGCCCGGCGGGTCGGGGGGCTGAGGGGCCACGAGCCCTCCCTGAGCTCCGCCCGGGCAGCGGCTGGCGCACAATGCGCGGCCGCGGAGCCCCGCCGGCGGGGCGGGGACGGGCGGGGCGGGGGGCGGCCCCGCCGGGCGGAACCTGGCTGTAAACCAGGACCTCAGAGCGCTGAACCCGCCCAAGCCCAGCCCGGCCGGGCCGCCGGGGGCACCCCTCAGCCCCGGAGTGGATCGCGGCGGGTGCTGCGCCACGGCCGGCGCGGCGCCCCTGGGCTTGCCGTGCGGCCCTCGGTTTGTCCTGCGGAACAAGCCCCGCCAATGGGCCCTTCCCTGCTCCAGCCACAGAGAAACAAGGGAGCAGCGGCCAGGCAGCTACACAGACACAAGAAAGGTGCAGGTGGTAGGCAGCAGCGCATTCACGCGTGTCAAGAAGAAATGATGCTGCTCCAGGTGCTCCAGTGCTGGAGGAGCTGGAAGGCCACTAGGAAGCATCACACCTTCGTCCACTGGCACACAGACCCGGCTATGCAGCGGTCCTGGCGAGGGTTTTGCTGGGACACGCAGTGCAGCGTGGGACTGGCCGGATTGTGCTTCACGGCCCCTGTATCATCCCAAACCGGTGGTTTTGTCGGGGCTGGAAGGGCTAGTTTTGATCTGAGGTATGAGATTTTAAGTACACCTTGCAAGGGTTACACCTTGCAAAGGGAGTTTTATAACTCAATTTCACCTTGACTTTAAGCCACATCAAATCATAGCTTGGTTAGGATATCTGGCAGGCACTGGTCTCATACCTCCTTCAGCTGACCTGCTTGAGGGAATGACAGTGCCAATAAGCAAGTTCAAATGACAGCTGTGTTTGCATGTTACTGCCACTACATCACATCACAGTACCATGGATTTCAACCTACACAGTCTTAGGGACTGCTCATGCTTCATAGTCTTCCAGTGGAAGTGGACATCACCATTTACTGAAACTATTTGATCCAGTTCGCATTCCAAGTAGAATGACTTTAAATGGTGACGGTATATGAAGGAACCTAATGGAGGAGAAATAAGGATCACATAAAGGATTCCTCTTTGGCAATGTTTAGGGCAAATTATTACACTTTAAAAGCAATTGTTATCTATTTCTTGAATGCAAAGAAAACAGCAGCAGTGTTTGAGTTGTTATTGGGTCATCATATATACCTGCCAAATTCATTAAGTCTTTCATGATTAAATGGTGAAACAACCAAGTTCATGACTAAGTAGTACAAGAGTCATATAAGCCATAAAGCTACAATCCAGCATAAAAGTAAGGCATGGTTTTTCACAAGCTAAAGTGACCCAGAAATCTGAGAAAGACAACTTTGCCCTTCCAAATCTTTGGTGGAGGAATGAGAGGAACTTCCCTAGTTGCCCTTGTCCCTGAATGCAAGGAAGAGTTAATCTTAGAATTGAGGAGCAGTTTCTTCTCCAAATCTGGCATTTTTTTCAAACAGCAGGTCCCTGGGACAAACTGAAGCCTGTGGAAGACACATTTTCGTCACTGTCTGTTTTAAGTTGTCTCTGTTTTATAAAATCTAAACCAAATTATTAAAACACAATTATGTATCATGCAAAGGAATCTGAGTTGGATCTTTGACCCAAGTGTTACAGAATCACTATTGGGCCATACTTTTTTGGTAGGGACGGGTATCTGAACTTGTCATCAGAAGCCCCAAATACGTTCATTTACAAAGCAAAAAATTCACAGGTTACATTCTCTCTGGAAGTTTTCCAAAAGCTTTGCTTTAAAAACTACAAGTAAACAAAAACCCAAGAGAAATTAGAACTTGCAATGAACTTCAGTGATGACTACAGGATCATAGCTAGAGCTGAATGAGCTCTGTACTTCTCCACAGCTCCGCTGGCTTCCATCAAAACTAGCATGGGCACTAAACTTCTGTTAGGAACGTCTTATGGGATCAGAGCTTCGCTTTGCTGGATTAATTTGTGATTATGCTAGGTAAGTGAAATACCACCCCAATATGGTATCTTGATGTGAGAAATATTTAGTTTTCACAGCAGGAAAAAACACCAAAGATTTCAAATAAATCTTGGTGTCAGATGGAGTCACATCAGTCAGAATACTTTGCTACCAGTCACATGAATCCAGCTGCATTAGAAAAAAAAAATCATCACTAGCAACATCTTCCTGCTTGGGTCTAATCTGCGTACTTACACTTCTTGCTAGTGTAAGTGCAAGAGATGATGGGCAGAGTTTAGTACAGCAGAACTACACTGGAAACAGTTCTAACATGGAGAATATATTTCAGAGAAAGCATAAACTGATTTTATTGCTCCCTGTCAGTTCCACACAGATATAGGTGCATCAGGAAGCAGACTAGGAGTGCAATAAACTTTAGTCAGCCCCAGTTCCCAGGACAGCAAAACTGCCTGGTGGAGAGTTATCTGTACATAGGAACCAAGCATTAATTCTTCCCCTGCCAACCATGTTAATGACCAGGGCAGCCTGAGTGGCAGCAGTAAAGTCCAAGGTGAGCAGTGAGAACATCTGTAGAAGTCATACTGGGCTGGGCTGCCAAGCTCAAGGCACGTCTTTAAGAAAGAGTTTGTAGGGCTTTGGGCAATGAAGAGTGATAGCTGGTAGTGCATTTTTGTGTCCTCAGCAGTTCCCAATTATCAAAACAAAAGCAAACCTCTTGCCTCCTGAAGTAAAAGCTGCATAACAAAGTTGTGGATGGGAGGAAATTCACACCAGAACAAGCACAGGAAGCCACAGAGCTGCAGGAAGGACAAGTTAATGGAAAAAGGCTGACGTCCTGGTACTGGGTAAAGGTTGTGGAAGAGTGTGATCTCACACTGTGGAAGAATATGACTGCCACAGTGGCCTTGGTTTAGCTTTAGCATGCCCACTCCAGGCAACTTCATTCCACAGGTATTACTGGAGGTAGATATTTCCCTCCATCTGCAAGAACAAAAACTGACTACCAGTCATCTTTTTAAACTCTTGAAGTAAAAGCAGAGACAGCTCAGTTTTCACCAGCTGGTTACAATTAATATAAGGCCAGATTTACTTTATTGGACACAGTTACAGTGTTTGTGTGCACACTTGTTCTACATGTCCCTACTGTTGCATCTAGGCATTGTTATCAGGGAAGTTGAAGATGGGAAGCTCAAGTGTCAAGACGAACTATAAACACAACATTTTAAATAGGGCTTATAGTACAAAAGTACAGTCACAATGAGTGGAAAAGGGAACCCACCGAGGCAACCAAGGCAGAAGTGATTAAATAGTTTTCTCAACTGTAGGACTCCCGAGATAAAAACCTCTAACTTCTAGTTCTTAATGGAGCTGTAGGCCTTTAGTTTCCTCCATAACTGAATAGTTTAGAAGTTGGATGCTTCTCTCAGGCTTCTTCCCTCCTCTAACCACAAAGTAATTAATACCTTAGCATGGAAGGATTTCTGTTGTTTCTTGGCTAGTGAAACTGTTCACCACAGAAGTTTTTTTTTTGTTTTGTTTTTCGTTTGAAAAGGACAAATCTCTGATTAAGGATGCCTTCTGGCAACTCTGTCTTGGTTTTTGCCATCAGCCAAAGATAATACAATTATTTAGGAATAGAGTGGAATTTTGATTTACAAAGGGATAATAATTTGTTTTTCTCTAGTGTATTTTATCCAAGAGTACCAAATGCTTCACTAATGTTAATTAATTGATTCTGTCATAGCATCTAGCTGAGATGTTGATAACTATTTTACAAAATAGCTGCAATAGCTAAAACATCAAAATGAATGGTTACAAACATCAAAATGAAGGTTACTTATAATAAAAGAGGTGGTATGAACTGCTGAAGGGCATGTAGCAAATCAGTGATGTACCACGGATGTGTCTGAGACATCCTATATCGCATCTCCTATTGCTTCTCAGAGGTTCAAGAACTTTCCAGCATCAAGGTATCTCCAGGTGTCCTGGTAAGTTAAGCATAAGTACAGCAGTAGATGGCTGCCACCACAGCTTCAGCACAAACAGGTTTGAACATTAGAACCACTTTTTGTTTTGGAGTTGTTTTGCCAACACTGGAGGATATATGAAATAAGCCAGAAGTTTCAGCTTGACAGCAGGAAAGGAGAAGAAACTATAGTTCAGCTGACATTTCAAAACCCAGCATCTTTGACGATGCAATTCAGTGCAGTGTCAGCCTGAGCAAAACTCCTTGTAACAGCACTGTAGTACTCTGCAGAGATGTTGGTTGGGATCTCTGCTCTTTCTGTACATAGCGCTGCTTCACCCACTCAGTGAAGTCTGGCAGGGGCCCACAGCCACAAAACCACCATCCCAGACAGGAGATCAGTATGAACCACAGTGGGGAGAGAGAACCTCCCGTGTTCGAGCTTGTCTAAACTAACTGGCATTGGGTAATTTTTGAGTGAAGCGTTCTTTAAGAAGATCTGAAATTTTTGATCCCAGTCAGTGAGTCTGCCTTGAGAATACACAATGCACCTGAGGGCTGAAAATGCTTGTCCAGAATGCCAGGGACCCAAAGTCCTGCTGTGATTCAACTGCTGGATTTACAGGCAGGTCTCACACAGTGTCTGTAGGAACAAAACTACAACAGTGATTGGCTGCTTGAGGGAGGATCCATCTCTGACTTTTCTTTGCAACTATTAATTTTAGTGGAAATTGTTCCCTATGAACTGGGCAAAGAAACAGGCTCTTTCCCTGTGACCTTCCTGTTGGACATGAGAAAACTGCACAGTGACAGTGTGAATCCTGTGAGTCCCTAGCACAAGATCTACCAGCAAAAGGAATCTACCAAAGAAGCTATTGCTACCCTCTCACCCCATTCCCATCCATACTGGCAGGACCTGTGGAGAGAAGGACACTTTTCCTCATCCTGCAGTAGGGCTGCACATACCTCTGCCCCCTTGTCCTTTCATTTCCCAAACCTCCCACATTGTGCCTGCCTCTCCCTGGTGAGCAGGTATTGGGACTCTGCCAGCCAGGACACTGTCTCAAGACCTCCTCAAAAGCAGAGAAGCTCTAATAAGAACTAATAAACCAAAACCAACCAACCAATCGACTGAACAACAACAAAAGAAACCAAATCAAAACAAACAAAAGATAATAATTTGAATTTTGAAGTCTTGCCAGAGGTAAAAGCTGTTTCTGCAGTGTTCTGCTGCACATACTGATGCAGGTAGTTTTTTGCCATCATGCTCTTGCCCTTCCAAATCAGGTCCAGATTTGGAATTGCTTATAGGATTTCTCTGGGCATCTTTCTAAGATTTGAGCTGATTAATAAATTTGGACTGCTGTGGCCTTGCTGCTAAGGGTTGCCACATTTCATGCCAGTGTTAGCTACATTTCCCTGATTACAAAAAGGGATTCTTACATCTCATATCATTAAAAGTTTAAGTGCTAGTGGTGTCTTTGGCTAAAGAGCCCACATGCATAATTTGCAGGGATTTCAACTTTCTACAAAAATACTTTAATTTTAATATTTTTCATTTTATATTTTTGATTTGTTTTTTGAACAATTTGTTTATTGCTGTTGAGACTCTTCCTTAAGGGAATCTGTTTTCTTTTTTAAGTACTGTTTTTAATACCCTGAAGAACAAACCTACAGTAGCCCTATATAATAGATTTTAAATACTAATAGCAGTACACTAGTAATGGTGTAGGCAATGATAATATCTTCTTTAAAATCCATTCACCAAAATTACCTCAATAAATAACATTATTACTCTGATACTAGACTAAAAGTAATGTAATCATAAATCCTTGCATATTTGCTGTTGGTTTAAACAATTCTTTTAAAAAATTACCATAAAAGATCTAAAGTTTCTGTAAGACTTCAACAGTATATCCCATATATTTGTCTTTGAACAGACACTACTTTTTCCAAACTAAAAAAAACAGTGTTTGATCTCTCAATGTATCCAGACATACTGCTCCCATAATAACTGGCTGCCCAGAACTGTTCAGATCTGTTCTACCTCATTTATCCTTTGGCTAACACTTGTTTGCAGCAGCACCTGTAGCTGACCTTTTTCCAACAGCAAATATAAGTCATATATTTGAAGGTTAGAAGTTTTTTGAGCTTAAGCTGCTGGCTCCATAAAGCAGTGAGGCATCAACACAGACACCTTGGAACAACCCCCTGTGAGGGAGAGGAGCAATAATGGAAGACACAGAAAATTCCAGCTGTTCATGAACAGTACTTCCTTCAGGAAGGAGCTGAAGACTTGGGAAGAAAGTCAAACGTCAGTAGGTAGCTTAATACTCCATCAAGATCCAAAGTGTGTAGGTTTTATATTTTCAGAAGGCCAAGTCATATCCATGCAGATAAGTACATACCTAGATAGGAATGTAGCATTCCTGCCTAAAGGACAACTTTGCCGTCATGAACAACTCAGCTTCCTGGTCAAAACATCAGGACATCTGCAAAGAACAGCTCTGTGTGAGAGAAGCATCCTTGATGGTGAAGCAAGGTACTGTTAATAAGGCATTTTTTTGTGCTGATATCCTGAGAAGTTCAAAGAAATTTAAAAGACCAAAATGCTTATCAGTACAGAAAAATGAACAACCTATTCAAATAACTGAAGGAAAGACCTGTGTGTCATCAGAAATGCTGCCTGTGTAATTTGATTTCATTGGAGAAGGCCTTTGCTCCATAATATGACCATTATCCAGCAGCCAAAACATACGCAATTATAAGTATAACCTTCCTGCTCTTATCTAATCTGGGTTTTTCAACCTCCTTTTAGCTTTGCAATTGAAGCATCTTCCAAGTGACTGACTCTGCAGCCTCCTACATGCTGAATGAAACCCATCTGCCAGGAGGATGGCTTTTGTGCTTGTACCTTTGGGTGGACACCTGAAAATCACAGACATTCAGGAACCCCCAAGGAAAGAAGTGAAAGGTACTGATTTTAAAAGCTGCCCTCGAGGAGCAGCTGGAAGTTTGCTGCATGGAGCATCCAAGATAAATGAGGCAGAAAAGCATCCCAAGAGCAACAGCCAGAGATGAATGAGGTGGGTGGGAGCAACTGTAGGGCATTTGCTGTCTCCTACCTTCTCCCATGGTGGGAATCCTGCACCTAGGCCTCAGGCATATGTTGTACCTGCCATTCACACAAAAGCAAGGTGTGTTCTAAAGACTCGTTAGAGCTTCTTTCCTCTGTACTAGAGATGTTATCTATGCCACATGCTGCTCTAATACCTTTGTTTAATGAATAATATGTAGGGGACGATTCCATGATGTAGAAGACTGGTTAGAACAGCTACAAATCCACTGAAGAGTTTGAAAGTGATTTGTATAATATTTTTCAAGTTCAGCTGTGTATTACTAATGTTGATTTTTTTTTTTCTGTGGGAAGTACCTATTTTCTCTTTACTGTGGTTCTTTCTCACGGTGTAAGATTGTTTGTGCCCCAAGGGATACCAGTGGAACAGAGATGGAGAGGAGAAAAGCCATACAAGGAAAGGTTCACACACTTAATGTGACCACTTCTCCAAGCACTTGCCAGTGCCCTCTACCCCTTAGGACAGAGGAAAGCATAACCCACCCCAAAATATTGCAAAATGAGAAGAAACATTCTGGGGACGCTGGTTCTCAGTGTTTGAGGTGTACAATACGTGATGAAGGAGATCATTAGGTGTCAACTGCTGTGCAAAGATCAAGGTCCTCAGAGCAGATCTGCAGAGACCAGGCACAAAGGATGGAAAAGCACTTAATCTTTATGGTGAGCTGATGATTCAGTCCCACAATTTTCCAAAAATTTTGGTAGCAGGAGAACAAAACGTCATTTACTACTAAAAATTATTGTCAATGCAGTCAGATTGCTAATTCATTTTATGAAAACCACCAGATTGTGTGATGGAATTGCAGACTAGACCTAGCTTTTATACAAATCTGTTGACCTTTTCTTTCACAGGGAGTTCCTCAAAGACAAGCTAGAAGGTGTGCAAATTTAGTCTTCCCTACACCAAAAACCTGACTTGTTGTCTTTTTAGATCAGACAATGACAAGTGTTCTAGGAGTCACTTGGACAGAGGAATAATTTAAGAAGTTTATAAACAAATCCCTATCAATTGTGTCCTAGAAAAGCAGACCATTGCTCTCAGGCTGTCTTTTAGGGGTTTTTGGTGGGTTGCAGCTATGCACACTCAGTTCTCTAAGACATTTTCTCTTACATAAGCAGAGCTTGGAGTGTGCTCATGGCTTTGCTCAGCAGCCTTTCATTTCCCCACTATGCTGCAAATTGCTGCTTTGCAGCTGCTTCCTCTGGTTTACCCCAGGACACAAATCTCTCTCTTGCTTGGCCAGATTCAATTGCTCCCTATGGGAAGGAGTACCCTTTCTTTTTTCAGAGACCTCTTTACATATCTACTCTCCTCTTACAGAGAGATAACCTACAAAGCAAGCACAATCAAAATGCATACTGTCTGTCACACATAACTGTCAATCTTAGTCAGCACATGACAATAATATTTGTTACTGGTCACCACGTGATCCGGTGACATGACATGACTTTCCAGCCTTTGCTTGTGGCAGCTTCCAGGACCAGCATAAGCACCTAGAAACTCACTTTCCAGCCTCATTAATACCCATAGGCAGGCCAGAGGGGTGTGTGCAGAGGGGATCAGCCACCAAGGCTACAGGGCAGGAACAATTGATATGCTACAGATGAAGATAAAAAGAGAGGACATCATCAGATCCTCCCACAAGCTAGACTTGATGCATCTGAAAAGAAATTTGCAGCATCCCAAACTTGGAAAAAGGGCATTTCTAAAGAAAGCCACTTGCTTTGACAGTATTTTAGGGGTGGGTGTTAGATTTAGAGTGTTGAGACGTTGAATTTGTCAAAAGACTGGGGAGATGCTTCAGCCAAGAAGCCCCAAATATCTGTTGGGAACAGACTCCTTTTTCAGATCTGATGGAAGCTATCAAAGGAGTCAACTTTAAAATGGTATCACCATATCTGCTGCCAGTAAAAGTTCTGGGAGTTTGCTATAAAACTAAAACTAGACTTACTCTATTAGATCTTATTTTCTGCCACAGTGGGCATCAGATAGGGCTGCAGAATCACACAATAGCACAATCCTCATTTTTTCAGGAGGTTCCATAAATGTATAGTCAGTCATTGTGTGTGTATGTGCTGTGCATGCCAAAATAATTGTCAGCAAAAGCTTGATGACTGAAGAAGTAAAGAACAATCACTTCCTTGTTCTGCTAGCAGTTCAGGATTTCAGTACTTCACATTTTTTTCCAGAAAGCACCTTTATTTAACTTATGCTGTACTTGTGCATGAGAAAATAATTGCTACACAGGAATCCACATCTCAACTATACTATGGAGGTCTCTGGAGCACCACCATGATAACTGCAAAGTGGGTAGAAGCTGTTCCACTTGCACAAGCACTGTGTTGTCTGATGACCAGAGTAGTCAGGAATTGTCTCATCTGTTGTCCCCATTAAAAAAAAACAAAAACCAAAAAAAAAAAAAAAAAAAAAAAACAAAAAAAAAACCAAAAAAAAACCAAAAACAAAAAAACCCCACCATTGTCCATAAAAAGATCTTTCTGCCCAGGGGAAAAAGTTCATGCTCAGCCCCAGCACTGCAGTTTCTGCAAGGTGCCCTTAAAGGAGCAGGAAGATACCAGAACCCATCAATGCTCCCCCAGCAGTCAAGAGTCTTTCCACACTGAGGAGGCTCCTTCTGCAGTCCATGCAGAGAGAGTGTTACAACCATGTGTAAGCCAGGCAAGGTCAGCAACATCTTAAGAGAAGCCCCTGAAGCAGCCAGGCAAAAGCTGCCCAGTTCCCTGGGATGGTGTTTGATGACAGAGACACTGTAGGAAAAAGCCTATGGATTCTTGCAGGAAAAGTCTTCACACCACAGTACTACCTCCACAAGCCGTCTCTTCTCAAAATTTATTTCTGCTGCACAGGCACATTATTAATGCAGGCAGTAAGCTCCTGGGACTACCAAAGTGCTGTCACCTTCTCCCTCTCTGCTCATTTAATCCACTGTGCCTCCTGTGGGCGTGCAGCTTTCCAGTAGGAGGGCTTGTGGCTGTATTTTTAAAGATGCAGTTAACTAACTGTCTACAGGCCCAGAGCAAGAAGCCCTGTAACTAAATGAAGACCATTCATTACAGGAAGTGGACGCATCCAAAACTGGCTGAAACCAGGGGCTTCTGTGAGTTCCACCCATCTTGCCAGGTTTTTCCCCCAAAACCACTAAATTAATTAAGAAAGTAAGGCAAAAAGCCTCAGCAGCACACATACCACACTGCAGAAAATTATTCCTCGCTCAGCCAAAAAAGGAAAGTGAGTAAAACAATGCAAGTAATTTATATAATTCCACTTGCTTTTCAAAGGGCTGTGTTAGCATGCTACAATTACTCATTTTTAACTGTATCTCACTACTGTTATGGATTCTGTGAGCTGTCTGGCTGAGGCACCGCTGGACCATGATATCCTCCCCAGCCCTGCAGAGACCTTTCACAAAATCTCATTACAATGTGTATAACTTTTGTAATAAAAGAAATTGCTTATCCACAATGGCATTACAGCTGGAACAATGAGCTGGGGGAATCCTGTGTGGAAAAGCACTGGCTCAGCTCTCACAACATCCAAATTCAGCATTTTCTATCAGGTGGCCACAAAACATGGAGACACAAGGTAAAGTTTGTACTCTCAGAACTTCCTCAACCTACCATACTGTGAGCATCAAGGTATCAGTATTAGCCCCCATGACAGGGATAACACTAGGGAAGAACAAAACACTTGAACAAAGAAGAAAATGGCCTTGAAAAACCTTTCTCTTAATCTTGCCATATATTCGTTAAGTCATGCAGGTACAATTAAGCACACCTCTGGGCAAGCACGTGGACCCAGAAGATTGTCAAATCCTGTCGAATTTCAGTGAAACCAACAGTGGAGAACATACACACCCTTTTGAACCCATTTTCACTTCTGAAACAGTGTTAAATAGCCCCACTGTAAACAAAAGTTCTCTTTTCCTGAACTACCTGGGCAGTAGATCACAACCTGTGTTATGCGAAGGGTAGCAGATATTTAATTTTCCTCCACACAGCAGTCTTGCATATCACTCACGGGTATTTCTACTCCTTCATCTGGACTTTGGGTGAGCACCCTCTAATGAGCCCCTCTGCTAATGCCGTGTAGTTGTCAGGCACACATGAAAGAACTGATCAAAATCTTAGATTTCTTCTTGAGCTTTAACTGATGTTTTCCTTAATTAGAGCATTCTTTTGTTTTTTAATTCCTTTTTCCAAATGTCAAAGCTGGTTGCTTCAAAGGATCATTTCAGTCACCCTTGCAAGAAGAGAGAAAATTGCTTAGAAAGATTAAAGGGAGCATGAGAGAGGGAGGTGCAGACTGACAGCACAGAACAAAATATTTAATGAATGCCTGATCCTATTCTCCCCACAGTGACTCCGCAGAGGAAACGGAGAGAACAAATAAGATTTTTGCATCTTAGACACAATCATGACAATATATCAGAATAGTAAATGCAACTTTTGTGACATTCATGAGAGATCTTTTGTGAAGTACCTCTACTCCAGTAAGGTAGATCCTGGCAGTTCCCTACACAGGTATCATATTGCTGATACTCATTCCAGCTCAGAAGAGCTTCAGAAAAGCCAATTTTAACTCTTCATTCTCAGTTCTTTTCTTCTTTCTCACAGCAAATTAACTCAAGCAGGATAGGCCTTAAATCACAACACATCATTTTCTAAACACACACCACATAATGTATTAAAGCTTTCAGATAGAAATGTACTGTTTGACGAATTTCTGGTATTTTCATGCTCTGCAGTAGTTCCAGTGGGTTTCTGTTGTAGTGCACATTGATAGAGAAATGTGTACATGTAGAAGAATTCAGAAGAATGAAGTCCAGCTGCATTATTGTGCACATATAAAAAATATTATTCTTGCTTCATCCTAGGCTATAGTGAATATCTGTTGGCTGTTTTTAACAGCCAAAGCTGTGGACCTGATGTTTCAAACAGTCTGTAAATACAAACCTACTGACTTCAGTAGGTCTTCTGCATTGGAATAAGAATATCTTTCACAGCACTGCACTATTCCATGCAGCCATATCCAGAAAGGAAAATTCACACCAGCTTCCTCAAGCATTCAGCTTAAGCTGCTTCCCTATTTGGAGTAATGCTTATGCTGCCTATGCAGCTCATAAGTAACAGAGGCTGCATTTTCCGGTGGGGAAGGGATGACTCAAAAACGGACTTTTTGTGCCAAAAGCAGCCAATTTGATTAAACTTTCCTAAAAATGCTCAGCTTAAGTGCTGTGAAAGACCAGGAAACTTTAAGGCACTAAACAGACCCAGACAGCTCCTCATTCTTGTAGGAAAAACCTACCCACTTCTAAAAATCTTCTTAGAAAAACATACCTGCATTGTATGAGTCTAAGAACCATGGATATTTCTAGTCTAAGTCTGGTATTTTCCAAATACACAGACTTCGGGAAAAGACAAATTCAATAGCAAAGATGAAAAGACTCAAAGATTATGGTCTCTCAACTTTCCCCTTTCCCATTTACAAGCCAGCAGTTTATCTGCCCATGACCACATTTCAAAGAAGCCAAAATAAAGCATAAGGATGAAATGTGTGACTTCAGGACTGGAAAGCCTGTCCTCATTCCATCACAAAAGTTAAGTACTTGAGCAGACCTGATAGTGATCTAACAATCCCCAGCAGAGGAGACCTGTGATACAAAATGGATAATTAACCTAGTAGCAAATAGTTCTACAAAATGCATTAATTGGAAGTTGAAAAAGTTCATAGCTAGATTAAAGATCTCTTTTTTTGAGGTACCACGCCATTAAAATGGTGACCAATGAGGGAACTACTACACTAGCCTCACTTCCCATGTCCAGCTCTGCAGTGACCTAAACACACTCCAACCCCAGACATACAGCTGTCATGTTTGACTTAGTTACCTCTTTGGATGCATTACAGGTGTAAACATATGTGTGCAGTCATATAGGTACATACTCAAAAATGCCACCTGAACCTTGCAAGACTACTGCTTTTCCTGGCTCTAGCCAAGAAATACATGGTCTAGACAAAGTAATAAACCTCATAACCATCCTTGCCTCGTTTCCTTGCTCTCTCTTGTTCTTTAGCTGGGACCAGGGATCTCCTATTCAAACAGTTTCTTTTGACCCTTTGTTCTTCTTTTTCACCTGAGTATTCAGATCCTCCAGCATGATGAGTGGCAAAAGCCTCAACCCAGGGAACTGTTATTTTGTTCAATTTATTGTCTATTGACAATAGACAATAAATTCCTGATTGACCCCAAATTCCTGATCGTTAATTGAGGTCAATAATTTGACGGGAAAGAGTACAAATACTAGAGACCTTTTTTAAGGTTAGGCATTGTAGCAATCTGAACGTAAATCTATTACACATTTCACACCTTGCTCCTGTCGCCTAGTTCACCTAGTGTTATAATACCTGCTGCAGACTCTGCACCTTAGTCCTGTAAAACACACAAGCAAGAACATCATACCGGTATAAACTACTCATTAAACCTTAGCATAAAACATACAAACTTTGTTCCAAGATTAGTGTAACTACAATGGATACTAATATGTCTGTAAGCCCAAGAGGGCTTTGTCCAGGGCCCAAGGGGGTGATGAACACTGTTCATTTGATAAGCATGAGCCTTTCCCATTTTGGGGAGTAAAATGATGCATAGAGGGGTGCAGCTCTCCTGGAGCTTCCTGTAGCATTAACTGAGATCTCACCTTGTCCCATCACTTGCAATTCCTTAACCCTCACCTTGAATTCTGCAGGGCTTTTCCTCTTACTTCATCAAACCCACTCCCTCTTCATAAATCTACAGAAGTCCCTACAAAAATACTAAAAATGCAAAATATTTTCTTGCATTTACAACTCCAAGCAAAGAAGAAGTTGAAGAGAGCAGCTATGGTGTTCCAGGCAATTCTGGGCAAAAGATGAAGACAGATTCCTGACTGGGATTCCTAACATATATCTAATCTTTACATCTCTTTGGCCTCAGAAAGAGTTGTGTAGAATGTACAGGATAGTTTGCAAATTTTTTTTCCTTCTGCTAGTCTGAGGATATGATGCTCATCACAAACTGAAAAAAAATTAGATGGGAGAAGCTGCTTAGATTATTGAAGTATTAACTGTGGATGTGAAAAAAGAGGCCTCTTGCTGCCAAAAATCAGGCTACAAGACCTTAGGCCATCTGCAGCCAGGGTGGAAATTCTAATGATATCACAATGAAATAATAATTTGCTCCATATTTACCTGCTTTTCTCTCTCTTAAAGAAGGAGACAAGTAAACAGTGAGGGCAGTGGGCTTCAGAAATGATTTCCTAACACAAATAAATAAGTACATAAATAAATCTTCATGCTTGAAAACTCAAATGCAACAGACAAGAAAGCAATTAAGGTATTTGTCCTTAGCCTTCCCCACAGCAAAGAAGGCAGAAACACTGCTGCATTTCTTTACTTGGCATGCCCATATGGCAAGTGACAATCCTAAATCTCTGCCACACTTACTAGTTCTTTACATGTGCCAGGTTTTGCTTTTCACTCTATTCACAGACATTCTCTGAGGCAGCCCTCTTTCAGACAAATTTGCAGATGAAAGAAACAGGATATATATTTTTAAGAGACCTACATCACTTCATGCAGGGGCCCTCCAAACTTTTCTAAGTCAATGCATTCTTCATCTAAGCTGTTTATCATTAGATTATGCAAAAAAACCCAAACTGAGAAAAGAAAATAAGAAATACGATCATGAATGGGAATACTGATATTGACCTGCTTGCAGAGTTGAACTGTTCATGTCTTGGGATGCCGACATGACCTGAGGACATGCCTCCTTACCTGAAGAGGGGCAAGTTTGAGATAAATGAAATCTAGATAGCAATAAAAATACTGGCTGATACAAAACCTTCAAAAATTCCAAAAGAAAGGATTACTTTTTACAAAATGAAGAAAGTCTTACGCTCCCTGTTCAAAATTAAAATTATAAAAGATACATTTTTCATACAATGAGCTCTCCAAAAGAAATGGCATACACTTTACACAATCTTTCCTTTTATTATCTACTTGTATCTTTGACTTAAACTTGCATTCTGGAAAATGTTATTACAAGGAAGTAATAATTACATTAGTTACTTGTTATTAATTCTTTTTCCATATTCTATTCTCCTATTCAAGGATTTTGGACTAACTCAGCAATGTAAAACTCAGGTACAAATCTTTGTATCAACACCCAGTAAAGACAAGGCTGCAAAAGCTGCAGAAGGGATTTGGTGAGCAGTTATGAACCGCAGAGCCAGTGCTCTAAATTGAATTCAGTTTGTGAAATATTTGGAAGCCAGAAGGGGAACAAAAACCAAAAAACCACAGTCAGGGAGGATTATTTTGGAATGCAATGCAGTAACTGTGATAGTCAACCTATTTTCAATTATAAATTCCTTAAGATGTCTCATATTTCTTGTCCTATTTACAGCAGAGCAGTCATCATGCTACTAGGTATCAACAATACCTAAATGATGAGCATGAAATTAAAGCAATGAGTAAAGAGTGAAAACTGGAATAACAACTGTAATCACAAAGAAATAAAAAATGAAATAACTGTAGCTAGGTTGTCAGGGACAACTCAAAGACAAGAATATCTCCCATGTAAAATGCCAACATGTTTTAAAAGGAAGGAGCTTTAACACACTATGAAATTGAAACGATTAAACAGATTAATTTTTCACAGTAATATATAATGGCTGAGGAAAAGCAACTCTGATAGGCCTTAGTTTGTCAAGGTGAATAGGGATGCCTTTATGCATATACTCACCAATACACGTATTCTGAAGGTTTGTGAACTGCAGTCTGTGATCCAAACCTGTATTCATTTGGCTGCTACTCTGAGCTCCAACACACCTATAAAATACACTAATAGAGACTGTGACTTATAATAAAAATATTAAATACCTCGATTTGGGTCACAGAAATAATGGTTATAATAAATTCTTATTATTGATGATAAATTTCCATGCCATTCATTTATAAATAGAAATATATAATTATGGATCCAGTGCATTTCAGAATAGTTGCATTAAAAGTAAACTGCTACATCTGTTTTATGAGTGACCTGCATACAATAAATGCAGGGGTTTTTTTTATTTAAAAAACCCAACTTTCTATATATAAATGCCTTTTTCTTTTCAGACTGATTTTTCTGATCATTATTGCTGACACAAGCACATTCTGAAAACTCCTATATAAAGCACAAAGGCACCCTGACAATAGACACCCATAGGTACCTGATAAATTCCACATGATTATCTAGTCTGTTCCTTGCATTCATTATTGCTGATTTGCACTGGAGATTTCCATCTGTCCAAAGTTAGAGTGCTGAAGAAAGCAGAGATTTTATCCACTTTTCTAAAAAAAAAAAAAAAAAAAAAAAAAAAAAAAAAAAAAAAAAAAAAGGAAAAAACAAGAAAGTCTCGTAACAGGCATTCATGAATAACTGAAGTTTACTGCCTTGGCTGAAATTCAGATGATTTCTGAATGGGCAGCCTGCCTCCATCCCACACAATGATGATGTCATTTTCTGCAAACCCACTCCTTGACTTGCCTAGCCCTAGCTAGCCCTCCCTTCTCTTGCATTGCCTTTCGTACACATCTCCTGCCTTGATCTGCCTCCTCCTTTCTTCCCATGCTTCGCCTTCCTTCCCCTTGACTTGCTTTGTCTTTTCTACCCCTCCCTTGCCTTACCTTGTTACCCATTCCCTGCCTTGACTCACCTGCCTCTTTGCTGCCCAGCTTTGCTTTGCCCAGCCCTTCCTGTCCCTGCCTGGCCTGGCCCTCACTGCACTTACCTGCCTGTGCCCAGCCTTACCTATGATTTCTGGGCCTTCTCTCACCTACCACCCCACTTGTGTTCCCCCCATGGCTGTGCCTTCCCTACCTCTCCCATGGCTTACCTGGAGTTGCCCGCGCTTCGATTGCAGCGCTTGGCCTGCAGAAGCAAAACAAGGCAAGGCAAAGGGCAGCAAGCAAGGCAAGGGGCAGTGGGCAAAGCAAAGCAAAGCAGCGCAGCTGTAGGCAGGGCAGGGCAAGGGAGATGTAGGCAAGGGAAGGCAAAGCAAGGTAGCAAGGAAAAACCAGGCAATGGTACTGAAGGCCAGGTACTGACTCAGAGTCATTTAATGATGAGGTACCATGGGCAGGTAAACTACAGCAAGAGATTTCTTGTAGTTCCCCTCTTTGCCAAATAAAACAACTTTGGTTGTGCACATTATGCGGTCTTAGTGGGTTTCATGGCTTTTCCTAAAAGGCAGTTCTATGGGCTAGAGCTGTTGAGGTGGCAAGGCAAGAGCCAAGCTGTTGAGCTTTTTGTCCTGGTACCTTTACAGTCTGAGCAGCCTCAGGTGCTGTTCAGTTTAGATCCTCACTCTGCGAGACTAAAGGATTACGATGAGATACACAGAGCTGAGAAGGAAAGCACAGGTGCCAGGGGGTGTGCTGCTAGCTCTTTGGGTGCAGCTGAAGTTGTGAGCAGCAAGAGCTTTCTCAGCTGGCACTTTAGTGAGCTCTGTTTGTGCCTGATGTTTTCAAGTTTGTAGCCAGACTCTGCGAGAGCGAAAAGATTTCCTAGGGCAAAGCAGTTCGTATTGCCGTTTGAGCGTGGTGCAAATAGGAGCGAGTCCGTGGAAGGTCAGCGAAAATTTGTCCTGGCGCAGCGGATTGGAGAGCAGTGACATTTTCAGCCTGGCTCTTCAGCACGTGGGGTGTTTCCGAGCTGGGCTCGGTGCGTTCCCTTCTTTTGCGAGGAGACATCGCCGTCGTGTGGTGGCTCTGATGAGCGCTGACAGTGCCCGGGGAAAAGACACGCGCTCTCCCGGCCCGGCCCCGTTCGTGCGGGAGCTGTGCGGGGCGGAGCTCCGCTGTGCATGCTGGCTCTCGGAGACTGACAGCACGGGCTCCTGCATGCGGCGGGGAAGGAAGAGGAATCCTTGCCTTGCTGGCTGTGCAGTTTGTAGGCTGCCAAAGCAAAAGCAACTTCCAGCACGGCCTCCTTCTTTTAGAACCTTTTCTGTGGGAGCAGCTGCTCAACAGGTAACTCACAGCTACTGAGCTGCATCCTTTCCCTCAAGCACTATGTACCACTCTACCCTCTCACGCTCAGCTGATCTTGAACCCCTTCAAAACATCCAGCAGTTGCTTGCAAAGAAAAAGTCCAACAACAAAAAGCCAGTGCTGGGGTTCATTCTCCCCTTGCAGGCTGTAAACTAGACCAAACTGCACTTTCCTTCTCAACTATGCAGAGAGCATCACCCCCTTCTCTCACATTAGCAGAGTCCACTGCTTAAGCTATGTGTTTCCAGCTGAGGACTGCAGGTCCATCAGTCATAAAAGCAGCTCCCAAACTATCCAAACGCTTCAGAAGGGAGGGTTGGCAGCTCTCTCACATTCTCTCATCCACAAGTCTCACACTGCATCCATCACATTAACAGAGCAGTCCACAAGCTGGAAAAATAATCCTTCAGAACAACACCAAATATATATTCTTGACCTATGCAGCTGAGATCTGGCAAAATCCCAGCCTCCTTGTTCTTACAAATCCAAGAGAACAGTCACAGGTTCCAAACAATTCCTAATACAAAGACATGGGGACCGTAAAGTCTGAGAGTCCTTCAAAAGTGACTGGGAAAAAGCTTTCTCCCTGTTAGATTTATAATCTGGAAAGGCATTACAAAATTCCTTTTTCTCCAATAAATTCCACATCCTCTTTTAGCTTTCTGATTGATCCACAGGAAGAATCCGTGTTGTCTAAGTGCTACGCCTGAGCTCAAACACCGTTTCCAAACATGATGTGAAGTAGTGAGTGGAGAATTGTGGGAAATGCCCATTGAAAAACAACCTGTAAAATTTTCCATAGATGAGGTAGATATGAAAGAAATCCACAGACTTCAGAGAACCATAGAATGGTTTGGGTTAGAAAGGACCTTTAAGATCACCTCGTTCCACTAGATCAGGTTGCTCTGAGTCCCATCCAACCTGGCCTTGAACACTTCCAGGGATGGGGCAGCCACAGCTGCTCTGGGCAACCTCACAGGGAAGAAGTTAATCCCAATATTCAAACTTACTCTCTGTCAGTTTGAACCCATTCTCCCTTGTCTTGTCAGTCCAGGCCCTTGTAAATAGTCTCTCTTCATTTATCCTGTAGGATATCTTCAGGTACAGGAAGGCCATAATTAGGTCATCCCAAAACTTCTCTTCTCAAGGCTCCTCCAGCATTCCTTGCTAGCAAATGCTCGAGAAAAAGGAAGGTTTAGGTAAACATTTATTGCTCTGACAGCTCTCAGCCATGTTTTTGTCTGAAACCTAGTTTTTTAATCAATGTGTTTAATCCTTTTGCTCATCATTTTAATTAAAGGATTCACGCAGAGAACATTTATTTTGAAGGGATTTAAACAAGATTCTGTGCAATGCTGGAGAATGGATACCCAGAAGGTAAAATAATGTTGCTCAGTATGGCCCTTAACTCAGACTCCTGAGTTTGTAGCCTAGCTCACTAACCTCCAATAAATATCTTGGGAGACTGCAGCATGTCCTGCTATTACAGAGCAACACCAAGAGGGATCTGCATCCTAGTTTCAGCTGGGATGGAGTGAGTTTTCTTCCCAGGAGTTGGGGCAGTGCTGAGGTTTGGATTTAGAATGGGAATAACATTGATAACACACTGATGTTTTGGTTGTTGCTAGGTAGTGCTTACCCTAAATCAAGGATTTCCTGGTTTCTCATGGTCTGTCAGTGTACAAAAAACTGGGACAGATGAACCAAACTGGCCAAATGGATATTCCATAGCAGCATATAAACTGGGAGATGGCCATGAGCTGCTCGAGAATGGGCTGGGTGGGGGAGTGGTGTTTATTCCTATCTTAGGTTTTATTCCTTTCTTTCTCTTGTTTTCCTTAATAATTATTTTTACTTTGTTCCAGCTATTAAACTGTTCTTACTTTTGCCTTTTTTTTCCTTTTTCTTTTTTTATTTTTCTCATCTCACCCCACCAGATCAGTGTGGGGGAAGTAAGGAACTGGTACTTAGTTGCTGTTGCCACAAGAATCTGCTGAGCAGTTCTCCTAATCTTGTCTTCTTCTTGGCATTCCTGAAAGGACCAGTGTGGAAGCCTGCACGCAAACATGTTGACATTTCAGTTTTGTTTTCTCATTGAATAAAATAATAGCTGCATCTGGTGTATAATTATTGTAAATGCAGGTGAACCTGGCGGGAAGAAATGATGATGTCCAACTCCAGTTCAGAAGGCTGAATGATTTCTTTATTATAACTATACTTAAATACATTAATATACTATTTAAAGGAGATACTAAAACTACAAACCTACTTTTCTAACTACTATATCTCACTCACAACTCGTGACCCTCTTGCTAGAGTCCAGACACAGGTGGATTTGATTAACCATGAGGCTCAAGCAATCCTCACCACAATCCAATCAAGTAATCACCCCAGTAAACAATTCTCCAAACACATTCCACATGAGAAAAAAAAAGAAGCAGAAATAGAAATTGTTTTCTCTTTCTTCTCTCTGTGCTCGTCTACGAAAAAATCCTGAGAGAGAGAAGAATATGCCTGCCACATATAATTATGACATTTAGAATTCACTTTGCACCAATCTTGTGTTTCTCTCTTATGACATGGGTGAAGTGGAAAATCATAGTGTATGGATTTTGAAGCCCCAGCTCTGATTTACACATTGCTCTAAGGTAGGAATTAACGCTCTTCTCTGCTGCAGCCTCTTGGTGGCAACATCATAAGGCAACATTTCTGAAAGTGTACCAAAGGCCACATTTTCCTATGTTTTGTGTTAGGTAGAAATTCCCCCTGGCAAGTCTGGAAAAAGAGGTAGTGTCTGGAAAAGTTTAACTCCAAAATCCAAAGAAACTCACCTTTTCTATTTAGTCATGAGGACCCCTTTCCTTCTGCTCCCACCTTCCCAGCACTGACACCAGTGCCTGGCTTTAACCACATACGCACTATTCCAAAGGAGTTCTGAAGGAATCCCAAGTCCTCAGACCTCCTGGGCAGCTGTGCCAGACAAGGAGCAGTGTCCAAGTCAGAGCAGGCAATCATTTTGTACCGAAGTGCAGGCTCTCAGCCCGTGCAGAAGGTGAATGCCAGCGTTAAATGCTAACAGACCGCTGTGCTGACAAAGGCTGCATTCAGTCACCGGAGTCCACACAGTAATATTTAGGGGCTTGATTACTGGTTCCAGTGACCTCTGCCTGAGAGGCTGAAGAGCTGCAGCAATTACTGAATCTCCTGTACATTACAAAGGAATTTCTATTTGACAAGTGATCTTCACTTGACAAATCATTTTCCAGCACAGTAGGAGGTTAAATCTGTTGCCAGCTAACTCAGCTCCTACACGACTTTCCTTGCGGTTGTACAGGCACTTTCACGACTCTTTGCTGCCCCTTAGAAGAAAAGTGCATTCATGGAGCGTGACAACTTAGGGACTTCAGTTCCTGACAGGTTTTACCAGCCTATTCCTGCTGTGGCATTTGCATTTAGTTGAAACAGTGAATTGCTATTGAACAGCATTGAACAGGAAGTATTACCAGCTTTTCCAAAGAAAAATGAACACTCAGGCAGGCAATTTTTCCTTCTGTATTCCAGGGTATGGCACACAGACATATAAATTGACTGCAAATCCAAAAAAGAAGCTTAACAGAAAACATAAGCTAATATAAGTAGCTAAATAGAAGTAAATTTTCTTTTTATGTTTTTTCCAGAAAGACACTAAGTTTATAATTTAGTTAGGAGTTAGTACCTCCTTCTCATTCCTTTCACAACCAAGCCCATTCTAGGATTCTATGATCAAATTTTGAAATAACCTGATGCAGTCATTATATTCCACCTGTTCTAAGTCTTAGAAAAGTTTAAAAAAATAAGAATAAATTTCTCACACTTCTGCAGCTCAGATTCCTATTGCCTAAACTTGCATAATATAACATGGAAGATTCTTTAAGTTAAATCAAAATAATTAAAACTATGATTAAGCAATAATTTCACTGTAACATTAAATATACTTTCCTGCAGTGAGAATGATTCATCTGTTCTGTAATTTTTTTTCTTTTTTAGTAGTTTGTTCTATCACTAAATTAGACCTACAGCTTAGAGCCTGTAATGCACTGTGAGGCAAATCTGGGCCGTTGAAAGCAAGATTTATATGCTTAATAATTAGATATCTCTCTTCCCTTGCTTTAATTTAGTTTAGGAGACAACTCATATTTTGGTGTCAGAGTAATTGAATCATTACTTCTATTTTAGAAAAAGCCAGTTCTTGCAAAGGAACACACTGATCATAAGGGTGGCACAGTGTCTATCCAGGGGGTTATTTTTACTTGCTAATTCCATATCCCAGTGCAGCTGTGCCTTTACACCAAGGACACATCAGCAACACATGGATCCCACCTACTGCTATTTCATCATGTGTCACCTCACCTGTTCCTTCTCTTTTAGGCACCAAGAAGCCCCAGTAGTACTGAAAATGCACCAGGTCTCCCAGTAAAAATGAATTTGGCACACCAGTCCTAGCACGGCTTGGTTTCAGCTGTGGCCAAATGAACAATGAAGTTGCCAAAAGAAAGCAGTGTGGGGATATGGGAGCAATGTGGAGCTACTCCACCAGAAAAGCTTGCTGGGACTCTAAATGAAGTCCATATAGACAGCAACAGGAGATGGGGGTGGGGAAAACCCATCAGTCATATTTTTTTAACAGTAATCTCACTCCAGTTTCTAAAGAAAGAAGAAATTATCTCAGCTCTTGTGTCGGGGTTTAGGTTTCATCCCAACTGGCAACTACAACCCACAGAGCTACGTGCTTGTTCCCACACCAGTGGGGTCAGGAAGAGTTGCAAGAGTAACCTATGGGTTGAGATAAAGACAGTTTAATGGGTTAAGCAAAAGCTGTGGACAGAAGCAAAACAAAACGAGGAATTAATTCACTAGTTCCCATGGGCAGGCAGGTGTTCAGCCATCCCCAGAAGAGCAGGGCTCCATACAAGCTGAATAACATTAATAGAAAGCACTATTGAGCTGAAATTGTCTTTTAGGAGCACAGAAACTCAGGAGAAGTGATACTAAAGAGCATCAAACACGTCTTTGAAGGGGAGGGTGTGTGAGGAAACTCCTTCACGAGGTTTTTGGTGGGAAGTACTAAAGAGGTGCAAGATTTCACCATGCAGAGAAAAGAGAAAAAGGAATGGGGAAGTGGTCCCAAAAAAGTGGGCCCAAAAAATAGGGGTTTTTTCCTATTTTTTTTAAACTGAAAACAATGTCAGCAGATTATAGTTCTATCCCCTAGCTCAGGTCCCCTGTAATTTCCCACTGAAGCATCCTGGAGTCCTTATGATCCATGCCAGCCCACTCTTGCACGCCTGGCTTGCTGCAATACAGCAGGTGTACGTTTCATCTGCCCAAAATATTCAGCTATCAGAGATGTGAAGACTTCTGGCAGTCAACTGCAATTTTCCCCTCTGATCACCAGACCTTCAGTTTTGTTTGTAATAGCAAAATCACAAGTGATTAATTCTTGATGAATTTATATTTGTCCATGAAAACAGAGACTGATTGGGTGGAGGTTGTGTCCTGAATCAGCCAAGCTAAAATCATCTGAACCAACAGGTCCATTTTCCTTCAGTCCTGGATGTTTTCCCCTGACATGTAAATTCTGATGCTACGCTTTCCCTAAAGATGAGCTTTCATAAGCATTTTTTTATTTGGAAAATGTGATTCAGAAAAATAACATTTTATTAGAATTCGTGTATATTCCCCATGCAGTGGGAATAACACCAGCATGGGGAATTTCAAGTTTGTTGAGTGGTATTAGTTAAATGCTTGATATGTTTCCCAAGAATGTTTTTCACTTGAAAAGACAATTAATTTGTGCCTGTTGTTCACATCTTCAAGTGTTTGCTCTGCACAACAGCAAAACATCTGCATTGCTCTAGGCCAAACTAATATGAATTACCAAAAGAATTGTAATTTACCCATTTATACAATTGCTGTCAATGGTTTGACAGCTGAAAAAGTTCCCTGCTTTTTAATTACCCCTGTAGTCAGTCTTGCCCAGCTGACTAATTGCTCCATAAATTATGGGTTTTCCATGAAGGTTCACACTGCATGGAAAAGAGGCAGCACTGAATAGAGCTTGATTAGCCAAAAGGTAATAGCCAAGTGTTCCCCATGGGGACAATCAAATTAACTAAGTCAACATGTGTCTTTTTGTTTCATCACTGATTATAGGAATATACCTTGACTCTGTGTGTGTGAACATAGAAAATCTGGGGCAGATTGTCCAATAGATACTAAAAGCATATAGAACTGCTTGTGCTGCTTTGGAATGTGCAACTACTGTGGCTTCACAAACCAAATCTAAATTTAAATTGAAAAATAAACCTGCTCAGAGCAATGGTCTATATTTTTGCTTAGTATCTTGATGAGCTTTTAAGTCTAGGCTTAATCTGTGGAAAAATGCTGCACTCTAAACATACCCATTAAACCTGATTTGACATATGACATCTATAAGAATATTAAGCTATCACCATATAAAAATTAATTATAAACAATATGAAGAAGGAAAGAAATAAAAACTTTTTCCTGAATTGATGTAATTAAATTCTAGCCTTCTGTCAGGATAAAATGCAGACAGTAATTGTTCCTTCTCTATTAATTCTGCATTAATACTGGTACAAATGCTTTGGGAATATTACAAGCTGCTTTGCTGCCCACATTTCAAGAAAGTGAAAAAGTAGAAGACTGAGAAGAACAATCTGGGAATTGTTGAAGTACTACAAACATTCTGCAGAGTCTTGAGGAGCTTGCATTTAAATATAGTGAGGCAGCAAGGGCATGATGATTGTAGGTCTACAGATACTTCTGGGAAGGAAAACAAGTGCAAGTACAGCTTTCTGCAACCTAGCAGGGAGGCACAAGAAGATCCAGGGACCTTTCTATGAACTCAGATGGCTTCAGAGTAGAAATGAGGTGCACAGAGTTCCTCTACAGGAACCCTGTAGCTGCTAATATTAACAATATTAACAATTTTACTCAATCTCTTCTTTTCATGAACGGCTTTAGCCTATTTAGCCTTACCTTTAGCCTACTCTTTATCACAACTCAAACCCAGTTTTCTCAGTAAGTGTGATCATGGCCACACAGCTCTGCTGACCCAAACTGGGGAAGTTTTGGTTCTGCTGGGAGAACATCTTATTTTTGATGGCTCTGGGGAAGGTGGGGGAAAAAGCTCTACATAATAAAGGATATTACAAGCCCCATAAAGCAGGACTTTTCAGTGGTCATTACAAGAGTTTCTCTGGTGTAGGTTCCAGATGCTTCAGTCCTGGAGAGGCAGGGAACCATCTCAGCACAGGGTGCTAAGAACACTGAGGAGGCTAACACGTAGGTGTTAAAAAATCATTAAGTTCATTTACCTCTCTAGTAGGCAGCAAATCAATAACTCAAGGAAGGTGTGAACTGTGCTGCTGAGGGAAAGAGAACACTGACCTGTTCTGTGAAGCCTCTACAAAGAGTCTGGCCTTCCAGTGAGAAAATTTAATTGATCTTTCTCCTCAAACAGAGCCAAACTATTGACACACCCCCTCCACCTCAGGTGACACCACTAAAAACATTTGTCCTCAGAATCACAGCTTCCCAAGATGAGGTGTGAGACCATTTCTGTGACCCTGGAATAATTACTGAGTGAAATTACTGACAGGGGCTTTGCAGGGCAGCAGCTGGGGAAGCAGCAGAAACACCCCACAACCAGGTGATAATTTTGCTTTCAGCTGCTGAGGCATCACAGCCAGTTCAACACTGGTGAAGGTGCTGTGTAAACCACTCATTAATTTTTATCCCAGCACTGACCAATGGTTTGGAAAAGCAAGAACATAATTTTCCTCCATTGGGTAATTGTCTCTTTAGGAAGACATTAGTAAGAATAATTCTAATAAAGTTTGTGGGACTATTCCAAAGAATTCAGTCATATCCTTGGGAAAATGTTCAAGCTCTCTTAAAATATTAAGGGAGAGTAAATAGTATATAAAATTTAGAGAGAGTAAGGTGCCCAAGTTCTTAACTTGTCAGTTAATTCTGAAAAATAGGTTAGATTGATACATGGGTTGAATCACAGTTCCTGAGACAGAGCATCTGTAAGATATTTTTTACAAGTAAACATTGTTTCCAAGTCATCCTGCCTCTACAGATATAAAAGAGAAACATTTCTGCAAGCTTCCTTGATGATCTGCTGTCCCATATTTTGTACACAGCCTCCTGCTTATTACATTTCTGATCTAATTGAAATGTATTAATTTATTTTTCAGTATTACCGGATGACACAGACAGGCAGGATTTACAACCTTGAGCATTCAGAAATCCCCAGAGGAGAGAAATCCACCTCTTCTGCTATTTACAGATACAGCAAAGAAACCCAAGAACTATAAAATGAACTGTAAAACTTTCTTGGCAGATTTCTGAAGACAGAATAATGTAGTACTTCACTAAATCCAAAATTCCCTCTCTGCAGGGAGTGCAGAAGGAGTCAGGAAGACTGGCACCACAAAGGGACCCGCTGATGTAGGCACACAGGAGTGTGCAGGCTGAAAGCAGCAGATTTTGCTACCAGCACTGGGAAAAGGGGAGATGCAACTTCCCTGTGGAACAAATTGTGAGGCTGGAAAAATGTCACTTGGCATAGCTATGGCAACTATTTATTAATTGCTGTAAGGAGCAAAAAGGGTGTCCTGACTTCGTGCATCTCAGCAAAACATTGACAGTGGAAATGGTGTAGGTCTGCTGGAGAAAATCCTCTATGCCTACACCTGAATTTCAGGATGACAGTCAGGGGACGGCCTTACTTTCCCCCAGACTTCTTTCCAAACAGCACACAATGAAGAAGAAGAGATTCAAGCACCTGTGTGGGAGGTTGTCTTATCAGACAAGATAAAATGCATGTGTCAAATGGGTCTGGAAATGAAACCAAATCCTCTCCATCTTAGGTCTTGAGGCAGAAAAAGAAGTGAGGAATTAGGGGGGTATGGGTGGAGGGGGATGGGCAGGGAGAAAAGAGATGAATGTCAAGACTCTAGGGAGCTGTAAAAATTTATCGTCTTGAAAGTTGTCTCTTGGCGACAGAACAGAGCAGAGCATGTGGAGGTAGGGTGTGTAACCAGTAATACCTACCCCTGTTTGTTAGAAACTAAGAACTAGGTGCTTGTCTGATCCTACCAGTCCATGGCAGGGGTAGAGATGATCTTTAAAGGTCCCTTTCCACCCAGGCCATTCCATGATTCTCTTTGCCCGTATGTTGTGCTTACTACACACGTACAACACGAGGAGGACACTAAATACCTTCCTGTTCAGGGAACGCCAACAGAACAAGCCCTGGGACCCCTGACTGCTTTCAGAGGGCCCCTGTACCACATTTAGAGCCACTCTACTGGCTCTGTCACAAGGCCACTGTCACATATTTAGAACCACTTTTAGGGGAGAGAGTAGAAAAAATGCTTCAGAAAGCTGTTGCTGTGTGGATTCTGTTCCACAGCTCCTGTGAGAAAGATAAAATTTCAGTCTCATCAGAGTAACCTTCCAGTAGCCAACAGTAACCAAAAGCGAGTTGGATCTGGGGGTAATTTTGATTTCACTCATCTACGTTGAGGCTACACTAAAAGAAAGCTTATACCATTGTTTTCTCTCCTTCTGCCAGCCCAACACAACCAAGGAAAAAATCACAAAGGCTTAATTGCCCTTTTAAAGAACAAAGCCCTGCCACTCACACACATGCATTTCAGGACTCCTTCAGAACAAAGGCAGGTGCTCCAACTGACCCTTTTCTGTTCCTACCACAGTCCCATGTGAGGTGATTTTTACTGGCAGAAGATTCTGATGTTGGCAGATGCTCCCCTCAAAGCTCTGTTCACCCTGGCAAAGATCTCCACTGCTCTGGTGTGGGAACAGGGTGGCTGACACATCCTGAGAGCCGTGACAGGGCTCGCCACCTTGGAACAAAATCTGGACACTTTGCACCCAGTCTGTGCTCTAAACAGCTGAAAATAAATAAAAGTACCTGGTCAAGCACAAAAGCCATGTTTGGCTTCAGATCAGCAAAACTCATCCCTTTTGCAACATGGGAGGGCAGTGTTTCCTTGGGAGCATCGCGGCTGTGGGGAAATCCAGCTGCAGATAACCTGGAGGTGAAGAGATGTGGAGATATATTATTTTTATGCTAGGAACCATTTCACTTAATTAAAGATGGCAACTACTTTAGGAAGGAGGCAAATTGCAATTTTGGTCACAAATAAATCATCCCAGTAGTGTCCATAGCTGGACAGTCATGACATGGATGTTGTGAACAGAACAGCAGTGGACAGACTCAGCTTCTCGGCTGCCTTTGGACCAGCACACCAGGGCTGCTATCCTGGAATTTTAACAGAAGAGAGGGGAAAAAAAGTTAGAAATATGAGCTGCATCTGAAGTACATAAAAAGAGGAAAAAATAATAAACCACAAATTAAAGAGTCATATCTACATAAAAGATAGGTTGCAAAGTGTCAAACTAAATCAAATATAGATAAAGACAGATTATCTTGGCTGCACAGCAGTGTGACTTTTAGAGAGAAAATGAGTGCAGAGAGTTTTCAGCTTTTCTTTCACTTCCTTAAAAGTTTGATAAAATCAGGCAAAATAATTCACTTCCATGGATGTTCCCCCAATATTCTCATGGAAATAGAACATTCTGCTACATGTTTTACTCTGTTTTCAGAAAAATATTTCAGAGGAACTCAAATTTATGTGTTGTTTTCAACAGTTTGACATTTCCAAGCCAGTCACTAGGAAACAATTCCCAGCACAAGAGCTTCTCTGTCTTTGAGCCAGTCTCAAGCTGCAGTTCCTGTCCTACCCTGTCCTGGGGCAGGACCTTTAAAAGCTGCTAAAATCGCTTGTTTTCTCACATGGGTAAGGCATGGGGGATGTGGATAAGCTCTGACTGACTCACCTCAAACTGAGTGAATCCAGGTGCTGTTCTTCATGCCCAGCCTTGGTGTCTGAGGGGGAAGAGCAGGAAGCACTGAAGGATCTCTCCACCTTGTCTCTAATTCCCCTGGAGCTGCCAATGGACTGATGCGCACAGGGGCAAGGGAGCTGAGCCTGCTGCAGTGCACCCAGGTCTCAGCAAGGCATATTTCTGCATTTTGTCAGCTCTAATGCTTCTATTGAGAGACCTGCCAAAATTGGGGTGACCTAATTGTGGCCTTCCAGTGCCTGAAGGGAGCCTACAGGACAGATGGAGAGTAGTTCCAGGGTCTGGAGTGACAGGACAAGGGGAATGGCTTCAAAATGAGATTAGATTGGATATTAGGAGGAAATTTTTCCTTTTAAGGGTGGTGAGTCACTGGAACATGTTGCCCAGAGAAGCTGTGGATACCCCATCCCTGGAAGTGCTCAAGGCCAGGCTGGATGGGGCTCTGAGCTACCCGGTCTGGTGGAGGGTGTCCCTGCCCATGTCAGGGGCTTGGAACAAGATGATCTTTTAGGTCCCTTCCAACCCAGCATCATTCTATGATCCTATGATATACCACAGACCATAGTACTAATGGGTTTTTTGATTTGAGGTAGAAGATATAAAGAGATATTCTTCATCTTCTATAAAGAGAAAGCCCACAAGCCATGAGAAGCCCATGCTTGGGAGTCTGGGTTCCCACCTGTGCAAATCCTGAGTCAGCCCTCATGGCTGATAATTGTGGTGCTCCACATCTTATCGTGGGGATGTCAAAAGTCAATCTTAGAAACTAAAAATAAGAAAACTCCAACCAATCTATTGCTTCTTCCTCCCACGCAGACCCAAAACTACTTCACCTCATTTTATAAATGGCCCTGTTCCCAAGTCCAGATCCAGAAGACTATGAGAGCTTTGCAGATGCCTTTGGTTCACTTTTGTCTACCATAGCTAGTGACAATCTCAAGTTTCTTGAGATTTGCAAAGCTAAATGTATTATCCATTTCCAAAACCTTCTTTGAACAGATGGACCCAGAGACTACACCTATACCAATAAATTATGCCCAGTGATTCCCTTGAGTCAGTCTTGCCCACATCTATAATTAGTATAAACTTTTGCCCAGAACAAGAGCCTGGTACACAATGTGCTTTTGGGAATGGTTCCTGGATTATCCTAACTTCTAAACTGTGCCTGGAAAACATTTGGGAGACCCCCAGCTGACACAGGCATGGGAAACATGCTGACAGCTTCCCCGTGTAAGTGGTTGCGTTTCTGTCCCTGGGAGCCAGCCCAGACACTGAGGAGTTTACTGGAAGGGATGCAGCCATAAAGTCTTGGGCAGTGACAAACCATGGATCATAACTCATCCTCACTTCTCCAGCATGGGAATCCACAGAGGACAGCCCAAACCACCAGGAGTGTTACATTACACTCAGAACATCTCCTGCTGAAGTGAATGCTCTTACTGCTGCCATCAGGTCATCGTGAGACACAAAACAGCCTCACAGGTAATTAGACAAAAAGCTTTGTGCATGGCCCCCTGAGTGCTATACAAACTCCTCCCTACCAGTATTCAGGTGTCCACCAGTGTCAATAGCTGTGAATGATGGTTCCATTAAACACTTCCACAGGATTTGCCCTCCTAGGCCCCCGAGTTTGCTGGTTAACTCACCTCCTGCAGAACGACAGGAGAGCTCTGCAAGGGATATTTGCTTCTTTCAGGAAATCAAAACAAGAAGTCATCTCCAGAGCCAGCTGTAATTTTTGGTAAGTTTGCAAGGATCAATTTTTGCAAGTTTAAGAGCCTGTCCAAGAGCAGCTCTGCTCTTAAAAAGCATAAAGCAGACAGCTGCTGAAGACCAGGACCCAGAAATGCTGCAGGCTAAATTTGGGGACTTCCCAGAATTTAGCTAAACTACCACTGGTTGTGTTTGAAAATCCAGACTGTAATCTTCAGTTGTCATAACAAAAATCAAGATTAGATATTTTGCATTCAGATTCTCACATCTGAAAAATGAGATGTCTACAGAGTATCCAGTAACTTCCAGCTCTAAACTCTCCTAAGGATTTCTATGTCAGATGTACTTCTCCAATGCTGCTCTGGTAGCACTTGACTACAATTTAATCTTCCTCTGGAAGTCTGCCTTTGAATGGGTGAATATACATTAACCCTTTATGAACAATGATCTGAGTCAGACAGGAATTTTAAAGGCTTGGAGGGATGTTGATAATTCCTAACAATTTTAACAGAAATGTATACTAGTGGTATATAGAAAGATTTTTCTATATTTATTTCTGGGCAGTTTTATTTCTGCTCTTCTCAAGCCAAACTGAAAAAGAGTTTCTAAAGTTTTTAATTCCATCTCCTTGAGATTTTTAGTGAACTGAGCTTGAACTCCTCTTACATTTTTATTAATGCTGTGTAATTTTTCTGGAAATCCTGCTACTCTTCCCTTTAAATTCAGATCATCTGCCCACAAGTTTTTTAACACAGAATTGAACTTTTCCCCTTACACATCCATCTGAAATCAGAAAAGTCTGGTTCATATTCTGTTTCATTAATTGCATGGCAAAAGACTTATGAATTATTGAAAATGGATTAAAACATGAACACATTCCTTGTAATCACATTATATCTTGAAACAGATTTCAACAATCATTTCTTAATGAGAAGCAGAAGGGAAGAGAAAATATTTTCTGGCAAGTTATGAAATAGTAAACACCCTGTTCTGTAATCAAACTGGAAAAAGTGGAACCTATTCCTTCATGTGAGGAACATTTCCACCAACATAGTTGGCCCTGTATTAGTCCATTATTAAGGAAAAACATATGTGCATGTCTACATGTAGCAGGCAGGTTTGATAAGATATTTTTTAAAAGAGGATAAAAAGAAAACAAAAATAAGAAAAGAAACATGGATCTAAAGATCTTGCCTGAACTGTTTCCCTCCTGGCAGAGCACTGCTGATACAATGTCCACACAAGGCTCTTGCTCTGTGGAATGGACCAGTGACACGAACCTGTCCAAGCAAGCCCCATCACTGGTTACTCAGTTATTCAACAATTGAAAAAGAAACTACTACCTAGCTTGAACTTGAACCAAACACAGAGTATTCTAATCCAGAAAACCAGCCAGCTGAGACAACAAAAAAAGGATGCAAAGTCAACCAGTTTTAGTTACTAGACTCGCAGAACTCTTTTCTATTTACACCCCTCTGACTCAATTCCCTGTAGTGCAGATACCTTCTCAAACTTTACCTATTGACCAAATCTATCCCACTATCAATTTTACACTGGAAAACAAGCAAAAAAAGCTAACAGGATGCTAAGTAGCATCAGCAAGGACATGACCAGCAGAGATATAAAAGTCATTGTCCCACTCAGTGTTTGTCAGGTCATGCCTGGAATATCATGTCCAGTTTTGGTTCCCACTACACAAAAATGATATGGACAGTCTGGAGAGGGTCCAGAGCAGGGCACAAAGATGATCAAAGGGTTGGGAAGCTGCTACATGAGGAAAGGCTGAGAGAAATAGATTTCTACAGCCTTGAGAGAAGAATGCTTAGGGGAGACCTTAGGACCACATTCCAGTATTTAAAGGATGGCTACAACGAAGGTGGAGACTCTCTTTTTACAAGGAGCCACATGGAAAAGATGAGGGGCAATGAGGACAAGTTACATGTATGGAGATTCCTATTAGACACAAGAGGAAACTTTTTCACAGTTAGGTCTGTCATCCCTTGCAGTTATGTCCCCAGGGACGTGGTGGATTCATTAACACTAAACATGTATAAGATTCATCAGGACAAAGGGCTGGGCCATCTTATCTAGGCCATGCTTTTACCAAAGAGACTGGACCAGATGATCTTTGACACATCACAGACATTGCCTGTGATACCAAACAACAACCCCACCCTGCTCCACAGGTTTGTGCTGCTATCAGTAAACCCTCAACATGGCCAGCCTGTGCCAGATATTTGTGGAAGAGTTTGCATAATATTTATTTCCATTTTCTAGGTACATTTGTTTTGAGCCCTGCCGGGTGCCAGCAGCATTTGCAGAATTAAGCCATGAGGATCTATGAACTCAGAACTGCACATGCTTTTATAAAAATTAAGTTTCCTAACAGGCTTAGGCAGTAGATAATACCCATCTGAGTTATGGATAGATACCAGTATTTGTCAGAAGGATGATGTTGGCATCATCTTCAAACACACTTTTTCAGTAGTATTGGTTTTCTGTACTCCTTTTCCTCTTTTGAACTTTTTTTTTTTTTTTTGCCAGACAGGATTTTCTTCTTTTTATGCTGAATAAATAGTTATTTATGCCTCTTTTATATTCAATGTGGTTGTCATGAGCTTTCTAGAGTTCAGACCATCAAAATACACAGAGATGAAAAAGTATTTGCTTCCTCCAGGCTACTTTTAGGATTTTTTCCCTACAGCATCTGCCTTAATCTGTCAAAGGTCTTTAATGTGGAGTGGCAGCTTTAGCAATGCCTCTAGGGATCTGAGTGGGAACAAGTTTGGGGCTTAGAGGATGTCTCAGACTGGGGGGAGTGAGCAGGGAACACCACAAAGGGCAGGGCCCTAAAGGGAAGTAGAAGTCTGAGGACTAAAAAAGGAGCAAAAGGTAGGAGATGAAATGGAAGAAAAGAAGAAGAAATGCAAAGTACTCAAAAAATTGGGAAAGGTGATAGTTCTGAGAGGGCTTGGCCACGGGGGGTAGAAGCTGGAAGGCAAATGGAAACCAGCCCTCACCCATCATGACCCAATCCCACAGAAACATGAAGGGAGATACTCCAGCTTCCCATTTTCAGCCACCCTCCCACTGTCCCACCAGCTGAGGACACATATACCCTCAGCGCTGCCTGGTTGTCCTCCTCCATGTCAGTCAGAACATTTGTACTTGGAAAAGCCAACAGTGAGATTTTCTTGGGCTATTGAACAGCCCCAGTGAAGAAACAGCAGCAGTCTCACTATGGAACTTGTTGCCAAGCTGGCAGGGATCAAAGGAAGTACTCACAGTTTGAAGAATCATTTCAGTTGGAAGGACCTTTAAAGGCCATTTGGCCCAACCCCAACATCAGATGTTGATGGCAGAGGTACAACTGACACCAAAGAAGGCCTGAAGCATCAGCTCTTTATTGTCCTCCAGCCCAGCCTTCTATACCCCTGATGCTGATGCACTGCACCTGTGTGCCCTCTGTTCCCTCTGGGGTTGGGCACCTGGGCACTCCATGGCTCCTTCCCTTCAATGCTGCTCACCTGTCCTGCACAGCTGGGGCCAGTTAGGGATGAGGCTGGGCCACAGCCCCACTCCCAGTCACCACTAACCCTGTGCCTACAAGATGCAGCATTCCAGATGCTGATTCAATTACTCAATTACATGGGAAAATTCCCTGTCTCAGCCTCCTGGCCACACCACATGGTCACTGGCCATGGCAAGTCTGCATTATTGGCTTGATACCCAATTTGCTGCCCTCCCAAGCCCTCTTGCCACAGGAACTGTCCCTCATAAACACCATTGCCCTTGCCATTTTCCTATTAGACGTGAGCTCTGAGGACACCTGATAACTCTAATAATTATCCATCCCAACAGCTGATAATTCCAAGAGCTAAACCACAGCTGACAGGCCACGTGCAATCTAAGCCCAAAGTGTTGTGCCATTTAATGGACCTAAGGCCATGGTGTTGTCACTCACGATCTCCTTTTGTTGTCATGTTTTTGTCACACTTTCCCCACCCCCAGACATGTCTGGTGTGCCGCCAAAGCTGGGATCTCTCACTTAGCATTTGTTAGCAGCCGGCTGGTGCCCCCATGGCAATGAGTGGTGGATTTGGAGATGGGGAGTGTGAGGAAGGCAAAGCACCTGATCTACATGGATGGGTTATAAATTGCACGGATGGATTATAAATTTGTTAAATTGCTTTTCTGAACTGTTGAAGCCTTCAAATGAAATTTTCGTTGTAATAACTTGACTGAAACAACTTCTGTGAGACTTTTCTGAAAGGGACTCTGAAAAACACATTAAGTCAAGATAAAAACACTCCATTATGGCACAAGGTTGTTACAAGACAATGCAACTGAACTATTTTGAACTTTGTCTTCTCTCTCACATGCATATTTTCAGTTTCATCTCCTGACTGGAAAATCTCACACTCGCTTGATTTTCAAGTACTTTGTTTTATTTTAGAATACTTTTTAAATTTAAACACCACACAGAGCCTGATGGTAATTCAGCATACACAGTTGTATTTTATTTTTAGTATCATGGCAGATAATTTTTATAACAGGGATTCTGAATAGCTTTTCCGCATCATCTATAATGTTTTTTGGTAGTAAGCCTGCAAAACACAGTAAAAAAAAATTCCTTTTCAGGAAAGTACTCTATGTCTCATGAAATATTTTTGCATAATAACATGGGTATAGATTAATTGCACCTGGTTGATCTGCATGTATCACCACTTGTAATTCTAAAGAGTGAATACAAAGTCCCAAGAAACTGATGCATAAATCCTGCCTGAAAATTATCTAGAATCTTTTGTTAATGGTATTGACTTTTTCTTTGGCAGTATATACAGGTACTTGATTTTTTTAAAACATTTTGTAAGATCTATGCAATGCTGGTACTGGTTAAAAAAACTCTGTTTTTTTATCAGTTATGGGTACATAATGTAGGAAAAATACAAAGTGGTTGAACTGAAATCAAAATATTGAAAATACTACAGTGATATTTTTGAGAACTGGATCAAAATTTTTGAGACAAGGACAGAGTCTAAACCACATTACAATCTTACCCCTATTAAATACCTACAAAATAAAAGAAGTCTGTAGCAGAGTGGACCAGAGTAAATGATTCCGCCTCCCAGTATCTTTTGAGATAATTAAATGAGTTCTTTTTCTTCTTTACAAAAGGGGCCCATGCAGACCTTTTCATGGAAAGTAGTTAAGTCTGAACGTTCTTTCTTAAAATTATCCAGATATTCAAAGGGGTTGCATTTAAATCCCTCTTTAGTAAGAAGTCTACTTCAGGTGTCTGACGCCTTCTCACCAAACCCCAGGATATATATGTGCACGTATATATACACACACATATATATGTATACAGAAATTAAATAGAACAATTAGATTAAAGAAAACAGAAAAATGTTCTACTTTTAAATTTTAATTTCATCTGCTTAGCCCACCAGACTTGCAGTCCTTCCCTGAGGTTCTCAGGGAAGAGGGTAAAAGCTGGAGATGAGTAAGGCCTGATTTGACAACCGCTGAAAACAGTGAAAAGAAACCTTGTAATTGAGATTGCATGGAATTCTAAGCCTTTTATCTCAGAAAGAAAGAAGGAGGACCAGAAAAGACTGCAGAGAAGAGTGAAGAGCAACAGGGATAATAATGACAGCTGCTGGATGGCTTTCATCAAAAGCAGTGAGTAAATGGGGAGTCCTGTCTGGAGGAGACACAAGGCCTTTGTATTGATAGATGGAGGAAAAGCCACACTACATGATGGGAAGTCTAATTACCCAGCTGACTGGACAATACAGGAGGATATTTCATGAAGTAGCAGTTTAATTGAGATGGACATATGCAGTACCTCATGGTTGAGGCACACTTGAAATATTGTCTAAGCAGATAAGGCAACACAAAATGTCATGGTGACCTGGGACCAGTGTTCAACTGGAGGAACTTCTGGGCAGGGCAGCTTGTTTCTTTCGAGTCTCCAATTCTCTTTGCCACAATTTTTGAAGTATGTTAAGAATATTTTACCTTAATATCTGAGAGACTGCAAAGAACTGATCCTTGTCGAAAAAAGTACAACTTGACATTAAGTGGTTGATCAATTTGAGGGGGTAAGGAGGAAATCTGCAGTAGAAAATCACAAAGTAAGGTTTTTGTCCCAAGTCCCACATGCCTTCTGGAAAATCTTCTTCTTGAAGTTGTTACTCATGTTACATGCAATTTCTGTGCTCATTAGGAAGACAGCACGTGCTGCCTGATGAGGCTGAAATCTCATTGTTGCTGAACAGGCTCAAGCAAAATGTCACAGCCAGCTAATAGATCCTGGTGTGCCTGATGCATCAACTCCACAAAACCTCTCAACCTCTCAGAGTTAGGCAAAATTGCACCAGATGGCAATCTCTCCATTAACTCATCCACACCACTGCAGCTGTCTCTGCCAGCTGACCTTCACATTTTGGAGTGTATTTTCTACAACACACCCAGATCAAACAATAGGAGATGTGCAGCACTTTTGCTAAAATGCCACGAAGGGATGAACTGGAAAAGCACATCAGTGAAACAGATACTTAAAGCCAAAAAGTAACAGCCACACCAGGCTGTCCAAGTTGGGTACGTCATTGCGTGCTGGAAATCTGGATGGAAGAGGATTTAAAGCGGGATACCAAGAGAATTTTCTGCATTGGATGTGCTTCTCTTGTCCTTCCCTATGACATTCAAGCATCTCCTGTCAAAGCCAGATGGAAGGAATTCTAAGGCCCTGATACTGACAACATTTTACCTTTTCACAGAATATTTTCCTACAAGGAATGAATATCAGTGTGCCAAGGCTAAAGGGTCAGGAAGAAGAGGCACACAGCTAAACAAAAATACCCGGGATCAGTGGTGTAACTAAGGAAGGATTCCTTTCCAGAAGGAAAAACTGCAAGACATCACTTTCAAGTAGCATTTCACCAGCTCTAAGTGCAATGTACCTTCAAGGACTTGGATATTTGACCGGGTTTCCCACACTCCAAGGCAATTTTGCCTCCACAAGGAAGCACCCACAGAGAGAGCCTGCACAGAAGTGGAAAGCTCCCCTGGCAGGAGTTGTCAGAGGCAGGGAGTTCTCATTTTCTGAGCCCTCACTGACATCTGACCCTCCTTGCAAAAGGAAGTAATCTAGAGAATCACCTTGATAGAGATGGTATATTAAAAAAAAAAAAAAAGAAACATTAACAGAGAAGAATGAGGAGCTCTCATTTAATCACTGTGTAGCAACATGCATTTAGAGAAAGGCAACGAATGTGTGACAGAGCCAAGGAAAGCTAAGGCACAATCTGAGGATTTCTAGCATAAATATAATCACTGGCATATCATCCTTGACTGGCTTCAGCAATTTTTATCTGCCCACATCTGAGTAAACTGGAAGTTAAATGGACTCTAACTCATCTTGAAACACAGGTTTTTGAAAAAGAACCACCACAGCTGAAGGAAAGCTGTCTGTCTTCCCCTCTTACCTCAGCAGAGACCACATTTGCTATGGATAATCCTTCCAATAAAATGATAGCAGAGATGTTTGCTTTTTGGTACCTACCAGGCTGAGGAATCTTGCTCCAGCTGTCCCTGCAGTGGCCAGGATCATCTGCCCCTTTATCCTCGTTGTTTTTAAAGGGGGCTGAGGTGGGGAGGTTTAAAATGTAAAGAGGAACAGGAAATTGCCTTGATTGTTTGGACATACAGGGTTAGAGAGCGAGAAACAGAGAAGAAAAAGAAGCCCTGCAAATACTCTTTTCATTTCTTAAAATGGCAATATTTATTTATTAAGATAATTAATTTCAAATAATGAATAACATAATAGTTAACTCTGAAAAACTTCATCAAAATTAAATGAAACAATGAGCCTGTCCCTTCTGATCATGCTCATTAAGATTCTGCAGCTATGAAAAAAGGCATGGGCTACTATAAAATCATTATTTGTTTCCATCCACTTGCACAAACATTATAAATAAGACTTTCCTTATAAAAATCACAGAAGATGCTTGTGGCACATTTTGTAAAATGCAACTAGAAAAAGACAAGATACTCTTAATAAATAATACATTCAATAACAAAGCAATTTTTGCTATTAAGAGACATCTAGACTTTTTGTCACCATGAAACCACCTGAAAAAGGGACATTCTTCAAAGAAGCACTACACAGTACTTGAAAAGTGAACAAATTCTACTGACATAATAATAGAAAATACATTATTGCAGGGCAAAGAAAGAGATTCCCTTAGTCCTTGAGTAGCGTTGGCTGACAGCAAACATTTGCTACATTGGAGAGTGAATTAGATCGAAGCCCTAATCACAAGACTAAGAACAATAGCACACTTTGGGATGTTTAACACACTCCACACAAGTACCTTTGCCCCTGAGCATGCCAAAAAACCAATGATTTGAGATTTCACCCAAGTGCTCCTGTCATTTAGACACGATATCCAGCCTCTAAAGCTTACACATCAAAAATAAGACAATAAATATTACATGCTGGGCACTGGAGGCAAAACAAATTCATGGAATTATGCAATGTCAGAGGCATAAGGGTTTGCTTATTTACTTTAAAATCACCTCAAGACATCGAACTACCACATTACCACCACATTTTTTCAAGAAACTGGGCAAGAGAAGAAAGAATGTTAATAAAAGTACTAGAATTTAACAGCTAACATTGACATCCCACATCATATGGCTCCTTTGGGAAAATTGTGTGAGAGAGCAAAAATGGCAACTGTGCCCAGTTCCTAAAGAACCAAGAGAAACCCTGTGTCTGTCCTGCCAGGGCTTTGCATACAGCAGTCCTGTAAACCACAGACTGATCCCGAATCAGCTTGTTTTATCCGAACACTGAGCTCCCTCCCAACACCCGTTGAAGTTTTGGCAGCACCACAGATCCAAGCACCACTTCCCTGAGCACTGCTCAGGGAAGCCTTGCCCCTTCTCACAGCCAGAGTCAGCGACAGAGCAGGAGCTCTGAGATGGGCAGATGGTAGCTCAGGGAAGGTGACAGCCAGCACCTTGCAACTACAGGGAGAAGCCAAGAGAAGCTTTCAAGCAGTGCTTCCTGGGCTGCTTGCCTTCAGATAACATACTCTGCTCCCAGGGTAAAACACCAGGGACTTGGGACAACCCCAGTGATATTCCCTGGTCCCCTGGCTGGGCAGATATTCAGGACAGCTGCAACTCCAACAAATATTGGTGCCTTGTGAAATCATTGACTTCTCGTGAATACCTTCGTGAGGTAAACGCAAAATTAACAATTTTGAAAAGCTTTTGCCCAGCCCATTTCTGTTCTGGTCAAGCACAAAACTTCGCATGGCTGTGCCTACAAGAAATGGAAGGGATTTCTCAGAGTTTTAGTTTGCACTCCAGCTTCTAGCCGTAAGCAGCAAAATATAACAAACCACAGTCACTTATCTCCTGGCACAGGCACACACTATTGGATGCAGGATGAGGGCAGGAAACACGTGGCGTGGCATCACCAGTGAGCCTGACTGATCTCCCAGCCAGTGCAGCCCCATGAGCCTGTGCCTGGGAGTAGATCAGATGTGCTGGAAATACAAACAGATTGTCCCTCACAGTGCTGGAAAGAAGCAGATTTAACTTCAGGAACAGAGCAGTTTGTTTATTACTATCCTAATGGTAAGGGCCATTCTACCAAATCCAAGTCTGAGAAGGAACAGCAGTCAAAAGGGGATGTGGTTCACTGCAAAACCCGCTAGAAGTATTGTCTTTCCACTTCTCTTTTCAGTATTTTTACACTACAGAGCTCATACTACTAATCCATCTCAGGGAGACAACATTCACATAAAAAGACATGCAAGTTTTTACATTCATCACCATCCACATGCTACATTTCACAGTTCATTAGCAGAGCAATGTACCACTCTAGAAAAACATCACAGCAAGGCACCTTTCATTTCCTTGGTGTCTTTGTTTGCTTGCTTTTCTCTGGAGCGTTCAGAAATAGTCAGATGGAAACAGCATTAACACAGGCTAAACCCAAGTGTCTGGTATGTGTAAGAAACAAAAAAGTTTACAAGTCCTTTTAACTTCCACGAGACCTAAAATTAAAAATACTTGTATTGGTGCCAAATGTTTTTATTATTTGGGGTTAGGGTTAGCTTTAAGTTCCACTTTGGAGAAGGTCCAGAGATTCCTCATGTTACCCAGCCCAAGAGGACTGGACACATCTGCCCTGCTCCAGTCTGGAGACTGGGTCTGTGTTAAATGGTGGGACAGTTACCCTTGCAAGCTAAGTGGAGAGGACCATTCAAAGTCCTAACTACTCTCACTCAAGCCAGGGTTGCTGGCAGGGAACCCTGAATTCACTGCTCCCAAGTTAAGAGACCTCTCTCCTGAAACAACTGGAAAAGAGTGACTGATAAAAATCAGGATTATGTTATTTAAATGGTTCTTTTGTGCCTGTTATATGCACAGTTGTTTACCATAGGACAGATTTGGTCCCAAAATTTGCATGTAGCTTTAGTCCAAAATGCATCCAAAAGCTCTTCATAAGAACAATTTGAATATGTGAAAATTTGGTCTGGTAAGTTTTGCCTCTAGATAAAGATCAGGCCTGTGCCCATGGGGCTGTAATTCCAAACATAATATTTGATCACAGTAAGGATGACTGAACATATTGAAAAGCAAATTTCAGACACAATTTCAGCCTTACAAGAAAAAGTCCATGATTTGTCTGGTATAGTTTCACAAAACAGAATGGACTCTCAATTTCCTAGTAGCTGAAAAATAATTAACACTGGTTGTTGTTCTTATGTAGATCAGAGTGAAAGAATTATTAAGGATTAGGTTGAAATTTGAAAGCAAACTCAAATTCTACATCAGGTAGCTTTCAAAAGGCCCATTGAACTTTGAATATATCTTTGACATTCTCACCTCATGGTTATGGAACTGGGCCTGGATAAAAGGAACTGTTCATACTACCTATATCTCTAGTTATTCTTTAAATAATAGCTGGCTGTATGATACAGGGGTCTGGTTAAATATGGAGTAGAGACTAGACAAGGTAGAGTCTTGTTAGTCTCAAAAAATGGGGGGAAATGATGCCAAATTGATTTTTGCCTTTTTCCTTTTATATATACTCTCTGTATTCTTTATTATATATATTCCCTGGATTTTCTCTATTTGTAGTTATGCAGCCTGTTATTGTATTCTAGCTAGTTTCCCCAGTATATTTCCCTGCCCTGATGGGCAGAAAGGCAAAACACTTCCAAGGCCCCTGTCCTATCTTGGTTCTCCCTAGGAAGCAAGGCTGAGACCAGCTCTTCAAGATATATTTTTATAAACAAAGTTTAGTTCCCATCTAAGAAGAGGTGGGGGGGGCAGGATTCAGAGAGGATTGGACTGAGGGAAATTGCTTCACCACTTATGTCTCTAATTGGTGATTTTTCTCAATTATGCTAATTTGAAAAACTTATAAAACTGTATTCAGCCCGTGGGGGGAGGTGTGGGCATTTTGTGGACATTTTTCATGTCTGCCCCTGGAAGCCTCCAATAAATACCAGCCTTTATAATACCTCCTATACTAACATTATCTCCAAAGTGTGTTGTTTTCTTTCTAGGTTCTTTAAGGCATCAGTATCACCATGGCAGTTACAGGCCCTTAAGGGGAAAACTCCTTGTTTTTAACTGAAGTCGAAAGCCATTTTTGAAATCAACCTCTATTTTATCGACACCTGATTGAGTATGAGTGCATAAGATACACCAAAGAGTCAAAATGTAACTATGTTCAATTTAGGATAAAACCCAAAGACACTTGACAGTTTCATAAACTGGGGTTTATGCAAGTCAAAAAATCTTTCAGTTTTTAAAGAGGAAGATAATTTGTTGAGATTTCATCACTGAAAACATAAGTACTGTTATGAAAAGAAAATATTGTGCCCAACAGAAAAAAAGCATAAGACCAACTTTTTTAAGAAAACTAGCATTTGACATTAGAATAATGCCTTAGACATAAATTGTCATTTTAAAAAACAAGAGAGAAGAAAGAAATATTTCTTCCTTGCAAACAATATCAGAAAAGAAGAATTGCAGTTGAAAAACAGAGGGAAAAGATAATCCCATTCCTTCAAAAAATTTTAACAAAATTTGATGCGTGGAAACACTCGCAGACATCAGATCCATCAAGAATAATAAATTACTTGAGGATATCTAATTCCCAGTTACAGCCAGTGAATGGTGAAGCTTTCCAGTGTAGAAAAATCCTTTTTCATTTTCACTTGGCTCATCCAATGCACTTGACAAATGGAGCAGCTCATGGATCACTTCCATGAGACAAGGACATGACACAGATCATGACTGGATTTCAATCTGTGATGCCTTCGTGTGGCAGAAGTTTGAAATGCAGTGAGGTATGTGCCTCACAAAAACAACCAACAAACAGCATAAACTGCTCAAGGTCTATACTTGTGGGGAAAAAAATTGGTAGATTACAGAATAGATTACAGAATTATGATACTTTGACTTAGTATCATAATCTGACAGTGCTTTAAAATAATTTCAGATTTTCATAGGATGAATTCCCTCAGGTTTGAGAGCAGTCAACTAGTTAAAATCCAGGCAATTCTATTGATTTGATTGAGTCAGAGCAGTAAAAGAGAGCAGAGAATCTGGTTTATAAATTGAAGGGTGTGGCTGAGAGGAGAAAACCTTTTCTCTTTATAAATGCACAGCTTTTCTCTTTCCTGCAATCCAGGTGTTCCCTGAACATAATGTTCCTATTGCACTTCCTAACAATGGTGGAGGATTTTAACACAAAAGCATAAATTCACTCAGATAAAAAGGGTACTTCATTTGCTTGTTTTCACTGTTCAAAACAGATAAACTAAATAAAATTTCTGGGATTTTTTTTCACTTTAATTCCCAAGCATGCATTAATCTGAGCTAAAAGTAATCTCCATTCACCTAACAGAGAAATCACCACAGGAAGAAAGACTTCAAAACTCTGGGATAAGTAGTAGTTTCCACTACTTCATTTAATTGTGAATTAATAGAGTAACTAGTACTAGGAGGATATAAAATGCTGCATACAAATATTGATAAACCTCAAGTGGTTTTTGCCTCTCTGTTAATTTTTTAGGTTTAGGGCCAGAGGAAAGTTCAGTGTAGTGCAGAGAAAATGTTAAGCAACTGGTGAACAGAGCAAGTTTCACCCCAGCACAAGAAGATCTGAGGGAAAGAGAAGCTAAAGAATAAAGACCTAATGTCAATTAACAACTTTGGCTTCCAAGCATTTAAACCTATGCTTCCATCCCTTTACCAGAAATACTGTGTCCTTTTGTTCATTCATCTCCTTTCTGATCTTTGCCTACTTCTTTGGCCACCACTACTAAATGGCAGCACATAAGCAGTCAGAGTTTTCAGAAGAGCTGAATCTGTCCTGGGCTTGCTTTTTTTTCTTTTTTTTTGGACTATATTTGGAGTATAACTTTTTTGTTGTTTCTTTGGTGTGTTTTTTTTTTTTTTTTTTGTTTTGTTTTTTTTTTTTTTTTTATGGGGTTTCTTTAGTCTGTGGACATGGGAAAACCTAGAAGTGGAAGCTTTGCAGAAGTACAGACTTCAATACAAAGTTGGAAGTGCAGAATAAGTTGGAAACCAGGGAAAACTCCCATATCTTTTAACATAATTTCTTTAGTTATTAGTGCATTTTAGGAGAAAAAAAAAATAGGGGATTTTTTCACATGTAAAGTTTTTGCAATTTTTTTTCTTCTAAATGATTTGAAAGTAATTATTCAAGACAGTAAGCAGCATCTGAGCTTTAAACTTCAGGCTGTTTTGTGTATATTTATGTAACTGTGTGCCTATCTATTATTTAGGGAGTCTCCAGAGACCTCTGAAAAGGCCAAGAGCCCTGATTGACTTTTTGTTCCATTTTCAATGCAAGGTGACATGCACAAACAAGGAAAAAAATCTCCTGTTTCTGCCTTTGCATGGAACAGTTATTGGAAATGCTTATGGAGTGGAGTTTATGCTTATGCTTATGGGAGTTTAAAGAGCACTGAAAGCTGACCTAGTCTAGTATTACCTCAACGGGGATTTGATTATTGATAGAAATAAAACCACAGTGATTTCTGCACTCTGCAGCATAAGGCAGTCACCTTCCAGTGACCTCCTCTTATGTGCAAGTCTCACACTCACGTAAGATCGCTTTTGGATAGTCAGATAAAATTATTTTTATGTATGTGGTTTTTAACAGGCCAAATGCTGCAGTGACCAAATGATAATACACTAAAGGACATAATTCCCAGGTTATTTCCATGCTCCTTGTAGCTTTCAATACAAAGCCCAGGCCTTCAAAAGCAGTCAACACGTGACTGACCTGTAGGATCAGAGTCCTTGAAGGGCCCTCACAGAATGAAGAAATATCACTCCACAGTGGGAGACATCAAGAAGGCAGAGCTGTGGCTAAAAGATTTTTTTTTCCTGTCAGTGCAGCACACTCTGTAACATCTGCCCAAACTCTACAGCTCAAGAGGCAGCACTCAACTCAGGTGCTTAAAGGAGTCCTGCCAGCCTACTCCAAACCAGCATTTTCCTGAAAACTGGACATCTTCTGGCTCTTTTACTCAGCATATGATGGGTACCCAAATAGAAACTTGTGTTCCTGATAAAGGAGGGTTTATTTTCAGCACGTGGAGGGTTTATTAAAAAAAATAAATTCAAGCATTTCCTATAAGAACACACGCACAGAAGAAAAAATAAGTTGTGATTATGGCAATTTTGCAGAATACCAAAAACTTTGTTGGAGATATCTGAGTAGAGACTCAAATTGGTGTCTCAGTACTCCAGATGATGCATTTATTTTCAGTGAAGAATTTTCATTTACTATCAAGATAATCACCCCATAACAAAGCTTCCTGCAGAAGGAAGATTCCTTAAGTTCTTGGTAAAAATTCAGCTTGAAATGTAATACAGTTCTGTAATTGTTTCCTTCCAATTAATAGAAAATTATGCAACTCATCTCTGCTATGGGTCCCATCTGACTAAAACAATTAATTGAATATACAATTAGAAATCAGAAGGAAGTGTCCAAAAGGTCCTCCAATGTTTTTTTGAACACCATCTTTTTCATAAACCCAGAGAACAATTACTAGTGGCGCTGCTTTCTTAAACTCACTCTGGATTCACTCACAGGAGTTAAATCCAGGATAAAGTGGGAAAAGAAGGGTTTATCTTGGAAGATGAAGGCATCAAATAACACAGTAAATTCCACATGGTCGGTGTGCTAAAGGTTCCCTTGCTTTAGAGGGTCCCAGACAGGATAAATATGCAGGTCAGCAGAAAGCTGACCCTCTCCACAGCAGAGGGAGTACACAGCCAATAATTAAAGATGCAGCTTTATTAGGCCTTCCTGAGACTTGCCAGGGATTTCAAGTGCTGCTAGGAGCAGGCTGGTCTCCAAAGGGATGAGCTACCACCATTTCCAGCAAGCCCAGCACTCCTGCCTGTGAAGCAGGACAGGGCTTACCATGCCATGGGTAATGACCTGGGATCATGAGCTGGTCATGGAGCTGCATTGCCTGGAACTGAGCCCAGGCATGGGGGCACTGCTGGGCACTGGGCAAAGCCACAGCAGTGGCTACAGGAACAATCAGCCTTTTCCACCAGGGAAAAAGCTCCAGCTCCTGCTATGTCCTGCACAGCTGGGCCTCACAGCCACAGCTGGAGTGCTTTCACAGTCCTGCTGAGAACTCAGAATGGCCAAAAGAAGCCTGAATCTGGCAGTGCCTCTCTCCTGGTTGCATCAAACCAAGCATTTCCAATTAGCAACACATTTTTTCCCCCCACCATAACAGCTGAAAAGCAGAGTGAAATTCATTCTAAAGCACTTGCATTAAGCTGGAGAGGCTGAATACACCCGGGCTCGGCCTGCTGCAATGAAAATTGATGAAAATGAATAATCAGAGAGGAATGAGTAGCTGTTTAAGTTCTCACTGCTGCCAAAAAATATTAGCCAGGGAGAATAGTTAAGCCTCCTGTTGGCTCCTTGCATTCCACTTACGGAAACGAGCTTGCTAATATTTAACACAAAGAACTCTAAGTCTTTTACTAATTGTTCTGTTCAGAAACTACAAAAAAGTCAAACATATGATAGATTCCAAGAGATAAAATATGGGCAATTCAAGGGAACAGGTATTATTTTACAACAATTGCCTTGAAAAACACATCCTTCTATCCTCTTTCTGTTCTCCAGTGAGGGAACTACCAACACCTGTCCAGAGCCTTATTTTTTACTTTGAGCTCTCGGTGGATACGTCAACAGTTTAAAAGAAAAAAGCTTGATCAAACTACAAAACATATTAGCTGCCTTATGGCAGGGTTTTTAAAAATCACACTTCTATCCCCAAAGGGAATAGTTGTCTGGAAGGATAGGGAAGAGAGATCCTTTAGGATGATGGTTTGGGGCAGAAATAGAAGTCCACATTAAGAGGAGGTGTCACTGCACTCTAGGACAGCTACAGTACCCAGAAAACCCCTCAAACAATCATGGAGATGGGGAATAGGCATTTCTGGACAAAGCCTGATGAATTTTACTTACTTGGAAGAATCAGCTAATGGAAACTCCCCCATGTGAGCTTTTGAAGGAGGCCATGATTCACGACAGCAGCTGGTTAGTCCATTTTATATCGGTGTTTTGATGGGAGTGGCAGGAAAGAACAGCTTGTCCTTCCTATAACCTGGACTTCTTCCAATACTTACCAATCTATTAAGCTGAAGAAGAGTCAGAGAGGCAGCAAATGGTGAGATTGCCGTCACCTCCTTAATTTTCCTCACTTCTAGAGAAAAAGTTCCCTTACACCTTAATTACAGGCCAGGGTGAGCCCAATACTAGGTTCGTATTCATGAAGCTGTTTCCAGGAGTGGTTTTCTATAACTACCACATTTCAGGACATTAAGTTTCAAAAAGCAGATACTTTGCTTAGTTTCAGCTCTCACAGAGGTGTTAATGCAGCTGCCTAGAAAACAACATGAATTTTGAGGAAAATAACAAAAAGATGAAAGTAGTCAAGTCAAAAAAACAGCCAATATTTCCATATTCTGTAAAACTTCAGCTGTAACAGAGGCTTAGACCTCTGACTTTAGTAGCTGCCTCACACCAAACTTGTTATCTTCATTCCAGCAAAAATATAAAAATACGACATTCATGAGCAAGAGTTCTTAGCACTGTAACAAAGTCTGTGCCAAAATTAGAGATGTTTTTATTCTCATGAGCACGCCTCCCACTCCCTTCTCTAGGATTTTGCTGGTTTCTGTTTTGCTTCTCTGATCTAGAAAGAGCTCCAAGAGGCTTCCCAATCAACAAGGAGGAAAAGTTTTACATAGTTGTGTCACAAGTTCAAAAATTGGTCTTGATTTCATCAAGAACATATACAGCCCCAAAAAGATTGTATCAAGAGGGATTTCAGTGCATACTTTTCTTGTAAAGGTATTTAATTTATTCTCCTTAAAAACATGGGACAATGATTCCTAGCAGGCAGAGCAACATTCCAGCACTTCTGTCCCTTGTCAGCTCTATGATAAAATTAAGAACTATGAATATTAAGAAATCATTTGGCCAGCTTGAACCAGTTTTTATTGAAGATGAACAGCAGTAGCTTTCAACCTGGCAGATTTGTGCGGCTTTAGCTACACTAGCAGGGAAACTCAGGGACTGGCAGTGGAAATAGAGGTGCTGCAAGAGGGAATTTCACTAACAAATATTAAGATTTCAAAAACCTTCACTAAAAATACAGCAACACAAGCAATGACTTCCCTCCTGAAGATGGATAAATTCTCAGGCCCTTCCATGCCATGCCGTATTTGATATCAGTGATCCTACACATGGATTGCCCTCCTCTGAGACATCCACAAGGCAAGCTCCACACTCCACATGGATGGAGAGCCTTCACTCCAATATTTTCTCAGGTAACAGCCACTCTTGTGTTCCCAGCTACTTAATTTTGTCTTTTTGAGTGCTCTTGCCATGAAAGACTTGCAGTGCTCTCCCACATCCCTTTTTACCTGCTGGGCAAAAGGCTGATTGCTGGCCAGTGTTTCCACAGACTGACAAGCTAAACGAGATTTTGCCTCTCAAAGGTGGCATTTATTTTTGTTTCTCTCCTTTTCTCAACTGCCAGTTTTCTAGAAGTTATAGAAAATTGTTTACCCTTGAAGCCATTACTTCCTCATCAAATATGGTTGCTTTTGTACTGTGTGTACCATACTCACTGTACGTAGGTGTGAACAGAGGCAGAACTATAGATTTCTCCAGCATCAGCCACACATCATACACAGCCAGGGTCTCTCCTGCCCTGGTAATTCCTTAGAAGGTATCTCCTAGCAAACATCAGCACTGCAGACACCAGAAGGGACTCACAAAGGCCTCAGGTTCAGTCCTACAGAGGTGGGGAATACAACACCTCCAGATATCCAGGGCACTGGTTGTAAAGCCAGACATTAAGAAACACTGGACAGAGTTTTCCTACAAAAACACTTGTTCTTCTAACCCAATTATTTTCCCAACACACAGAACAAACAATTACCAAGGGGTTGGAGAGCTGTACGAGAGGTTCAGAAGTGAATTCCTAAGTAAAACCACCAAAAGATGACCAGCAAAGAGGCAGTTCCCCCTTACTCTCCTTGTTCCCTCCTGCCCTCAAGGAAATTCTGGCATCCTGCTGATGTGCCATCATATTCCAATTGTTGTTTTCACAGATAATGTAATCTATAAAGCACTAAAAAGTGCAAACTTGATGCACCCAATAAAAACCATATAGGCACCTCTTAGTCTCCAAGAAAGGCAGCTCAGTCAAATTCTGCTGTAACAAGCAGCAAGGAAAATATTTTACTTTCAAATCTTTCCTCACCGAGTCCCCACATCATAGATAATGCACTAATGAAACTGAATTATCAGTGATATTCCATCAATGTGCTGACTGTACTTTTAATGAAAACATGGACAAAGATAACATGGGCTATGAGGTACATTCAGATTCTATCAGAACAATAGCTAGAACACTCCAAAATCTCCACATTACCCTTTAGCATTGCCCTGTAATCCTACAAAACAGTGCCCACTTTATGCTTGGAATATCCATATTCCAAAAGAAAATTTTTATTATGAAACATAGGTTTGAAAAGAAAAACATGACTATTTTTCCCCAGTTTCCTACACAGAGAGTTGAACTATTAATATTTAAAGAAGAGCCATGGATTTCACTTTAAAAAAAAAATTATTTATATCTATAGAACTTGCAGCTGGTAGTCTACAAGGAGAGACTTTATCAACACTTGAGAAGTCACATCCCCCAAAATACTCGAACTTTGGAGCTAGAACAGCAGAGGAAGTTGTTGAGGAAAGTTGATGACAGTTTTGTTGTTCCACCTTCACTAGATTTTCAGTAATAAGGTAATAAGAAAGAGAACTCTGATCTGGGTTTTTCAAGCTAATGGTAGTAACATCTTGCAGCTTAAACTGCACTGGAGACTGAGCTGGGATTCTCCTCTTGTCCTCCAGTGCTAAACCAAAGCAAACAAACAAAATGATTTCTCATTTCCACAGTGAGAGGACCATCTGCTGCCCAAGTAATAACCCAAAATAAAACAGTCCTTCAGGCACTGTGCACACTGACAGAATTCACCACTGCGAGCAGGGCTGCCTTGCATCAGGCATGCCCTTCTCTTTTTTCCTTTTTCTTGCTGGCTGTGCAGCTTTTAGGTGCTCCCAAAGGCTGTTTTATTTCCCAGACTCTCTTTAAGCAGAGACAATCTCGTGTGAGAAGTACAAGTCTTTAAGGCTTACGTTACAATCCAAGCAGAAGAGCAAGTCGCACACAGAGAAACAATTTTCAAAGCTTTGACTAATTTTAAATGACACTTACATTCATTTCTGCAATTTTCCTGCTGTAAGCACATGAAGAACCTCATTCTACATTCTACTGAACCCCTCAAATACCCTCAACAGTCCATGAACATCTGGAGTCCAAATGAATACAGAATTAATCCCTAAGGCTGGACAGAAAAACAGGTCAGGAATCATCCCTGCTATGAAAGCCACTGCGGAAATCTTGCAGCGGGTCACTGAAATCAGGCTGCACTTCACTGCTGGTTTTGTAACGTGTTTTCTTTTCAGACCAATTTGCCTTAATCAGCACTTGCCCACAGTACAGCACTGGCATAGCTGTAAGTGCAATGACCTGAACCATCCTGATAATACCTACAACACACAGGTCTATCCATCCCCAGTAGCAAGGCATTCCTATGACATTCTAACCAGATCTTAGCACCTTCACTCTCCCAAGAGTCTTCAGAGGAGCTGACGGTACTCAGCTCCTTGGGCTTTTAAGCCCTTCCTTTTCCTTCCTCGGGGGAGGGGGCAACACATCAAAAATAAAAGGAATAAAAGGAAAAGAAACAAAGAGTCAATGACACACACATGCTGTCCTACACACACACACACCCAAACAGAGGAAAAAAAGCAAGGAAAAAGGAAAGTTCTACAGGGTGCTGATCTGGAATGAAATGGAATTTGGAAGAGATAGTCATATTTGGCACTGTCAGCAGAAGCTTATGAGTAGCCCGGTGACTCTCTGAGCCTTAATGCCCTTTTTACACTTGTCACTTAAAAACATCCCTGGAAAGTTCAGCTGTGCTGCTTCTGACATTTTTTTCCCACCGCTGCTGAATGGACTTGATGGAGAGATACACTTCATCCTCTCCCAGTTCCATAAAGCACTAAACAATAAGGACATATTCCATTTGGCCTTCAAGTAGCATTTTTATGGTCCATGCAGATCCCTTTAAAAATAACCAACATAAAACAGAGCTCTCTGTTGGAGAGCATGGAAATTAAAAACTATTGATCTCCCGAACTGACTCTTATGATCCTCAGGCTGAAGGCTGGGTTAGAGGGTCCTCACATGGTTCTAGCTGCATTCTCAGTACACCGCTTTTGTGAAGGAACCAGAGCTGCAGAAACTCCTCTGGCATGGCATGGAACCCCGAGTCAGGCAGGACATTGTCATAGTAGTGATGGCTGATGAACTTCCCGTGCAGGTCCACCGAGAAGGGCCAAAAACCGTAAATTGTCACCTCCTCACACAGCCCGAGGGCAGCGCTGACCAGGAAGAGTCCTGTGGAAAGGCGCTTGGCATGGATACCTTTGCTCTTCCAGAACTTGCCGATGTCCCGCAGGAAGTTGGGGTTGGCAAAGAGGACTGCCTGCTTGGCACCAAAATCCTCCAGGGTGTAGTAGACACGCAAGGAGGGTCCTGTCCCCGTTTTCATGGAGAAGGCTGGCATGTAGATGTAGCTGTGGTTGTAGACCTTCACGCTGTCCACAAAGGCTTTTCGGGACCACAGCAGATTCTGGAACCTGGAAAATCACAAGGGAAAATGAGCTGGTCACACGTGGGTTTTCCCAGATCTTTCATAATCCACCTAAGGGCTGCTCCTCATACCCATATTTAAAATTCACTGCACACCTTTTCCGAGCCCAGAGAAAGTCCAGACAAACTTCTGGCTGTCTGACACTGCCTGTCTTTTGAAAACAGACACCTGAATAGACAGTTGAGAACTATCTGGTATCCTGCTAACTCCAAAACCTTTCTGATTTCATCTTCTTTAAAAAAACCAAATGAACTCTGACAACATTCCATAAGACTCAATCCTTTTTAGCAGTATTTTTCATCTGTCCAAAAACCAACTTAGATTTTTCAGGTATGGGAATCTATAAAAGAAATTTTCAAATCTGTTCTTGTTCCTAAAGGCAGACTAAAATAAGAAGCCAAGTTAGATTAGGAGAGCAAGGTATATGTACAGATTATTTCTTTGATATCAAAACAGCACGTTACAATTTGTTTAACTGTCAATAGCTATTTGCGGATGGCTTGTTTATTTCTGATGTTTGACTGACAAACTGCTCCACAACCAGTCTCATGGGCTATAAACTTTCCTTGCCATACCCCAGAGGTGGGGTTTCCTCCCCACCTTTATCACTTGACAATGTCAAAAGCCTTCAGAGTGCGAAGCTCACTACACTAAAAACCACTTTTGCCCTTTCACTGCAGCTAGGCTGCTCCCCTGAATGTGATCCCTCATTTTTTCCTCAGCTCCCAAATGCCCATGTTGCTGCCTTGTCTCCCTGTGTCCTGCAGCCAAAGCAGATGTGTCATGACTAATTCCCTAGTCACACACCAGAAGAGTTAGAACAAGAAAGTTAAGAGCCAGAGTACTGTTGGTTTTTTTTTTCCTTTCTGTTGTGCAGGCAGAAATAGGGATAATAATATGTTTTTAAATGGTTATAAAGAGGTCAATTTTATGTATAAACCTCTTTGAACTATAACAAGAATGACACAAACAGGTTTAAACAGAATGCCAGATGACCTCAAGAAGTATTAAACAAAATTTCAGCTGAGATGATTAAAAACAAAAAAAACCCAAACAGCTTCAACAGCACTAGAATATCTCATAATATATGCCAGGTCTTTTTATAGTCTTGTTTTGGCAAAAAAAAACCCCAAAAAACCTTGACATATTCTTGATAAATTGAAAGGTTTAAGACATTTTTAAAATTAATATTTGGTCTTTCAGTTGGCTACAAGGTAAGGTTCTTGCAAAACTTCCTGCACATTGTATTAGAATGAAGCTGTTTTTAGTTTCAAATCTGAAGTCTGTCTGGCTCTTCATTGCTTCTCTGCTCTGCAGATCTGCTCCTACTGCATGGTGCTATTTGCTAATGGAGACAGAGCCACTGGCTTCCAAGAAAGACATCAATTCAACCCCAAACTACAAAAAAAACCCCCAGTAATTCATAACTTATTGTATTTGGCATTCTCTTCTGTAGAACCAGCCAAGACACAGTTTAGTGTAGAAGGCCAGCCAAGACCAAGGTGCCTTGGCAGCAATTCATTGTCTGCCTGTACCTCTTCACATGGGCCTCTCCCTCCATCACGATCAGACCTATGACTGCTCCCCAAAATTAGCTTTACCAGCCTCTCTTCCCAAGGAGTAGCAGGACAACCTGCAGATTACCAGGTACATGAGTTGGCTCCATCCTACCAAGCTTATTTTGTTTCCATCAGGACAGGGGAAAAAGGGGAAGAGGAAAAAACAAAAAAGAAACTTCAAGTTTAATTCTTTCAATATTCACCTAAGTGCTCAGACCCCCAGTACCCAAACATTGTTCTAATATCCCTAATCACTTTTGAAAGGCCAAGAGCACTTCCTAAGGCCAAGAGCAGGCTTTCAGTCCCCTTTCTGTCACTGGGCATTGCAGGCTCAAACTTCCTTCCACAGTAAAGGGGTGTTGAGCAAACACCTTGATGTTGTGCGTCCTTGCACCTTGGCTGAGGAGGGGCCAGAGGCACCTTCACTGTCACTCCTGAAGCACCACATCCTTTCCCACTTAAAACTAGTCCACAAATTTTACTTCAGAGGGCAAATAGTTGTGGTTATTCTAAACCTGCATTTTCTAGCAAATTTACCATTCTTAGAAAAGCCCCACGCAGCTCAGGATGAACACATTAAAACTCCTCAGCCTCACAGGGCCAGAGACTGTCTCTGAATATTCATTTGCTATGATTGCCACAATGTTTGCAATTCTTCTTGATAAATCCCCCCAGATGCCTTAAAGTAACAGGAAGTGAAGAGCAGTGCCGTGAGACCAGTGCATGAGAGGGACTCCATGCAGAAGGGACAGCAGCATTCATCACCCTGCTGCAAACTGTCCTTTAGGAACATCATCACCTCCTGGAAACCCATGCCTCGTTCCAGTGGTCTGGATGGCGGTGCTGTGGGCATCCTGCCCAGTTCAGCAGGTGAACATTATACCGGTGGCCAGGAGCCCATGGAGAAACATAAAACATGCTGATTACGGCTGGGCTGACAGTCCAACAGCCAAAAAGCTGCTGCCCATCTTGAGCACCTCATGAGGGGAGATATAAGAAACAAATGAAAATTTCTGTTACCAATTTGTAAAAATGGGAGCACTCTCCAGCATTCTGATACTTCACAGGCTGGACAGAAGCTGAGAAATCTGGGGACAAATTCTGTGCATCAGCAAGTTTCTAGAGCTGGTGCTGGAAGCCCAAGTGTGTTTTTCTTTGACTCCCAATCCAGACAGGGAGTCCTGCAGGCTTTGAAGGTAGTACAGCACACCCATCCCAGCAGGCAGCGAGAAGGCCACTCCATGCTTGACAGAGAGACCAGGAAGGCTTCTCCCTTGAGGCTTTGTAGTGCCCACAGGAGCACGAAGGTGTTTGTCTCCTGCATGTCCTGGCACGGGCACCGCCAGCCTGGTGCAGCCCTTGCCTCCACATGGGCACAAATGCCTTCCCTTGTGCCAATCCTCACCCAGAATGCGGAGCTCCTGGTTCCTGGTTAGTGCTGGCCTCTTCTGAGCATTCAGTCCTCTCAGTGGCACAACCCAGGAGCTGTGCAGCTCCACCACACACACAGCCTCCAAAGAAATGCATCAAATGATCTAGAGCTTTGCACAAGAGTGCATCTCAGGCGATGTTATCTCCCCAGCACAGCTTGGAGCAAGAAATGGCTGAACTGCTGTCAGGGTCCTGCCCTGCCCTTCTGCAGTCAAGCTCACACAAACATGTGGTGAGTTGCTAGCATCTGGATAAAACTGGAGCTGGAATCTTCCAAGCCCTGAGCACCTGGAGACTCCACAAGCAGCTTGGGAATCTGTAATGATTCCCATGAGGGGAATCTCATGCCCAGAGAGGCACGAGAGACTGTGAACCCTGGTGAAAACAGATCACAGCAGGTCCAGCCCAGATGCTTCCATTTCCACTGCACTCATCAGAGGACAGTGAGCAACTCAGATCATCAGCACCACATTCTTCTGTCAGGTTCCTAGGAAGGATCAACTTAAACCCAGCAACTTTCAGCAGCATGTGGAGGCAGAGCTGCACAGATATCACAGAAATAATTTCCTTGCTAGCAGCTGGAGAATTCCCTCAAATGCTCTGCTCTACTTTTCCAGAGAGAAATATTAATCCAAGAGAAAACTGCCATGACACATTGTCGTAAGAGAACAACCGAAGACTTAAGAACATTCAGTGTTTTGGGTTTTGGTTTTAATCTGTTTTTAATGTTCCTATTGATGTCCTTTAGCAGATATTCAGGACTGGGCTGGTACTGAGAGACAGTTCTCAATAACCACAAAGAATTTGCTGCAGTGACATTGAGCTAACCTTCTTGCAGATAATTATGGCAGCATTCCCTTGCATCTTGGTTTCTTTTTGATCTCCCCAGAGAGTCGCTATCTCATGCCTGTGACGATATCCCAGGCACAGACTCTGTTGGCATCTGCAAAGTCACAGGTTCAGCATCCTGGATTACTTGGGAGTTGACTTATCAGAGGGGAAAAATAATATTACATAATGAGGGAAACAGCTCAGATGCCAAAGAAATAGTGTATTATTTTAAAATTATGACAGATAGAGCTCAAGGGAATAGAGCAGAAGGTGTAAAGACTTATGTTTGTTATGTCCCTATGACAAACAATAACCTCACAAAAACTATTTAGATAATTTGATGTCAGCATTAGCCAAGAATGATTTAGCAATTTGCTGCAGCTGTTCGACTCTGCCTACAGCTGGGGTCACAGGAAGTCAGCTTGCAAACACACATCTGAGCCTCCTCTGCTGTGACAGAGTGGTTGTACTGCACTTATTTCTCAAGAGTGCTTTTCAAACAGCAATGTCCTCCTTTATGCCCTGTGCTCTCACTCATATCCAGCTCCTCTTGATGATGTGCCCCTCTGGGGCTTGTGCAGACACTCTTACTGACACACAGGCCGTGTCCCAATTAACAAATTGTTTCCATGTGCTCATTCCACATGTGGGCACTTCTAGCATGCTTTAGGTGCAAGGTAGACCTTCTACTTCTCCACACAGGAAGCCAGAATTGAGCGCTAAAAGCACTATAGATGGACCCCATTTCTTATTTTATCCCATATTTCCCAACAAACCACTGTTTACTCACCTTAAGGACAACTACTTGACTTAAGAATCAATTTTAATCCCACTAAAGTCAATGGCAAAACCAACTCAGATCCCCAGTGTTCTGTCTGACCTCATTTCAAACACCTTCAGCAGGAGGGATTCTCTCCTGCTCTCACTCTGGGTCCCTCCACAGGCACCACAGGTCACCCAGCTGAGAGCTTGTGGCATGAGTGGGGTGATGCTATTCCCATATTTTCCTTCCCCTTTGCCTTTCTTCCCTGTTGGCTCTTTATGGACCAGATGCTTGCTCCTCTCAGGGGTGACTGACTCCCATACTCACTCCAGCTCATCCCTTCCATGCATCCTGCAGCCTGCTGAGACCCCACACTGCTTCTTCTTATGGACAGGGGCTTCTACAGCCCTGTTCTTCTCCCTGTCCTCTCTGATACCAATAATTAAAGACAAATTTGCCTCATTCTCCTTTTCATAAAACTTTTGAATGGTGTTTTCCAATACAGGGATTCTAGGTACTTCCACCATCATCTTTAAATAGCCAAAAGCATGGGAGAACACTCTTTCAAGTGACTTTCTGGGCTAATCTGTTTATTTATGAATCACTGTCCTTAGCACATGACCTTCACAATAATTTGATGCATTCAGAAGGTCCAGTGAGACATGACAGAACTATGTTTTAATCCCCATGAAGAAGTAGGCTCCTTTTCTGACCGAATTAAGCATTAATTAGAACTTTTTAAAAACCTCCACCCATTCCTCTGTGGCCCTGGAAATACTAGATACAGTGCCAAGGGAGAGCTGACTTTTTCAATGGAACACAGAGCCAGCTATCCTGTGCAGCAAAACAATGAAACATTAAAATCAGTGTTCACTGGTATTTTGGGACTGTGTGTGATCCTTATTCTGCCAACTCAAATGAAAATGTGCTTCAAATAGCTACTCTTTCCAAAACCAGCAGAGGTAAACATCAGTCCTTTCTGTTATCTGACAGCTTGGATCTTAGCTTTCAGAAGATGAGCTGCTCATCTTAGTCTGACTCTTTGAAAATTGTGGCTACTGTAGTCACACACAGGTGGAAATAATAAAAAAGGATAGGCAGAGCAGCATGGCTGTAAATTACTTGTATTGTTAAAATTGCTGCCTGGTGTTTCTAAGTCTTCTGAATATTTCCAAACTCTTGCAGCTGGAAGTCAGGAAGATGGGAAAGTAGGAGAAGCAATGAAATCAGCTAGGCAAAACCCCAAACAACACAGAACTAAGTCTGCTATCTTTGGCATTGGATTTCACTGGACTGCATGCCAGAGAGAGCTGAGCAGAAACATAACCAGATTACACATTTCCTCAGATTTTAATGGAAAAAGAATCACAAAAAAGCCCAGACAGAGACTTCAGGAGATTTGCTTTGGATTAAGACTGTGTCCCTAAGACTGCTGTGTCTTTGGGACAGCAACAAAACAGAGAATGATCTCCTGGATCTTTCACTCAAATACATTCCAGGCACAGGTCCCTGTGGATCACTGCCCACAGGAGCACTGCATAAACACAAGGCTAATAGCATTACACCTTCCTGATTGTGCTGGTCTCGTGTGCTTTGTCACCCAAACATAAAATCTTCCAAGTGACAGCAGTTATGAAAGACCTATTCACAGCTGAAAACACTTTTGCTGAGTCTTTGAGTTCTTTCTTTAACGTCATGACATCCTTCAAACATTAATAATTTGCAAATATCAGTGAAGGTGACATTCAACTACATCCTCTCTTCAGACTCTTGGAGCCCTCTCCAAAAAAAAAAAACTGGAAAGAGAGAGGAAAACAGCAATGTTTGAATGTGTATTCTTTTTAAATGTGCTGTCTGCTACAGAAGTTATAGACTGAAGGAAATAATTTAAAACAGTAAATGCTTCAACAGGGATTATAGCAAAAACTGTAACTAGGATGTGCTCTCTTCAGTATGTAAGCACCCTTTTTAAACATTAGCACATGAATCACTGGTGCTGAGACCATGCCACAGCTGCAGCACAAATCCTTCTTAAAAACTGTCAACTAGAAGCTTGGTAAGAAGATCAGAAATTCAGAGCCCATAGGAATGTGTGGTGAGTCTAAAATATTTGAAATGGGGTAAAACAAATTCACACAACAAGTTCTCTGTATTTTTTCTGTTAGCTGCTCCCACTGGGCAACCTCCCTTTGCACTCCTAAGGGGACAAGCATTGCAACTGAGCAATGAACTAGTGGCCAGCAGAGTATAAACAGTGGAGGTGACAAATTGATCTGGATCCAAACACGAGGCTGAAATTATAGAGAAAATAGAGAAACAAACAGTTGTCTGACAGACAAGGAAGTCCCTTCCAGTCCTTGGCACACAAAAGTTCAGGCCATTTGTAAAATTCCTGGAAATAAGCCAGGGGAATTCAAACCAGCCCAAGGATTGCAGCTGTAGACCTTCAGAACAAAAGGTTTTCCTGCCATCTAATACCAATTTACAGCCGTCCTGGTGCTGTTCAGTCAAGCCTGGAAGCATTAGATGCTCCTCAAGGCTTCCAGCAGGGTCCAAGGTGTGTTAATTGCTGTACGTTGGATCTTTGAAAGAGCCTTCTTTCCCTTCTGCAACTGACACACAGACCCTTAAGGAAGACTAGAAACAAAACCAGTATATTTTCAACTGCACATCCAAGTATTTTCAGCTCTGATTTCCTGATACTGGTGTAGGTTGTCAAAGAAGTAACCCCAGTGAATCTTACTTCAAAATATCTGCCTAATCTGTTATCTTTTGCATCCTCCTAACCAATTATTTTACCAATACTTTCCCTCTTACTTAATGATTGCATCAATGCCTTTGTCCAAAACCTTTTAAAAATTAAAATATACTCTATCTACTGGCTATCCACATGCACCTATTCAAAGAACCCCCAAAGTTTTGCAAGAGCACATACATTTATTCAGGTGTTCACTAATACTACCTTTTACTGTAGTCTCCACCAAATCAGCTGGAAGAGATATCAGGTTTATAGATACAGTTGAGCTATTTTTAATTTGGACTGTTTTAAAGCACTGATCCCATTTCTAACACCCTCCAGTCTTCAATTACCAAGGCAGTTTTCAGTGAGGAAGTACACACACTGCTCTTCTTTCATGGGTGAGCCCAGTTCTGCCTACAAATTCACATCCATCCTGTATCTATACCTTAAATTCACTTAAAATTATCTCAGTCTCAGCCTGATGAGCCTCCCCATGGGCACAGGGGATGATCTCAGTGTCTACCACAGTGAGCAAAAATGCAAATAATTCATACAGCCTCCCTTTCATACCTGTTTTCTATAGCTGGCCATCAACTAACCACACACACATAGGTTGGGGTGGGTGTTTTCTGCTTCTTTTTGGCTTGTGTAGTTGCTGGAAAGAGGCTGTAGCACTAGGCTTTCATCTCTCTGATTAGTTGGTCTTTTTGTACCTGCCACATAGATAAAATATTTCATCAGCCAGAGTTTATTATAGATTCAATTTCCTCTGGAAACAGCTCCAGATTTTGGTAGGATGTTTCTCTGTTTCCACTGATCACCTTTTTCTCTGTTCTTTAGTGATGTCTTTTAGAACTTCCTGCTACCTCTTCTTAAGGCTTAACAGATGCTTCTGGAACTTTGTCCTGTATGATACCCTTAGAAAAGTCCATTTTTTTGGGTACATCATCCAGATGCATTTTCTAAGATGCTTCTTGGTGCTTAAGGCTGAGAATACCACTTAAACTTCTTTTCAACACAATCAAACTGCCAAGGTTTCCCCGCAACTCTTACAGCAGCCTGTACTCAATTTCGATTAGCTACAACAATCTTGACCAAAATAATAGAATAGAATCAAAGTACAGATAGCTGAAATATGCTGGAGCTTTTTCTAATATCTTCAACTATTTTGATATCCGTGCAAGTTCTAGTTCCTACACCTTTTTACCCTTCGCTAACTTCATTTAAAGGAGACAAAGTGTAAAATAAGTAAAAAGCAAACTTTTTTCCTAAGGCAGCAGGAAAGAACTGCTATTTGCTAGGACAAAATGATGCTTTTGAAAGCCATTGAGTACTTTAGAGCCCTCTGTGCACTGCCTAAGGAAAGTGGAGCAGAACATATAATTCCCTATTTCTTTTAGTTTCCAAATGCCAGTGAAGATTCAGTGGCAGAGATATTCATATTATTTAGGAGCAACTTGGTAATTGTGGTTGGTGGTTTCCCCTATCACACATCTAAAGATTCTATGGCTCTTCTTTTTTATATAATGTGCCATAACTCAGATGTGGCCCCACCTCCTCACAATCTGAAACACCATGCAAAAATACCTTTCTCCTTTTTGCTCTCTACCTCAGGGAATAGTCAATCCCAATGAATTGTCAGAACTGGATGGAGCTTGACTCCAGAAGACACCATTGACACTTCTTTCAGATTCAGGCAGCACAAAAATAAGCTTCTTTTCTTTAATGCTCGGGGCATTTAATCCTGAATTGCAGTAGAAATTCTATCAAAAGACTTCTGAAAATCACATTAATACTAAATAAGTGCCACGTGCCTTATGTGATTACAATAAACACCAAAGATACAAACACAGATTAAGCCACTGTTTTGAAGTATTACTGACTAATCAAACAGGAACAAAAGCTACCATTAGTGCCTTGGCTCCCTGAAGCAGTAGTAACATATTACCTAAAAAAAAAATGTGGATGTGGACCTAAAAGCCAGCTAAGGGTATTTTTGAGGGAGGAGGGAGGTATGGCCTGGCGTCTACAGCACAGGACACAGGAAAAGAGAATACATTAAGGGCACCTGTTAGAGAAGGCCAAAGTATTTTTTCAGACGACTCCAAATTGTAGATTTCAAAGTAGCTATAAATGTCAGCAGCTGTCTGTCAGCAGCTCCAAAGAACCTGAGGCTGGCCATGAATCAGTGGAACAGTCACAGCCATAAACTGCCCTTTGAGGAATCAGTCACACTCTCAGAATAATTCCAGACAGTGGAATGATCATTCAGGGATGGTTCCTTACAGATCTTTGTATCCCCAGCTCAGCACACATATTCCTAAAGCAGCAACTCAAACAGCACAAGTGGTGAAATCCAGCTCCATGTTTTCACACACCAGGGCCAGAATAATTTTTCTGGTGATGTGCAACACTGGGAAGCTCTTGCTGAGGTTTACATCCACAGGCTTTACCCAGATAATGATATGAAAAACAAACACAGTTTTTAATAAGTGACATATCTTTATCTGAATTTGTCTCAGGGCCAGAATTTCCCTTCCTTAGTCTGCTGCTCCAGCAGACTAAGCCCCAGTGCACAGTGCTGCTCTGCTTCACCAGGCTAGGCAGTAACCTTACACGCTCCAGTAAATCCAGCACTTTGCTTGCAATACCAACTACTCTTTAGACTAGTCTTACTTGCTCTAAAAATCAGACCATTTTTTCTACTTTCCCCCACATCTGCATTTTTATGTTAAAAATGACCACCCTAAGGAGCGCTGTCAAATATGACAAATCCTTTACTTTGAATATACTTTGACATGGAGAAATAATGCAAACATAAAGATCCCGTCTGGAGTCTTCAAATTGACAGAATTCCCCCAGTATCCGTGGATTTACACCAGCTTTCGTCAAATTGGGGTATAGCTCAGTCTTGATGATATCAAATGCCAGACAGTGAAAGTTCCAGGAACCACCAGCACGCTGCATTATTCAAGAAGCACACTGTGAACATACAAGTAAAGACAATGACATCATCTGGATGCACAAGGCTACGGAGATGATTCACCCAGCATAATCATTTGCATTCCTGAACCAGGTTTAATGTACCAGGGAAAATGAGGGATGGCAGTGACTGTGCTGGAGCATGAAGTGAGAAAAATAAACAGAGCACCAATGCTCTGGCAAAATCAGTCCTGTGTGCTGCGTTCCAGAAGCCATTCCCAGTCCCATTTCCAGCTTAATGGGCCTAGGAGCACGCAGTGGAAAGCAAAACAATTTGCATGAGAGCATGCTAGTGTGCCTAAGGGATTTCCTTTCCCAAAGCCAGTCTGCAGAAGCACTTCAGCCCACACACACCACCTCGCTCCTGGCTGGATTTTCCCAATGCCACCTCTGCACTCCCAGGTGCTGGAGCAGCAGGTACGAAGGGGCAGGTGGTGACCTAGTTCAGCTGCAGAAACCCAAGGTCCCCTGGGTAAGCCCAGCAGCTGGAGCTTTTCCAGCACCATCTAACTCCAATTGTTCGGGAACAGGTCTTTGAAGGTAGCACCACCTACAGATTTCCCCAAGAGTCAGGGAACAAAGGATCACCTGGATTTAGGGCTTCTGCTAGGGCTGGGTCAGGGATACATGTTCTGGCAGAGCTGAGATGCTGCAAGAGAACCCAAGGAGGAGCAGAGAAGATGCAAAAAGCTCCTTGGAAATCCTGTACTGTCAGCGTTCTAAAGAGATGCTGACTTCAGAAGGTTCTTAATGAGCTTCCAGCAGTCCTGAAATGCTTCGTAATGTCCTGTAACTACCACAAAATCTGGGATAAAAAAAATCAAATGCTAGACCGCCAGATGCTGAAAAAAAATAATATGAGCGGAAGAAATCGGGAATATCACCAATGTCCTCTTGCCTCTAAACTATGATGATATTTGCTATATAAAAAGCTCACAGATGATCTTATGCAGCTATCTCTTGCTATATTGCAAAATGTATGAGTATATTCACAATTCACACTCTTGACATGGAGAAAAACTTCTTGCTCAGCCTAGAGGCAGAGAGCATTTTCCTTACAAAGTCAAACGTACAGACAACTGAGTGCAGCCACACCATCTTCACTCTAAACCTTGCGCTAAAAATCCTTCCTGAGAGAACAGCAAGAACTTATGCAAGCTCCCATTTTCAGGACAACAAGTTTTGTACAGACTTCCCGTATAACAGCTAGGGACACAGTGCTGTGATACTGTGAAGAACTGATTGTCCCCTTTCCATTCAGAAGGACCTCAAGGCCAGCAGTAGGGCTGGATTCCCAATGGCTCCAGATACTGGCTGCAGGAAAAGAGCCAGGGCGAGCCCAGCTCAGGATGGGTCGGGGCAGAGCAGGGCTGAGCTGTCAGTTCAGGGAGGGAGGACCCAAGGAAGGACAGGAACTCAGTGCCTCCCTTTGAAGGGTCACAGCAATGTATTCCTCACGCTCACAAGAGGGAATGGAGTCTTGTGTAATACCTTTTACAGCACAGTCTGTGCAGTGTCCACAGTTTTTTACTTTATTTTTACATTTATGCTGACTATAGTGCTATAGACTTTCACATGCTTTCAACTTCCACATGCATACAAGTTCCCAGTAAAATATCCTGCTTGTCATCCTCCTGAGTTTTATTTCCTTTGGGAAAGCTCCAAGATTCAAGTAGCCACCTTCTGATTTACTGTCCTGAATTGGGAAAAAAAACCCTCTACTTTCTTCTGCAGCATTCTGACACTTGAGAGCATGTTATATTTTCAGATATAATTAGCAATCCATCCCCTCCACATAAATAACTCATAAAAAAACATCATTGCCATGTTTGAAAACCAATGATGATGAAGAATAAAATTCTGGGATCACAATATTCAAACCCACATTCAAACAAGTTATGTTACCAGCTCAACATTTCTAAATATACAGCAATATTTTCAAAAATGTTCCCAAATAACTTAAAAAACAATTTGCAATAAAAAGCTCCCTATTTACATTTCTTCAACATTATCCCTGAGCATTCACAGCTAAGCTGTAACTTAACAAGAAATCCAGTATGTAAGAATAGCTTATTACAAGCATAATGGAAGAAGTTACTTCCTCATTTTCCTTCCAAATCCTCCTATTTCAGTGCCATGAAACTTTTAAGCATCTGCACTGCTGTTTGCATGTTTGAAAGATTAGTGACTGTCCTTAGTGAAGTACACTTTAGCTAAAAAAAAAAAATCAAGAGAGAATTTTGCTAAGGGTTTTTCTCCTAGGAAAATTCTCCACGTGATTCACATGTCAGGAATTAGCTACAGAAGTAAATAAAATCTCTCCAATCTATTTTTCCATCTTCATTTATTCTCAAAGTTCCCTGAAACAGTTATATTTTTTTAAATGCTACTAAAAGAAAATGCAGAGATTCATGTCCTAGTTTTTATTCATTCTGGAGCAATTTTTCTGCCACGAGAGCCACGTTATTCTCTGCCCTGCTGAATTGCACTGTACATCCTGACAGCTTGGTTTGCCCCACCCTGCTTTATCTTTCAGCAGTACCATTTGGTTCTCTTTCAGCACAATGACAGCTTTTGGTAGGTTTCTGTTTCCTCTTCCAACAAACAAGCTATTGTGGGAAAAGGATTAAACCAAGATGATGAATTCCAGTGGATCAGCTTTAACCTACCAAATTGCTCCTTATATCTTGAAAACCACTGTCCTTTCTACACTTACTCTTTCAAATCAGGAATGGAAAAAGCATCGTTGCCAGAGGCGACCCACCCTCCCCCCCCCCAAAAAAAAGGGGGGACAGGAAGTAGAAATTAAGTATTAAAGTGGCATATTTATCATTTAATTAACTAATTCTGTAGAAATTCTTGCCTGTAGTGCGTTCCAGACCTGATGGCAGAAAACTGCTATGAAAAACTGATTAAAACAAACTTCCTCAAAAAGAGAGTGGCTAAAATTAATAGGGAAGCCATCTATGCCATTTATTATGATACCCAAATAAACCAGCCAGAACTAATTTCAATCATTCAACTTTTCACCAAAAACTACATCTCAAAGAGGGCTCTTATCATGATCTGCAATAAACAAAATCATTTGCTGACCTGGAATCTGACACACTTATTTTTGTGTTTTTACTTGGATCTATTTTATATTTGCTTCTAGACTTTCAGTTATCACCACTGCAGACCATTTAGAAAAAGTAAAAATCAACTAATTTTTTCAATTGCAAAAAATACTCTCCTGAGAAGAACCTGTAAACTGCTTTTGAAAAACACAAAAATAGTAAATTTTATTTTTCAGTGAATAAATTATTCTTCTGAAAAATGTACCCCAAAACTCAAAACACCTTTAGAATTGGATTTTGCTGTATTAATACTGGAGCAAATCATACACACATCTGGGATGATCAGTGTATAAACAGAGAATGTTAATGAGCAAACAGTCCTGGTAACCCTTGAACTGATGAACCCAGATGGAAGCCCACCCGTGCTGACTCTGACAGGGTACACACAGAGACAGCCTCCCAAGTATGTTGTATTTTCAATGAAACCAAGTGAAAAAACACTGCATCAACTCCATGTCTCATCAGCTCAACTGGAGATCCAAAAGAGCTCTAATGAGAGCAAGGGAAAACAGCCAGAAGCAGTCATTAAAATGCAAGTAGAAATAAACAGCTCAGAGATGGTGAAATGTGGAAAATGCCAACATAGTCTAGAAACAGATGCCATCAAAGAAAAGAGACCTCTTTCAAACAAAAGGGTCTGATCCCACACAGAGTCCCTAAAGAAACTCCTGTTGACTTCAGCATACAGGAACACACAGCACAAATCAAACAGGATACAAATTTTCTGCAAGGGAAGCTGTTATTTGATGAAAGAGGACTTACAATCCAGCTGCATCATTATCATAGCAAGAAACTCACCGGGATGAAGTTATCTAAATCTAACAAAGATTAACTCAGCATCACCCTCATATAGATCCCAGATGCACTTTTGAGACGATATATATCACCTTACCTTGAGGCACTGTATTTATCCTTGTAAATTCAAGGGATGACAGATGGGTCTATTAGGCACCAGCAGTGCACCCTGAACATGTTATGACAAGTAATCTGCTTACAAGCAAGGAATAATCCCTTCTCTAATGCCAGGATCTTACACTGAACGTGCTGCTTAGACAACAAAATCATTGATAACAAAGAAGTCTGCTTTATTTCTGCAAGTGCAAACACTGACTACATCCAAATCCCTGAAGTGCTGAGGCTGCACCTCCTGCTGAAGGATGGTGATCACTGGATGTGGTTACACACCCAAACTGGGACTGGGGAAGTGTGTGTGGCACAGGAACAATGGATGGAAACTTCTGCCTGGGCAATGCTGCTGATGTCATGTCTGACTCCAGTGGAGTCACTCCAGCATTTTCCTCATTTAGGGCACAACTGCCAATTACCCCAGCAGCAGCATTTTGAAACGTGCACTCTCAGGGGAAGGAGTAAAGGAAAGGAAGAGGGATGTTTTTCAAGCCTTTTAGAGTCAACAGCAGTCCAGCAGCCTCAGCTAAACCCCGTGCAAGAAACGAGCCACAGTCCCTGAAGGATGACCACTCAAAAAACTTCCTTGGCCTTTAAATGCTGATGCCCATAAATAAATAATGAAAGGACACGTGTGGAGATGTCTGTCATGCAGGAGAAAATGGAACGATGAAAACAATTTCCCCACAGTTCAGGGAAAACACTGCAGCTGCAATTGTGGATAAAAACAAAGCCCCAGCAGCACAGCCTGAAAATCTGCTTGTACAGCACAAGTGCAGGTGGCCAAAGACCAGGTTTAAGAGTGTCTGACCATTTTTTAACTCCCCAAGGCAATGTCTTGCCTAGCAGATGGCCCAGCCTTTTGCCTTTTCATAGTTAACACATTTCTTGAGCTGTTTAACTTCCCTCGCTCTCCAAGAAAATTGCACTGTGCAAAATCACCTTGAAATACTATTTCACCTTGAAATACTTTGAGCAAGTTCTGAAATGAGGTGGCTGCATGGACTTCCATCAGCCAGCAGATGCTAACTAGTCACACTGTTCATCATGCCCTCATTGCAAACCTGGGGTTGCAAGATAATAAGACAAACAAAAGGCAGAGACAAAAATCATGCAAAGGCTATGTAGATCACCCAGGAACAGGCTGAGGTCAAAGTCATAGAAGGATGCTTTGAGAAGTGCAGCCTGAAAACAGAGGAAGAAAACTCCCAATAAAACATTTAAAGACAATTCTGTGGAAAGAAATGTTTAAGCTAGCAATGTGCAAACGACAAGGGAGTCACAGATTGAGTTTAGTTTATGAGAGGGTGAAAAGGACAAAGGTGACCTAAAGTGACACAGGTTTATATGGAAATATAAACACCTTTCAAAAATCTCTCCGTTCCCTTCTCCAGGCTATGATTCCTCCCCAAAGGAACAGAGTTTTCATGCTTTGCTAACATCCGTTAGCAAAATCTTTCCTCTCTTTTCTTAACTGAAGCCTCAGAGAATATGAGGCAGCTCAGATGTTTTTATGCTCTTTTATGACCTAGCAAAAACAAAAGCCAAAGGCGTGGCGAACTCTAAACCCTATAAAATTCTGCAACTGCAGAGACATGTGAAAAACCACATTTTTAGGAGACTTTGCAAAGTACTTTTCATACTAGAGGTTCTCCACCAGGTCAGGTGTGAGCAGGACAGTTTTAGCCAGGGTGTGGATCTGCTGTGTTTGTGTCCATACTGTCATAATGTGGTTTAATGATCAAAGATGGGGACCTGGCCCAGCCTGCATTTTTATACATTCTCTGCTCCCATTAATCTCTTGGAAATTGCTGCCTGGATGGTCAGAAGAAAAAAAGACAGGTGAGGAGGAAGGAAATGTATGGCTTCTTGTGGGATGTGCTCAGCTCCCCAGAGGAGGGGCCCATACAGTCACAAGGAAGAGATGCCAAAGGAAATGCAGGCAACGAAGCCTCTGAGGAAGGGCACAGTGTTTAAACACTGCACGTGGAAAAGGAGATTAACCAGGAAGAGGTAATGAGTGACCGACAGGCCATCACCAAAGAAAGAACAAGGCAACTGGAAGAGCAAACAACAGGAGCAGCAGAGCTTGCAGGCTCATTGCATTGTTGTTAAATTATTTGAAGGGCAGAAACAAAGAAAAAAAAAATCAGTCTGTTTCTTACAGGCAGTGAGTGGGACTCAGTGCCATGTAGACACACTCTGTCATCCAACATCCATGCTGCTCTCCCTGGAACCACCAGGTTCCTGCTAAGAGCAGAGTTTAGCAAGGAGTGAAAACGTCCTTTGGAGGACCTGAAGTTCCCTCTGCCCCATCAGTGGGAGCAGCTACAACTGCAAGTGCAGGCTATTTGCCTGACCTGCCCCCTCACACTGGAGGGAAACCAAGCAAGCCAAAACTTGAGAGAGAGACAATCTCCCATCAGGTCCATCCTGCAGAGCCTTCCTGAACAGTTTTAATGGCACAGTAACAATTCATCACCCCTTTGGTCCAGCCACTCTCTCTCCACAGCACAAAACCTTGCAATACCTTCACTGTGACCAACTGCAAGGGCTTTCCCTCAGCAAAGGCCAGGCAGGCTCAGGACATCCTCTGGCATTAGGCTGGTGAGGACAACATCTTTGTAGCTAGGTTGATGAGTACATACTGATTTTTGGTAGTTTGCTAGTAGTTTCAGGTTTTGATGAGGAGCAGCCACACAGGCTGCTCCCGTTTCCCATATCAAATCTTTTAGATTAATCTGCAGAGTGCTGAAACTCGCACCTGCATCCATGTTCAAACAGATGATAGGGCTTGTGGAGGTTTAAAATTCTGGAACATCCATTGCAGAGGAAAGCTCTGGGGAAGAAAAAGCAAGCCTAGCCATTACCTCAGATGCCTAATTCTGCAAGACTTGGATTTATAAATACATAAATGCATACTTTGATTTAAATTCTCACATCTCATTCAGTGGTAAATGGACGTTGCAACCATGACAGCAAGAGCATTTATTCTGCTTACGGGAACCCTAGCAAAGTAGTAATTAAACTGAGGCAGCTCAGTAACATGCTTCCTTCCCCACAAACCTCTCCAGAAGACCCTTGTCAATTGATTTAGTATAAAGCATAAAGTAAAATCTCATAATGTTTCCTGATAAATTATTTTGTAGCGAGTTGTGTTGGTTTTGGAGGGCCTGGTATTGGGTAGCAGGGGGGCCACTGAAGTGGCTCCTGTGAGAAGCCGCTGGAAGCTTCCACCACATCCAGCAGAGCCAATCCCTGATGGCTCTGAGGATGGACATATTGCTGGCCAAGGCTGGGCCAGTTAGGGTGATTGGCAATGCCTCTGTGATAACAGATTTAAGAAGAAAATCAAAAGAAAGTGGGACATAGCTTTTTTCTCACCAAAGAAGAGGAGGAGGTGAGAACATGTGAGGAAAACAACCTGGAGACACCAAGGTCAGTGCAGAAGGAGGGGCAGGAGGTGCTCCAGGGGCTGGAGACAAGATTCCTCTGCAGCCATGGTGAGACCAGGCTGGGGCAGCTGAGCCCCTGCAGCCCCTGGGGATCCACAAGGGATGCAGAGATCCACCCACAGCCCATGGGGATCCACAAGGGATGCAGAGATCCACCCACAGCCCATGGGGATCCATGGGGGATGCAGAGATCCACCCAGAGCCCATGGCAGAGGTGCCCACACCAGAGCAGGTGGATGCCTGGAGGAGGCTGTGCTCCAGTGGGAGACCCATTGGAGAGTCTGGGCCCTTGCTTCCAGGCTGGAGCAGCCTGTCCTTGGAGGACTGCACCCCATGCAACAGCCACCCACACCCGAGCAATTCTGGGAGGGCTGTGTGTTCATGGGAGGGACTCATGTCACAGCAGTTTTGGGAGCACTGCTGCTCGTGAGAGTGGAGCCACGCTGGAGAAGTTCAGGGAAAACTGTCTCCATTGGAAGGGACTCCATGGCTTCACAGGGGAAGGACTCTTCTTCCTTTCCCTGAGCAATGAAAGAACTTGGGTGATGAACTGACCAAACCCCCACACCCTGTCCCTTCTGCTGTCAGTGGGAAGGAGGGAGGAGTTGGGGGAAGAAAAGTTGTTTTTAGGGGCTTATTTTACTTCTCATTATCCTCCTCTGACTTTGTCAGTAATAAATTCACCTTTGTATCTTTAAGTTGAGCCTGTTCTGCCCCTTGGAGTGTTTTCTCCTTGTGCTTAATCTCCTATTTTCCCCCTCCTTCTTTATCTCCTATTGCCTTTCTTCCTCACTTCCCAGCTGTCACATGAACTCTCAGATGTCACCACAAGACCATTTTCCAAGACTTCCTTTTTTTATTTTTTGACATCCTCCACAGTAGAGTAATGCACAGGTGGCTTTTACCACAGAAATGATGCACAGCAACATGCAGTGTTTGTATGCTGCCTGCCTGGAAACAAGACTTCAGTGAACAACAAGGAGCTGCCTTACTCCCTGTGGAGCCAAGGGCATTCCTACCCTTGCTTCCCAGGAAGCAATGCCTGGCAGGAGCTAAAACCTACTCTTGGAACTAAGTCCAAACTCCGTGAGGAAATAAGCTTTGATCATCTTTGGGATTTCAAACCACAGCTTTCACTCTCAGATCTCTTGAGCACTCATTTATTGGCCTTCTTTCATTTAATTTGCACTGAGACCGAGGAGAAGTAAGTGCAGAACACTGCACAGCATGTAAAGGCCAAGCAGCTCTAATGCTTTTCACCCTTATCATTGAACTGTTGCATAAAATATTTCTTTCCTGAAGGTACATCTACACCAGAAGCAAGGCAGACACACCATCCCTTTCTTTGTGACTGCTAAATGTACCAGACTTCTTACTCTGGCCTAGGACTGCGGGAAGAAAGGGCTGCTTGTAACAGAGGAGGAGATAAACAAGGACCCTGAGCCATGTTTCAGTCCTGCAAGCACAATGAACCAGGTGTTTGTCCCAGCTTATTAGGGCAATTAAAAAAATTACATTTTCTTTTTTTGTGAATGAGAGAACATTTTTGGTTATCTGGAAAGAAAGCTCTTGATATTGAAAATAGCTTTTTTCCTATCCATTTTTAGCTGGCATGGCTGTTGTGTAATTCAGGGATCAACTTCCCCCTTTTGCTGATTTAAAAAAAGCTTTACTGTAAGCTCTCCCTCATTCCATGCCAGAGAACTCTTAGAAACATCATCTAAGCTTCTGCAGTGCTGAGGCAAACAGGCTGATGCCACTTGACTGAAAAACTTATCCTCTCTGTAGAGCATTCAAAATTGTGGGCTGTAATGTTCCCTCCAGATGCCACAGCGTGGCCTAATCCATCTGTCTTTCCATCACTCCCTGAACAACTTGAAATTCCCCCCACAAATCACTGCTGACTTCTCACTTTTAAATGCACTTCAGGGGTGATTCTTCTTAAAACCCAGGGGTTATGATGCTGGCAAATGTGACAGACTCAGAGCTCCACAAGAACAGCCCTCCCAGGTCTGATGTGCGACTGCGAGGACAAGACCAAAGGATGTCTCTTTAAAAGAGGTTACAGGTCACAGTGGAAAGCTAAACAGAGACAGCTGGAGGGATTTTCAAAATTGCTAGAGGCTCTGACTCACATTCATTCTAAGATTATACAAAATGACCTGCTCTCCCAAGTGTTTGTTCTCACCTCATGCTAGGGGTTACAAACTTCAAGGAAAACCAGGAAAATGAAACTTGTGAAGGCTGGTTCAACCCAAAGCTCTGCCACACTTGGAGATGAATTGAGCTATGGAACATGCACCGAATTCCACAGATTCCATCTCAAATCAGCAGCAAGTAGCCAGCAATGAGGCACTTCAATCCATGTACAGCACTAGGTAAATAAATACACACGTGAGGCATAAGGCCATAGTGTGTCTGTGGAAAGGGGCCAGAAATTCAAAGGCTACCTGAAGAATAATCATTCTGAGATATTTTCATCAACTAGTGTAAAAATACTTTTTCTGAGAAAATGATTAATCCCCCCTAAATTAGTTGATTATCTTTTAATCAGAATTTTTTTAAACATCAAAAGTTAAAGACTTAAAATCTTACTCATTAGCTCAATTTTAAATAATTAGAATTATAACAGGAAAAAGTATTATCTAATTTCAGAGCAGAACTGAGCAACCAGCTGGTGGAGATTAGGATCTTCTAATGTCCTACAGGGAGGATAAAAATTCTTGTTTCACTTCTGCTAGAACAGGGTGAAAGAGGAGGTAAGCAGTGCTGCCACACTTGAGCTGTCTGTCTGTCCAGCTCAGCCACCAGCTCTTGGGCTTCACATGTAGGCTCAGAGCCTACAATTGCCAGGTGCTACTTTCAGTTCTCAGTAAAAGGTCAGCTAAAAGATTTGTATTTTTCCCCTCACATTTTGACCAGGTTAAGCTGTTCTCACTAACAGTGAAGCTGTGAAGCTGCACCCATGCTGGACATTTACATCCAAGGAAAGGTAAAGGAGCTTTTCCTCATACTCAGACTGCTCCAAGTGTCCCCTGGCAAGAACAAAATGAAGCAGCAGGAAATTCAAGATGGGATAACAGAGTCCTTTTTTTTTATAACACACTGTGCTGCCACACACGTTACTGACTGGCTGATTCCCTGAGAAAGGAATGTTGGTGTTTTGGTGGCCAAAAGCACACTGCTGGTTTATGGGAAGTCACCATAATGTAAGATTACAAAATACGAGGCAGCCTTCCCTGCTAGCCACCATAAAAATATCCAATCACACTGTCTAAAGAAATCACATTAATTCAAAGGCATAGGCACTGGAAAACATACAGCGAGTGAGAGGCTTTTGGAAATACTAAGGTTTCTATCAATGTTAATCATTGCCAGAAAGGCTGTCTTAGTCATTCTGTAGTTCATCATTGAATAAAACAAGAAATTACAATTTCAGGTAATAACCAGTAGCTTCTGGTTCCTATTAAGTTCAGTTTTCCTACAAAACAAACCCAAATTCTGCCTTTAATTACAGAATTGCAAATCCAGAGTAACTGATTTGGGAGATAGAACACCATGACAAGAATAAAAGGCTTTAAAATAAAGTTTGTCTAAGAGTTTGATTTGGGGTTTTTCTGCTTGCTGACCTTAACTGATGGGAATTAGCAACATTTTTCACGGGCCCTTCTCTTCCAAATCTTGAGATGCATATATATAATTAGCAAACATTGTTCACCAGGTAAAGCAGCTTCTCCCGTCTTTGAGAGACTGGAGATGATTGGTTTTGGAGGAGGGCTAAGACAGTTCAAACTACTCCTTTTAATACACTTGGCCAAAAACACAAATAATGCTGGAGTGTAGGATTTTTGTAATAAAAATTTTCCCAATGACACCTATTTTTCTGAAAAATACACAGAAATTATCACCCTGCATTTTAAAGCAGTACAGACTTGTTTATGTAATAGATTTCTGTAATAATTTGTATTTGGCTGTGGACAGCTGGAAAACAGGTAATTTAAATGGTAAAGGAAATGAGGAATCTCTCTCTAATTAAGGGCTATGGTATGAAAAGGACTTATGAATTGCTAATTTAAATAACCAGCCTTAGTTCAGTGCTACCTCCATCACAAAGGAAGGGTGCAGTAAAAAATACAAGTACCTCCCAAGTGAGGTAAATCTGGTCCTCCAGAAGTGCTGCACACACCTCAGTTTTGAGGAAGAGCAAAGGCAGCTCCCAACACTGCCACTCCTGGATTCCAAACAAAGCCTGTTGTTTGTAGGGCACTCTGCCCCACTCAGGCACAAGGGATGTCATTAAGTTCTGCTGGGGGAGCACAAAGGCACAAGCTGAGCTTTGGCAGCTGAGAGAGAGCAATTGCAAAACTGTAGCTGTTCAGATGGCAAGAATTAGTGTAGCTCCCCTGGCTTCCCTAGAATGATATGGCTGTAATGCAGCAGCTGAGGATGTTATCCATTATCTGTAACTCCAGCTGTGCCTGCATGGCTAATCCAGCCAGATCTTTGAGACAAGGCTTACACAGCATGAAGCACGCTGCTTAATATATCATTTATCAAGAAGAGACTCGTAGATGAATTCTGCATCAACTCATGACTCAGAGCTAAGTGAATATGGCAGAGCAAATAAACCAAGATCAGAGTTAACAGGAGGGCTACTAAGTGATCCAAAGCCCACTGAGTGATCCATGTGCACATCAAAAAGTCATTGGAATTATTTAATTGTTGAAATGACCCGTGTTGTGCAATTTGAAAGCAGTTTGTTATGAGCACTGAACACTCCATATTCAAGCTGTTCTCATTCAAAGTCCACAGCTGCTGCAAGATGGGAGATAGTTGATGAATTCCTACCTTTTTAAACAGTTTACTTATAAAATTCTTTATTCAGCCACCCTTCCCCCCACCTCCTTTATTTACCCTAAAATTCAGGGCAAATTTAAAGCAAATACTTTAAAAATAAATCTTATCTCTTGTGAGCAAGTGTGCAAAGGGAGGGAAAAATCTAGGCTGGAAGCAGCTTTTCTCAGCAAGTGGAAGGATATGCACAGGAAACCAGCGACAACATAGGCCTGGCTCTGTTAGTAAGCCACCATTCGGAAAGCTGTCCCTCCATCATGTCCTCTTTCTTGAGGCTGCTGCTGCCAGAGCAGCTTGCATTTACCGCTCACAGCCTATGCATGCAGCCTGTGTCACTGTGCATGGCTCACAACTTCTGGCAAACTGCACTAGAGGAAAAGGCAAAGTCCCTTATGAGCCATTCCCAGACATGCTTGCCAAGAGGCTGCAGGAGGGTGCTCATGGTCTGTCAGCAGTACAGAGGGAACAGGTGCCTTCCTAAGGGCACACATCAGCCCCATACATTATCCTGGCCAGCTGTCCTGCAGCACTGACAGTGTTCAGCTTCCCTCCACACAGATCTGAAGTTACATCTTCTGTGAGGGAAGGGGAAAACACAATGCAAGAAAGGGGAGAGGCAGATCTGGGGTTTAAATCTTCCTTATCTGCCAGCATCCCCATCCCCTGCCTCCAAGCTCTTCCTGCACCATGTCTGTGCCTGCCAGTGCACCCCACTCCTCCCTGGTTTCAGCAGCAGCAATTTTCACTCTCTTGGGCTGGGAAGGAGTCACTTGGCTCAGACTTTGCTGATGGACCAGCTATCCCCCATCTCCTCCACTGAAAGTGAGACTGGACAGAAGGTCTCCAAAGGCTGGATTCAGCCCCCATGCACACCCTCAGTCAGACAACGTTGCTTTACACTGAAGGGCAGAATAAACGGTTGAATAAAGCGTAAACCAGAAAATGGGAAATGGATTGCCGAATAGTCCAGTTCAACTTAGGAACTTCACACTGTTTAAAAAGGCAAAACCAGTCTCAATTCAGTTCTAAGCAGACATTCTTTGAGGTCTAACCAAGGTCATCAGGAGCTCCACACCTACTCAAAGAACCACCCCCCCTTCTTTGCCAGTAGCATTACAGCCAATTTCTCAAACAAATGATCGAAAGCAAAAGATCTCTGCTGACATCTGAAAGTTAGCACACAACATAAACCTTGCTTCCCAGTTTCTGCCCTTGACCACTGGAATGTTGCTGCCACTACTAACACTGAGTGTCCTCCAGGGAATGAGAAGCCTTTATGAATACTGCAAGATAAATAAAATTAATATGAAAACTCTGTTTCAGGGCTTCTCATACCGCTAAACATTATCTAAACATTGCCAGCAGAGCCTCAGTAGAGCTACCTGAAGACAACATAACACAATTTGGAAGCTGTCAAACATGAATTCCCTTCATGTTAAGAAGGAATCAGTCCCTTAAAAGGCAGTTCACTCTACAGGACAAAATTTTCCTTTGCAACTGCTAAGCACACACAGGATAAAAAAACCCATTGATAACTCACACCCACTTTATTCCAAGTAAATAATTTAAAATAATCAATCACCACCACTATTATTTTCTTTTTTTTTTTTTCTTTGGGATCCCAGGACTGTTGCTAATGGTGGTTATTTAAGGCTTCAAATCACAGAGACCTATTTTCATGCAAGGTTGCAAAGGGCAAAATGAGAGGAAGGGCAAACAGTACTGCAGAACTTAGCTGACCCAGCAACATCCAGGAACACTGACAAACATAAAAGGAGGATGTTGAAGGTGCTTCTCTGCTGTGGCTCCCCAGTGATTGTAGAGAACTAACAGAAAGAGACATGTCCCTGATGGGCATCACTGGCTCCTAGGAAATTAGGATGCTCAGGTCCTGCCACCCCATGCCAGAGGAAAATTCCTTGGACAGTAAGTTTGTCACTTGATGTGCACTTCTGCACCTGAGGAAAAAGCATCAGAGATGAGAGCCAAACACTGCAATACCCTGACAATGTGTGAACAGCAATTAGCAACTCTGTGGACAGAAACAGATTTTCTGGCAGGTCGCATTAATCTCTTTATGCAGATTTAATACTAATGAAAGAAACTGTGTGAGTGGGCAAGAACATGAAGTCGTCTTCACATGAGGTAACTTGGCAAACATCTCTGATCAAAGACCAAGCAAAAAACCGGGGATATGCTGCTCTGGGCTTCACTGGCTCACTGCTGGACTGTGACAGCTCCCTCATGTTTCTACTGTGCTGTCTGAGAATGAGGGACAGGGGTATTTTTCCCACCTCCCTAAATGTATCTCTGCACCAGTCTATAAACAGCAGCATAACTTACAAAAAAAAGCACCTCCTAAAGTGGGAGATGCAATCTCTTAAACCACACCCCACAAACAAACCTTTTGGTCCCTGCTCTCCATTACAGAGCCAGCAGCCAGAAGCCCTTCCCAAAGGCCAACTCAAACCTTGCCCTGTGCTGTCACACATGCCCTCATCCCAAAAGCTCCACAGCTTTTCTGAAGATTCCTTCCTACCTGACACAGAAGGGTGAGATTCAGTGGTCATTCCCTGTGAGGCTGATTGGGACAGGGCAGGAGTGGACTCCAGCCAGGAGACAGCTGGGAAGGAGCTGCATTTCTGAAGTGCCTCTGTTTTCCTCAACGTTATCCAGGCCCCTTTGTGCCAATATCAACACCTGGATTTAGAGCTGCTCTACCTCCAAGCACCTGCTGGTCCATGCCTGCATCCCGCAGGGGGATGACCTGAGAACAGAACACAACCAGGACTCCTGGGATACCCATCTGTTTGGCACATCCCTGCTAGGTTCCAGCTGGGCCACCCCAGAGTAAACTGAGCTTACCAGATCCTTGTAGGGTTGATGGGAAGAGCCTGAGCAGAGGATAAGGTGCCCCTCTCCTGGAATGAGCCCTTCAGAGACCAATGAGCTCTGCTGGCTAACACAGCTGTGCTTTACATCCATGAAAGCCCTTGCATCTGTACACGCAGCATGTTCATATTCTGATCAGCACAGAAGCTCCACCTTTGACTCAGATTTACAAGGCTTTCCCCAGGCTATTCATCCCTCCTATCTTCCACAAATAACTGCAGCACCGACGCTAGGTCTTCACTGTATTTAACTGGCAACCTCATATACATATATAAGAGTCAATTTGTGTCTTGTGTTACAAAGCCCAGGTCTCACAAAAGTGATCACTGCAACTGCCATAAAAGAATGGTGTGTTTGGTTGCAGGGCTTTTTAAAATTTTGTTTTATAAGTCAATTGCAGTCTTAAAAAATTAAGCTTAACTTATTGTTTTCTCCCCATTGCTACTGCTCAACAAGCCCATTGTCAGGATACATGGGCTTGTATCTGGCTACTTCTTGGATTGCCTTCTTCCCCCAACGCTAGTCTGGCATAACCATAATAGAAGGTGGGACAGATTGGTCAGGAATATCTGAAAAGCAACTCTCTGCCATATCAAGAGCAAGTTTAATTAGCCCAATGAATCTAAGAATCACACCCCTTACCTCAGAGTTTACGTAGATCTTTCAGTTACTGAGCTGACCTTTATAAAAAGAAAAAACTGAGTCATGTTCCATAGGTTTATCCAATTACTCTATTTTGTTTTTTATTCTTTTTGAAAGTCTTTACTGTCGTCATTGGGAGTGAGTAGAAAAGTGCTATGTCTACAGACCAGATTTCAAGTTTTTTCTAAAAACTGCTGAAGCAATACATGGGCTGCCAGGACTGGGTGGTCCTGCTTGAGCAGAGGCTCATTTCCAGGGTCCCTCACAATTTATGCCGTTCCATAATTTTGTGTATCCTCCTCAAGCTTAGCTTTACAAAAAGATTTCAACCCAAACCTGCCAAGGTGGCAGCTGCTTTCACTGTGTATTTGCAGCACTGCCAAGACTTGGTAAGTCATCTCAGCAATGCAAATCTCCAGAGAGTAAGATGAATTTTACAAATTACGTGCTTAGATGTGGGGATTTAAAAGTCTACCTACAGTGTTTAACCAGTCTCTGCCTGGAATGGGGCTGAAAAAGGTAACATTAGATGAGTCCCTCTTACTTGGACAGTAAATACAACCATCTGGTGTAAGTCTACATTACTGATTTACAGCACTTCATTACTGGATAGTGCAGGAGAGCAGAGACTGAAGCTGGTAAGAGAACAGAATGAGGAAGGAAATCTTGACTGAAGTTTTAATGAGCCATGATCTTTTAAACCACAGGATGAACTTTTGCCATGGAAACAGTGACAGGCTCAGCTCTCTGTTCTAACACTGTGCCTCATATCAGTGTTATTCAGTGCCAATCTGTTGTATGAAACAGGCAGGGCACTGAAAAATTCAGCTAAGAGTATTCTGAATACAAATTCAGCACTGCTACTAATTAGAAATGCTGCTCTGGGCATAAACCCAGGCAGAAACACTCTCTTGTTTGTAAAGAAGGCCTGCCAATAGTAGCAGAAGTAATAATTACCACATAAGAATCCACACCCTCCCATAATATAATAGAATAAATTAATTAGAAATGTAATAATACACATATTTTTAGAGAATCATAGAATGGTTTCAGTTGGAAGGGACCTTGAAGGTCATCTGTTTCCAACCCCACTGCAATGGGCAGGGACACTTTCCACTAGACCAGGCTGACATTTTGCACATTGTTTGCTATCCCTGTAGGAAAAGCAAAAAAGGTAGGGAAGTCACAGTGGAACATTCTAGTCTGAAAAATGAATTTATTTTTCCTTCAAAATACAAAGTATCCATATCCCCTTAGGTAAGCCAGTTATAGGGGCTGTGTCTTGGTTTGAAAAGACAGGAGTCTGTGAAGGAAGGCAAAAGCCTCCTGTGAAATGGAAAAGGTAAACCCCCTCCTTCCGAATTATCACAATTTCAGAATTAAAAGGGCTCTCAGGCAAAGATATGAGAATGGGAATAACTGTTTTTTACTAGGAAGGAAAAAAACCTAAATAACAATGCAATTTAGCACAAGCAAAAAACAACCACTGGCAGAGTGAGAAAAACCTGACACCCTGAGAAGTCAGGGTGTTGATAGTAGTCCAGCCAGATGGTGGCTGCTCCTCCTGGAGCGGCAATCTGCAGAAGGGTGTAGGTCCTTTCTGAAGATGCGGCGGAGGAGCAGCTGGGCCTGGTTCCTGATTCCTCTGGGAAATCCGGTGAAGAAGGCTGTCTGTTGTCTCAGAAATGCTTGTTTTATGGGGCAGGGATCCTTGGCTCCTCCCTCTGGGTGGAGCATCTCACAATGCGATGATGTAACTAGTCTTACCAGCCACAGTGAGTAATTCAATAGCCCATTAACAGGAGTTTATCTTCCTGGCAGTGTCATTGTTCTTGAAAGAGATAAGAAAAACTGCCTAACTCCCAACAGATGGCAAAAATAGAATACATGCTTATTTTACAAGCCAGGACATTATCCACCCCTTATTCTATTTCCATCTGTGTCACAATGAAATCTTATACTCAGTTCTCACTTAAGACCAGGTTTCCCTGTGGTACACAACGGGTTTCCCCATCTTTCTGCATTACCCACCAAGTGTAACCAGGTCCTTGAGCAAAAACAATCCCACGGATGCGTTTGTCTCTGCCTGAGGTGGGATTAATCCAAACAGTTTTCCCTAAAATACCCTTCATATGTACCACAGGGACTTTATCTCCATCTACTGTGTGCAAGGGTTCAGATTGGGCAGGGCCAGCTCGATTGATGGATCCTCGGGTGTTGACCATCCAGGTTGCTTTTGCCAGGTTATTTTCCCAGTTTCTAAATGTTCCCCCACCAAGTGCCTTCAGGGTAGTCTTAAGGAGTCTGTTGCACCGTTCAACTTTGCCGGCAGCTGGAGCATGATAGGGGATATGATATATCCATTCGATACCATGTTCTCTGGCCCAGGTGTTGATAAGGCCGTTCTTGAAATGGGTGCCATTGTCAGATTCAATTCTCTCAGGTGTGCCATGTCTCCACAGGACTTGCTTTTCCAGGCCTAAGATGGTGTTCCGGGCAGTGGCATGAGGTACAGGGTAGGTCTCTAGCCATCCAGTGGTGGCTTCCACCATGGTCAGCACGTAGCGCTTGCCTTGGCGTGTCTGGGGCAGTGTGATGTAGTCAATCTGCCAGGCCTCCCCATACTTGTACTTGGACCACCGCCCCCCATACCACAGGGGCTTTACCCGCTTGGCCTGTTTGATGGCAGCACATGTCTCACAGTCGTGGATAACCTGAGAAATACTGTCCATGGTTAGATCCACCCCTCGGTCTCGTGCCCACTTGTAGGTGGCATCTCTGCCCTGATGACCCGAGGCATCGTGAGCCCATCGAGCCAGGAACAACTCCCCCTTATGGTGCCAATTTAAGTCTATCTTTGACACTTCTATTTTCGCTGCCTGATCTACCTGCTCGTTGTTTTGGTGTTCCTCATTAGCCCGACTTTTGGGGACATGGGCATCTACATGACGGACTTTCACTGTTAGTTTCTCCACCCGAGAGGCAATGTCTTTCCATATATCAGCAGCCCAAATTGGTTTTCCTTTACGTTGCCAGTTGGCTTTCCTCCACCTTCCCAGCCAGCCCCATAGAGCATTGGCTACCATCCATGAATCAGTATAAAGGTAGAGCTTTGGCCACCTCTCCCTTTCAGCAATGTCCAGGGCCAGCTGAACGGCCTTGAGTTCAGCAAGTTGGCTCGATCCACCTTCTCCTTCGGTAGCTTGTGCAACTTGTCGTGTGGGGCTCCATACGGCTGCTTTCCACTTCCGGTTCATCCCTACGATGCGACAAGAACCGTCAGTGAAACGAGCGTAACGTGTTTCCTCTGCTGATAGTTGGTTATAGGGTGGAGCTTCTTCAGCTCTTGTCGCTTGTACCTGCTCCTCATTGTCAGTGAGACTAAAGTTTTCACCTTCTGGCCAGTTCGTAATTATCTCTAAAATCCCAGGGCGATTCGGGTTTCCAATACGGGCGCGCTGTGTGATGAGAGCAATCCATTTGCTCCATGTGGCGTCGGTGGCGTGGTGGGTAGTAGGAACTTTTCCTTTGAACATCCACCCCAGCACTGGTAGTCGGGGTGCCAGGAGGAGTTGTGCTTCCGTGCCAATCACCTCCGAGGCGGCTTGAACTCCTTCATAGGCAGCCAAGATTTCCTTCTCTGTTGGGGTGTAGTTGGCTTCGGACCCTTTGAAACTTCGGCTCCAGAATCCCAATGGTCGACCTCGAGTCTCACCAGGCACCTTCTGCCAAAGGCTCCAGGACAGGCCATTGTTCCCGGCTGCAGAGTAGAGCACATTCTTGACCTCTGGTCCCGTTCTGACTGGGCCAAGGGCTACAGCATGAGCGATCTCCTGCTTGATCTGGGTGAAGGCTTGTTGCTGCTCAGGGCCCCAGTGGAAATCGTTCTTTTTGCGGGTAACCAGGTAAAGAGGGCTCACAATCTGGCTATACTCGGGAATGTGCATCCTCCAAAAACCTATGGCACCTAAGAAAGCTTGTGTTTCCTTCTTGCTGGTTGGTGGGGACATAGCGGTGATCTTGTTGATGACCTCAGTGGGAATCTGGCGCCGTCCGTCTTGCCATTTCACTCCCAGGAACTGGATTTCTCGGGCAGGTCCCTTGACTTTGCTTTTCTTGATGGCGAAGCCAGCTTCTAGCAGTATCTGGATGATCCTCTTACCTTTCTCAAACACTTCTGCCGCTGTGCTCCCCCACACAATGATATCATCAATGTACTGCAGGTGTTCTGGAGCCTCACCCTTTTCTAGCGCAGTCTGGATCAGTCCATGGCAGATAGTGGGACTGTGTTTCCACCCCTGGGGTAGTCGGTTCCAGGAGTACTGCACGCCCCTCCAGGTGAAAGCAAACTGAGGCCTGCATTCTGCTGCCAGAGGAATGGAAAAAAACGCATTAGCAATATCAATAGTGGCATACCACTTCGCTGCCTTGGACTCCAGCTCGTACTGGAGTTCCAGCATATCCGGTACAGCGGCGCTCAGCGGTGGAGTCACTTCATTTAAGACACGATAGTCCACAGTCAATCTCCATTCTCCGTCAGATTTGCGCACAGGCCAGATGGGGCTGTTGAAGGGTGAGTGCGTTTTGCTAACCACCCCCTGGCTCTCCAACTCACGAATCATCCTGTGGATGGGGATCACGGCATCTCGATCCGTCCGATACTGCCGGCGGTGCACTGTTGAGGTCGCAATTGGCACGAGTTGCTCTTCTACCCTCAGGAGTCCTACTGCAGACGGGTTTTCTGACAGTCCAGGCAAGGTGTTCAATTGCTTGATGTCCTCTGCCTTTACAGCAGCTATGCCAAAAGCCCACCTGAGTCCCTTCGGGTCTTTGCAATAGCCGTTCCGGAGGAAGTCTATGCCCAGAATACACGGGGCCTCTGGGCCAGTCACAATAGGATGTTTCTGCCACTCCTTCCCAGTCAGGCTCACCTCGGCTTCCACCAGGGTCAATTGCTGTGATCCCCCTGTCACACCAGCAATGGAAACAGGCTCTGCCCCCACATGTCCCGATGGTATCAGGGTACACTGTGCACCAGTATCAACTAAGGCATCGTATTTTTGTGGCTCTGATGTGCCAGGCCATCGGATCCACACCGTCCAGAAGATCCGGTTTTCCCGTGCCTCTCCCTGGCTAGAGGCAGGGCCCCTCTAACACTGGTTATTATTCCTCTCCTGGGTATACATACTAGAGGTCCCTTCAAGGGGATCTGACAGATTGTACCCAAAAGCTTGGTCATGGGAGGTTGAGGCTACCTTCACTTTGGTGGAACTCCCCCGGTTAGAGTTTCCCTCCTTGAGTTGACAGACCCGTGCTGCCAGGACAGAAGTGGGTTTCCCATCCCACCTCCCCATGTCTTCCCCGTGGTCACGCAGGAAGAACCACAGATTAGCCCTTGGGGTGTACCCTCTCTCTCTAGCTGGGGAATGTTGGGGTCTGACTTTGGGGCCTGTGACTCGTATGGGTGCTGCATTAACCTTCCTCATTTCTTCCCTCATCTCTTCTTTGAACTCCTTAATCACAGCTGAGATATGAGCCTGCATTGGGCCATTAATCATACTCTCATAATTCCTAAGTTTGTTGGCAACAGAGCCCACTGTCTCTCGGTTAGTGTCAGCATCAATTGTTGCAATGAAAGTGGTGTACTGAGATGGCCCAAGATTTGCCAGACTCCACAGCATTTGCCCTGTGCACCTGACCTTGTCGGGGTCATTATTATGTTGTCCATCCCTCCCAAAGAGTACCTCTAATACTGCCACTTCCCTCAGCTGTTGGATCCCTTCCTCCAGGGTCTTCCAGCGCATTCTATGGTGGTGCTCCTGCATTCTCTCCCTGTGGACAAACCTCTCTCTGACACTCATTAAAAACCGCTCCCAGAGAGAAAGGGATCCTGGCTCCCTTACAAAAATCTGATTCATACCTGAGTCCTGGGTTAAGGGTCCCAAGTTCCTTGCCTCACCACCGTCCAGCTGCACGCCTGTACTCATAAGGTCCCAGACCCGGAGTAACCAGGTAGTATAAGCCTCACGCCCTCGTCGCACAATGTCTTTGTGCAGATTACGGAGACTTTCGTACGTCAGGGACTCGGTGATGATTGCAACCTCTGGCTCCCCTGTGGGTTGTGAGGGCCCTCCCCTATCTGGGTGCTCTGCTTTCATCTTAGACCTCCTTGTTTCTACCGGGGCAACTGCTGCTGGCTGTGACTGCCTTTGTGGTTCAGCTGGAACCTGGACAGTTGTAACATTTGTGGGTTCCACAGCTGTACTATTAGACTGTCCCTCTTCAAGGCAAAGGGCAGGTTTCTCACCAGCTGGTGAAATGCACTCCTTCAGCATCTCTTGCATCTCCTGCATCTCCTTAACCAGCACCCTCACCCAATCTGGGTGGTTCGTTTCTGAGGCAGGCTCTGGGGCAGGGGCAGGCTCTGGAGCAGCAGCATTTCCAGTCTCTAGGGTAGTGTCAGTCTCTGCAGCAGCATCTTTAGTCTCTGGTGTAGGTGTCAGGGTAGTTATCCAGGTTAATCTTCTCTTATCTCTGAGTGCTAAACATAACAGGCATATCAGCAACACCACCCATTGTATGATATCATTAGCACTTAGAGTGGATCTTAACCCTTCGAAAACTGGTGGAGCAGACCCAAAAAGATGGTTAAAAGGTTGGGAGAAAGTTTCCCCCCGTGTCATTTCCTCACAGTAGGTACCATTATTAAAGTAACTCCAAAAACATGCAGTTAGTGTGTGATAGCTCTGAATCCATGTTCCTGCCATCCAGAGGAAATTAAAGATCCATGAATCCTTCACCCAGAGGACAAACTTGATAACAGACACAGTAGCCTTAGTTATAGGACCCATATTTAGATAAGGGCCTGTAAATGGGAAGTATACACTTGCGACCACATGCCACCCAAACCGGGGAAAACTAGACCACATGGTGGTACTTAAAAATTAAATTACCTAAGAACTGTTAATCCCTTTTTTTCTCAATGCCCTCGAGCCCCACGTTGGGCGCCAAAATCTGTCTTGGTTTGAAAAGACAGGAGTCTGTGAAGGAAGGCAAAAGCCTCCTGTGAAATGGAAAAGGTAAACCCCCTCCTTCCGAATTATCACAATTTCAGAATTAAAAGGGCTCTCAGGCAAAGATATGAGAATGGGAATAACTGTTTTTTACTAGGAAGGAAAAAAACCTAAATAACAATGCAATTTAGCACAAGCAAAAAACAACCACTGGCAGAGTGAGAAAAACCTGACACCCTGAGAAGTCAGGGTGTTGATAGTAGTCCAGCCAGATGGTGGCTGCTCCTCCTGGAGCGGCAATCTGCAGAAGGGTGTAGGTCCTTTCTGAAGATGCGGCGGAGGAGCAGCTGGGCCTGGTTCCTGATTCCTCTGGGAAATCCGGTGAAGAAGGCTGTCTGTTGTCTCAGAAATGCTTGTTTTATGGGGCAGGGATCCTTGGCTCCTCCCTCTGGGTGGAGCATCTCACAATGCGATGATGTAACTAGTCTTACCAGCCACAGTGAGTAATTCAATAGCCCATTAACAGGAGTTTATCTTCCTGGCAGTGTCATTGTTCTTGAAAGAGATAAGAAAAACTGCCTAACTCCCAACAGATGGCAAAAATAGAATACATGCTTATTTTACAAGCCAGGACAGGCTGGCACAAGGTAAAAGCAATAGTAAGTGAAGTTAATGATGTTAAAAACAATAGTAAGATTTCCGGTACAAAAATCTCATAAAGTAGCTAAAATTTCTTATTTTAAGACACTTGAGAAATCTCTTGTGTATTGTTTCAAAACTCATGTGAAACAGACCCTTCACTTTAGTGTGCAATTTGACTTAAAGGGTTAGAACCGTAAGGGTCTGATTTTAGCACCCGTCCTGCCTCAGTGAGAAGTGCACAAGTGATCCAAATGCACAGACAGCTGCCAAAATCAGCAATGCCAAATCTTACAACTCTGTGTCCACACACCAAGGGAGAGTGTTAAAATTACTCTACTGGAGACCTTTTCTAGTCCCACTTTACAGCTCCATCTTTTATTAGCTGTTAATAACACAGTTCAACATTGCAAGCTGTCCACACACTCTGATCTGGCTTTGTATTCTAATTTTTCAAATTTAAACTCATGGAAACCTGAGCTTATTTTATGATTATTCCCCAGATATTCAGGCTTTAATTAACGCAAGTAAATGCACTGAAAACTTTCAGTCTCACAGGGATGACAAAATTGACAGGAAGAAAAGCTCAGATCAACACGCCATCTCTTGAAATGTCCTGTGTGGAATTCATGAGAAGTCTTTGTGGTTATTCTTAGTCAGAAAACAGAACCAGAAATTAAAATAAGAGTCTTCCTTGTTTACAAATAATCACAACAGCCTCTCACATCCCATGCTAAAGTGCAGACATCTCTGCTGTGTGTTTTCTCCATTGACATTTGGGAGAACTGAGACACACCAGGAGCACCACAGATAGCAGGACTTCTTTCTTCACTAAGCTGGCTCCCCTGACACCACCAACCCACCTTTTGAGGTCCTCCTGCCCTCTTGCAGAGGAATTCCTGCTGTTAAGCTCTCTAGAGGAAGATGCAGATGAACTGATGTCCCTTTAGGCCACACACTGCAGGTTTATTTGAATCTCTCTACAGCACAGCTTTCCCTGAGCCCCAGGGAAACCATCAGAGCAACACCCTGCAATCACAACTCACCGTCTTGGCTGCTCAGAGACCACCTTCAGAAATTCAACTAACTCAGAAGAGAAAAGCAAAGATTTTGGGTAAAAAACCTCCAAAACCTGTTTGTCCTTTTCTCCCTGTTATGTCATGTTGAAATGTTGGCTCCCATACACATATTCTACCCATTTTGCATTTACACAGCCACCTAATTGTTCATTCTGTCAGCCTGCATAAAGTGAACCAGACATCTAGACAATAAAACCAGAACATTTCCTCCAGAGACCTCTTAATGAGCAGTAATAAGCCTGTGGGTAGAGCTGCTCAACACTTACTTCTCCCACTTGCCTGTCTCAAAGTTGAAGAACACATTCTAGAATGGTCAGAACTAAGCTGTTTACAAGGATTCTCATGGAACATAAATCAATCAGGATCAGCAACTCACAACCTTCTGAGACAGACTTGGAAATTTGGCTGTCATATCTTGCACACCTTGGCTTTGAAAATAGGTTTTCATCCCTGACAATACTTCTCTCTCAATGATGGTGCCATTTAACTTCTTTGTTACCTCCTAGGAAGGGCCTTCTGAGCATGGAGATATTTCTTCAATGTTTAACCATTTCCACCCTCTTTCTGCAGACTAAACTAAGTCAGAATAACTGATTTCTTCTGCCCTGACTTCCCCTACACCACACCCTGACAGAATCACAGAATCATTAAGGTCTGAAAAGTCCTCTTGGATAATCAAATCCAGCCATCAACCACCACCATTATCACTATTAAACCATGTCCTCAAGTGCCATATCCACATATTTTTTTTAACACTTTCAGGGATGGTGACTCCTCATTGCTATCTGTTCCAGTGTTTTAAAACCCTTTCAGTGAAAAAAATATTTCCTAGTATCTAATTTAAGCCTCTCCTAAGGCATTGTTTTGGGATTTTTTGCCGTCTCTTAAGAACATGTGGAAAAAAGTCCCAAAAATTCTTCCTTTGTGGTTTTGATATTGCTCTATTTATTTATAAACTCCTGAAAAAACCTTTCTCAAGATCCATCTACCTTCTGGTTTACCTAAAAATCCCTGAAGTTTATGAAGCACTACAGTGATTTACACTGGAGAGTCTATTCCCCTAAAGGACTCCACATGAGTATTTCTCTTTCCATTCATCCTTTCCTTCAGCATCTATTCCAAGTGCTACTTAAAATTAATTCAGCCTTCTCAGGTGCTCATCTCATTCTCAGCAGTCCCCAGCTGTTTAATGAGAAAACAGACCCTAATTAATCCATCTGACTCTGACATATGTGCCTTAACCTAAAGCTTTTGGTCTGCTATCCATAAGGATAGCTTCTACACTCCTAAGCCCATCTCCTGAATATGCAGGTTTTCTTGGAAGTTTATGGGATCACAGGGCTGCAGATGCTGCAAAACTGTGGAAGTTATTTAGAGACAGGAACAAAAGAAAAAGTGGGAATGTCACAATCTGGCAGATTACAGAGAAGTAGCCATTTTCTGTGTTCTCATTATTTGCAGTCATTCAGATTGCAGAATGCCTTGTATCTCCATTTAGAAGAAAAAAATATATATTTGCTTTTCAATCAGTATCTGAAAATATCCAAGAGATGCAATACTGCTAAAACCATCTAAGTTAACATTAAAGACTGTAAAGAAAGACTGGTTACCTAAACATGGATTAGGCACTTAAAAACCTTTGGAGAAGTTACTCTGAAAAAACCTGGGTTATCCATACAAGACACTAAAGTATTCCAATGACTTTGTAGATACTAGTCACATACTTGAATATAAGGTACTTGATTACCTATTCTACATATTGGTATTTGGATTTAGAAGCTCTCATATCAAGTCCTACTGCAGGAATAGAAGGATGAAAAAAACCTCATGTTAATTAAAATAATTATTTGCTCAGGGACATATATAGCTTTCCCATTTCACAGACCTAATAATGCAAAATCAGACAGCTGGTTGTCTCTCTGTTTGGTAGTGCTGGCAGACTCTTGGACACAGTGGTCTGAAGAAAACACCAGGAGGTGGGAAAGGGGTGAGGAATGAAAAGGAACAGTCTTCCTGCCATAGATTGCCAAGAAAATGAAAATGTGTGAGACAACGTGTTAATGAATATCCCCACAGATGAGCAAGCACTGGTGATTTTGGTAAGGCAAAGATTTTTCAATTAAAATGTCATTCACAATGGAGATAACGACTATTATCATCAAAATCCCAGACAAGAAACTTACAAATGCATATGTAAAGTAATGCATCCTATTCCTCTCCAATCCTACAATAAACACACAGTAGAATTGCAATTTGAGGATATTTCAATCACAAATCCAAATGGATTATTTTAATCATGGTATCTTCTATCTCTACTTTGCGACAACTACTAATAAAACATTTATTTTCAAGAAAAAGCATCAAACCATGATGTCATGAGATCTCATAATTTCCCATTTCATCTCCACATCAAATTGCCCTTTATATGACTGTAAGATGGAGACTTCTGTAGGTTGTCTGGGAAGTTCTTCCTAACATCTAGCACTTGCTTTCACTGATGAGGTATCATCCCTAAGGGTACCCTCAGAAAATGCTCACTGTTCTCCTCAATCTTTCCTTCTCCCAGATTAAATACCTTTTCCTCCAAGTTCCCATTTCCCTAACCCAAAATTTCACCCCACTGCAACAGCACCTGACCTTTCTCTTTGGAGCCAATTGTGAGACACCTCCAAACCCACCAGTCCTTGCCTTAGGGCTGAGGGTTCCTGGATCTCCTTCTTCCTGCTTACTGCTCTATCTTGTGGTTAAGAGAGTAAAAGCCCCTGATTTAAATGGGGTCAAAGCATGGCTATAATAACAACAAACCTTCCAATCTCAGCAGGACTTTTTTCCAACTCCAGTTATTTCTGTTCATTAGCTAAGAAAACACAAAAGCAAACCAGGAATTCTGGAATTTTTCTTTCCTGGCTCTGCCTTTGGCCTGGCGGTAGCACTCGGCAAGTCCCCTCCACCCCCACCATTTTGCTTTCTTTTCTGTTCAAACAAGGACAAAAACAGATGTTCCACAAAAAGAGAAAGTAAGGCAACATTTATAAATGTAAATGTTTTTAAAGAAACTTTGCATTAGAGGAGGGGAAAGAATTGATTACCAACAAATGGGGCTTCAAGCAACCCCCATATACAAAAGAGTTTATCACAGTCTTGCCTCCTAAGAAGTACTGCCCAGAAATATCATCCCCTTGCTGTTGGCACAGACGTTCAGAGACTCTTGTAGAAGAACATAAAATGTGAATTAAAATAATTATTCTTATCACTTTGGACTTCTTATCAATTAAATAATCTGAAATATATTTAGATACCAGGAATGAAAAAGAAACCTCTATATGAAGTGTTTAAAATCTGTTGACTAATTGACTTTACAGGGAAAGATCTTCCCATCACTTGACTTGTACAGAAAGGAAAAGATAAGCACCAAGGGTTTTCCTTCAAGAATATATTTTATGGGTGGTTCCTACCTTTCTTTTTCTGATCTTTTGCAATTACCAAACAACAATGTAACTACCTAGGAACAGACTATGTCGTTTTTACATGGAGACACACTGCAGAGGAATCTCATGAAACATTTTCATGAGTGTAAGCAACAGGCATAATACTGTACATTTGTTTGATCAAAGATGAAGGAAGCTTTATCAAGTTAAATCATTGCTTCAATTCCATCTTTTTATTCCTAGTAGTCTAAGTCAGTTGGATTCAGAGATGTCTTCAGGACTGAATCCAGGAATATTAGCTGCCTTTAAAATATAGGGGACACTGGAAAGCAAATTTAAGCCCACTCAAAATCCATGGGAACCTAATAAACAGCAGTGATATTTAAATGGCATTTCCAAGCTGAGAGGCAGAATCATTGCATTTGTTAGTCTTTCGTTTCATTCCTTCATCATGGTTTAGTGCAAGACACTGGATGCAGCAAACACTTGTCAAATATCACAGAGATCAAAAAGGTGAATTAATTTACTGAAAGGAAAATGTTCCCATTCAGTGGTGAAGTTCATACTTCCACACAGGCCATGGACACACAGCTCATGGATAAAATACTCCCCTGTAGCAGAATTTCTGAGAGAAAGAGGACACGATCTGTATGTTTAGAGTGAAGGTGGAGCTACCCCAGCCTAGGCCTCGGATGTGGGCCTCGGTGAGGCCTTGAAGCCCGTGGCGCAGTCAGAAATAAGTGTGTGGCGCAGTCAGAAATTATGTTAAGGTATAACACAATGTACTGAGCTATCTAGGTGTGAATTAGTATAGGTCTGCGGTGTGAAACTTCAGCCACCTTAAGACAAAGACAAACAATATTTGCTTGCCAGTGAGAGTGTGCTCACGATTGTAAACTATCTGGAAGTGTATATAAACTGCTATCGTATAAACAATAAACGGAGAAGGTATGATTAACCACATTGGTTCGGATCTGCGTTTGGTCCCGTCCAGCTCACCTTCTTTTTATAAGTCCCTGATTCACTCCCCAAAAAATATCAGCTGGTATGAAACTCCCTGAATGCTTGGAAACATCTATTTGGAGTATTACATCCATGTGTTGGATGATGTAAGTGTGCATAGGTTAGACAGATCAGACATGGCATTAGAAAGGAGCACTGCTGCAGACAGCATCTGTTTACAGATTTAATTAGAAGCTTAGACAAATTATTATTGAATGACATTTGCAAGAGTTGCTGAAGATAAGAAATTCATAAAATTGGCTTCTCCTAAACAGCCCAGATCCAGTGACTTTAGAAACAGATGATAATCCACATCCACAAATTCTTTGTATTTCCTAGTTAAAAATCTTATACCATTGGTCACAAATCAGCACTGTCTCTTAAGCATTTTTATGTTCACTGACTCGTCCCTCTCCACAGATGTAGACGAGGGTTCAGAATATGGAAACAACCTCTGTAAGTGACATAACCTTGCTGGTTTTTCCCAGAGTCTTCAGAATGGCTGTAGACACACCAGAGGTACTGCTACTCCACTGCCTCTTTCCTAGGAGGGACTTAGAGCAGCTAGACTTGGAAAGAAAATAAAACCCAGACAAATATAAAATAATCTTCTGCCTACAAAGCAGTTCCCTGCAGATGAAGCCAAGCTGAGCAGGATGGTAGGGGAATGAACTGGAAACATCAAAGATGTAGGACTGCAGTCCCACAGCAATACTCAGAATTAGAGGATGGGAGAGGTCACCTTGGCCCCAGGAGCAGCTTTATGCAACATTTCAATCCCAAGTGCAACCTTGACAGAAAAGTTATGTTTTGAATGCAAAGTGGAAAAAGGAGTTTCACACAGGAGTGAAGGACTGTGAGTTCCAATATTAACTGAAGAGAGACATCTGTGAAAAGTTTTAGACAAAAAAAGAAACTGGGACAGTCAAAACATATCCTCTTACACTGGAAAATTTCTACCACAGTACTTTTGTTGTCAGTTCTCCTGTATGACACTAATTGAAGTTATTTTATTACAGCTATTATCTATATTTTATTATATAGAAAGCCAAATGAGCAGGACATTCAAAGGGTAGGACATTCAAACCCAAATGAGAACAGAGCAAAATATTTCACAAGTGAAAACTGTACTACCTATCAGAACAGTGGAGCCATGACTGACACTGAAGAAGGCTGCAGCACCTGCCTTTCTTGTCCTTCAGCCCAGCCTTCTATACCCCTGATGCTGATGCACTGCACCTGTGTGCTCTCTGTTCCCTCTGGGGTTGGTCAGGGCACCTGGGCACTCCATGGCTCCTTCCCTTCAATGCTGCTCACCTGTCCTGCACAGCTGGGGCCAGTTAGGGATGAGGCTGGGCCACAGCCCCACTCCCAGTCACCACTAACCCTGTGCCTACACTACCTGCACAGTCTCATTCCCTGCTGAAAACAGAGAAGGAACTTGATCTCTAAGTTTTGCAAAAAGCAATGTTTAGAAGATATTTTTAAAGTCAAGGGACTCCTAGATTAAAACTGTGACTCTTCCACCCTAAGGTGCTAAATAGATAGGGAAATGGAGGTATGTCTGCAATAACTACTGCCAACAATTTTATTTTTCAAAGGCACTAATTCTGGTTTTAGAACCATACAGAAAATTGCTTTCACGTCCCTGGTATGAAAACTTTGCCCTTCTCAATATCACCATAAATTATCTGGAAAGGGTAAATCTTTTAGAAACCATGAATGGTGTTGCAGGACCAAGTCACTAAACCTGCCACAAGACACTTGAGAGATAATTGAGGTGTCAAGCCTCATCAATATCAACATGCTTCAAGTAAGGACAAGAGGAGAGGGGAAGAATACCAATGAATAATCCCATTATGTGATGCTAGAAAACTCACAGCTTAGAAACAGATACAGTCACAAATATTAATGTCTTCAAATTTCAAAGTCTGGATGAATAAGTAACCTTAATTGCTAAAAAGCTTCTTTCCATAGGAGTGATTTTTTTTTTCTATTTTAACTTTCAAGATATAACCTTTATTTCCCCATTCTAACTTAACACATAGGAGATAAAATAATTACTTTAGGCAGCACACAGGAAACATCAGTCAATTATTTAAAAAAAAAATTAAAAATTAAAATGTTTCTTCCTGACCAGGCAGAGGAAGCAAAGCCTCAAAGGAGGCTTCTGCCAATTTTCAGTGCTATGAATTTGTTCCCTGTGTCATTCTCAGTTACTGGTTGTGTATATCCCCCTAATCAATACACATGCACATACATTCCACAATACTCTCTCATCCAAGGTCTTGCATCACAGTAACTGTCCACTCACTTTGAAAACTGACATAAATCACAATCTTGTTTCCGTTCTCTCTTTTTTCCCATTTCCCACCCCCCTCCACTCCTCCTTGAGATATCCACCCCTCACAAGTAGCACTTTGCTCTCTCCATCTGCTTCTTCAACCATCTCCTCTTGCTGGAGACTCCACAGTCTCCTCCAAGCATCACTAAAACTCTTTCCCTTTTCTGTTCAAAAATAGTAACTACAGTCAGCTTTCTACTCCAGACCATGAATGGAGGGGAAGGTGCAAAACTAACATGCCTGTGTTAAATAATCCTTTGAAAACTCTAAAACCCTCTGAAAGGTTGTGTTTCACGCTGCTTCTCTTCATTTCATCCCAAATGCCATAGCCAAACTGATCTTTCCTTGATGGGATGTTCTGGCCATTTCATTCCACTTCATAAATCAAGTAGCCATCTATGTACCACAGCATTTTCAGATTCTCTGTCTTCAGATCCACTGCCCAGAGTAACTCCCTGGTTTTGCCTGGCACCTGGTGCCATCCCCTGCCAGTTCTGCTTGGTTTGCTTTGATCTCATCCCACAAGCATTTCTGTGCCTTCCCCTACTCAAGCACTCTCTGCCTGCAATCAACTCTTGAAGTTCACAGTTATTATTATTACTCCATTTCCCTCTTGCTTGTCCTCTCTGTTCTACTCTGTCAAAGACTATAATCTCTTCCACACACTAAACTACAGAACCCTTCAATGCCTGAAAGAGAGGAAAAATATTACATTTAAATACCATCAAACATCCATTTCCAAGCCAGTGCCTTTCTTTTTAAAGCACCTGGCTTTCTACCATGCATTTAATTTCCATGCTTTGCTTCTTTTCACAATTCTTCACCTGCCAGTACTCATATTATACATTTCTTCATGACTAAAAATTTCCTGCTCATCCCCTGGGTTCATATTTTTTCTCTTGTGTTTTCCAATGAACATGGCCAGTTACTACCATATCTTGTTCTACCTGAGAACAACCTACCTCATTCCAGAGGATAAACAAAGAACACAACAAAATTCAGGAAGACAAAATCAGAGAGATAGCACTGACATTTTTTTCCCCACTCTCATCAGCAACTGACATTTGGAAAATTTCCACCAACTCTAATAAACAACACAAATCTGTCCCAGTTTCCTAAGAATGCAAACACCCTGCCAAGCAGTTCCATCCTAACCCCTTTTATACTCTGTAACTCAGTATCAAACAAATAATGCAAAGGCAGTGAGGACTCAGAGGTTTTCTGTGCTGAAACAAAGAGAAACCCAAATCAGCATCTTCATTATCTGTGGGATGCAGCAGCCAGCTGGCCTGACCAGCAGAGCAGTCTGAGGCACTCATCAACATGTACCTCCCTTAGCTCTCCTGCTTACACTGAAAGGATCAGAGGTTTAGCCTTTAATTATTTCACCTAACACCAAACCACTGCCTATTGCACCTTTTCCAGATCTCCCTCCAGGATCAGATTATTAGGAACACAACTCTGATGCATTAATTTCTGTAACACAGATGAAGCATTTTTCTTTTTGTGTACCCCCAACCAGAAAAGGAAAAATCTGCTCTCTACCTTTTCTGAATTATACTGGGATTTGCAGTCACCAGTTGGGTTTTGGATCCAACGTCCTTGCTGTATTCACTGGAGAGAGGAGGAAGGTTGCACCTGCACACAAAGACAGTCAAGATTTTAGATGACATTCAGGACTGATAGGCTTCAGAAAATGTAAAAATTATGTATTACTGGACCAGGCTACAATTGCTCCCTACTGTACCACAGCTATAAGCATTTTTGTACCAGATTGTGGGGAAATAGAGAAACAAAACCTCTTGCAGAGATGAGATCACTGTAACTGCTAAGGAAAACCAAAGACAGGCACTTGACATTTCTGACAGGCTGAAAGGCTGTGGAAGAGGCTGTTACTACCTACAGAAGAACTTTTTTTTAAAACCCAAACTCTTTAAAAGTTCTGGTTTTCACTCTGTTTTGTCTTGTTTACCAGTATCAGGCTTCAGAGGGATAATACCACTCTGTGGTATTACAGGCATTATAACTGGCATTTTTAATATTACACTGTGAGGTACCATCATCTTATAGAATTTACTGAGGAAACACAGAGAGAAAAAATCAGGTGGTTTTTTAGATACATGTGTCTCGGTTCTGCTCACAATCTTGTTCTGGTGGGCAGGGTGATGATGGAATAAAGCCAAAGCAATTGAGCAAATTTACTTTGAGAAGCAGAAATCAAGACTCAGTAAACCAGAAGTAGAGGGAAACATCCACACAGTGAACAGTCCTAAAAGCTCCTTTGTAAAGACCTAGGAGAAGCAGGAAGGTGCAGGAGATAAAGATGCAGATACATTCAAACAGTATCCAAGCATGTGCACTGCCCCAAAAATTAGTCAGGAGAAATCTACTCAATACATAAAAATTGCACTAAAAGCTGGTTTCCAAACACTATTAATTTCAAATTTCTCCTTTAAAACATGACATGAAGAGTATTTGGAATGCTTAAAAGGCAAAAACGAAACCATGATTCTCAAAGATAAGCAGAATTTGGAATTTTTTTCAGAGAAAGGCTTTTAGGTGTTTATGTTGTTGGGGTTTGGGGTTTTCTCTCTGCAGTTTTTTTAAGTCAAAAAAACCCAACCAACCAACCCAAAACCAACTAACAACAAAACAACAACAACAAAAAACCAATCAAAACCACAGTGGTGCTATATCAGCCTCTATCTGCATATAAACACCAGCTCTCAAAACCTTAAATTCTCATCATCAAGAAATGCCAAGGAAAAAGACAGCAATGTCCTAACTACAAGGAACATAGATGAATTAAATCACATTCACCAAGAAATACAAAGTTTCCAGGAACATTTTCTCATTTCCATGACTGTGTTTGTTAAGATGTGTACAATGTATTGAGATTTCAGTCATGAAACAGCTTCTAGTTCACTCTGCCACAAATTCAGAGAAGCTAGAGAAATTCAAAAGAAGACAGAAAAAAAATAATCAAAATAAGAGATTTCAGAAACTGCAATAATTGATAGGAAGGGGAACGGGAAAGGCCAGAAGCATAGGGAAATTTTAATTCTCAGACATAAATTATAAAATCTTAACAAGAAAAAATCCCTAAAATACATGTCAAACAAATATTTGTGAAGGAAGATTTATAGCTGATTTGCCCTAGGGTAAGAGAGGTGGCATAATATCTCTGGCAGATCACAATTTAATGCTCTCTGATTTGAGTAAACACAAGCTCATAGGGCATGCTTTTAAAAAACCATTTTTGGTTCAAGTTGATTTGAAAGCACTATGAAGGACTAAGACCTCACCCTAGTTTTTATCACCTCAGCATCTAGAAAATAACAATTCTTTCATAAGCCAGTCACAGATGCATTATTTAAACACATCATCAGTAAGTCTGATTCCCACCTTACAGTTCAGGAAACATTAAGCAATGGCCTGAGTATCCACAGGAAACTGCAGGAAATCTGTTACTTGACCTTCCCCATTATTTTCTTGGATTGGTTAGCAGAGTGCTGAGTGTTCTGCAGGTGAGGAACACACTGAAGCACAAGACTCATAGTAAGAAACTTTATTTTTCATTCTCTTACTGTTATATCTGGTACTGAGAAGTAAGTACATGAAAAATAGAGTTAAAGACATGGCTTAGGACTACCACCCAACACTTCTCTCAAAATAAGCATTAGCAGGTAGGGAGCGGGGAGAAACTTTTTTTTTTTTCTTAGGAATAAGAACTCGAAACTTGGAAAATCAGAAGAAAAGCCCATTACAACCACAATACTGAAACATGTAGACCATATGCACCTTTCTCATTGCATATGCAGCTTGCTGTGCCTTAGGGGCTGAAAACTGCTGCTCTTTTCATCTCTGTGTTGAACAACTGTGTTTGTAGAAGATGCTCAGCAACCAGATGAGTTTAAACTCATTAAATAACCTTAGCAATTACAACATATGACTGCAGCCATCTTCTCTCACATGACAAAGCTTATGGAATAATACATAAGTGAAATCAAAATTCACATGAAGGGAATTAACAAACAAGGGCGAAACCCGGCAGGACATTTCACACTGCAGAAATACTTTGAAGATATTACACAAATTTCTTTTCAAAAAAATGGAAAGAGTTATGGAAATCACCATTGCATTCCTTCTCTCTCAGCTCTCAGATTATAGATATGAGATTTAGGAAAGATCAACTAAATTTTCCATAATCAAAGCAAGCTCTGTCCATATAATGATTGCTTTACCCTCTCTGCGGAGAAATAGGGTTTTATGATCAAGCTAAAATCGCTGCTGTTATGTTGCGGGTTTTTTTAGGTTTTTTTTTTTTTTTTTTTTTTTTAAACTTCTGTTTTTGTAACTGGTTGCTCCTACGGCATTTTAATTTCTATAAAATGTAGAATCAAGAAACTGCATACACGCTGCAGTTTCTTGTATTTAGTCTATGGAACACTTAAGGAGTTTTGCAGTAATGGCAATCAGAGTGCTGCTCTCCCACTGTGCTTTACATCTTCTCTTCTGTAAGCACTCCAGGTATACATTTCCCTTTGCCTTTAAGCTGTTCTGTTTCTTTGCATTAACAGGCATTTAATAATGTAGGCATTTTTGGTCTTTGCAAACCAGAAATTACAGGAATGGTTTGGAGCAAATTTGTATAGTTTTATAATAAGCCATCAGGATCGAATAAGGAGACTTGTTACAGTGGGTGTTCATTATGTATCCATCGGAAACCCAAAGAAACGCCAATTCTCGTCTCTTTTGGAGCATTCCTCCAGTTTCTTCTCCACAATGTTTCTCTTGTTCATGTTTATCAGGGAGGAACTAGTTTCTGTCTTTCTTCCTTAAGGATCGCAGACCTAGAAAGTGCCAAATTTAATCACAAAAGCAGTAGCTGGTTCAACATCCCTCCTGATAGGTTCTTGTAAATTAAGGAAGGCTGGAGGGAAAGGAAATCTGAAGAATCACAAAAACCTCACATCAAGGGAAGAAGTATGGCCTTTCCTCAGACAGCCACAGTTCAGTCTTGAGGGAAAAAAAACGAAGACTTTGGCTTGTAGCAACTCAAGCCTTGCCCCTTACATCAGCCCATACTTGTTCTGAGTTCCATGGGTTGCACAGATGGCATTTAGTTTCAGAGGAGAGAGCACAGAGCAGGATGAAGCACCCTGGCTACCACTGCATAAATGATGAGAAAAGCAGCTCCTCAGCACCTCCCTGAGACACTGCACAAGCCCTCACAGCTTTACTGACCAGCACACTGTCCCCTCACCCCGTATCCCCTTGCAGAACCAAGCCAAAAACTCCTATTTTGCCTCTCCTCACACTTAGACCCAAACTGCTTTGTGAAGCATCCTGCAAAGGCAGGGCAACAAGGCAAATGATCGTTGATTAATGCCAACTGAACAGCTTTGAAAAGCTGAGGCTTAGCAGGTGGAAGGGGGGATAATGTGTCATTAAGGTTTCTGTCTTACCGCATGACAAAATCTGCTTGATCTATTTGTTTGCCGCAGCCACTCTTTTTCAGGATCCCACCGTTTCCCACCACGGAACATTTCTTCAGTGGCAGCTGGAAGGGAGTAGCCTAGCAACACAAAACAAGACCAGTTTTACAGAGAACACAAACATCTTTGTAGCAGCCACTCTTGGAGAACCCAGGGAGGTGTTAGGGCTCAAAGTGACAGAAAGAAAAAAGGAGAATTTGGAGTGAAGGAAAAAAAAAATACAGAAATTAGCTGGTAAGTGCATGTAGAACCAGTCTGACCCCCACTCCCCAAACCAGGATGCAACAAACGTGATACAGAAGATGATTTTCTGCAAAACCAAAACTGCCTGGTCCTGATGCAGAACTGGCCCAAGTCAGGCAGTTCACAAGCCTTCCAGACAAGCTGCAAGGACACAGGGAAAACAAGACAACCAGGAAAACAGGAAAAACATAATCCTTGAGAGTGATCTTCCTGAGTTGATATACAAAAGACACCTCTGAGGAAGGAAGAAAGGAAGGAACAGGGAATGCTGTGATGACAGAAGTGTACTGACAATCTGGAGTCACCTGGCTCTCTTCATGGCTGTGTTGCTGAAACAGGTCAATCCAGAGCCTTAGGCCAAGATATTTGGAGCTTGACAGCAGCTCCTTAAACAGGCAGTGGCCCAGACACATTAAAAATTAGTATTAGCATAAATTAAAATTAGAATGGGGCCATTTTAGCTGAGGAGCTCTTGTAGCTGCTCAACAGGGCATGAAAGTGCAAGTCAAATGGTCATGGGATCCCGTGCACCAAACACAGTAATAGATTTGATCTGCATAGTCCTCATTCCAGAGGATCTCAAAATATGGATGGGACATGTTCCTGTTAGCCCCAAGCCTCTTGTGAGCTTGGGGCAGTCATGTAAGCAGCACTTCAGATTAGCCCAGGATATGGAAAAAAAAGGTGGTGAAGAGACATGTGAATTTAGAGCAGTGTGATTTAGTTACAGAATGTGATTTGTCTACAATACAAGAGTTAATATTCTCCTCACAAAAAAAAAAATGTGCAGGGATTTTTATTTATCAAACCTGTCAAAGCCTGACTTTACAGCAGAGACAGGAGTTACTGCACAGGCCTCAGAGCACACGGATGCCAGGGAGAGAGGATGCAGCAGCACAGAACAATTCTCTCTGGGTGGCCTCACTTGCATGTACAGAGCAACATCTGCCATTGCATCATATATTCACCAGGCACTGCAATACAGGACATGGTCCAGAAAGCAGAGCCGGGATTCCAGCACAGACTCTGCATTTTTTAGAATTTATTCCTGCTGTCTTATTTCTCTTCTTCCTAGGTTTACTTGCTTTGTCTACCTTTCTCTGCAAACTAGACTCCATTCAGCTTGCATAAAGTCACAACCTGATTTTTAATGAAAAAAACTAACCCTGGATTAAGACAGGTTTAAGCAGAAAAGTAAATTTTAGTGTCCTGAGAGCCAGCCATGGTTAGGAATGTAGTGACAGCACAGCAGAGCAATACTGAATATGCAGCTGCATTCTTGTCCTGCACCTGCCTTCTCAAGAAGATTTTTTTAACTTACACGTACTGAACCAGGAACATATCTTGAGATTCAAAGGACATGTCATCTCTGAGATGACCCTGATCAAGTGAGAACTCACATTCTCTGTAAAGGCATGGGGGTGGGAAGCAGAGGAAATGCAGACTAGATGTGCTCTATAAATAACAGTACCTTTCCTAAAGACACATCAAAGCTCCCTCCAAGACAGCTGGTTATACAAGGCTGTGCCAAACTGCAAAGGCAGCAGACATTAACTTTTGCTTTTAAGAGTAGTGGGCACTGTCACATAAATTCTGTGCCTTTAGACCACCCAAACAGACATTTAGTACTTGTTAAATGCTTCCAAATTCTGTGAATTGCAAACAGCCTTTAATATTGCTTGAGATGACTTGCTGTGCTTCAAGGGAGGATTATTTCCTGTTCTGCTCAGAGATGATAATACCAGTTCTCGTTTGCATGTGTACTTTGGTTTTCAAAAGCTGATGAAGTTTTGTAACTCTTGTCCTCCTGTTATCCTGAACAGAGGCTTGCTACCTAGTGTGTACAGAAAATTCTCACACCAACATGAGGTAGTTCTATTTTTTATTTTACTTTGTACAAAGTAGGAAGCATGGTGGGAACCCACACTTTGTGTAAATAGACACAGTTTCTGCATTTTAACAAACAATGGCATCAACATACATAGATTCCAAATTACACTATTTTTTTCATTAATCAAACCCTTATTTACTACCTATATCTCTTGCTTATCATTCTAATTCTTCTTCCCCCCATTTACTGCTTAGTCCTGTTAACTTCACTCCTGGTGGCTCTTGTCCAAACAGGCTATTCATTTCAGAATAGCACTCCCTTTCCCTTAAAACAAAGGATTAGCCAAGCCTATACATTTCCACAATTTTCACAATGCAACTACTCAATCACACCTGCCAAGGTATAGTTACTGATTAACAACAAAATAATTCCCAAGTTTGGATCACATCTTGGACTAGGTATCACTTCATAAAGTCTAAGAAGCAAAAGAACAAGATCAGGGCTGACAGGGTGACGTGAAGAAGCCAAAGGAAAGCAGAAGGGGCAGATTGTAGCATCATGGTGGTTGTCCCTCTGCCTAACCTGTGAAGATCCACTTGCTCTATGCACACAGGAGGAAAACCAGTCTGAACACAGCTCTTGGTGGAAAGCCACCATGCCCACACTTTTACCTCCCTCAGCAAAGTCCTGAAGAGTCAGGACATGGCACGGACATCAGAGTCCACACACCACCCTTTAGCTTAAAATGTTCAATGGCCTGTTTTCCAGAAGACCACGCTTTTAAACTTTCTACAGGCATTAAGCAAAAGGCAAAGTTCCAGTGCCATTACCAGCATGTAGAGGGGTGCAAAGTACAAAGGATTAACTGTCTCTGTTGCTTGGTGGCATTTCAGGTGCTTTGAGCTTAAAGCACTTGGGATGACCTGATAGAACCCTGCATTTGTTATCTTGCACATGACTTTGTTTCAGACATTCAGCTCACAGATCTGTGTTCTTGCTGAGACTGCAGGGACATTCCAAGAGCTCTTTGTCCAAATAAACACAAAACTGTCTGCTCACACAAAACTGATACAAGTCCTAGACTCAAGTGTTGCCCATAAGCAACTATGAAATATATGGCTTTTTTTTTCTCTCTCCACAAAACCTGCTACTGCCTTCCTTCTTTACCTTCCACATCACACCACTTGGCTAGGCAAATTATCAGTTCATAGTTGACAGTGTGTAAATTCTCACATTAAAGGGACCCAGCTGTCATTTATGCTAAATGGTCACAAAAAGCTCAGCTGTTTTTCTCCTTAGAATTCAAAGCTAGCCTAATAAATGCTGGCTTTAGGCAGGATAGTTGTAACAAAAGCATTTCCACTAATATTAGCTTCCTGAAACTCAGTTGTCAACACATATGTTATTCCCTTCATTCATAAAATTTTTATGAATGGCCAGAGTCTTGTGGGTGGACTGGAAAAAAAACAGCCTCAGTTTATTTAGTCTAATAGAAAAAATGTACCAGAAAACCACCAACTTATCCCAATTATTGAGCAATATATTACCATAGAACTTACAAATACTTTTAAATAGTATATCTTACATATTGGAAATAAGCAGGAATTGCATAAGGCATTTTTAAAAAGATATCTCCCAACAAAACCAGAGACAGGAAGACCCTATTGTCTCATTTTCCCCTTTATTAAACAATGAAACTCTACTGACAATCAGTGAAGTGTTCCAGTTCATATTCATGTAAACAAAAGAAGAACCTGCACATCCCCCTGCAAATTCAATGACAAATAAGCACACACAGCAATAGATTAAAACTCCCAATTGAATATGGGACTAATTTAACACAGCATCTCTCAAGCAATGCACTGATTAAGTTTCATCATTCATCTAAGTAGAAATATATCATTGTCATCAGTTAAAAGAACATTACACATACTAACAAAAATAATTTTCGCTAATGCTACTCTAAATCACTTTGATTCAATTGTTAGGTTGTTAATGCACTAATTTTTTGCCCACTCACTGCCAAAGACTTTAATCAGAAACCAGGGTCTTAACTGGGAAAACTCCAGTATTCAGCCTCTGCTTTAATGCTGAAGATCCAAAAATCATTGAAAACGCTGAGAACATAAATTAGAATAATTTATCTTTTAACAAGCCTTTTGAATTTGAAAGAGATGCTGTAATTTTGCTGTCTCTTTTGAGAAGGCAGCATCCTGATGAGAAGGGTGAGGTTGTGGTGAATTTCCTAAGGAGCCAGCTAGACCATGAGAGTGCCAGTGCCTTTTCACGCTGCCAGATGCTGCAGGGTGGCAGCAGCTCCTTCTCCATTGTTTGCAGGTCATGTTTGGTCTGACAGCCCTTTGTGCTGCCTGCAGAGCTGCGAGACACGACAGCTTGGCCACAAAAACCCAGCAGGGCCAGGGAAGGCACGTCCCAACAGGGAAAGGGGGGGCCCTGGTTCTTCCCATTTCCTTCACTCCTTTCCAGCCAGCTGCCAATTCCATCCTATCCAGGTGCAGGAGCCCAGAGCAAGGAGTGACCCAGGGACAGCAAGGTAACAGGCACAGGATCACAGAATGGTTTGGCTTGGGAGGGACCTTAGAGATCATCCTGTTCCAACACCTCTGGGCAGGGACACCTGCCACTAGACCAGGGTGTTCAGAGCCCCATCCAAACCTACCTGGCCTTGAATGCTTCCAGGGATGGGGAACCCACAACTTCTCTGGGCAGCCTGTTCCACTGCCTCACTACCCTCACAGAAATACATCTCAAATTCCACATGTCTAGTCTAAACCTACGCTCTCTCACTGGAACAGGTGGGACTCCAAATGTGATTATTACAAGAAGAAATGGTGGCAGTGACTATGAAAGAAGATAAAGAAGAGATCCCACACTGGACCTCTACCTTCTTCAGTTGATTTTGGCACTGCTGGCTGGAACATGTTAAAACCTGAAGCTGAGTGTTTGTACCAAAGAGAAGCTGTCCAGGTGGGACAAGCTCCTCTGTAGGTCCCCATATCTCAGCCATGACAGCGGTGTCTTTATTCAGCCCTGAGGTGGAATTCACATTCAAGCTTATGCAAACTTTGTGCTCTCCACAAATATGTGCTTTAAGCAGTATTGTTTTTCACAAGATTAGAACCTCAGGAACTATTTACACAGGAACACAGGCTACAAAAGAACACTTGGAAGACCAAATGCATTGCTGTGCTGCTGCAGGAAAAGCTCTGCTAGCCAAAAGGATCCATGAACTGCAGAGAAGCCACACGCTAAAGAGAGAACACTTTGCAACATTATTCACATAAACCACGGAGCAGCAGTGACTAAGCTGGCAGTCACTTTTAGTTCCAGCTGTACTTTAAGTAGGAACTTCAAAATAGTGCGATCTTTAACAGCTTTCTACCCAGCATGATGTCACTGCAAGGGAGCACTTGCCTGGAATTAAAAGAACGTTTCAAATTGCTGATGTGACATTTAATTCAATAGAGTCAGCCTCCATACAGCCAGGACAGCACAGTGTGGGGATTATGGAAAAAATAAACCAAAAAAAGCACATTTGTAGATTGGAACAGACTATTGACTGTATATCATAGACTCTATTTTAAACAATGAGTGCTCTGGCAATGTCAAGGGTGTTCTCCCTGACAAGACAAAAAGAATAAATAGGTGAGAAATTCCAAAGGTCTGCAAGATTTCAGGATCCAAACTTTAGGACCTGCAATGCATTAGGACCCCAAATTTTGGATTAAAAATCATAAAAAGAAAATATCATTCGGTGATATTGTGGGGGTGGGGAGGGTTTCTCTTATTCCAAGAGATGTTACAGCTTCCAAGTTTCCACAATTTGGAAGCCTCAAGCAGAACTTATGTTGCCTCCTAAATGGCTGCATTTAAGTCTTATGTGTAGTCATCCAGTCCCATGTAAATGGTAGAAAATGGAAAAATAGTGTACAAATTTCCTGAGGAACAGCCTGACCAGAATCCATAAACAACTGCCTCTGTTGGCTCCCCTTACCCCCTTCTCATACTCTTGAGTGACTCCTTTGATTTCCTCTGTTTAAATCCTGTGTGATAAGGCTAAACCTCGAGTCACAGGGAAAGCACTGAACTCTTCCAACATCCACAGGAAAACTCAGCAAATCCTTCCTTTTTCCTGAGCTCCTGACAGCACCAGATGCCACGAGGAGGACACCAGCATCCTCTGGGTGCGATTGCCAGCCCTGCCCACACCTTTGGAGGCAGGGGCACAGGAGCCTCCCTCTCACTGCAGCTGGCTCAGGTTAAAGGCAGGCACTGTCCAGCCTTTACACAGCCTCCCAGATCATTGGCACCAGGTGGCAGAAAGACACGTAGGAACAGCAGGTATTCCAGCACTTACTTCCCTGTTTCTCAATCTGCTCCAAGTCTGAACAGAAAAGAAAAAGCTGTGTATCAACCTCTGAACACCAAGGTTGCTTTAATAAAATGCTCCAAAGCTTAAGCCAAAAAAAGTGCACCAAAACCTTTTCTAGTTGTGACTGTGTGTTGCATGGAAACAAGGATGAACACAAATCATCACTTCTGGGCAGAAAACTACATTTTTAATGTCCTGCAAATCTATTAAACAACACAAGCAGTTATCTTATGACAGTTTAACAACTTTTCTTGCAGGTCTGGGAAAAGGCAGTATAAACTTCAAAGCAGTTAATCTCCTGCCTTGCAGTGCACAATATCCTGGCTGAGCAAGTTACTCTCTGCAGGCACACAGTAACTCTCATGCACAAAAGCCTTTGTTGAAGTAAATAACTGTTACATTCCAGGTAGAGAAACGAAGACAAAACCAAATAATATGACTGCCAAATGATGAAATCCTCCAAACCTTGCCTGTACTTTCTCCCCCAGTGATTTCCAGATGCACAGGCAGAAACCAAAAGAGAATAGGGAAAATTGCAGGGTATCTGCTTACTTATGTCTGGTGTAGGAATAAGCAAAGAATGTTGAACTGTTCTCTTGTGGCAGTGTGGGACAACACACAGTCAGCAAGGAAGATATCTGGAGATTTTGCAAGACCAACAGTTACTCAGGAACAGCGAGAAACTGTTGCTCAGTTTACTTTTCCCAGTTTAACAAAAGGTTTATCAATAATTTCATGTTCCTCAAAATCTTATAAGCAAGACACAGAATATGCAATAAATAAGGCTAGTTTCAGCTTATAAAAAATAAAAAGGGCTTCCAATCCTACTTGCAGAAAGGACAATAACACTTATAGAAAGGAATGGATCTCTGAATTCCTGATCCCATTGATATGAATAAGCAGGTACAGCAGAGGTAATCGATCAACTTATTTAGGCATCAAAATATGGATTTAGTTATCATGGGAGGTATCAAAGTAGCAACACACTTCCATTTTGACAGTACCTCAGACAGTGAACCTCCGCAAGGAAAAGATCCTCTCATCAACAAGTGATCCTTGCCTTTCTGTTACCTCTGAATAGTTCAGATGAATCACTGACATCTTTTGAGATTCACTGGTTAAAAGGACATCAAAGACAAGTAGCAAGGACTGAGCTGTCCAGGAAATTTTCAATTAGAGTTTGAGTAGAGTTTAAACACTGATGTTGGTTTCTCAGCAGCATGGAAAGACTGCTTATGTTAATACTTGCACACTTCCATTTTTTTCTCCTCTATTAATGAGAAAAATTAAGCCTTTAAGAAAGTTTCATTTACCTTATAGACAAGGAAGGAAAACATAACTTTTAAAACAAATTCCAGACTTTGAAAACTCCAAGTTTTACCACAGATATGGAGGTTATTTAACAATGTATCAACCTGCATCATACATCTCTAGTCTGTCCTTGACGCAGAAAACTGTATGGCACATGATCTGCCTGATGTAACTAACAAGACATGAAAAGCTGACACACAAGACTTGAAAAGCAAATTACAGCACACCAAGATAACACCACAAAGACTTTCAAGGACTGCACATCAGGCAATGGTACAGGTCGGCATTTAGAACACTTTCTTCAGGGCAGTCTTTCTGCAGAGAAGTAGAGCCAAGGTTAGAAGCCCTTGCTGGAAAGTCAGAAAGGAGGTCAGCAGCATCAAAGGATTTACACATAATGAGTGACTACCAACGTGTTTAAAAAGCCATGCTTACCAAATAAGGAAGCAATTAGAGAGAAGTGTAGTGCAATGCAATGTCATGTCTAAAGGTTATGAAAACAGAAGTTTAGAAGGCTAAGGAGGTATGGGGGAATAACTACTGCAATTACAGAACCAATGAAGTTTCCATTAGCTATTTATTTTTCTGGTAATGAAAACAAAATGCTTTAAAATGTATTTTCACATAGGGGCATGAGAATAATTAATGAATAACTTATCATAACTGATTTGAATGAACAGCAGTTACTTCCACATCAATAATAAAACACTTAGCAACATAAGATTAAATGGGGGAAAGTGCCATTTCATTATATAAGGATATAGCTTCCCTAAAAAGTAATCAGAAAATGTCATTTTTTTTGCAAGCTTACACGAAGCCTTGTCCAGAGAAGAGCAATACAGCTGGAGAAGGGTCTGGAGCACAAGTCCTGTGAGGAGCAGCTGAGGGAGCTGGGGGTGTTTAGCCTGGAGAAAGGAGGCTCAGGGGGAGCCTTCTGACTCTTCACAAGTACCTGAAAGCAGGATGTAGCCAGGTGGGGGTTGGGCTCTGCTCCAGGTAATAAGCAACTTGAGGAAGTGGCCTCAAGCTGTGCCAGGGAAGGTTCAGGCTGGGCATCAGGATGAATTTCTTCACTGAAGGGTTTGCCAGGCACTAGAATGGGCTGCCCAGGCAGGTGGGGGAATCACCATCCTTAGGAGTGTCCAAGAGACACCTGGATGTGGCACTCAGTACTCTGGTCTAGCTGACAAGATGGAAATCATTCAAAGATTGGAATCTATGCTCCTGGAGGTATTTTCCAACCTAAACGATCCTGTGATTCTGTGACAGTACTTTTGGGGCTCACTCCCTTGCTGAGAGTGCAGCCAAACAGTGCAGGCCTGAGGGACCCAACCCAAGACCAAGACTGCATAGTTGCGCATTAGGATCTGAAATCTGACTTCACACAAAGGCCTTTCCTCACTGACTCGGCGCTTCCCTTGCTTTCAGAACCAGAGAATTCACATGATCCAGCGCACCTCCTGCTCCAGCCAGGGCCACCTGGTCACTCCCTGAGTGCTGTTTCTTATGTGTCAGGACCCTGGACAGCTCTGGGATCCTCTGGGGCCCGGCTCTCCCTGCCAGGTGTAGCTGCATCCCCCGAGGAAAGAGCCTAACGCAAATGCTGTGCCACCCTCTGCTCGAGGCTGCAATTTAGAGAAGACAACGAAACGTTTCAATAAACTGCAACTCTCTTCTGCCAGCTGAACAAACAACCATGAAAATAAAGTTCCAGATTGAATTTCTCCACGGAAAGGTGGTTAAGCATTGGAATGGACTGCCCAGGGAGGTAGGTGGTGGAGTCACCATTCCTGCAGGTGTTCAAGAAATGACTCGGTGCTATGTTTGAATTGACAAGGTGCTGATTGGTCAAAGGTTGGACTTGATGACCTTGGAAGTCTTTTCCAACCTTAATGATCCCATGGTTCAGTGAAATCACAGCTGCTAGGACATCATATTATTTTGTTATTTTTAAGGTATTGTCAGACCCAGCAAGCAGGTTTTGAGCTTCCTATCAAGCTAAAACCAATTTTATTTTTCACTTAAAGCAATTCCCAAAACTGCTGCAAATCCAGGGCAAACTAGTGAACATCCAGAGCAGCAGGAAGCTGTTAACACAATGGGAATGGATTGAATATTGCCTGAGTAATAAGCACTACATAACAGCAAGCTCCTTGAGCCTAGAGCCTTTCCCTCCACTTTGTTTTTGGGGCCTACTTCAGCCCCAGTTTAATGGCCAGGCTGAGGAGGGATTTTCCTATCAGCAAACATTTGAGCCTTGTGACCCAGAAGAGGATGGGGTAAAAGAGCAAACAGCTTGGAGTGTACCAGCAGGGAATAGCTGAGTCCGCAGCAGGGATGAGAAGTCATTAATTAGACTCATGTTGAACCCACTCTCAGTACTTGCTAACATATAACACTAACACTCAAACATGATGGCTGCAGTTTCCATGCAGCATTTCCAAAGACATCCTTAGGCCAGACTTGTTTCTCTGGCTGAGAAAATTGCTCCATTCTGCCTCTTATACTCACTCTGCTGCTTTACTTTTCATCCTTTTACCAAGATATGCAATACAAGAACGGTCATAACCTTTCACCTTTTGAAAGCTGAGTTGTCTGTTTTTGATACTCCCCAAAATTAAGCTTCTAAATTTTCCTTTAGCTTTCTTTATTCACATGTTGGAATCTCATGGAAGACAGCACAGGTTGGTTGTCGGCTTTTGATAAGAGATATATAAAATCATAGAATGGCCTGGGCTGAAAAAGACCTTAAAGGTCATCTTGTTTCAACACTTTTCACTAGCCCAGGTTACTCGGAGCCCCATCCAACCTGGCTTTGAACTCTTCCAGGGATGGGGCATCCACCCCTTCTCTGGGCACCCTCTGCCAGGGCCTCACCCCCTCAGAGTGAAGACTTTCTTCCTAATATCCAATGTAAACCTACTCTCTGTTAGCTGGAAGCCATTCCCTCCTGTCCTGTCACTACATGTAACTGTGTCCCTGGGTTACATCTTCCCACAGGATCGTTAGGGTTTTTTTTAGCGCTCTCTAAGTCAATTACAGAGAGATATTCAAGAGTTGTTGCTCTCCACACATCTAGATAGCCTTTAAAGGGCAGGCAAAAATGATTGCAGAATGACTTTTTGACTGTTGTACAGTATCTTCTTTCTCAATATTCTTTCTCCAGCCAAAAAAATTCACACTTAGAGAAAGTGTTTTTTTCCCCTAGGCATAGAATCTCTTATAATACGACCTGTAATTAGAAAGTCAGATTGGGTTATTTTCTCTTTTTTGTATCACTAGTAAAGATACTACACAAGTGGACCACCTAGTCCTTCCATTTTTGTCTTGCTCCTCTGACAATGCCATTCATGATGCCTAGAAACAGCAGATAATAGACCATCCCACTGCTAACAACCAAGTCAGCAACAATATGGTGCTCCTTTTTTCCCAGTAAATAAGATCTTAGTGACTCTAGAATATGCAGAGAACAAGCAGATTAAACAGATTCCTTTTAACAGCACCCTCCTTGTAGTCTTACATTTTTGTACCTTTCAACATAGCCCTGTACTCTTTTCACCACAAACAAATGGGACTCTCTCTTGGACTGCCAGAGCCTACCTATCCTCTTCTTTATCATTCAGCTTCTCCTTTTTGTCAGCAAAGCAATGGCACATTTGGGTGTTTCATGTTAGAGTTAAATCCCAAAGAGAAACCTTACTAAAGCTACTGAGTTTCATTGAGCTTTTGTGTGAAAATCTTAGAGGCCGGTGAAGTTTGTAATCTTTCACAAATCAAATCAAGATTCAACTGAAAAGTTTAGGGATATTAATAAGTTAATGGCCTACATTTTTCATTCATGAAATAGTTTAGTGGCAAAGCTTCCACTCAAGCAGTGAGAATTTTCAAGGTTTCATTAAGCCTGAAGAGGACACTTGTAGATACAACTGACTGGCAGACTCTGCACTCCAAATATTCCAGTGAAGAGGAGGTTGTTTTACAGCACTTTGCTAAAGATAAATTAGCAATGATTCTACATCAGAATTCAAAATGGGCAAGTCTTTCACAGCGAGTTTGGCAAAGTGGTGGGTCACAGGCTACACGGTTTTGTTTAAATCACTTCTCCCACTCCTGCTTAAAATTCAGAGATCCAAACTCAATACATCAAAAAAATGCAAGAGCTCCACTGAACTTGCAGTAATTCACATGTACCAGGACTCCACACAGAATGAGCACAAACCAACAAGCACAAACCCCACGTGTGTCAGAGCAGGAGCTCCACTGTGTCAGTCTGCCAGGGGTGGAAATTAAACATTCCCTCAGGAATTTCCCTCTCCAGCCCCACATACTGTGAATGCCTTGTGTGGTCCAGGGAACAGCTCCTCAGTTTCGTATATTGGGTGAGTAAAAGGTGAAAAAATCCCCCTTCCAAGAGCATTGCATAGGAGGATCCAAGCTTCCAGGCAGCCAGCACTCAGCACTTCTCCCTTTCTCCCAGCTGTCACACACAGCCTATTCCAAAAATGAAGGCACACAGGCAGACAGACAAAAGAAAGGTGTTTTGTTTTTTTTTTTGTCTGCCTGTGACAGAACAGGTTGCTATGAAGGACAGACATCTAAGGCAAAAGCTCACACCGTAGTCAGATAGAACCCCCCTAACATGTTAGTTCCTAACATGAAGCATGTGTTCATATGAAGAAATATCAAGCCCTAACATGGAGAGTTTTAAACAGAGATTTCCTTGGTAGATAGAATATTTTCAGTTACTTCCAAAGTGCTGAATGATGTAACGGTATATTCCCATGTATCACACACATACATCTACAAAGAGAGGTTACAGCAACAAAAATGCAATTAGAGACCATAACAGCAATAAACAGAGAAAACAACAAACTCCAAACATGAATGAAAAAAATACTGCCATGATTTTGTAATAAATACATGAGAAGAGCAAGTGCTCAGTGCTGACCCAGCAGATGAGGTAATAGCCTACACAGCTGATTGGACAACCCTGAATTCATTTTTTCTAAACACTGTTTTAATTTATATCCATTTTCACAGCCACAGCGGTGCCTTAAAGAACCTAAAGCACAAGAGTAAAGCTCAGTCATTCAATTAACAGCCCAAGCAGCTGTGAGGATAGAAATTAAACTTATTTTCTCCATTAAAATCTGTAATTTCTACAGTGAATTTTAAATTTGAGATAGTCTATGTATGAATTTCAAATGGAGGATAATTTAGGCTAGTATTTCTTCTCAGCATTCTGACTGCAATCCAGATGTGTGGTATGTTTAATTTCTGTTTTGACTGTTCACGGCTTTCCATGATTTGGCCTGGGATATGATCTCTGGGATATGGTCACTCTGAGCACAGAATTCCAAACCCCAGAGAACCTACAGGCTGCAACACAGCCTCAACCGCATCTGCTTTATTTTCTGTTGCTTCCCTCAAATCAAAGTTTCCCTCCTCCATCCAAATGAAACGACTGCAAGTCCCAAAAGAGTGGGAAGAATATCAAAGTACAGCGTAAATTGCTCTTAACACACCAGCAAAGTAAAAAAATTTCACTCAGCTCATCATTTTTGCAGTGACAGCTTTTTTATCCCTCGAATAAGTAGCTAGACATCCACTCAAGGCAAAACAAAGACATAGCAATCAGAAGACGAATTTTAACGTAAAACCTGCGGTTTTTAAATTTACTCTGACAGGACTTCAGAGTGCGCTGCAAATTAAGCGGTAGTTAGGCATATGTTAGTGAAAGGAAGAAGACTCAAAGCATAATTTCAGAGAAAATGCTTTTTGAAAGACCATGAATTCTCGTGGAAAGGCTACTCAAAGCCAAACATGTATCTCGCAGATTTTTGCAAGTTGCACTATACTTAGCTTCTTTGAAAGCACAACAGGGTATTAACATATTTGCCAGAAGATGGAAGAAACTTCCTAAATTTACAGGGAAAAGGGCTATGAAATGACTGACTTGGATTGCTACCAAATCAGGAATCCTGCACAACTTACATTTTCCATATTTATTCAAGTTTTAAGGTGATTTCAAAAATGAACTCCACCTGACCTGCTAAGGGGTTATTTAACAAAATAATTTTCCAGGGTTCCAAAACCGTGCTCTGTAGAGCATTAAAATAATATCAAACTGACTTGAAAATTCCACAGACAAATGTCATCACAATATGCTGACTGAGAACGGAACCAGGGTATTTCTGTCATCTGAAAAGACCAAAACAGTACAAAGAAAATGGAGGGAGCGAAGGAAAACATAATAACACAATAATTTAGGATGGAAGAGACCTCCAAGGTCATCAAGTGCAACCTTTGAGCCATCACCAGAGCTTGTCAACTAACCCAGGGCACTGAGTGTCACATCCAGCTGTTTCTTGAACACCTGCAGGGCTGTGACTCCACCACGCTCTTTACCATCTCAGGTCCTTTCACCACTAAATTCTACTGGATAAGACTAGAAGCAGCTGTGGCTTAGATCAGGCTAATACAGAATGTACCAAATCCTCATACAGGCACTTAAAACCTCAAAGAACTGTACACTTTTTCCTTCAGATACGGCAAATCAAACCTATAATGCCCACCATATAACCTAATTCCACTGGAGTTCTGCTCTAGGTTACAGATTCACAGCCTGGCTGAAGAAGGAATCCCTGCAGTGGTCACCTGGTCCCACCTCCCTGCTCAAGCAGGACCATGCCAGAGCCCACAGCACAAGGTGGTGTCCCAATGGCTCTGGGATATCACCACTGAGGGGGCTCCACAGCCTCCCTGGACAGTCCTGGTCACTGCACAGGGAGGAAGTTCTTACATTCAGGTGGAACTTCCTGGGCATCAGTTCCTGCCCATTCCTCTTCCCATTGCTGGGCCCTGCTCTGAGCCCTCCCAGCAGACAGGGACAGACAGGGTGAGGACCCCTCTCAGATGGGGCTCCTCTCGAGGCTGGACAGCCCCAGCTCCCTCAGCCTCTCCTCATCAGAGAAATGCTCCAGTCCCTAAATCATCTTTGTTGCCCTCCAGGAGCACCATGTCTCTCCTGTCAAGAGGAGCCCAGAGCTGGACACAGCACTGAGGTGACCCTCACCAGGGCTGAGCAGAGGGGCAGCATCACTCCCTGACCTGTTGGCACTGCTCTTCCCAATGCACCCCAAGACACCATTGCCTTTCTTCTCCTCCATTGCCTGTCCTCCTCCTGGACAGCCTTTGGTGCACCAGGACCCCAGGTCCTTCTCTGCTGAGCTGCTTTCCAGCAGGCCATCCCCAGCCTGTGCTGGTGCTGGGGTTGCTCCTCCCCAGGTGCAGGAGTCTGCATTTGCCTTTGTTGGATTTTATACAGCTGTTCCCTGCCCATCCCTCCAGCCTGTTGAGGTCCTTCTGAAGGGCTGGGGATCTCCTCCCAGCTTTGTGTCACCAGTGTACATGCAGAGTAAGCAAACTCGGGTTCTGCTCATCCCTCAGGTAACTGCTTGCTACCCCAACCACAGAAGAGAAGTAAAACCTGTCTGCTAGGATCTGCAGAGGAGTGCCCTGCAAGAGACAAGCATATAGTTTTTATAAAAGCACCTTGTTTTTATTAAAAAATGCTACCTCTTCTGACATTGTTTGTTTTATCTGTGTTCCTATACCTTCAAAGCCACAACAGAGCTTTCAGAATAACATGAGACCAGTATTTCAGTTTTACTACAGGGAGAAAAAAAGCCATCTAGACAACAAAAGAATAGGCAGCAGCAAAGCAACTGCAGCTCCTGCCTGACACCAGTGATGAGCAAATAATTTTACAGTTCAGAAACTGACCATGATAACAGGTTCTTGTCTAGAACCCTTTGAATTTCACTCTAGGTGTGCAGATTACTCTAGTATTGGGCTAATGGAGTAGTACTTCCATGGAAGCAGGCTGTCTGTCTTTGTGCAGGATTCCTATGCCCACAGCAGGATAAAGCAGAGGTGCCAGAAGTGTTACACTTTGGGAAACAGGAGCAAAATGGGCTCTGTGCTCCTCACCTGCATCCCTACAGTGATTCTGTCTCCGAGGTCTGTGCTAAGCTGCAGGGACTGCACACAGCAGCCCAGAAAGCACTGCTGGGGAGTCAAGTGATCCTCTAACTGTGAGTAAAAGGCCAGCTAGAAAGACATATTGATGAAGATTGAAGAACGGCAGCAATATGTGGGGAGACCTGGGGGCTACCCTAGGGGGGAGTGCAGAGACAAAAGTGTGGTGAGAAAAGCAGGATAAAGAACTGAAGCAGCAGACCAGGGAGCTGTCATCATTCTCCACCAGAGAAGGGGACACTGATCCAAAAGAATACTGAGGGTAGCAGATGTCTTTGACAAAAACCAGCACAAAAGTACACTAGAATGAGAGAGTTTTGAAAAAATAATGATTTCCTCTCACCCTCTTACCTATAACAGAATTAACCACAAATATACCTTTAGGAGAATGTATATGCTAGTTCACCTTACTTCTGTATTACCAAAACACCTGTTGCTATCAACAAAAGATGTATTTACTGTTGTTCTACAATTTTACTCCCTCTCAGTCAGACATCAGCTCCAAGTTCAGCTCAGGCATGGAAAGATCCAACTGACAGGCCAGAGTTTTGCTCTTGCAGATTTAAAGACCAAGTGTCTATTAGGACAACTTCTGTAATCATGACCTCAGTGAGGTCTCTTGGCAAATCAGGTTTGATATTGATCTGTCTTTTGCATTGTTATCTCCATGGAGAAGTAAGGGTAGCAGAGTCATGTAGAACATTAGCCCTTGACAAATGTATGACAAAAACCCAATTCAGCTGGTGACACTATTTTGGAGCAGGGCAACTTAGAGTCCAATCTGCTTTTCTGCAGCTGGAGATGCTCTGAAGGCATGAAAACATAGCTCCTCAGTGGGAGGATAAAACTAAATGGGATATGAAAAGAAGCAGCTCTGCTGAATAAAAAGGGTAGCATTTTTGCAAGTTCACATATCTGTAAATATCTCTGCGTTAAATGACTTGACAGAGCTGTTCCACCAGATGCCCTGCACTGCAGCTCCCCTCAGCCCCCATCAGTCCAGAGTGGGTACCAGACATCACAATGAGGTGCCTGCCACGGTGAGCTGGCATCTCAGGTTTCCTTACCCTGGGCCAATATTACCCTCAACAAGAGCTGGCAGAGACAATCAAGTGCAGTGCTCCATAAAGCAGAGAGCCAGCAGTGTTCACAGGAAGGGGAAAGAGAAAATACAGCAGGGACATAGTTATTGACATGCATTTTACAAACCAAATGAGTGTGAAAATCAAGTTTACATGGTTAGCAAGAGTAATATTGCATGGAGGTAACTGGCAAATCAAACTTCAGAGGAAAAGGGGAACAGGAATAATGGGAAAAAGGCCAAAAGCTTATATTTAAAAGAATAAAACCAGGTGTTATATCTTGCACAGCTAAATACTGTGAATGAGGAGTTCCTTGCAGGATCAAGATGCTAATAATGAAGCAAGAAGGATCTAATTTACATTGAAGTAGACCCATGCTGAACACTTTCTAACTTTGCCTCTACATTTTTTACCTCTGATGAACAAAGACCCTTTGAAAGCACAAAAAGCAAGTTTCTGGTCTACTAGGAAATGTTATTTATTTTGTAGGCTTCACATAACAGCAGGCTTCAGAAAAGTACTCAGCCTTACAAGTGCTCAGTGGGAGTACATATCAAACTTTAGAGAGAAACCAACATTGCTAATTATCACTAGATAGGTTTTTTTCTACAGCTTCCTTATCTCTCAGATGGTCTATTCTCAAACAAACAGATAGTCAATATGAAATTCACAAAACATAGGGACTACCTTGGCACCATAACAACAATCTGGTGTAAATGCACACCTGAACGGGGTAGTATCTGATCATATCTCAAGAAAATAACATAGAATCAGAGAATAGTTTGGGTTGGAAAGGACCTTAAAGATTATCAACTTCCAAGCCCCTGCCATGGGCAGGGACACTTTCCAGTAGACCAGGCTGCTCAGAGCCCCATCCTTAAATAGTTCCAGGGATGGGATATGCAGAACTTCTCTGTTTCAGTGCCTCACCTCCCTCATGGTAAAGAATTTTTTCCTAATATCCCATCCAAACCCACTCTCTGTCAGTGTGAAGCCACTCCCCTTGTCCTATCAATCCAGGCCCTCGTAAATAGTCTCCTTCCACCTTTTTTTGTAGGCTCTTTTCAGGCACTGGAAGGCCACCATGAAGTCACCCCAAAGCCTTCCCTTCTCCAGGCTGAACAATCCCAATTCTCCCTGCTTTCCTCACAGCAGAGCTGCTCCATGCCTGTAATCAACTTTGGTGTTTCTCCTCTGCACTCAATCCAACAGGTCCATGTCCTTGCCATGAAGGAATCCTCCTTCAGTCAGACTAGACAAAGAGAACTCATTCACTACCTAAAAACATTGGCTAATAAAGGCTGAGAAACTGGGGAACAGGAAAAGAAGGTATTTATTTGTTATCCAAGAAGCCACAATACCAAAATTATGAGTCCTTAGCAGAACTGCACTCAGCAAAAGGTTACAGGACTAAATCCTGGCTGTGCTGAAGTCAGCTGGGACACTTCTGTTGACTCAGAAGTATCCAGGCTTCACTTCCCCTATTTGACCACATATTTTATTACTCATTTTGCCACCACAGTTCTTTCTGTGGGAAAAAGGGATTTTGCAGTATTTCTTCCCCAAAACTCTACCTGAGGAAACCCTCATTTTAATTTTCTCCAGAGGTCTTCAGGCATAGATTTACCTGTGCAATAACACCATGCATTGAATTTGAACAACCATGAAGTGCCTGAGGGAACTGTTATAAAGAGCATCATATTCATACAAAAATTATTTCTCTGTGGCTTTCTCATTTTGACTGGCAGAATACTGGATCACAGTACAGATCTCTGTAGCCTTTGCTTTTATTGTCTTCTTTCACCTAAACTGTCTCCTATTGAGCCCAGTTTCATCACTTCAATTTGCAGCATTGCTCCACAGTACCAAGCTACACTGTGCATAGAATAATCGGCAACACTAAATACAAGCTTGTTCAAGCAGAAAGGTGACATTAAGCTCTGCTTTGGAGTATTTGGTACTGATGTGTTGTACCATTCCAAAGGATAAATCTGAGAATATATCTCTGAGGGCACCACACAGTTAATTAGCACATATTTTCCTTACAGACCATTAGAAAAAACAAAAATATTCAGAGTTAAAAAAACCTCAACTATTTGAGTAAAAGACTTGTGGTTGTTCAGCCTAGAGAAAAAGACTGTGGGGAGACTTGATAGCAGTCATATGTGGAAAAGAGAAGGAAAAAACATCTCAACTTATAGCCAGGGGGAATTTCAAGTTACATGTCAGGAAATGTATTCTGTGTATAAGGGCAGCAACTTACTAGATTGGACAGCCTAGTGGGTTGTGGAATTTCCATGAGGAAGCTATAAAAATTACTAGGTAAATATTTCTGAAAACCATGAAAGATGGTAGACTTAGATTAGATGTTAAAAAGAAATGGATCCTGGAACAGGATACTCAGAGAAGCTGTGGCTGCCTCACCCTGCCAGTGTTCAAGGCCAGACTGGAGGGGCTCTGAACAACCAGGTCTGGCGGCAGGTGCCCCTGCCCATGAGGCATGAGGCGATTGTTAAGATTCTTTCCAACCCAAACCGTTCCAATGTGCTGGCAGAGCTGCCAGCCATAGGGCAGAGGGCGCTGAGCATCTCCTGCAGACAATGGCTTGGCACAGGTTTCACTGTGATTCCACAGGAACTGGTGCTGCCTTGTGTTTTGGTGCAGTACTGCCTTGTTGTTGGGGTTTGACACTGGCCAAACACCAGGCACCCACAGCAGCCACTCACTTGCCCTCCCCTGCCACAGCTGGGCAGAGGAGAGAAAAAAATTAATGAAGGGTTAATGAGTTGAGCTTAAGCCATGGTCTTGGACTTCAAACCATCTGCAAAGCCAGGTGTGTTTTTATGAAAATTGCTCTTCTCCACAACATACCCAGACTGGCACTGCCAACAGCCCCCAGCCCCAAATGCCCATGGTTGCCAGAAATCTCTAGGACAGTCTTTGAAAAAGAAATTATAGAAGAAAAAAAGACCATTTCTGCACTGAAAAGAACTATTTCTTTCTGCACTTGGGATTCACAGTTATTTTACACAAGTCCAAATTCACTGGGCCATTAAATGTCAAATGTTGGCTCAGTTCATACCAGTACTTTCAGTTTCCTTACCTTTGCCTGCCACTACAGACCATCCCTTTGGATAGCACATTCCAAAGTCACCTCAGGTTGGTAGTGACTGGCCAGTAGACAATCTACAGCACAGATTTAATTGCCAAATTTCTCCTTAAATTACACCGAAAGAGTATTAAGCTTTGTAGATCAAGAAGGAGAAAGCAGCCTGGATTCCTGGTCTGAGCAAGCTGCACATCCAGGATTTATGCAGTGCATCCTGATGGAAGAAAGACACTACTGCATTATTTTCCCTGTGTCCAAAATGCCACTTGGAAACCAGTGCCTCCTGCATGGGAATCATACAGGTGATAAAAGTAGTTCCAGCAGAGAACCACAGCCCTTTCCCTCCATGTCACATCAGATGATAAGGACTCTAAATCAATAATGCCTGGCTACATTTAGTCAATTTCTGAACTGTAATGCAGCAGAGCTCTCATTACAGGTACAGCTGGGCTTACACTCCCCCCTAAACAAGAAGACAAAGGATTTCTTGAAAGTCACTACATAATCTTCCCTGACTTTGTCCAAGCCTGCAGAGTCCACTGAGCCACACTTCCATCTGCGTTTAGGAATAGGTGGGAGAAGGGAGACCTGCACCTCTACTACACAATAAATACCTTCTGAACGTAGCCTGGTATCCTGCTATAGTCCAGTAAAATTTACATGAGCTATATCAAGAAACCAAATGCCAGCACAAAAAAAAAAAAAAAAATCTAGCATTCCATAAATTCATACTCATTATTCTGCCAGGTGGTAAGAGCTGAGTACAAAATGGACCCAAACCTAAGCTTCAAATACACCAGTACGAGTATTAAACCTATTTTAAGGAGTATCTTACCAAAAAAGCCAGCCACTGCAGAGAGAAAAATTTATGTAATGTGTTGATCACTGAATAATTCAAATATATAGTCACATATATAGTAAAACATCTTTAAATTGAAAAAGATGAATTTAAATAACAAAATTCATAAATAAAATAAAGGCCAAGAGGTGGACAGCATATAAAGGATAAAGCTTTCTCAGGAAGCAAAGGTTGCATGGCACCTGTAGGTAGAAGTCTTGGTATAGAAACAAGTTCACTGCCAGAAAAACCTCTGCACAGAAGAACAATCTCCTTTTAGTATCTTATCAGGTATATACAACTACAATAAAACAAATAAAGCAAACCTAACGGTGTTGCCTTTGGGCAGACTAGAATCCACCCTTATTTCTATTTTTACACCCCCAGCCAGGCAGCTCATATGCCCTGAAGTCACTTATAGCCATCACAAGTCTGGTGTCCCTGTATCTTCCCATCTGCGCCCACTTGCTTTAATTATTCTTTTCTTGCAACAGTTCCTGCTTCTAAAGCAGCAAGTTTATGTCCTCATAAAGCAGATGAACATTGACAAAAAAGCCTATAAAATTATCAGGGCCTCTGTGTCCCTCTTTGCTTGCACTTCCCACTTCCTCTTTTGAGTTCAGCCTATTTGCTCTGTACTTTGCAGTCTCACAGCATAACATCTGTAGTTGTGACTATTCAGTAGTGTAAAAATGATCCTTCAGGGTGAACATTTCAGTTGTGCAGCCAATGAGCAGAAACATGAGCTCCTGTATTACCTAGGAAAGAGAGTGATGGATGCTCAGTCACTCTGGATTTGAAGCACAGAGGCTGAGTCAGGGCAGCCCATCCTCTCTCTGCCTGTGGGCCAAACTGACACTTGGCAGCCAGATCCAGTCCTTCCCTTTCTCTGTTACATTTGGAAAGGTCAGCATCTCTTTATGTGTTTGCACCAACAGAGACAAAGCCTGTTTGGCCTTGCATTATTGCAGATAAACCCCACAAACACCAGGCTCACCCCAGGCAGCCTGGCTGGAGACATTCAGTGAGCCAGGCTGACCAAAGCCCACACCAACAGGGGACAGAAAGCAGCTCCTTGGTCCCACTCAGCTCACCTCCACAAGGGCACGTTGCCCTTCCTTCATTTAATTACTTCAAACTAGACTCGTTCCAGCTCAAGTTTCCCAGCACAAATTGGATTTTCACCATCAGGTATGTCTGCACCTTGTCTCCAGGGAGCAGTTTCACAAACTGTGGCCCTTGCTTAGCTGGCCAGCCAGAGCAGAGGATGCTCTGTTACAGCTTTCCTAACACAGCACTCAAACTGGTCCAATTATACAGCTCTTAATTAGTCAGGATGGAATCATAGTGAAAGTAGGGGTTTCTCTTAACTTTAATATTAAGACACATTTTTGTTTGGATCACCCTGATGCCAATGGCTAAAGATTATCCAGGACTGAAGGTGTTGCCTTAAGTTTTAGCTTTCATATTATCCAGATAGTGTTCTGCATTCTGAACTTCATATGAAGTGTTAGCAGCTCTCCGCACAGCTCAGTCATACAAAACAATCCTTTTCCAGCCCAGACCAAGGACACCGCTGCAGCTTCAGGCCCAAAAGTGCAAACAGCAGGGAACTGAGGAGAGCAAACTGGGAGGATGGGGCTGCGTAACCTGGAGCTGCAATTGGACGATGAACCCCAAAATAGAAATGGACCAAAACCTATAAAAGTGTGAAAACTCATGACTCAGAGTTCATCTTGGGTGTACCCTCAGCCAGGCTCCTGTACTGCCCAAGGTGAGGCCTTTTGATAAATCCCTACTTTATTCCTTTAACTCTGTCCAGCCTCTGTTGTAGGCAGCCTCTCAAGGCACCAAAGGGAGGAATCATGCTCCAAAAGAGCACAATTTATCAGGTCTCTACAGACACTATTGCATGTCCCAGTTTACGAAAAGCACTGTATAATAAAATTGCTTGAATAATAAAAAAAATCAGTTGCTTTCCCAAAACACAATTTATATTTTGCAGTATTTAAATACCTCTTCGTCTTTTAGTATACAATGTTTTCCACACTTCCAATAACTAATGTTTATCACATTTTCATTTTGAGTCAATATATGTAGTCCAAATCAAGAACAGAGTTTGCATATTAATGTAGGCATAGGGAGCAGGAAAAAAAATGAAGAAAAAAAAGGGACCAAAAGGGAAAGCATCAAGAAATTTCCCCAAATCCTACCTAATACAACTCAAAGGCACACAGGGAGGTACTATTTAGGCAGCAGAATTAATGGAAATAGAAATTAAAGCTGCTTGTAAGAATGTCTGTAGACCTAAAGTTTACATCCATATCCAAGGCATCTAGAAAAACTATCACAAATGACAGCCAGTATTTCACTGTATTTCTCCAAGCAGTTCTTAATTACAGAGCATTACTGAGAATAGAGTACACTGCTAGCAAAAAATTAACAAAGAACATCCAAAATCAACAGCAGGGGCAGTAATTCCTGCCTGCAGCCATCAGATCCTGGCCCACATTGCCTCAGGTGGTTTCCCATTTTACACACAGCTTTTGGATCACCTGGGTCTACAATCAGTCCAACAAAACAGAGTGTTTGCCCTGAGGAAGGTAACACTGTCCTCCTAGAGGGGTTGACTTTCCTTACACAGCTCCAGCTCTCCATTCCAGCCTGGATCTGCACAGCAGCTCCAGCCAACCTGTCCCAGAGCCCACACCTCACCTTCTGCTGGAACCAAAGGGCCCTTGCCTTCCCCAGGATGGTTTTCCTGTTATTCTCAGCATGCAAAAAGGGAAAAAGCCTGCAGATTCTACACCAGACTCCCTTTCCACACCTGCTTTTTTTCCCCCTGAAATAATTACAAATTATTCTACTCGCTGCAGGCTGTAACTGTAAGAGCAGGGAATTTGCCTTGAAACAGCACCAGCAGGACGACAAAATCTCTGCCTAAACAAAAGATGATGTGAGCAACCAAGAAAAACCAAATAAGCTCCCAAAATTTAACAGGTACCCTGAATGAAAAGAACAAATCACACAGCACAATCACTGTTACCCAACACACCATTCAGAAAATGCAGAAGATGTCAGAGAATGTCTCCATTTTACACTTACAATTAGAACAACTTATTCTGTGCCTTTATATTAATGGTGGGAATTGAAACTTTAAACAAATATTTGCATTATATGTGTTATTTGGAAAATATAATCTTTCTCCTGATCACAAAGTACCCAAAAACAGATGCCACATTTCCCAATTTTCTTTTGTGGCTGGCAGTTATTTCCTTTGGATTTCTCCAACACCATTTGTGATGATTATTGATGAGAAGCTCAGTGCAAGCAGCCACTCTTGTAACTGACAGCTTCTGCAAGTGAAACTTTACAAGGGATTTGAGAAGCTGAAGAACCATATTCTAGTAATTTAAAATAATTTACTGGTACCAAAAGTGTCTAACTGCTTAAGAGAAATACAATGAAACCAGAACAAATTTTTCAATTAATAACTTTATTTTGCCAGATTAAAAAGTTAAACTTTTAACTTCTGAAATGTCTTTTGAAATGTATTCATTCATCTACCCTCAGAACAATACATAGAGTGAAAAGTTACATTTGATTTAACTGGGGTTTTTAACCTCTTGGGGGATGGAGAAAGGTGACCTCAGAGATTTACCTCAGTTCTTCCTTGCTACAGGCTTTTGCCAACAAGCACCAAAAAATCAGATACTTGCACAAAAAACTAACTATTGGGGTGAGCAGTTTTTTCCTCTCTAATGCTAAAGATAGTCTGAAATTTGTTTTTAAAACTCTGAAGATGACAAAGATAGCATGGAGTAAAAAAAAAAAAAAAAAAAACACCACTTGAAACTGGGGCTTGGTGCATTCTCCAACCCCAAGGCAGCTGAGTGGTGGTTCATGCTTGTCACACGTGGTTTTGAGCTGCATCCCAGCTGCTCCTGGGGTTACACCCCGCTTCCCCAGAGCAGCTAAAGACACCTGCAGGACCCTCTGGAGCCTGGCCTCACCATCCCAGCCCTGCCTGAGCCCAGGCCGTGGGAAGGGTCTGTCTATGTCTGTCTGCCTGTGCCACCAGCCTGTGGGAAGGGTCTGTCCGTCTGTGCCACCAGGGACTGCAGCCCTGGGCTCTCAGCAGCACACAGCTCCGTCCTGCTCAATCAAGGCCACAGTGGGGACAAGATGACTCCCGAGTCACCCGGGAGCTTTAGTGGCCAGCCTGGCTGCTCCTGGCTGCGAGCACTGACCGGCTTCTCTGCAGGGGAGAGATGGTGCAGTCAGTGCAACAGCTCATTCCTGCTCCCAAAGTCTTCAATTCTCAACATCAGGGGCTAAAACACAGAGGGGCACACTAAGAGGAGCTGCTTCCAGCATCTGCAGTTACTAGTTCATGCAAAATCCTGCCACATCAAATTTTGTCCTCATAAACTGAAATGGAGCACTGAATGACTATTTCCACATAAAAGCTTTTCTCTTTTGCAAATTTCTCCCTTGGTGGTTCAAATACTTGAAAAAAGAAAAGGACTAATATAATCATTCAAAGTCTAAGGAAAAAAGAGGCAGCAACAAAGCTGATAAAAAGAAACCCCAACAGCTGAAGTATTACATTAAAAAAAAAGCTAAAATGAAATGCTGTAACACCACCAAAACCTTTTAACCTTTTCACATCAAAGAAAAATTGAAAAACAAATGAAGTGATACTAAATTTATATTTTCATGAAATAGCATTTTTAGTGGAAAAGCACTCTGTCATAAAATGTTGACCCAGCTAAAAGAATTTTATCTACAGACTGCTCAGAAAAAAAATTATTCTATTTTATATTGCTCACATTCAGAAATAAGTGACATTTTACATATTAACTTTGGACATATTTCTTTTTGTATAACATGATATACAGCAAGTTCCCTATTTAGCTTTGAGTTACATTATCCTATAAGTTAGTCACTGGTTCAGGACTGAGCAATCTGCAATCACCAAATTGCTCAAGCCCAGCAATGTGGATGGAGCCATTTTTATTTATTACAGAGGAATTTTTTTTTTATTATGTCAACATAGATGTGGCCCTTTACATTCCTGTTATATCCCCATGGCATTTCAGAGTATTAACCATATTTTGCTAATTGTTTTAAATTTCTCTATACTTTTGAAAGGAATATTCATCTTCAGGAAAATTGCTTGCAAGCAAGCTAATAATAGACACCACTCTTCAAAGAAGGAGCCTGAAAAATTTAGGCAAGTACTTCTCTTGAAACAAAGAGAAGTAGAAAAATTAATTTTAAAATTCACTGCAAAGAAATCCACCTTGGCTTTTAAGCCTACCAGGATTTAGTCTGATAAAGGCCTACAAAATTCCTCTGGTCAAAATGCATGGGAATAACACATCAAATTAGAGGCAGTGGTACTTGCAAGGAAAGAAGGAGCAGTAGTGAGCAGCACTTGTCAGAAACAAACTGCCCATCACCTCATTAAAGGGACAGCATTCCCGGGTTGGAACACAATGAAAATTCCCCTTTTCCACCACCAACCCTACAGCAGCATCCACCTATCTTCCTCTGCAGCCTACTCCTCAGCCTGGCAAGCCTCAGGACACTGAAGTCCCAGCTGCTTAGCCCATGTTGTCCTCCAGGAGCTTCTCTCTTCAGAACTTCCCAGATCTTTCCTCTTTACTGATAAACTTTAAGGACAGGTCTTAGGGTCCTGGGGACCAGTGCAATTGCAGAGACCCTGATTTCTCTCTAACCTCTGTGAAGGAGGCCATCCAGCAAGCTGCTCTGTGCTGTGAGGGGAGGCAGGACACCTCTGTGGCCAAGCAGAGTGCTTGGTCTTAATCAAGAAAAACCTCAAATCTGAAATCCCAAACCCAGAGTGACCTCCCTCTGCCAGCCCAGGTGGGGCTTTCCTGAAACCTTGGACAAGACACACACACTCTGAGCGCCTGCTGCTGCATCTTTGTGGTACAAAGTTCTGCCAAGGATCCTGGTGTTCTCCAATGAACAGTGCAATAGAGCAGCAACAAATCACACCAGTCATCATGAACAAAACTTACAGCCACTGCTCTGCAGCACGTCATGAACTCTCCATCAGTCTCCACAAGTTCAGTCCAGCTGGGACACCCCTTCCCAGCTGTACTGCAGGAAAAGCCCACTAGCCAGGCAGGTTTCAGCATCTGCTTGTTTGCTGAGCTAGGGGCAGGCTGAGAGGGGCAGAGGTCCATCATCCAGCCCATGGCAGCAGGGACAAGTGACAAGATCGAGGACCTGGCACCCTGAGCAAGGCTCAGCTCTAACAGAGCTCCTCTGGGTCATGCCAACACAGACATCTCCTCTGCCCCACACTGCAGCTCCCTCTCACTCCTTCTCCATCAAACTAAACTTATTCAAAGTAGTAACTCTGGTTTTGACATCTAAATACTACTAAAAAAAAACCCCTAAAACTTCTTTGTTTCATTTGTGGGATGAAGTTAGCAAGTAAGAACTCTACTACACATATAACTGAAACAGCAACAAATAAGAAGCCCTGTGTGAATGACTCAACACTGGGAGGCTGAATAAATCCCTATACCTTGAATTTGACAGGTTAAAGTAGCAGGTAAATCAATTAATACAGCCAGAAGTTCAGCTTTAAGTGTGTAGCCACATAAAATATTTGTGTTCAACATACAGAATTCAATATAACAAATTCACTATTTAGTATCAGTTCCTGTATTAATTAAAAATACAAGAAGCAGCCTAGATCAGTATTACAAATTGCCAGCTCTCAAAAACCCTGTACTTGACCCAAAGCACCTTTGACAGACATTAACCAACCACTTCCAACATTCAAAAACACAGCAAGAATCAACAAAGTCAAGCTGCTGGCTCCTCTTATTGGGCTTCCATTGTTTGCCACCAATAAATTTCATTAACTGGGAAGTAACTGGGGACATCTTCACACAAAGCTCTGTCCCATCCTGGCTACACAGGTCTGAATTGAAGCCATTGCAGGTGAGGGATCAGGCTCAGAGTGACTGCAACCCCTGACTGAAATGCAGAAATCACCCTCTTGAAATAGCCAGAGCCAAACTCTTTAGAAATCAATACAGGTGACCCAATTTTCATCCCTTGTGTACATTCCAAAAAGCAGCCAGGGAAGTTTTAACATTCACACAACCAAAATTTTCAGAATGTGGAAGTAAAAAAGCAGACGCTGTTTGGTATTGAGAAATGAAGATACAATTTCTAGACGACCCTTTAGCCTATTTATACTAATTTGAATCATGTTACCATTTAGTATTTTAATACTTAAAATGAAAACAAAGCATGGTTACTAACCTGTGGGAAGAGAGAGTAAGTTGCATTGTCAATTGTGACAGAATATAAAAATTCCCCGTCAAACCAGAGGTTCTTTCCCATGGGGGAGTTCATCTTTGTCATAGCAAAGAGCTGCCCAGGGTCACAGCATTCTTCCAGCAGCTTCCTAGAGAAGGGAACAAAAGAGTAAGGGCTATTAATTGGAGCCTTGTCACACCTTTGTTAATCATCACCCCTCACATCTGTGTTCCTGCTGCCCTCCCAAGCCACACTTCCCAGCCAGCAGATGAACCATGGCACTCTTTTTTTTGCTTACAGAAGAGCCAGAAAACCTGCTTTTATTTCAGAAAATCTTAGAAATAGACAGAAAAAAATTTGATCTGAGTTTCCATTCAGACTGACACAGAAACAAAACCAAGATTCAGCAAAAGAAACTTCATCCTATACAGCCCATTTTAATGGGTATAAAACTTGTCTCCATCACATGCAGAAATCAGATAAGCTCCTTTGAAAATTCAATCCAAGGTGCATAAATATTCAGTATCAAATGTTATTTATTAAGAGCAGGCCTCCTAAAACACTACAGTTCCATAGTTAGGTATGGAAATGTTGGCACCTCACTTCAGTTACTTCATGTCCTTGTGCTACATTCCCAGGAGTATTAGAGCCTGCTTCCTAACTGAAGGGCAGCTTGAGTCATCCCAGTATGATGGATATATATAGAGAGTGGCTACACTTGTTAGTGTCCCTGCTGAAACTCCATATCCTCTTACTCCCTCATGTACCAAAAATACTTCTCAGCCTGAGTAGAAATTGGAGAGTTGGTAAGGTGGTTGAAGGTTATCCTGAAAATTCTGTACCACAGCAAACTCAGCAATTAATATCCTATAACACAGAATGATGGAAAACTCTAAAGGTCCAGAATATCCTGTATTTCCAAAGCCTACATGGCCCTAGGAAGGGTGACACTCATAGATGTACATAAAACACACACTGCCAAACTCCATCACTACAGTGTAATATTATGTTATCATATACATTCCCCATATATTCAAAAGGTAATCCCAAAGACACCGGAACCATTTCCAGTGGCTGCACAGGAGCTGTAAGTAGAAAAACCTCAATTATTAGTGACTACTAAAATGATTGATATAACTGTTCTTCTCTCTAAAAAATGAGATTTTATTCAAAACCATAAGGTTATCCACAAAAATTTATATTTAAGCATTTTTTGAAGTTTTACTGCTACTTTTCATCTTTTTAAATTGGTATTTGAACACGTTATTTTTCCCTATCAAAAATTTATTTTGCCATAAGTTCATAATTTTCTGCAAATGTGTATTATTTTTCAGACATACTTCAACTGAAGTAACAATAAGATCCCAGCAACAACATCCCTCAGAATGTGGTAGAATCCACAAGGCTGGAGATCCTCAAGACACAAGAGGACAAGCTGCTGCACATTCCCATCTGGGTCTGACTCCCACAAAAGGCTGGAAGAGGTGATCATCTGAGGCCCCTTCCCAGCCTGGCCGGTCTGTGGCTCTGGAGCTGACTGCTGGAGCTGCTTTATGTCCTCTGAGCAGGACACAGCAACGTGCCAGCCAGAGCAGCAATTCCCATTCCAAGAACACCAATGGCTTCCTCCACAACCACCAAGGAAAGGCTTCACATCACCCTCCTGCTGACACCCAAAAATGGCCTTCACCACAGAACTGTGAAAAACAAATTACAGGAAATTTGAAATCTCTCACTGAATAACCTTTGCAAAACAGTGTAGAACAGGCATGGAATACTGTTGCAAACACAAGATTTGACAGTGGAGATTTTTTTGGCTGTCCACAAACCAGTTTGCAGATTTTGGAAAACTATTTCTCTCTCTCAAGTGGGAAGAAAATAATTCTGCATATTTTTCTATCCCCACAGCAAAAAACATAAATTAATTAAATCCCCTCTTTCAAAAAAACATAAATTAATCCAAGATCAGCTGGAGCTATTTGTTACAAAACCGTATAACACAATTAAAATTTTCCAGTGAAATTCTGCTTCTCACATCTCCTCTGGAAGTCTGGTCTGAGCAAAAAGCACAAAGAACCCCCCCAAATAACTTAGTGGGAAATTATCAAGGGAATGTTTTACATTAATTAATCTTTTCTTAGCCAGGGTAGACTGAAGAGCTAAGGAACAGCTCTTTGTACAAGTCCCACCCTATTTATTAGGCGAGATACACATCTCTACTCCTTCCCATCCCCAAAAACACCTCCTTCCAACTCCCGTGGAATGCTTCATTAATAAACCTATTATGAAAAGCAGTAGGGGTCTCCTGGAAGGGCCACAAATAGGCAGGCCATTCATTCAAGAATGAAGCTGTGTGTATGAACATAAAAATCCTGTGCACTCATGTGTGCTCTCCATCAGAAGAGAATAATTTATTAAAAGTTTCTTTCTGATCCAAATCCCAAAGTCACAAAGCAAGAAAAGCTTCATAGGAAAATGTTCATTGAAAAGCAGAATGGATTCAAATACAAACCTATAGCAGGATACTTTGCAGGATCAGAGACACGACTTTCTGCTGAGCTCGATTAAAATGTACAGCATAAATGTTATTATAGAATTTGAAGAACTGCAGCAGCTTTCAGCCAGCAATCTCAGCTCACTGCAAGCATTCCTTCACTTGCAGGACAAACAAACAATATGCTTTTGAGTCACAGTTCTCTCCAGTTCAGGGAAAACCTGTATGTGAGAGGACTTAATATTGGGATTGAAAAGGCAATGGGGGCCCGCAGATACAAGAGCACTTAGAAGACAAATCCCTACTTGTGAGAGAAGCAGGAGAAATGTTCCTTGGAGAATCTCACCTGAAGCCCCTCAGATTTCAGCTGTAATTGGGCACCAGGCAGGTCATTAAGCAAAAGGCAGCCTCAGCACTGAGGTCTTAACCTGAATTCATTCACAAAACTTTAATAAAACTCCCAAACTACTTATTCTTCAACTTAAGGTAACAACCTTTGCAGTCTGATTTCAGCTTGCGGACAGTTAATGCTTAATTGCACCCTGGTTTGACTCAAGTCCCAGTCAATAGTGACACAGGAGCTATTTTTAACATCCCAAATGCAGCAGATATAGTATCTAAAATTCCATGGCACGGGTTGTCAGCCTGGAGGTCACAGCTCTTTAGCTGTCTCTTCTCTGCAGATGGGGGGTCCTGCCTCCCCAGCTAGGCACCATTTCTCCAGCTGCCTTGGGATGCTGTCCTGCATGGAGCCTGTAAGCACCACCAGCACTGTGCAAGGCAGGGGGAGCAAAGTTCTTCCTCTCAGCTTTTCCCTTTTAAATCCATGCAAGTGAGATGTACTGCCTTCATGTGAAAAAGACCAGATTGATGGGGAACCACCTGGGCAGCAGCATGAGGAAGGCACCTTCACAAAGATTCTACAGGAAAGCAGTGGAGTCACCTTGGCTGGAAGTGTTCAAAAACAAGGATGATCCACAGCAGAGCACATGGATGGGCAAAGGATAGAAGAGACTACAGCTTGATGCTGCTCCTGCAGGTCCCAGCAAATGCCAACAGTGAACAAGGGCATTGATTCAACCATTGCACAAAAACCTTAACATGTGACTTATTTCATAACAGTATGGCTTTAATGGAGCAGTAAAATAATGACCGAGGCTCACATCCAAGTCTGAGACAAAAATAATTTGTGAAGTGAGTTGCTTTAGTCAGACTCTACTCAGCTGCCTGGATTTAGGTGGCATCATGCTAACCTTTATCTGGTGACTGCAAAGCAGAGCAGGATCTGACAGCACAGCCTGACACAAACCTTCCCTTTACGTGGCAGTTCCCATCTGCCTCAACTTCCCTTGGTTTGCTTTGGGATCAAATGACTCTGAAGGCCCAGAAAAAAAAAAGTATCTGGCTTAGGAGTTTTGGTTGGTGTCAAGATGAAACCATCGGGCTTCACTCACAGGCAGGGTTTTGTGGAGCTGCTGGAATTCAGAGCAGAGGTGGTTGCTTGGGTTCACTAGGGAAGAGTTGCACAGATCCATTTCACTGGAATTTATTAATTGTTTCCATCTACATACTCCCCAGCAGAGGCAGGAAGACCTACCAAGGGCCTCGTGCAGTCCTCAACTAAATCAACACCTATTTCCCAGCATGTTCATCCCCTACTGGAAATACTTCACGGACTAAAGTCAATAGTGGCTCTGAAGCACATCTGGCTTGACCACTTCTAACAGTCTCAAAATCTAATCCTGAAATTCTCCTCATTATGTCTTTGGTGTAATGTTTCCAGAAGAGTAACACATCCCCATGTTTTTGCAAGAAGTTTTGGTGGCAGGGGAGAAGCAAAAATCACTGCTTAATAACATCTTGGTGTATTGTCTTTAGAAACTCTGATCAGAGTCTGACTTTTTGGCACTTCAGGCTTTGGCTGTTTTTAAAATTATTTTTCCTCCCTCCTTTAAGAGATCCTTAAAGGAGGCTGCTGAAATTTCAACCTCCCCTTTGATGGTCAAAAACGTTGGAGTTTCCTGGATTTCTTGCTATGAACAAAGCTTTTTACTCTTTCCAAAATTCCTGTGGCTATTATCTCCTTTTCAAGACCCACCCCTAAATATTTCATTCTAAATAAAGCCTGGAAATATTATTTCTAGGGTAGCTATCCCCTGCTAACTCCAGGGACAAACTGACCTCTCGTTATTCATGCATCCCACGCCATCCAAGAACAGACCAAAAATCTAGGCTTATATCCCATCTCCCAGAGTAGGCAGCAACCAGTGCCTGCAGCTGTAAGAGTCCTCTCAAACACCACATAATAACCATTTCTCTGGCCATTTTTCGCTCCAAGCTGACAGTCCAGGAATTTTATGGCCCTATAGAATTCTACAAAGCCATTCAGTAACAGTAAAATCACTGGTTCTGCTACAGTCAGTGAGCTTGGAGCTGCAGCTGACATTTGGCTTCTCAATATTCTGTGAAAACATTGTTGGGTTTGGTCACACGTTGAATTTCTCTTACCTAAAATTCTCTTTCCCTAAAAAGCCCAATCAAATCCTTGCAACTGGGGATTAGCTTGAAGAATTCACTGATGCTTTGAGGTTTTCATGGTGTTTAAAGCACCTTAGTACTCCAGGCATACCACCCCACTCAAGATTAAATTGAAAATGATCCTCAGCACAACTGTTAGGGAATGTGATCTTAAAACCTCCCTCCTAAGAAAAATCACCAGGACAAGTACCAAATGAATAAAAGAATGGCCAGTGCAAATGCTCTTGATATCCACAAAAGCACACCATATTGGGATTTTGGGACAACAGTCACAGTTGAAGCTCTAGCTAAAATTAAGACCTTTGCCAAGTACAGCAGCTAAAACAAGAATACATCGCTGTGCAAAGGTTCTCTTCTGAAAACACCCAGTTACCACAGCTTGAAGAATAGGTCTAAATACAATGAAAAAGAAATATGAAAAGAGTCGATAGCACAGAGCAGAACAGAGATAATCTGATTTACTCACCAGCCAAGGTCTCTGCAATATGGTAAGATTTCACAAAGACTGAAGTCATGACCGTATTCCTCCTCACATTCATTATTATACTGTTTCTTGAGGTGAAGCTTTCAGTCTGTTTCAATGCCACCTGCAGCAATTTCTGGTGTCTGGACTTTACAAGGATCATGCACTATTTCCCCAACTTCCTCAAGAGAGGAAAGTTATCAGGACAGCAGAAAGGCTGCAGACAGTAAATCATGCCTGGCACTGCAACCTGCATGAAAGGAATGAGGTTGCATTGCAGAGACCACAGGCCAAGGACAATTCATGAAAAACATCTTCATTAGCTTAGCAACAGAGCTGCTGTGACTTTAAGAAATTAAACTACAGATTAATGATAACTTGCTACAAGTTGCCAAATTAATAGTAGGGGAGGAAACTATGAAATAAAGAACTTGCATCTTTTCTGCATCATCGGTATCTTTTTAGAATTTTTTCCAGGTTTTTTTGAGGTGCCCAAAAGGGGAAAAAAGTATTTTATTTAACATGAGAATATAGTTTTCACTACCTACTTTGATTTATCCAGAGAATATTTGGGTTTTCATTACCCATTTTAAAATCACTGATCTGGTGCTACCCACGCAGTACAGTTCACAAGTTCTGTTTCCCAGACTGCAAAAGAAATATAAAACTGTTTTTCCATCCTGTGGGATGATATGGTTACTCTATCCTTGCTGCCTTTGAACAACCAAACCCTGCTGCCTTCCAAAAGGTAAAATCTGAGCTGTCAGTCACTGCAGCACCTTATCCTCATCTCTGATTTGTTAAACTCTCTTTTTTTTTAAATATACAAGAGATACATTTTTCTTCCAGACACATTCAAAGTGTAATAGAAAATGGGAGATTTGACTTTGATTGTACATTTAGGCACATTTAGATTGGAGAAATACAGATGAGGCTAAAATTTGCCAGAGACTACCTTTTTGATTAAACAATGTTTGTGAACTAGAAGAAACCAGGATATAAAGCTGAGAGAATTGGGATTTTTCAGCCTGGAGAAGTGAAGGCTTTGGCATGACCTAATTATGGCCTTCCAGTGCCTGAAGAGAACCTATAGGAATGATCGAGAGAGAATTCACAAGGGTCTGGAGTGACAGGACAAGGGGAATGGCTTCACACTGAGAGTGGGTTTGGATTTGGATTAATTTTGGGATTAAGTTCTTCCCTGTGAGGGTGGTGAGGCCCTGGCACAGGCAGTCCTGTGGCTGCCCCACCCCTGGAAGTGTCCAAGGCCAAGCTGGATGGGGCTCTGAGCTACCTGGGCTAGTGGAAGGTGCCATCGCAGGGGAGCAAAGTGAGATGATCTTTAAGGTTTCCTCCAACCCAGGCCATTCCATGACTCTGTAACTGAGTCTGTAACTGAATAAAAGTCTACCAGATCACCTGACAAGCTCTTAGTTTACCTTTTCTCCTGCCAATTCTTTTACTTAAATATGGAGCAGCTTTGATCTGAAAAGCTACTGCAACACAGAATTGTCCACTTCCTCTCAGAGAAACACATTTTGATTCATGCAAACTTGTCTAAAATTCCTATGCACAAAGCCTGCTTGCAAGCTTTGAAATACAAATTATAAAGGTATGAATTCTAGATTATGAATTCTAGGACTTGGTCAGATGAAGTTTTTTCAAGACTCTCATATCACATGTATTATACAAATTGTGATTAGCAATAGCAAATATACCCAAGTTATTAATGCAGTAAAATCTACTGGAATGCAGGATGTCTCTGAGCTGCCTGTATTGCTCCCAACCACATACCAGCAGCTGCCTGTACCTGCTCCCAACCTGTGTCCAGGAGACACAGCAGCAGGGACTTGACATCTCACCTGGGAACTGCAATGAACAGCCACAGTCTCTGGGGAATTGAGGAGCCTGAGCGTGGGCTCAAGAGATGTTCCTGGGCGGCAGACAGAAGCTTCCCACAAGGCTGAAATCCCGTGGCACCGTGCCTTTGCTCTGCTAATGCCACCAGCAGCAGCCCCCAAATGCAGCTGTGCCAGAGGAGACACACGGCTCATCTCATGCACAGCACTTAAAACCCAAATGGGGGCCACTCCAAGCCCTCCTCACAGAGACCACACCTTTTAGGGAGGGCTTCATCTCAGACAACACCAACCTCCTTGCTGATGACCGTGAAGGAGCAGCTGCCTTAGATGAACACCTCTACGCTTGACAGCGTTATTCCACACCATGCAGCCAGGCCAGCTGCTCCAGATCCCCAGAAGTCAGTGGAGGCTTCTGCAGCAAAGGGGAGCTCTGAGAAAGGGACTGCAGCTCGTGTGCATGTCTGCAGCACCCCATGGAAGGATCCTGCCTGCCAGCAGCCCCATGTGATGGTTTTTCACCTCTGCTCACACATCCCTCACAGTGCCACGAAGATAACTGGAACAGCTGCACTGATGGAGATTTTGTCACAGAGAATTCAGAGGCAAAGGGAGCAGGGCAGGGGACAAGATTAATTGCTACATGTGCTGTCCTTTTTTTTTTTTTTTAATCTTATAAACATGGCAGGAGGAGAGCAGTTTTTGCAGATATGAGGTAAAATTAATGACCAGCTGTCTTGCAGAACAGCAGAACCATCAACTGAGACACAAAGGTACACTACATGAAGTGCTGCTGCAGGAGGGAAAAATTAATTGTTCTCACCACTTCCTCCTTCCTTCCAATAAAATTGCTGCTTGCTTTGTGCCACCATAAGCACAGAGAAATATCCGGCCTCAACAAGGGCACAGGGTGGCTGTTTTCTTTCAGGAGGAGACTCACTAAAAATTAATTGAGCAGCTCCAATCTTACATTTGAGCTTGCATTATCTAAAGTGTTGATAGGTCCCACCTGGATCTAAGCAGTCAATTATCACACCACAGTGACTTCTCCACCTGCTTCTGTAAGCCAGATAAAAGCCCTGTAAGTAATGCTCCTTGCAAAAGGGCCCCTATGCTCCAATCCAAAACAGTCCATAGAGTGCTTTTCACTAATTTGATCAGTTCAGTCATGCCCCTTGATAAAAAAGGTGAACTAGACAAAAAGAAAACAAAAAATTCCTTCATTACACAGATTTCCTAAAAGTTGAGACAACAGAAATTAAAAGAACACTTTGACACTTGTCACCCCGAGTGGTTTTTAATGCAAAAACTGGATGTGACCTGGCAGCCATTGCCTGTACATGTGACAGAGACAAGAATATGTAAAACTTCCACAGGAAAAGGCATGAAAAACCAATATATTTTCAAAGGCATATGAAAGTGCACATCTGGAGAAAAGTTTTAACTCATCAAAGGTGGATGAATAAATCTGAAGGAACAGACTGAAGGAAGCCCAGATTTGAAAAGAAGCTTGTTCCTCTCATTTCTCAGAAACTACTTCCCACATCTCATAACTCTCAATTGTTCAGGCAGTGGGATGAGTTTGCCTGGTTGGGAAGCATCCATCTGATGCCTAGCAGCCAGCAGGATGAGCTGATCAGTCAACAAAATAGGAAACCTTGGGCTTGACCTCTCTCTTTTATCCAGTTTTTCATTAAACTGGTAGGAACTCACTACCCTTAAGACTTCTGTTCTTCTGTTTCATTTGGATGAAACCTGCCAGTGAGAGAAATTTCTCAAAGTGAGTGGGTTATGATTTGAGATTTCAGTTATATCACATTTCCTACTGCCTGAAAAGGCAAAAATTATCCATAAATGGCAAATAATGCCTTGCTTTAGCTTCCTTGAAAACAGACACGGACAAAACAGTGTGCTCTTTGTTGCTTCTGTTCACCCAGAATTATACAGCAGTTAAGCTGTAATAGTCTGATTTTGGATGAAAGCCAGGATTTAATGCATCACCAAGCACTGACACTAGACTTCACTTACAGCCCAAGCTGCTGCAACCTCCAACATCACTTCTGCCAACAGCTGACCACCAGCTGCCTGGGGACCCAGAGATGTTTCTGAGCAGAGTTCAGGGGTCCTTCTGAGTGCTGATGGCTTCCAACAGATAAATTATCACAGTAAAATTAGCACAGATAAAAACAGAGCCATTTATCTGAAACACACCTTGAACTTGAAATTTCTCTACTTGCAGGTACAACCTCAGTGTTTGAAATTTTGCTGATGTGTTTTAAACCTTGCCTGAGTACTAGGTGCTATAAAATCAGCTTTACTGATGCAAACACTTCGCTAAAGGCACTAAGTAGATTAAAATAAAGCAAAGACTTATCTAAACTGGAACCTCTTTTTATCAGAAACTCCAATTCCCAGTCTTTTTAAGTCTCTTTTGATGAAGCCACAGGAAAAAAAAAGTTACATGGTAGTAATTTTGCACTCATATTGAATTCCATCATAGTTGGATTATTTTGCCTCTTTACAGACGTACTGAAAAGGAGGTAAGATCTCACCAGCTCTGGGTTGAAATGAGTCTGTTCTTACAGGGAAGATCAGCTGAGATGCTTTCACAAATCACCGCTAGACACCTCTCCCAAGAACAAGAGGCCACATACCCTGTTTGTCTTCACACCTTTCTCTCCTGTAGGCCCAATGAAACCCAAAAATCAAGTTTATTGATGAGCATCAAGGACTCTGTTATGATGAAACAAAAGCAGAAGCAAATGCTGGATCACAGAATTTCTTTTTGACAGCTGTGTGCTGTATTAATTGATTTTAGATGGTCAAAGCTCCATTCTGCACTCAGGAAAGTGATTTTTTTTTTTCTTTCTGAACATATGTCAGTAACAAACAGTGCCTTACTCCTGCTAGCACCACATCAGAAAGGACAAAATGCTGGTGCAGAAGTAATCTTTTGCCATTTGGTCTCAACAGTGTTGCCAGCTTACCAACAACTCTGTAAAATGCCTCTTGTGATTACCTAAAACATTCTCAAACCTCCTCTCTGTCCAGTGCTCCCTATGTCAAAGAAACACCAGGAGTCTCTAACAGGAGGTAGGGAAGAGTCCAGGAGCCATTTCCTGAGTTTCCCCCCACATCATCTCATTTCTGAGCCGCTCCACTCCTTCACTGGCTCCCTGACCCGAGCCAAGTCCCTCTGTTCAGTCACAGCACCACAAGCATCCACCTGGAATCCTGGGGTACAAAACACTGGGATGCCCTGCACTGGACTTCAGCAGCAGGGCTCTAAGCACTCCTTTTGCATCTAAACATGCAATCCACATTTCTATTACTTAATAAAGGACATGCTGAGGCTTATCATCTGAGCTATTCCAGACCTAAAAAAAGATGGCAGAACTTCCCCCAACCAAAAGAGTTTTCCAGTGTAAAAGAGTTTTCCAGTGTAATCAAAGAACATAAACCTGGCTTTCACTACAAATATTCACGTGGTGCTGAAAGTAGGGTTTCCAAAACTCACCCTTCCAAAGCACCCAGAAGTTCACAGGCACCACTACAGCTTGTGAGGGCTCTGAAACAGTCCTTATATAGCATAAATTAAATAATCCAAACAGCTCCAGCCATCAAGGTCATCACTTATTTACAACTTTCAACCCGTTGCACACTGTTTTGCCATTATCATTTAGCAAGTGACATTTGGCAGCACTCACTACAAACAGGGAGTTTCATAACACACCACAATGTTTGGTGGGTCTGGGGTGGGGAGGTTTCCTGTGCAGGCACAGGAAGCACAGAGGCAGCAGCACAAGAAGAAAATAGAACTGGCAGTGAAAAAGAAGAGGTGAAAAAGAAAGAGACAGGAAGCATGTTTGAGTCTATCCTAATCTAAGCAGTTTGCTGTGACTAAATCAGGAATGCACAAACCCCACTACCCAGAGCAATCAAACAGCTTCCTAGGGGATAAACATGATTTATGTACTAAGTTCTTACAGGCCTGAAGTCCTGGCAGAAAATGTAATTTATCCAACTTCCCCCTCTGCCCAATCTGGTGGCCTTTAACAAGCTAACTCTCCATGTGAGGTTAGAAATCCTAAAAGCCTGTCAAACTCAAACCACATATTACTACACGTTATGACTCATACCCATCTTGCCAAGATGTTTTCTTTTGTATCCACTTGTCCTGCCTCTGCCATCTGTCAGACCTGCCCCCAGCTATACAATCACATCTCCCCAGCACAGGCACCAGAGGGTGGGTCTGGGAAACCCTGGACTTCCAAGTGCTGTGGAACAGCTACAGGAAATGCTCCTGGCAGAAATCAAGTCTGGAGCTTTACCTTCCCCTCCTCTTTCTGACTGAGTTTCCCATCCTTTACAGACTTCTTTATTCTGAGAAGAACACAGTTACAGGATCCATTAGAGTAAAGGTAGTAAACAGGAGACCTGTTGCTGTTCAGGGAGCTGCCAAGCATACTACAACAAAGCAAAACATGCCACCTTGAAATGCCTGCAAGAGTTACATATATTGCAACACTGTGAAAGTCTAAATTAAAGCCAAGCCTGAAGAGTTTGACATATACAGCCACACATATCGCAGGAAACTATTTTGGGTTGAAGTACTGTTGAATTCCTTAGTTTAATTAGCTGCCATGCTCTAGATTTCACAGACTACCCGTAATCCAAAGAAATCTAAAAATTAAAAATACTTGAACTAGGTTCTGAAAAGATCTGAGGGAGGAATTTATAAACCAGCTCTTTCCAACGAGACATAAAACTGACAGCCATGCAGTCTCTCAGGGTAGTGCATCCAACCTGAATTTGCTTCCAGCCAGGAATCCACACCCGTAATTCCTGAAGAACGAGGCACAGTCCTGGGGACAGAAACCTCCTTTAAGAGACTCAAGGAAATCCCTGGATCACAGACTCTGGGTCCACTGGGAGACTTGTCTCTATCTCCCTGACACCCACAGGAAGGGCAACACAGAGTGATGCAAGCAACCTGGAAGATTTCTGGAGTGTGTCAGGGATCTTTTTTGGTACAGGTACTGATAGGTCAGCTGACAGCTGGAACCACTACTCACTAACAAGAAAGCCCTGACTGGGGATAGATAATCAATAAAACCACTGGCCCATGAAACACTGCATTCCCCTCATCCTGAGGGGAGTGAGGAAGGAAGGAAGGTGGCAGATTCCCTAGTTTATTGGTTGATCTTGAACTCATCAGTTTTCACTGGAAGAAGCTCATAACCCTTCAGGAACATTGTGGAAACAAGAATCTCACAGCCCCAAGAGATGGCCACCTTGGACATTCTCTTTTCTGACCCCTTTGTCCCCAGCTTCTCAGGGCAGCTATGAACTGACTGAATCTGTGGTTTTCCTTCCTGCTACTGAGTTAAAAAAAAAAAAAAAAAAAGTGCCCTATCGGGAAGATACATATCAGTCTCTTGACCTGCATGAGCAGACTCCCACGTTCACGCCTACAGGATGTGCACTACACAGAAGTTAACCCAACATGTTTTTTTCTTTGGCTGAGCCTCAGCTCCCAGGCCTGATACAGCTGATTCGAAAGCATCCAACCAGCTGGGCAGTCCAGCTGCCACCTTTTTAGGTCTCAAATTCATCTTGAAAATTCATCTTGCAGCTCAAGAATGCATGACAAGTTACAGAGCTCTACTGAATCACGACCAGTTGGCCTATGCTACTCATTTCAAGAAACTTATGCAGTGAATTATTCAGAAAAAAAGGGAACAGTTCAGAAGCAGCAACTGAACAATTTTAGAAAGCAATAATTGAGTTTCACAGCAATTAAACTGTTTACTACAGGGTTGAAGATGAGCTGTTTAGTTTTCAACAGCATGGTGACATTTTGTTTTCTGGTACAACGTCAAAATCTAAAAATCAACTAGATAAAGTAAATTAGTACAAAAAGGGTGTATGAGTCAAAGAAGAAACACATTTTTAAAAAGTGATTAAGCAGCAATCTAAGAACAAGACAAATATTTAAGAACTAACTATTCAAGAACACCTGCACTTCCTTAATTAAGCATAATGAAGGAATTGATTGTTTATGTAAGCTCCAAGAACATGGAAGGTTGTTGTTAAACAGTAATTTGGAATGAGGTGTTAAAACTAAGTTAGTGAAGGCTGAATGAAGTCTCAAAATGCTAAGAGCCTGAGACATTGTTTTATTTGGGAGATCACAGTACTGCTGTATTTTTTGCATGACTTTTCTGCAGCATTTGGTGCCAGTCCTTGATAGAGATGGGAAACTAACTGAAAGGGCCTGATATAGTAATTAGTCACACTAAAGACATTTCTGTGTTTTTATGCACTGCAATAAAAATCCACTCTCAACTAATTTGTGCTGCACACCTCTCACAGATCTCCTGCAGATCCCCACAGGATTCCTACAACCATTGGGAAGCAAGCATGTTTGGGGCAGAAGCTGCATGACAGAAATGCTGCAGAAGAGAGAATGACAGCACCCAAGACCCAGGATCTCACTGCTCTGCTCTCTGCCTCCTGCACAGCAAGATCACTCTGGAGAGATGCTGGCACTTCACACCCTCATGTCTAGAAGCTCCCTCCCCCCCCCCAACAAACCCCTCACCTCCCCACAGCTGGGGAACCAAAGGGAACCTCCGAAGCTTGGAACCAAAACTGGCCAAGTGCATGTGGCCAAGGAGTTCTGCTGTAGCTGAATACCCCCAGAGCAGTGAAGCCGGGAGCTCTGAGTACACATTATGTATGCATCTATTTAATGCCAACAGCGTGTATGATCCTACTGGAACATACAGTGAGAAGTCATCTCATCAGAAATGCAATGGATGGCATCCAGACAGAACCAAGCATGCCTTTGTTCCAACATCTCACCCCAAAACCATAGTAACCAACCCCATTTTGAGATATGAGGAGTCAAGGAATTGCCTGCTGTAATTAATCATCCCTCAGCCTGAGCTGCTGGTGCCCCAAAGGAAAAGCTAACCCTCAGCAAACAAAGTTCATTAGATGAACAGCCTATGGACTGTCTAGTTGGCAAAATGCAATCAGAGAATGAAAAAAACAGAGCAGCAAATGTTGTTTTCCTGTCTTTTTGCTAACCATATGGACATTTTCCCTACCACAGCTCTTAAGTAGGACAGGTACCAGAGATAGCTGCAGTGAGTGGGCTGTACTCCACATATTTCATCACTCCACTTCCAAATCTCACCACTTCAACAGTCATCTCTAGAGCAAAATGATTCTCCTCTCTTGTGGCATGAAAATGCCCTCTCCTGTTATGGTTTCATGGTCTCTCTTATACCTCTGGCCATTGAAACTGGACCCTCAATTTACTCAAGTGATCCACTTCCATCCGATACTTAAGCTTCTTCACGGAAATTATAATTTACTTCATGCTGTTTTAATTAATTGTTACTTCCTTGGGTAATCTTGCTTAACCAACAGAGCGGTCCTTAAATTGTCCACTTCACTGAATGTTTTACCCTTACTTGATTGCTTTTTCTGATTTAGCCACATCCTTGTTCTCAAATTTCCTATCTATGGCCTTGCTCCACTATTCTGCTTCACATAAATGTTCCTTTATTTTATTCTCTGCTTTTTATGTTTCTTCTTCTTCAGTGCGCCTGCTGCTACAAACTCCTTGTCTCTATTGTATTAAGCCCTCTATCAATCTTCCATCTCCCTTCCAACCTCCCAAGGCTTCTCCATCTCACCACTTTCCCTCCTGCCCTCCAAGAGCATTTTCCTCCCTTCTGGAGCACTCCACTCCGCAATCCTTTCTTTTCAGCTGATAGGAGGGCTCTGGCACTTCTCCCAGGAGAAAATTCAGCTTTTAAATAAGAGTGCATGAAGGAAGGCACCCTGCTCCTGAGAGCAGCACCTGCTGCCTCTCACTCCACACTCCTGTCACTGGGGACAGAAGAAGCTGAGGGATCTGGGACACAACCAGAACCTAATTTGCACCACTATTTATAGAACATATTTCTCTTTGAAGGGGGAAGAGCTGCTGGCGACAGCTGAGGTAGTTCTGGGTACAATCCGAAGCATTAAGGCAATCCTTTTCCAAAACACCAGGGCACAAGTTCTTCTGGAGCTGGCATGCCTGTGATCTCACCTGTAAATTCCCACGGGACAAGAGGCACAGCCACCACCTCCAGGCAGGGAGGGATGAGGGCAACACTAGGGAAAGGAGGGAAAACTCCCAGGGGTGCCTCCCTACCCCTCTTTTCAGAGGTGTATCAGCTTGCTGAGGGAAAGCATTAGCCCAGAGGACCCAGACTGCTCTTCACGGTGAGTTAGCTTTCTGAAGGTTTATGGTCTTTCATAGTATCAGCATTTAAAAGCTGCTGCTAAAAAGAGCAAGCAAAAATCCTAAACATCCTTCAGGAAATTTATCCAAGATATCTACCCAGTATGAGGATAAAAGTAAAAATTCACTAAACAAATCATTCAACCTACATAGTCCTGCAACGAGGCATCTTAAGACAGGAATTTTGCCTGAAAGTTGGTTTTAAAATACTTTTAAAATCATGTTTATGGCTCAGCCACTTTTCCAGTGTGTTTTGGGAGATCTTCCTCTGCAATACATTCAGCCCATTCACTTTAGACCCAAAAAGGTGATGATGAAATGACAATGCCTGGCTATTTCTTCCTTAAACTTGTTTAAAGCTAGTCTGTTCTTAGCAGTTATGCAGGTTTTTGAGAAATACCTCTACACTGGCAGCAATTCACAAGTGGAAACAACTTCTCAGGACTTTGGGGTTTCTTTTTAATTTCTCTAAGGCAAAACAAGTTACTGATCTTAAATGGAAAGGAGTAAGAGTCTCACCAGGCAGACTGCAGAGCCACATGATACATCACCTGAAACCAAAGGATGAAGCTGAAAGTTCTCTGGGAGAGAACTGATTAAGCTCTAAAGTGCTGAGAAAGCTCACAATCATCGAGGGTGAGCCCTGATTTCAATGACAGATGCTGCTCATGTCCTCCTGGTTATGCCACAGAGAAGAGCCCAGCAGCCCATTTCCCCCACACCAGCAGAGGTAATTTGGCTTTGCTCTGTGATGCAGGTCTGCTGTTCTGCAGCAGATGAGGAAAACTGAATTTGTAAAACCAACTCAACATTTTCCCACAGATCAGGGTGGGCAAAAACAACAAACTCAACCCTCTTAGTACAAGACTTTCAGTAGAAATGGCCTGTTAGACAAGTGAAGAACAGAACAGTTTGTTTGTGAGAGAAACAGTTTCTAAATGAGAGACAGCATCAGAGACCCAAGGCAAAAATAAACATGTTCTCAGATTCTGGACCCATTAGCATTTACTGAACTACAGTAAATAAGTGTTTTCCACTTGTTCTGTTTTCTAAACAGATCTATCAAAACACACAATTCCTCTACTGATATTTTAACTTCCTTGTTGCTGTTACCATTTGTGGATCAGAAAGCTTGAGCAGCACACTGCCATTCCCTTCTGGATACACTTAAAGGCAATGGCTGAAACAGGATAGGAAGAGTAACTGTCCCATGTGAATGTTCACTGCTTCATCCAGCTGGGCACACATAAACCTGGAGATGTTCAGCACTTGTCCATAAGGCTCAGCAAGTGTGTTTGTGCTGGATGCTTGCTGGCTGCCAAGAAAAAATGTTCAGTAATATGACCTATGAAGAAGGAGTGCCCAGATTGGTTTTGTTTCTCTTATTCCCTTCACTGTTGCAGTTTCCTTAATTAAAAATGCATCTAATTATAGGCTGATATGTAATTCTCACTATAGCAATCCCTAGCACTTAAACTGCGAGTCAAGCCCCCAAAATGATGATTAAGCATAGAAATGAGGCATCTGAACTACTACAACCCACACTGAATTTTTACTTGCCTTTTGGGGACCAAGCCACCATTCACATTTACAGCACTTCCCTGCAGTTACGAGGGCTAAAACACTCAGTTTCATTTCTATCCCATGAAAGCAAGACTGTCACAAATTCACCTGATTGCAGGAGCTGGCACAGCTCTTACAAGGGTGGGCATTCTCCAAGTTATATTAAGTGGCCCTAGCCTCAAAATGCATAGTTCAGCATCCTTTCCTGCTTTGCTCTGAGGGAACAACGAGCATCACCAAGCCAGGAGAAATTCTGCAGGTGGGCATGCCCTGGCCTGCAGGGCCTCAGAGCTCCAGAGCCTGAAAACAGCTGGAATCCTGGTCCCTAGCAGAAGGTGTCCTCCTCATAATCCTGAATTAAGATCATCACAGCGATAAACCTTAAACTCCTCTCTGTGTAACTGAGGCATAGTGGTATATATATGAACTTTCTGAGAACTTACAGGTGAGCTATCTGCTCTACAGACTTACAGACCAAAGTGTCTCAACCCATTTCTTAATTATATCATAAAAATTATAGAGGTCTACAAGCAAATAAAAATTAAATGCAGTATTTATCTCAAAATTACTTTTCAAATTAATCTCTAAGCAAGCTGTAGACAGTGTTCACTTCATCATTCCCATTCTCATCTGATCCAAAGCATTCCACTGCTCCTACCTCATGAACATTGCATCTCCTTTCTATCCCATGTTACAGCCACACCCTAAAGAAATTAATTCTCTTGCTTTTTACATGGCCATTAAGTACTAAATAGCACAACACAGGAGACTGCAAAGAATCTGAACCTCACCCAGACAAATAAGAAGGAGTTGCCTGAATGGAGAGCAGTAAATCACCCACAACAGCAAGAGCAATCTCAAGACTGCATTCCAATTAGGAATGTCTGCTGCAGCACTCGCTACTGTTGTCTCAGTTGTGACAGAGCTCACAGGTGGAGCAGCAGTAGCAAATGACAATTTCACCAGTAGCTGACAATTCACTCTTTATACAGTAAGCAACTCTGAGCTACTATCCAGGAACAGGGATTCATATCCCTAGTGAATGCTACACATGCAATAAAGAGGACTTCTATCCTCTCTGAAATAGATAAACACCTCAGTGGAAGTCACAGAAAGAAGAAAAATACTAAAACAAATGCATTGCACACTTCACAAGTACCAAGCTGGTACCCCAGGTTCCAGCAGCAGCAAGAGCCAGCACAAGTATTGGGTCATCCCTCCAGGGAATATTCACAGAGCCTGTCACTTACCCAGGGAGTCCTTTCTTGGAAAGACAGTGGAGCCACTGTGGAACCAACACCCAAGAAGGCTTCAAGGGTCTGCAGCTCTTTGTTGTCCTTCAGCCCAGCCTTCTATACCCCTGATGCTGAGGCACTGCACCTGTGTGCCCTCTGTTCCCTCTGGGGTTGGTCAGGGCACCTGGGCACTCCATGGCTCCTTCCCTTCAGTGCTGCTCACCTGTCCTGCACAGCTGGGGCCAGTTAGGGATGAGGCTGGGCCACAGCCCCACTCCCAGTCACCACAAACTCTGTGCCTACAACATTCCTTCACATGAAAAACTGCACTAACACATGGGAAACCCACCCCATTCATCAAAATTCCTCATCTGCGTAGCTGGGAACTCACTGCACGTATTCTTGGAAGGAAAATCCTTCAGAGCACAGAATGTCTCTCTGCAAGCTTATGGCACTGTAAAAATAATAATTTCTGGACAATGATAATTATTCACAGAATTCCCAACCAGCACCAGCAGTGACCTAGACCTGAAGTTCAGTTACTAGAGATAACCATACCATGTACATAGCTTCCTTAATTCCCTTTATAATTCTGTTTCCTTTGCAGTACACAAGCACATGGGGAACCAAACCTGGTGTCCCCTACAGTTAGAAGCAGGAGCACTGAAGCCCAGATGAGTCACCCGACAGTCTTCATCCCATTTGCCATTAGACCTAAATCTTACTGAATCACAGGCATCAGTCAGAGAGCTTTGGGTTCAGCATCACCCACTCACTGCACATTTCCAGCTTTTTGGACTGGTTTCCTCAACTCTCCCGGTATTTCTGAGCACTGCCCACAGCAGAGCATCCCTCATCACCCTGCCCTGAGACACCAGCACACCGCAGGACCAACAGCAACAGCAGAACGAGGGAACCTCCAAACACTGAGGCAGATGGAACAGAATTCCCAGAACTGACATTTGGCCAAGATGGACCACATAGGAAAATACTAAAATCATTTCACTGGAGAAAAATAATTATGTGTTGTTTGTTTGTCTTCCATCTCTGACAGGAAATTCAAAGCTGATATTTCTCTATTACAGCAACGACCACTCCTGGCATTCCAGAAATACACAGAGCAAGTTTTTCCCACAAGAAAGCAAGAAAAATAGCTGATGATCTGTTTTTCCAGCACTCCGTAAAATATAGGAGAGCTATAGAGCAACTCTTAAATTAAAGCTGGTGGTGCTTCCTCGGAGCAGAGGCAAATAAGTAAAGTCTTTATCTTGCTAATATGTGAAGGCAAAGTCTGCAATTTACCTAGAAAGCCTGATAGCCTGGAACATCAAGGATGCAAAACAACAGATTCCCTGATCATCAGTGGGAGCTGCAAGACTCTGGAGAAGGGTATTGTTAGTTCAGATGGGGAAGGAGAAACAGGAATAAATAATTTCACACGAGTTCTTTGTATCACTGCTGTGAACATTAATTGGATGATTATCAAAGGAGCCACTCCAATAGTCTGGGGCTCCCCTTAAAGCTGAGTAGGGCCTCAAGCAGCTCAAGAATGGGAACAGACTGAAGAAGAGGTGGAGGGGAAAAAAGAAGGAAAAAATATAAACACAATGGTTGTTCAGGAAATGTTCAAAATGCTCTCAGCAAACATGAAAGACATAAAAAATGTTAACCATTTTTATTCAGCTGTTCCCAGCAGCTTTAAATCCTCACTATAGCCACATCTCCATTTGAAAAGAGCATCTCTATACCAAGAAATTAAGGAGGGCATTTTCCAACAAATGGAACAGAAGTCAAAATAAAAGTCTGTTGATGTAATGCAATAGCAACAAAACTCCCACAGCATTCTGCAAGCCATAAAATATTGTATAACAATCTAATTTCATAACTTCCACCTTTATCCCAAATGGAGCAGTGGGAAAGTGACCTCCAGAATCCTGGTGAAAGCCAGGATTTAGTTCTCCACAATTTAATTCACCTTGTTAAAATTTTTGAATACCACCAATGTCAAGGCAATGGGCACAGCTTCTTCATGAAGCTCAGAGCTTCTGTAGCAAATACTTCACAGAAAAAAAACCCCACTTTGGCAGGGTCCAGGGACTTACCAGTGCCTTGTCCCACCCCATCTGCTGTTTATCTAATCAGGTTAAATTCCAAGACCTGGGAGAAGAATCTCTGGTCTTCTGTACGCAAAAATCGTGACATGACAAAAGTTGATTCTACACTGAGGTTTACAAACACTATTTAGCTTGGGTTAATGTGCTTCAGTCTGAATTTAACTGTGTGCAGCTATGTTAAAATCATTTAGCATCAGGAGCAATTTCCTTGCATTTTGGGAACCCCATGCAGCATACAGAAAAAGATTAACGTATACCCAGGGATTTAAAATTTAAGTTTTTTTTGGGTGCTCAGAAAACTGTTAACAACAGAAGACTGCAGTCCAAACAGCTTCCTCATTTCAGTGAGGTTCATCCACACTGGGGAAAGACAAATTCTAAAGGGTGAAAGACAATTCATTTTCCATGCATTTACCAACTAGCAACTAGCCTCAAAAATAGGAATTTTCATATATGTCACTGAACACATGTCAAATGGTAGCAACACTCTTGGCTGCTCTGAAGATGAAAATTACAACAAGAGGAATAAATCACTCATTGCTCCATTGTATGGATGATTCAGTGCCCACAGCACAGCACAGAAAGGGAAAATCTAAATGGGAAAATCCATACATCCAGCAGTGTCTGGTGTGTACATACCAGACTTTCGGGGCCCCAGCTGGGTAACCTAAATTCCAGCAAAGTCTCTGCTCCTCCTGCTCCCCAGTGCCTGGCTTTGGGCCTTTGGCTGCTCCCAGCTAAAAGGAAAAGAGCCTCAGAGAGCTGGCTACATCCTCCCATATATACTGGCAGACTGGAGTTTTTACAAATCCAAAGGAAAGCAGCAATCCAACACTGTGCAAGATACTAGGGATCTCAGCAGTCTGTTTCATCTGTAAGAAAATGCTACTTAGGGTCAAGGAAGGAGGAGAGCAGGAGCTGGAACTCAGGAATTTAAATCAATTCCTATCTTGCCAGCACATCTCTCATCTGCAAAGACACTGTGAGCTAACTCAGATAACTATTTCTCATTGTTTTCATGTCATTCAGGTATCCACCTTGAAGATATGGAGCCAAGCCTCTCTACAGCTTGTTTTCTTCATCACAGCCTCCAAATAATGACATGCAATAAGCACATTTCTTTCCTCTCACCTTTAACCTGCTCTTCAAAATTGTACCTCTTCACCAAAACGACTTCTCATCTCAGCTGGAAACCACAAATTGCCAATACTCCATTTATCACCAATGAAGCAAATACAACAGCAACAACAACAAAATCAAGTAAAATGTTGATGAAAACACAGCCAGGCACTAACAACACCTACCAAGGACAGAAAAATGAACGAGATTTGGCTCAACACATGGACATATCCATTAGTTTCAGGGCAGGGCTTCTCAGGGCATAAAGATAGAACTAACCTAAAGCAGCATCTCCCAGGTCTACTCCTAGCTCTGTTCTTCATATGCATCTAGGGAAAGCAGGAATAATTCTGTATCTGGTGAAGCTGTTTAAGAAGGGCCAAACTCTTATTTAAAGTCAACCTGAGCAATACAAAGTTTAATCTCAGATTTGCCTTGAAATAGCCCAATGAGGATCCCAAAACTCATGCAATTTGCAGTGCTGTCATAAAAAGAGAAGGTAAAAAAGCCATCTGAACTAAGGAAAACCTTGCTGACTCAGCAATAGCATCTGTCATAACCAGCTGGGGAAGTGACCTGAGATTCCAGCTCTGTGTTCATGCAATCCAGGATGAGCAGTGATGTGCACGGGGGGATGCTCCTCCTGTGCTTGCACTCCAGGTACAGGCAGGGACAGCTGGCAGAGAGCAGCTGACAAGAGGCAGTTCCAGTGGGTAAAGCCCCTCTGGCACCTGGGAACAGAGCAGGGCTTCTGCAAGGCACATAAAACCTGCACAGTCTGTGCACATCCCCACTGCAAACACCAGAGCCTGGATATTCTGTCCAATCCAGCCACTGACCCTGCTGTGTGATTTCAGGGCAGCAGCCTCTCTGCTCTGTCCATGGAAAATGGACAAGAGGACAAATCTGGTGGAAAGGAGTGGAGAAGCCACCAGCCAAGGTGAGCAGAGCCAGTTTGGCTGTGTCAGAGGGGACATCACTGGAGAGCAAAGATAAGTTGTAGCAGATGCTCTGGAGTGGAGTCAGGTCATGAACAGTGAGTTCACAGGGGACATTTGCCACCAGTTTAACCAAGTCACCCCCAGAATAATCCCTGGTGAGCTTTCAGCATCACACAAAACCGAAGCAGCAGAGTCAAGAACACAGCTAAATATCAGTGAAGCCATTCTGGTGTCTTGCAGGGACTGTCCCATCTCCTCCTGAAGAACCTCTAAGGCACTAACCATCATCCAGCCCCTTCAGTGGGACTCCTGGCAGTCCAAAACCCACTGCTCCCCACAGCATACCCACTCCCTAGAGGAGCTCCACCCTCCACAAACAAATGAAAGAAGTGTCACATAAACACACAGTGCTTGGGATTCGTGGCTGTATGGAGCTTGTAAGGCAGATAAAAAGATCCAGTTCTGCCTTTAATGAATTGCAGTATTTTAAATAAAATCGTTCTAAAGTATTAAGGTATGTAATTTACTTTAGCAAATAACAGACAAGTAAAAACACTTTTGCCTAAATAATCTCAGCAGTGCTAGGCTCTAAAAAAACCCCTAAGCAATCTGTAAAAACAATTAGGGCTCAATAACATTAACTACCTCAGAGGATGACAAACCATTATATTGTAGGCAGATTAGACACATTAGCTATTAGTGGCTCTAATGATGGTCTTACTCCTATTTTGACCACTTTGCAGCTCAAAATTAAGCAGTTTTACCAACTGACTGACAATATTCAGCATTTGACAGACAGGAGATGCTTTCACCCTATAACTACCCTGAACCTCTAGTGTCTTGAAATTTAAAGGCATCCATGGCTAATTATGCAGGTATTTATATTTGAAAAGCAGTTCTGGAAATTCATTCAAACACAAAAGCTCCATCGAATCATTCCACAAGAACCAGGCCAGTCTAGGTTCTTGCATAACCAAGAGCAGGGGGTCAGATCTTTCCATAAGGTTTCTGGCTGTACAGAGAGGAAAAGGAAGCAGCAGGAGATTGAGGAGTTACCAGCACTTGGTTGCCAGGGTTCAACCCAAATTACCCTGATGGTTTTGTTGAACTTCCTAAATCACTTAGTGAAGTTGTTCTTGGTCCAGGTACAGAAGGCAAAGGGAGAAGGAAGAGTCTTTCTGAGGTTTGAAAAATATGATTTAATCAAATTAATTACCCAACATCCACTTCAGCAATAGGAGTCTGGTGAGTTTACAGGAGGAGAAAGTTCCAAACCTACCAGGAGTTTGCTCTGTGTAGCAGGAACCTGACTATACAATCCCGCAAATGACTATTACACAAAGCAGTACTGGATTTTTAGCCCAGATTAATTCCAATTTATGCTTCAAACTGAGTGAAACCAAAATTATCTGTTAAACAGGATGTGGCAGGAGGGCTAGGGAGAACAGCAATTAATATTGTCCTTAAATAATATTTTATTAATAATACATTAAAGCACACTTAATATTAGACTATTATGGAAAGCCATATTACTTGAAAGTTCACATGCAGGTTTTCTGTGAAGCTCTATCCCTCCTTTCCCATTCCAACAGAGACTGACATTCTCTGGAATTTTCCAGCAGAAAGTTAAATTTGGAGGTTTTACAGCTGGCTTGCTTAGGGACAGCAGGACCAGAGCAAAGAGTTTCTGTTCACCTCAAATATACAGCAGCTTGCCTGACATGGGCTTCAAAATCTTCTATCATGAAGAGAAGCAAATTAAAGCAGCAAAAATAGAGTTCTACTTCACAAGTGTTGGAATAATACAGTTTACTATAGTCACTACATATCTCCAGCATGCAATTTCTCTTAAAAACTACTTTTAAAGCAGATTGATTTAAGTTCATCATATTTAGTGCTGTACCAACTCATCAAGAGGCTCAGACAAGAAACAACAGCTCCTTTTATTGCATGAGACTCTCTTCAATAGCATCTCTGAGATAATCACTATGCTTAGAGAGTAGAAAAACATATGGGCAAGTGGAATAGCTGATAAGCCACACAGAGTTTTTGTTACTAAACCATGTGGTGCAAATGGTCTAAAACTGTTTTGTAAACTGAAACTGCAGCAGCACCACCAATCTTCAAACAACATTTGGTTTACTAACATGACAACTAACAGACCAAACTCTTTCCTACATAACCTGTGCGGTAATTTTTTAAAAAGCTGGATTCATCTACCCCCAAAAATGGGGGTCTTTGGTGCACAAGATCAAGATTAACTAATAGTCAAGAAGATCATCGTAGCTTCTAGTGTTAGTTAAGTGCTTTAGGAGAGGGATCCTGCATCTGTACCTTATTGCTATAATAACTGCTATAATAATGCTAATATTCTGTATTAAAGAGAGGACTTCTTCCAGGCCTGCCTAATGAGATGGTATCAACACATTCCTGCTTATCACCCATCATTGCTCATATTTCCTCCAGGCTTTGGGGGCTAACCAACAAAGGTGCATTTCGAGAACTGTAAGGTTTCTGTTATCCCAGCAGACAAGATAGTAAGCTTGATATTAACATCAGCTCCAGTTCATGACAAAGGCGAATACATTCAGAAAATACTGAAGAACTTGAAATAAAACTGTACGCCCCTTAAAAACAAACAAAAATATTTTAAAAAGAGAAAATAAGTCCTTTGAATTTTGGATCTGATTCATTGTACTAAAGAGGGTTTTTCTGGAGGCAGTTTGATTACCACTTACTCTGATCTTTAATTTGCCAGTTGGAGGACAGGGAGAAAAAAAAAATCCAGCTTCCCTCCGGGAAAGGGAGGGAAATCTGCCTCTCTTCCAATTGCATTTTACCCAAACATGTGAGAAATTTTTGAGGGCATGCAAGTCTCCACCGCAGACGCTTTTAAGGGAGAGTGATTAAAAAATCCTGCCCACCGCAGGGACCCGGTCGGTGTTCCACCGCTCGCAGCTGTGGTGGCTCGGCTGCAACATTCCCTCTCTCCTGCGCAGCTGGGCAAGGCGAAATGGGCCCCAAGGACTATCGCCATTTCCCAGCCACGTCAAAAGCAGAGCGGAGAGAAAAGGTGCCTTTTCACGTGGCTTCTATAATAAACCGCAGAGAGCCAAGGAGCAGCGCGGAGCCTCCCGAGGCTGCTCGGAGCGGGCGCGCTGACACGGATGCACATCCGCGCAAACCCTCCCGGCGCATCCCGGGAGCCCCGGAGCCGGGCTCTCTCCGGCAGCCCCCGGAGCGGGGAAGCCGGGCCAGCAGCCCCGGGCTTTGTTAGCAGCCACGGGCGCTGCCGGTGCCTCTGACATCCGCCAAGCGAGAAGCATCCCATTGTGCAGGCGACCGCCGCACCCTCGGAAACCTCACCGCCCTCACAAAGGTGTCCCTGCGGGGATAAGCCTCCATCCCCCGCACCGAGCCCCTTCTCCTCCCCGCAGCCAACGCAGCCACCCCAAGAAAAGTTTTGCTGGGCAGAAGGGGCCCTGCTCGCCTGCCGCCCGCTGTGACAGAACAAAGGGTCGGGGAGGAAAGAATAAAGTTTGGGGCTCGGCGGGGCAGGGAGCGCGCCCGGGCGGGCTCTGGGCCGCGGGCTGGCGGTCCCCGCTACCCGTCCCCGCTGCCCTTGGGCGGCGCACGGCGGTACCTGAACAGGGCGACCGCAGTCTGGTTCCTCCTCCACGCCTTGCCCTGCTGCAGCAGCACCCCCTGCACGATTTCCTTCTCGTCGGGCAGCCGGTACACGGGGAACACGTAGAGCCAGCAGAGGACGAAGACGCCCAGGGCGCTGGCGCCCACGGGCAGGCGAGTACGCGGCCACTTCCACACCAGCCCCGCCATCCTCCTCCTGTTCCCGCAGCGCCGCCGCGGCTCCGGGCCGCGCTCCGACATCAGGCCCGCGCCATGCGGAGCCGCGGACGGGGGGCCCGGCCCGGCCCGGCTCGGCTCGGCCCGGCCCGTTTCAGCTCCGCTCAGCCCCGCCGCCACCCGCCGCCATCGCCGCCGGGGGAGCGGGGCTGCTGCTGCCGCTGCGCCGCGGCTCGCTCCTCTCTCGGCGGCGGTGGCGGCTGCCGCCCTTCCTCACAGTCATTTGGTCCCTCGCGTTCCCCGCCAGATGATGCTCCGCCGCTCCCCGCCCTCCCTCCGCCTCCTGCCGAGCCCCTCGCTGAGGACCGACCCGGTAAATTTCCACCCCGCCCCGGCCGCGGGGTGCTCCGGCCTCGCTGCCCGGCCCGCAGCCGCCGGGGGAGGGAGGGAGGGATGGAGAGCGCGGAGACCTCGCTGCTGCGGGGCTCCGCTCCGCCGCCACGCCCGCCCCGCCTCGCCGCGGGCTCCGAGCGGAGGGAGGAACGCAGGCTGGCAGGCAGGGAGGTCCCGCTCCGGTTTCGCTGCCGGCTCCCACCGACTCGCTCTCCCTCTCTTTCCCCTCCTTCCCTCCCGGCGCCTGGCTCTCTTCCCCGGCAGAGGCCGCACAGTCTCCAACGCGCTCTGGCGGGCACCGGTCCCTTGTCCGCCGGTGTCCGTCCCGTCCTGTCCTCCCTCCCTCGCCGCGACTCCCCCAGAGCCGCCCCGAACGCTTCGTACCTGCCCCGGCTTCAAGCCGAGAGCCCCGGAGCCGCGATCGCCGGGTCCTCCCAGTCAAAGCGCATCCCGCACGAAGGATATCCTACAAAAGTACACGGAACCATCTGCGGGTTAAGGTCCTCTGGGGAGAACGTGGCAAACCTCCCGGCACGGCAAACCCAAAAGCAGAGCGTGCCCCTGCCAGCAGCACCGATTCCGAGCAGCAGCAGCTGTTACAAGGGGCGGCTGAGGGCACTTGCTCTCTTCAGCCTGGAGGAGAGGAGATTAGGGGGACACCTCGCAATTGTTCTGAGCTTCCGGGTGAGGGGAAGCAGAGGGGCAAGCACCGATCTCATCTCCGTGGTGACCCCTGAAAAGACCCGAGGGAATGACATGAAGCTGTGCCAGGGGAGGTTTGGACTGGATATTAGGAAAAGGTTCTTCACCTAGATGGTGGTGGGCACTGTAACAGGCTCCCCGGGGAAGTGCTCATGGTATCAACCCTGACAAAGTTCAAGAAGCATTTGGACAGCACTCTCAGGCACACGGTGCATTCTTGGGGTTGTCCTGAGCAGGAGTTGGATTTCGATGATCCTTTTGGGTTTCTTCCAGTTCGGATATTCTATGATTTCCTGTGTCCACCACGGCGGCTGGGTCTGTGAGGAGAGCACAGCCAGGGTCACACCCCCGGCGGGAGTGTGGGCGGTCGGTGGTGCTCCAGCCCTCGGGGGCTGCTGCTGCAGAGAGTTGGTACAGAAGACGCCCACAGAGCAAGGAGCGGCAGCATGACCCTTGCACATCTATGGCAGAGCCCAGCTCAGGCTTCCCACTGGGAATTCATCTGCACACCAGGATGAGGGTGCCACTTGCACAGCCCTCAGCCCGCCTCAATCACCAGTGTTGTCGTTTCATGCCAGCAGAGTGACCCCAGCAGTAGAAAGCAGCTCTCTGATAATCAGGTAGGCTGAAACATGGGAGACACCTTCAACTCCTCTCAGTATCTCAGTGGCAGATCCTACTTTCAGAGCCCACTCTCTAGTCCCTGGCACAAAAGGCAGATTGAGCTCAGGCTGGTACCATCCATTTGTGTTCACCATCTCCAGACACACCTTTCAGACCCACTGAGAACCACTGCAGAGTACCACATAACCTGAGTTAGTAGCCAGCTGCTTTCCAGACTTTCAGCACATGGAGTCTTGGCTATTTTGGGGAAACTTTGGGGGCTGAGTAGTAATTAAGGGAATTAAGGGGTAATTGGGTGAAGGAAAGAAATCAAGAAGAAAGTTTGATACAGTTAGTTTGGTATCTCCTGGCCCTAAGGAGCATACAATACCATAAATAATAGCTGGGTGTTTCAACAGTGTTTTTAGCTAAAGATCCCCACATGCTTAGTTCTCAGTGAAAAAATAAACCTAGAAATCTCAATACACTTTCAGTGCTTGAGAGAAGGAATAATATTCTCATTCACAGCATGTTGCTGTGTAGAAATATACACTGACAAAGAGAACATTTACTTCATGATGTCTAATGAACATAAAAATGTCAGAAACATGTAATTGCAGAAGAAATATTATTTTCATTCATATCTGATATGCTACAGTTGTCTGGAGTGTTATAGGTGTTCTCTAATGACAAAAATGGGAAAAGAAACTGAGCAAGGCATTTTGGTTAACTTCTAGGAAAAAAATATTTAGAGCCAGGTAAATATTTTCATTCTGTTGAGGAAATTATTTACCAACAGCAGAATAAACCAGAATCTGTACAGTCATGTCTATTAAAAACAAACAGAACCTTTCAGTCTCTGGAGACTAATTCAAAACATAGTTAGCTAGAGCCATTCAAAGTAAAACAAAAAAAAGTGATTGAAAAAAAGGAACAGAACTGTATCCCAAATTAAATCCTGACTCTTAGCTCACCTTTGGCTGAGAAGAGACAGACTAGAGGCTCTGTATTGCGTGGGAAACGAGAAAGTGGAAAAGAACAAGAGAAAGCAGGAATGACATTTTCTTTCAATGCGCAAACTGCTTGCAATGAATTAAGTTAAAGTACACCCAATATACACAAGATCTTGGGATATATTTTAATTGTGATCCTGTGAGATATTCCTAAGCATTTCCTCCCTTGTTTTCTAAGTCCATTTCAGCATGAAGCCCCCAGGCAGACTGCTGACAGCTCTGGTGCCAGGGCAGGAGCTCCATCACCCTGTCCTGCCTGCCGCCCCCAAGGAGCCAGCGGAGCAGCACAGACACGAGGCAGAGCTTGCTGTGCTGCCGCTGAAGATGCCTGGCCTGGCTCTACTACTGCACAGGTGGGAATTGCAGACACACCAGGAGGAGCTCAAAGCCAGGTCTGTTACTCTGTGCAGTGTCTTCACTTGCTGTCCTTTTCCCCTGGCAGTGAGCCCCGAAGAGCAGCACACCACTCCTTTCTGCTGGCACTAACAGCTGAGTGTGGACAATAAACAGGAGGTAAGAATAAACTGACAGAAATGAACCTTGCTTACAACCAAATAGCCTGAAATACTTCAGTGACACTTTGCAATTGTTGAGAAGATACAGAGATGTCGTGATCAACAATCCATAACTTTAAATTGAAGCAGAAAAATGATATTCAGGCATGACTGCACTCTGTTGAACTCCATTTTAGTGAGAATTGATAGTGAGTTGAACCTCACCTCCATTACTTGGTTCCAAGTGAGATCCCGGCCAAAAGGGCCAGGTGATCCTGGGCAGGGTCTGTCCACTACAGCAAAGGAAAAAAAAAAAAAAAAAAATTTGTTCTGAGAGATGCCTATGCTGTGGTTTTCTCGGTTCCCCCCAAAACGCACCAGCAGGATCCCCTGCGTTCCCTGCTGCGTTCCTCCACTGCCCCTGCGGGTGGAGCTGACACTCTGCTCAAACAACACCTTTCCCCAGCCACAGAATCCAGGTTTTCTTCTTCCCCTTGCTCCCAGCCCAAAACACTCGCGAAGATTAGAACCACATCCTTCAAAATATCCAGCTTTCGCCTGCTTTCATTTGAAGTATCGTGTACTCCTACAGGCATCCCCTGTACCTCGTCTTTGCACTCTCTCAGCTCTCTCACTTCCAAAATAACAGGGAATTTCCCTCCACTTCAGCATCCCACACACTTTCTGTTCTGCAGAATTTAGCAGAGGAGTTGCACTGGCATCAGTTTTCAGGGTATGGCACCCTTTTAGTTGATGAAAATGCCACCATGCCATATACCTGACAAGTCCATTATCTTCCCAATGCACTCAGTTACCACCTGACTAAAATTCCTTGCTCTGTACTGTGCCCTCTGTTCTGCAAGTATTTCATGCTTTGTTAGTAGAGTCTATATGAAAATTGGATTTTATTTTTCAAGGGAAAACGAAGCTGAAGGAAAAATAAGGTCTCTGTGTGGAACCCCAGCCCTTATTTCCCACTGCCATAAATAATCGGTGCTCCTTTGGTATGGATTTTTTTGAGACCCAATGTACAACACAGAAATATTCAGAAATCTTCACCTGCGTGGACTGTTATTGTAGGCCAGCCTTTTGTGGTGTCACCTGTGAACAGGCTGATTTTTCTGAATTCCTTCTGTTCACACAAATCTAAAACTGGCATCCGAATCTCCCCCTGTATGACCAGCACAAACACTGAACTGTATGAATGGATGCACAGTTGCACTGTTGGCAAATTCCCATTATGTCTCTCCCTATCAGAATTTACTCTGCAGCTCTGTTGAAACCACCCACAAATGTATATTCTCACTGATAAAGCATTTTAAGCTCCTAAACAGACACTTTCTTATAATCCTGTTAAAGGGGAGAATTGTAACTACAATATCAAATTAATTCCTGCAAAGTCCTGGTGTCCAAAAGCTAATCAGTTTTCACCTGGCTTGTACCAGTTGTACCAGTCCTCTGAAAAAGCATTCCAGTTCTGGCATGTTTTCCCCTCAGCTGCCATGCTGTAATAGGACCATTACTGTGACAACATCTACAGTCATCCTTCCAGCTGCACAGAGGAGTCAGAATGCACAAGAATGAAGCATAAAATGGGGGGAAATTACTTACTGATGAAAGACAGAGCCCATTCTCTAAAACTGAGAACCTCTTCTATGAGCAGTGTTGAAAGGACTTTCAAAACATCTTTTTACACCAACAGTGATGTTGGCTGGTAAAAAGGTGGAACAGTGAAATGAGTGAAAACATGCAGGAGTAATTGACAAGGAATGTGTCAAGGCATTTGCCACAGGTACTTTGCTTTTTGGTTCTGCATGGAAAGAAGGTTTTCTCATAAAATGGAATTTTATGTGTTCCTACACAGGCAATTTTTACAAACTTACCATCACTGCTGTACATTACTGAAGCATCTCCAGGGAAGGCATAAAAGCCAGACTTCTGTTCTACTGCACTGGCTTCAGAGTGCCTCTTTAGCGTGTTTTAATGCACATAAAAATGCCCATGTGAGATGTGGGTGGGCACCAGTAAGGTGAAGATAAGTAAGTACTTGGAAATTCTGGGTGAAATTCCTACCTGTGCAGCTCTATGAGTTTGTGCTCACTGTTAACAGGAGCGAGCTATGCTGGAGGTAATGGGCTTACTCACAAAAACAGCCACCTAGAAGGGTAAGGGACTTGCTGGGTCAGTATCAATTAAGTTCTGTTCAGCCTAGAGAAGAGAAGGTTGCATGAAGACCTCATGGCAGCCTTCCTGTATCTGAAAAGGCCTAAAAAGAAGCTGAAGAGGGACTCTTCGTCAGGAACTGTAGTGGTGGGAAAAGGGGGAATGGGTTCAGACTCAAAGAGGGGGGAAATTAGGTTAGATTTACAGAAGAAATTCTTTACTGAGAGGGTGGGCAGGCCCTGGCACAGCTGCCCAGAGAAGCTGTGGCTACCCCTGGATCCCTGGGAGTGTCCAAGGCCAGGTTGGATGGGGCTCTGAGCAACCTGGGCTAGTGGAAGGTGTCCCTGCCCATGGCAGGGGGTGGGATGATCCTTTAGGCTCTTCCAACCCAAACTATTCTATGACTTTGTGTATTAGAACTGACATGCCAAAGATATTGTGGCTGGAAGGTCCTATTGTATAATGCACAATTTGTGAAGGAATGAAATGCATATAAAAGGCACAATAGAACATGCACACCCACATGCACAGAGACTACAAGCACATCTCTGAAGCAATCAGGCTCTTCCCTTGTAAGTACAGTTCCTTTTCCTCGGGAACTCAAACACATTCTGACCTCATGTCTGACATTTGCTGAAGTTTTAATTTGAGCAGTTGCTGTCAGGAAGCCATTATTCATAATTTAGTGTTGGTTAAGAATCCTGTTTGTGAGAAGTTTATGTCTGATATAGAGGGGGACATAATAAATTTGGTCTCACAATAAGTAATCCCTCTAGACCAGGATGAAGTGGGTAGAAGAAAAGCAGAAGAGAGGAAAAAAACTTGTTGATGTTGTTGCTGTATCTTCTCTTCTTATCACAAATGATCCTTGGTTCTGACTAAGGAGAAACTTGAATTTGTGTGAGGCATCAGGAGATACCTCCACTGCTGAGAATTAATAGCAGATCTAGATGATGGGATTTGTTCAGCTGCCCACCCTGGAAAAGCTGACAGAGAAAAGGATGAAGCAAGAAAAGAGGATGCAGAAATGTGTTTAAAGACAACTTTCACCGAGTGTGGCTGAAATCCTCAAAGCCTGGACAGACAAAAAAGAAGCCTCACAAACACTCTGGCTGTTGGTGGCCTCCTCTGGCAAACACTCAGACCCTGAGCATAGGCTACTGCTCTGAAGGGTGCAGGATGATGGGCAAAACCAGATCCAGCATCCACAGGGAAAATGGAAATCTGACTTAAAATTGAGCAAAAAACCAAGCCTGCAGTGATGGGAAATGAAACAGCCTGGCCAGATGGAGGCTTCAGGCACAGAACAAGCGCAGAGCGCTGAGCTCTGGGCAGAGATTGGCAGCTTTGCATTGGCCAGATTTTCCATTAACCCAGACAGCAAAGGCAAAAGTTACTGGCCTCATAACAGCCTTTCCAAACATGTTGACTGACATACAGTTGTGTGCAGCAGCAATATGCACACAGCAACATTGGTGTACTGGAACCAGAACCAGGACCTCCTTGCAGTTTAATTAGGCCCCGGAAGTGATTTTAAACTTCTGGCAATAAGTTGTTATTACCCTTATCTCCATTTAACAGAGAAAACAGAGACAGAGACTTGAAAATATTTGACTGATGACCGAGGTAGATTTGTAAGAGACTTCTTCAAGCCTAGTGCAGTGCCGTGGGACACACATTCCAGGGAAATTCAGCTGTGATTCAAATTGTTGGATGCACCAACAGCTAATATTAGTGAAGTGCTTCAAGATCATCATGATTTTCTTTTTATGGCCTCCAAATTTAAGCAGCATCACTTCATTGGGGCCCAGGCAGTAAATATAAAGTTTGGTTTATGGGCAAACAAGAGTGAAAATTTATTCTGTCTTTTCACAAATATAATTAAGATGGAAGCAAGGCTCGACACAGAAATGTCCACCAAAGGACAGAGATGAAACTGAAAACAGCTGGAGTATTATTTTTCATGCTGGGTGATAATGCAAACTGCAAATGAAGGAAGAGGGAAATACCGTGTGACTGAGTGTGGTTTCCAAGGGAAAGCAGCCTCCCACAGGGATTTGCAGTTATCGCACAAAGACAGCATTGACACCATGGCTAAAAACTCCAGAAATGCAGGACCAGGGACCAACCTGCACATTCTTCTGCTGAAATTCAGCCATGCTTTGCATCCCAGACCACAACAGCTCTTTCACAGTTGTCAAATAATGAGATCCCACCATGGACTGCAGACACACAGACATCTTTAGCTGTGGCACTTCGTCATTCTTATTTTTCTCAAGGTACTTACTCAGATCTGAATCCCTTTGAAAAGATTTGAGGGGCTGTGCTTTCACTCTGAGATTAGCCCTATAAACCATTTGAAAGGCAGGGAAATACCAATTTTCTCTCTCAAGAAGAAACCCAGGAGATGGATGGCTTTGTCTTACAAAATGCCACACTGCGACACGTGTCAGGCAGAGAAGTTTCACAAGTCATTAATTCAGCCAGCTGGTGGGAGAGAGTCTAAGAGACAACATAAACTGGCTGGGAAGATAAATATCAACAAAGCCCTTTTATTTGGAGACTCAACATACCTTTCCAACTGCCTATTCACTTTGTGGGTAATATGACATCATACGTTTACTACATCTTGCATTGTTGCACAAAGAACAACCTTTTGAGAGGGTAACAGAAAATTGCCAGTGTATCAGAAATTCAGCAAAGAACAAAATCTTTGATGTGCAAATAATCAGTCACCTGGTAGCAGGTGTAATTCTACCATCATTAACATGATTTCTGCTGAACTGGAGGGGTCAAAATATACCTTGCTGTGTAAAATAACCAGTCTGAATTGAGATAACACATTATTGAGTGCCATTCAAAAATCAGTTATTAAAATAAAGTCCTTACTTGCACAGCATGATGACTTTTGCAGACTTGAAAACTCAAACAAACATGTTTGGAAATGTTGGGAAAAACACACAGTGAAGTGCCATGCAGTGCTTTGAAACAGCTTTGGAATGTAGGCCACTTAACCAAACTACAGGAAACCACCAAGGTCCTTCATGTTAGGACATGAGGAAGCTGCAAACTGTAGTAAAAGCTATTATTTTAGTCACTGTAATCACAAACTGAGAGAAAAAGAAAGACATATCTCTTTCTAGAGTTGGATATCTCTCTTTCTAGAGTGGATATCTCTTTCTAGAGTTGTCTTCAGAGAGGAAATGGAAATGAAAACATTATCTGTGGATCCCCAAACTGGAGCTGCCTGGACTCTGCAGAGTATAAAGGAGAAGGAGCCCGTCACTTCAAGAGAAGAGAGCCCACGATTTGCAGGATGGAGGGTGGATTTCTCTAAGCTGACCCTGCATTCTCCAGATGCTTGCCTTCAACTTCTAGGTTTGAGCTGGGTTTAGATTTGGCTTCTGTTTCTGGGTGATGAGTGTAAACAGGAGTTCACACGTCCTGCCGTGCTGGCTGGGTGGTGCCTGCCTGGGATGTCAGCCCACCTCACCACCAACCTTCTGCTCCCAAACAGGAGGGAAAAGTCTGTCAGGGAGCTTCTATGGCAACGTGCTGGGCTGCCAGGGTGCTCTCCCCAAGCCAGGGGTGATGATTTCCAGCAGCTGGTGCCAGCTGTGGGTGGAACGTGCCCCTGGAAGGGCCTAAGGAAGCTCAAAGTCCACATCCCAGGGGCCTGAGCAAAGGAAGGGTGTGAGGGAGGCTCCAGGCTCCAGGTTCAGAGCCCAGTTTGGTCCTGCAGTCCCAGCTGTCACAGCTCTGTGACAGGAAGCTGTACCTGACATTGGGGTGTCCCACCAGGAGCACAGGGAGCATTTCCAGAGGGTGATACCACCAAGCACCAGTGTGGATATCAACTTCCCTCCCTTGGAAGCGAGGGAGAGGGTAAGGAGGTGTTTTAGTAGGATAATGCGCTCACATGCCCGGGATTTGTGGCAAACTTGAAAGCCTCACTTCAACAGCAAAAAGAAAACACAACTCTGCCCACATGTAGCTCCACACTGTAGATGGAGCTGTCAAAATACTTCCCACAGCTGAGACCTGGAGGACAGGCAAACACTCTGTTGCTGCCAAGACCATTACTGGAACAAATAATGTGCTGTGTTTTGCAGTTACAATAATTACAAACATCAAACTTCCTGCAAACATCTTGAATTTCTTTTCCTTCCACAGATTTTCCAAACTGTAAATGTTGAATAAGCAGATAACGCCTCAGATGGAAATCTGGGAGCTTTGTTGGCATCTGTTTGTAGTTCTACAAGGATAAGTTGGTTTATGGAGGCTGAAGAGGAGATGAATGTGGAAGGACAGCCGGGTAAATCTGCAAGTGATGTTTTTCATCAGCACAGAACTGATGGAACAAAGGATGTTCTGTCATTGGGTCAGAGGCTTTATGATTGCTGGGTTTGGAGCATGGATAAGGGCTACAGACAGGCAAAATTTCAGCCCTAGGATTTAGCTATAGCCTTTGCTGTTCTGCCTTGGGTGCCATCTAGATTAATTCAAAAACCATATTTTTCCTGCGTGACACATATCTCGGGAGCAGATTCCTGTGGGTTTTCAGTCAGTGTATGTCCAAACAGTGTCTCCAAAATTTTGGGTGATGAGTTCAAAATATTCTTATGCCCAGTTCCAGTGATTCATTTTGTGGTTATCCAATATGAAATGCCCTCAGGTGTCAGATTTCCAGAGGGGTTAAATACTTACAACTCAAATGATTCAGTAGCTCTAAAATACTGTTATAAAACCGTAGGAAGATCATATTAAACCTAGAGAAATTCAGCAAGACATTTCTGAGCTAACTACCCATCATCCCTTCTAATAAAGAAAGGATCTTTTAGACCAACTTCAACCAAGTGTATTACCTAATTTCACAGGGAACTGAAACATTTGTCACAATGTGGGAAAAAATGGGGAGCATTTAGAGGTGAAGTTGGTTTTCAGTGTGTCTGTTAAGATTTTCTTTCCCCTGATTGTTAACCTGAGAGCACTTGAGCACTGTACAGCAGTATCATAGGTTTTTCTCAGAGGATAGAAGTTTTTTTTTCTTATAGGATAGAAGGGTTTTTTTTTCCTCATAGGCTAGAAGCTTTTTCTCATAGGATAGAAATTAACCCAAACGTAAGTTTAAATATTAAAAAAATAACATGAATACCATGATATCAGCCACTCACTGTTTTATTGGCTTCTGTGTTACCTCTATGTCAGACCAGAGTTTGATATCCAATGTCCCCAATTCTGCACCCTGATTTTCAGGAGCAGCAGGTTTTGTCCTTGTTTCTCTGCAAGCTGTCCAGTTGTGCCCCTTGACTTCTTGCTGGGTCACCTCCGAGCATTAACTAGAATTTTCCAACAGTTAAAACCCCATGAAATCAAATACACACATTTGCATCTTTAGGTAGGAATCCCCACAGCACAAATATGTTTGCACTGCTCATTTATGTTTGTGATTATGTACATTCAGAAACAACAGAAATATATTTGAAAGAATCACAGAATGGCTTGGGCTGGAAGAGACCTTTACCATCATCCAGTTCCACCCCCCTGCCGTGGCAGGGACACCTTCCACTGTCCCAGGGTGCTCCAAGCCCCATCCAGCCTGGTCTTGGACACTTCCAGGGATCCAGGGGCAGCCACAGCTTCTCTGGGCAGCTGTGCCAGGGCCTTCCCTCACAGAGAAGGATTTCATCCCAACAGCCCATCCAAAGCTACTCTCTGTCAGTGTGAAGCCATTCCCCTGTCCTGTCACCCTTGTGAATAGTCCCTCTCCATCCTGCAGGCTCCCCTCAGGTACTGGAGGGACACAAAGAGCTCACCCCAAAGCTGCCTCTTCTCCGGGCTGAGCTCTCCCAGCAGAGCTGCTCCATCACCTTGGTGCCTCCTCTGGGCTCTCTCCAGCAGCTCCAGCTCCTCCTCTGCTGGGATCCAGGGCTGGATGCAGCCCTGCAGGTGAGGTCTCACCGAGGGGAGCAGAGGGGCAGAACCCCCTCCCTTGATAAACTGGAAAGCTAAGGAAGTAAATGGATTTTGTGAATCCTGCCTCATCCATATAAGACCAAGAGTTAATTTTCTGAAGTTTCCTCAATCCCAGAAATTGTAATTTTCCAGTCTGTTCTAGAAATTTGAAGGTTTTCAGCTGAGATGTCAATACTCAGAAGTTGTATCAGCACATGGGTGTTTCCCCTCTTCATTCCAGTCACACATACTTCTATTCTTTGCATGACTGCATTTTTTTCACAAATTCTGACTGTTGTGAGGCTTCAGGTGCTTTCAGTTCCCTCATTTTAGCAACTGAAGATTTTTTTTGGACATGACACCAGAGAACAGTCAAAAAATATTTGAATTTCCTGTCATTAAGGTAGTTGGGGCTAATTAAATATGAGATTTTCTTACTGGAAAAGTAAGCATAGCTGGTAAAATGCATAGAAGTAAAATTTAATTTAATTTGATTTCTTGTCATCTCCACACATCATATTTTCCTTTTCTCTTGCTGCTTCACTCCCACCTATTCTCATAATCTGCAAAATACTTTAGTCTGAGATATTTCCTGTGTGTTAACTGCATTTCATTGGCTGCCAATTCAGTTTTCTGTTTCTGCACTTGCATTTGTATTTAGGAAACATGATGAAAATTAATATTATAATTATACCATTCAAGCAAATCATATGAATTAAATCTGTGTCTAGCCAGCCAAAAATATCCGTGGTTGTCATCGTAGTGTGGATTTTTTCCTTCTCCAGCAGCATCATAAGACAGTGTTGTGGTTTAACCCCAGCCAGCAGCTGAGTACCAGAGTGCCCCATCCCTCTGGTAACTCTAACCCAGATGAAACCTGGGCACACAGAGGAAAAAACTGCTTCCTGTGTTATTCCATGGGCAAGGACTCCATAAAGGAAGAGCAACACCCAAACTCTTTTCCTTTTTAAGCACCATCTTTTAACTTTCTCACCAAATATTTATTCTGATTTCCCTAAAGCTCTTACAGAACTGTGCCACTGTTCATCTTGAACAAACTTCTACCCAAACAAGGCACTAAACCCATGCACCTTCTTTTGTATTTGCCCAGTTGCAATACCCTTTTTAGCTAAACCTGAACATTCTTGTGTTCCAGCGCCACAGGAAGGCATCTCCTATTTCCTTAGAAGGTCTACATTGTGCTGTAGCTTCTACACTGGTGTTTCATTGACTGGCCTCGAACTGTGCTCCTCAATTCTGCCCAAAAGACTCACTGAGGGCTTCAAAGGCAGCCAAGAGATCACTCTGCCAGGATCCAGCACACTTGCCCAGCTTGCAGAAGGTATTTGGAACCATTGGCTGTGCAACTTCGTACTAGAATGAGCTGCAAATAAATTCATGAAGCACTGTTGGTATCTTCCCCAGAGCAGCTGTTTGTTATCAAACAAACCCATGCTTAACCCACCAAATCCATTGATCACTTGGCCTCTAATGTCAGACTTCCTAATGGCTGGGGCAACTGCTTTGAGAAGTCTCACATCATTTCCTGTCAAATTTGTCTCTAAAGTACAGCCAGGGTGCTTGAGAGAGCAGCTGCTTGTCCCACACACCTTTTTAATTGCAGAAACTAAAGACTTTGTGGTTCATTAAATTCAATGAGACAATGTATTGTTTTATTGCAGAATATCAGGTAAAATCAATCAGGTTAAATTTGAATTATTGCTTGCGCTGGGATCTGAGCAAGTTTCTGTCCAGGCTAATTTCACATTCCCAATTAGTTTGGACTGATTTAATTGCTGGAGTACAGACGCCTTTTATGTCAGAGGGGCCTGCTTGGATTTTTTAAAGTCTAAACTCTCTGATGAGTTCAGACATCATGTTTACTTCCTTTCTTCCAAGGAAGTAAACAACAACTTCAATGAATTTGATGCCACTCCAATTACATTATTAAAATAATGTCAGTTTATTTGTAGGACAGGTGACTGTAAAAAGCAGTATCTATGTGTTGAAGGTTAGGATTTTTCCTTTGTCAGTTGCACAACTGACATACATAAAGTAGAAGTGACAATTTTGCGACTGCGGTTAAAAACCAGGTCTGTCACTTCTGGAATAATAATTGGAGAAGAATTAAAATTTCTAGATAAGAAAGCTCCTCTGTGTCTAAAGAAGCATACTAGAGGAAGCTGTGACATTCAAACAGCTAGAAATGAAAAGATGGCATTAATGCTTCCATTAAACGGAAAAGTATTAAATCCATTAAATCCAAAAGCAACCACCACCCCTCAAAAGGAAAATAATCAAAACCAGCTACCTTAGTGTACTACTTCAGATATTGCATGCTGAATACTCATGACTTTTTGTGCCAGCCCAAGACCTTCTGAAGTTATTCACATTCTGCCATTAGCTTCAAAGGGAGACAAGATTTGCTTTGCAAAACAATCAAGAACTGCAGCTATTTACAGGCAAATTAATTCATGGCAGCTTTGGTTGCAACAGCTACAGAAATCAGCAAGATGATTTAACTGTGTTAGTGATGTGTTCTGGTAAGGGCCAAATTCACACACATCAAATATAAAGGATAATTAACCCCCAAAATATCCAAATTACAGGATCATAGAATGGTTTGGGTTGGAACAGCTTTAGAAGTTCATTTGTTGGGAGGAGAGGGGAGGAGTTGAGGAGGTTGGTTGGTGCACGTTGGGAGTGGACACCTTCCACCAGCCCAGGCTGCTCTGAGCTACACCCAACCTCACCTTAAAACCTTCCAGGGATGGGGCAGCCACAGCTTCCATGGGCTGCCTCTGCCAGGGCCTCACCATCCTCACAGGGAGGAATTTCTTCTCAATATCCCATCCAAACCCACCCTCTGTCAGTGTGAAGCCATTCCCCTTGTTCTGTCACTCCAGGCCCTCATAAATTATCTCTCTCCACCTTTCTTGTAGGCTTTGTTTGGGCACTGGAAGGCCACCAAGGTCACCCCTCCTCTGGGCTCTCTGCAGCAGCTCCAGCTCCTCCTGTGCTGGCCCAGCCCTGCAGGGGGGTCTCAGCAGAGGGCTAGAACCCCCTGCCCTGCTGCCCATGGGGCTTTGGATGCAGCCCAGGACACAATTTTCAGCCCAGGGCACAGAGAAGGCTGGAACATGCTACTCAAAAAAGATTCCTCTGAGCAGAATGGGGGTGGGACATCTTTAGTACATCCAGCTTACACATCTACCCAATGCACATACATTAAGACAGTGAATTTTATAAAGATATTTATTGTGCAAGAATGATTTTCATGCTCATTTACAATGAAATAATTAGTTTTAACAAATAATCATGCCATTGCTTAATTTCATCATTAAACAGAGTATTTACATTCAAGTTTACATCTTTGTTCAAGTTCCATGTACAATGTTGTCAGAATTAAGCAAGAATGCATCTTTGAAGCAAAGTTTTTTTGTTGTGTTTTTTTTTTTTTTTTACAATAGAGTATCACCACCTTTCAGACTTTTACTGGAAATGACGAATTTCCTGTCTTTGCAGTACCCTTATTTCCCAGCTACAGCACTGGAAAAGAACAAAAAAACACAGTGGAACCAGTGTCACACACATAAATCAACCTCCAATTAGCCAGGCATTTAAACAGGAAGGAGGCTGCAGAATAACCTCTGCACAATTGATTTTTGGGGGACTGTTTAGGTCATCCTTGAAACAGATCCTGCTTTAAGAAAATGAACCTCAGAACAATTCTTTCACAAAGTCTTAAATAACAAAAAGACCTGCTTTGTCAATACTGAAGTGACCATCTTGTACTAGCACCAGACACACCCTGAACTTTTTATTGTGTTCTGGGGTTTTTTGTCCCTCCAGAGGGATGCCCAGGATCGCAGCATTGTGGTCTGGCAGCTTTTAAAAAACAATAAAAAAACAAAAAAAACACCACCCCCAGCTCCCAAATATAAAAACAACAACAAAATAAGAAAAAAAAAAAACTTTCAATGAGCAGAAATTGAAACTGTAACTTTTTGGTACTGCTTTTTCCTCTTCACACTCCATGATGTAAAGGAACTTCAGTCCAGCCCATGTTTTCTTGGCCTGCACACAAATCTCTCCCTTCTTCATCAAAGGTTTCCAACACAGACTTCTCCAACACAGACCACCCTCCAAGCATGTCCCTCCCACCCTGACCTGAGCATCAGCTCAGAGAACACTCAAACTCAGAAATGGTTCTGAATGACAACTTATCAGGGTCCCACTGAACCGTTCAAAAATGGAACAGAATTTTTTCTTCCTTTCACAGTTCCATGAGATGCCTGCTATTCTAATCCAAGTTCTCCTGTGAGTGCTTCACCTGCTGCCTGGTTTCACAGAGGCCAGGAATAGTAATAGAAAAACCAGAGCACACCTGCCAGTTCACTGCTCTGACTTACCTAAGTTATATGACAACAAAAAAAGAGTGATTGTCCTGGATTTTGGCTGTGAATGTCATGGAGAGATATTGACTTTGAAGATGCAAACCCAAACATTCGCACATTTTAAATAACCTTTATATTCAGCAGAGACTACTCCACTTGCTGTGCCTTCATGTTGTGACATCTCCTGCAGAACTCGTGGGCTGAGGAGTGGCTGCAGAAGGCTGCACTGGCAGCATCTCCAGCTCAGACTCACGGACAAAGATGACAGCATCACCACTGACGTTGATCAAACACTGAGCCTGGGAAAAAGACAATACCCAGTTGTCAAACATTCAACAATCATGTATTTTATGTTTACTTATATCTGCTAAACAGAACTGCTTACACAGAAAAATCAACGGGGATCAGGAGAAGGACAAATTGTTAGAATTTATTGGTGAGGCAACCTGTGCCGTTTTCTTTTCTATGTGCTCACTTGTGTGCTACCAAATGTGCAGATGGATTTCACCACACTGAAATACCTGCATATCTGTACCTGCTTTCCTTACTGTTTTGAACATATTTAATTTACTGAATATTCTGCTATTGTCCTCACAAATCAAGGTTTGTCCCTTTATGTACAAAATGGAGCATCTCCATCTCCATCTCCATCAGCAACTCCAGGTATTTTTACATGGAGTTAGGATGGAAATCCTACACTCCAAATCCTAATCCAACATCAGAAATACCAAGTAAGTTCTGCACTACAGTGCAACTGTTTCCTGCAATTTACTTCATTCTAGCAAGCTTGGTCTTTTATCCATCTGGGTATTTATGAAGCATCCTCATAATTTTGTGTGAATACAAGAACACTCTTGGATTCTTCAAACATTATCCAAGATATCAAGAAATGTTGTGCAGCTATGGCTTTACAGCACTGCTGTTTTTAAAAGACATAAAAAGTATCATATTAACCCCAACAGCACTTGTCATTTCACATCCCAATGTACCTGATTTTTGTTTGGGTTCTCCATGAAAACACACTGCTTCATTATGTATGACACAACTGCATTCCCTCCCAGAGCTGCAACATGGGCTCTCACCATGGCAAACACTTCAGCAATAAAAGCGTGCAGGAAGCCACTGACACCACCCTCCTAGAATGGAAAAAATACACATTACAGATGATATTAGGTCTAGCTACAAGATGCTGAGTACTTCTCTTACATATTTATCAGTTGAAAAATGCAGTGAATCCTAAATGGTATGGAGAACTTAAAAGCCATTTGCTGTTTGAAGGGTCACAGTTACAAATGAGATAAAGACCATTCACAGGGGCCTGGAGTGACAGGACAAGATGGAATAGCCTCAACTGACAGGTAGAGATGGGATATTGGGAAGGATTTGTTCCCTGTGAGTGGTGAGGCCCTGGCACAGGGTGCCTAGTGCAGCTGTGGCTGTCCCTGGATCCCTGGCAGTGCCCCAGGCCAGGCTGGACAGGACTTGGAGCAGCCTGGGACAGTGGAAGGTGTCCCTGCCATGGCAGGGGGTGGAACAAGAGGGTTTTAAGGTCCCTTCCAATCCAAACCATTCTATGGTTCTATGAAATTCTTGGAAATTCCCAGGAAGGAGTGACCATTACCTTTGATCACTGCAACTTCATGTATGTTAATGACTGTCATTGGTTCGGAACACTCACTGAAGACACGATCCCTCAAAATAAGAAGTAAGCAAGGGATAGAGCAGAGACTTCAGCTACTCAAGCTGTTATTTTTTTTTTTTCCTTTTCCCCCTTGAAGCACAGAGGAACTTCTAGCCATCCCATTTCATTAATTTTTTTGACTTGATGGTGCTTGTGGGGCATTTTTACTTCTTTGGTGCAAAACTGAAGAATTTAAATTGATGTCAAAGGAGAAGGAAAACAACCAAGTATGGATTTTCCTAGGAAATCCTTATGAAAAAATGTGAGCAACTACATTGTGGGGATAAATCTATTGCACACAAACCAGGCAACCAACCAAAAAAATAAAAATCCATGAAAATGCTGAGAAAAGAAACCGATCCAAGCAGAGCTCATTGTTGGTTCAAAATACAAACAAAATTTCCAACTTCAAGTGAAAGGCAAGACCACCAGACTTCCCACATGACTCTGTGTATGTGTGTGCCACTGGAGAAAATGAAGAGGCAGGTAGAAGAAGAGATTGAACTAAGCTGAATTTCTAAGGGCTGTGCTCATTCCTAGAAGTATCATGTGCCCTGAACAGACTCATAAAGTCATAAAAAAACATATCTTGGATGAAAATTTACAAACTAAAACAACAGGTATAATTTTAGCAAACTCAGCATAAAGCTGGAATCAAGTCAGCTGCAGCAAGAAATCAAAATGCAATACAAGTTCATAATTCTCATGAAATTTTGATTTTGTCCAAGTCTTTTAAAGGTACAGCAACTGATGGGGAAAAAATATGAATTATAAATCTAATGCAACATTGGATGGCAAGAGGTAACAAAATGATTGTCAACACTCACCTGTAAACAGCAGAGCCTAAGAACAATGGATTAATCTGACTTAAAATTATTATTAATGTTTCATTCTATCATTAATGTTTTATTCTGGTATACACTTCAGCACTACCACAAGCAAAACATAAAGCAATACAGAGAAAAATGCTGGTCATTACTTTCTTGTAGGACCTGAACCACACTGCTGGAGTTGGATCTAATGACTGCTCTGTTCTGACTCCATTGTAACTCAAGGCAATCCTGTAGTAAAAGTAGTTTGTGACTTAGCCTATGTAGCTGAAATAATTTAAATTAGCTCCCCATGGCACTGGAAAGAGCACAGTGACAGCATCCCAGAGATTGTGCAACATTCCAGCTTCAGGAAGGAGCTGAGTCACACACTTGAGTGACCTTTCCTTGCAGGGATCTGCTATCATAGATACCAAAGCTCATCAGCTACTGAATTTGTACCTACAGAATCTGCACTTAGTCCAGGAATGTCCTGTAACCATTTCCCTGCTCTGACATCCTCTTGAAAACACTGTCCTTTTCACTCATGGATTTCTCAAGTTAAAAGGGGAAGTTAAAATTAACTTGCAAAATCCAAACAAAATGTTTGTCTGATTGAAGTTTCTCTAGAGAGCTCACAGCCCATTTTCAGGAAGACTGATAATTTTCATTAACATCTGCTCTGTAATTCTAGCAATGTGTAATTAGGAAAAAAACAACAAACTCTTCAGCACTGACAAACCAGGCAAGAGGTACACTCTCTTTCTGTGGCCAAAAGCAAAGATACAGCTACTTCCCAAAAGGACTAGAAGATAATAAGGAACATGGCTTGCATTTTGACATGCTCAGAGGATTATTTGTTTTCCCACAACAGACTGGAGATCAGGGTTTGAACATCACCTCTAAGCTGGTTGTGTGGTCACCGATACATGGTGTAATTTTTGATGCTCAACACACAAAGTTTTGTTACAGAGAATGCACAGAACGTAATGTTAAAAATCAGCGTAACATTATCTATGATATGGGTGATGTTATATTAATCAAAGAATTAACCAAATACACTGTGAACCAAACACACTGTGAACGTTCCTCACTGAGCTTGCAAAACAAGAGAAGAATAGATGATTTTTTTTTTTTTTTAGCATTTAATTTGGTTTCAAATGATCCCAACTTCTACCACTGCCGGTCAAAGACCCATTTTTTCCATATAGTTCTGTTTAAGAACTCACTGGTTTAGTGTTCTATCCAATTCAATAGCAATGGCAATTCTGGGCTAACCCCTTCCTAACAGTGCCAAGCAAAAAATGGCTTTGTGTGCTCCGTGACAACAGCAGCACAAAGGAACTTGCTCTGCACTCAGCACCTTCCTACAAGTGACACAAATTCTACTCCCTGGCTGTGCCACACCTCAACTCAAACCTCTGATTCTTACAATTAACAAAAATTGTTCCCTGACATAAAAGGAATCCCTGCCACACAGCTCACCTCACGCAAAGAAGTGGTTTCTCGTATAAAAAACATGTTGATTATTCCCAGATATTTGGTTATTTTCGCCCCAGGGAGAAAGGAAAGAGGTGTCATCTTAACAACTGAGACAGTGGAATTGGCGCATGATGGGACAGAACGGTGCCGTAAGTATCCCTCAGCCAATGGACTTGCTTTCTCAAGGGAAGTAGCTGAAAAATGGGGAAAAAACAGGAGAAAATAATTATCAAGATCCATCACTGTTCCTCAAAACACAAAAACTCTTCTTTATGGTTTTCCACATAGCTTGGTGACAACATTCAGCTGCCTGTGATGCTCAGCCATATACGTGAGAAAGGAAATCATCATGCAAAGCATGCAGGAGACAAGAAGCTGAAATGGCATTTATTTGAAAGAGCGGCATTCCTGCGAAAGGAAAACATCGAGGCGAGCAGCTGCACATACAACCATCAGTTATAATGTGAAGGTAAAGGAAAAAGTGCCAACATTTTGAAACATGTATTCTGCTGGAAGAACAAATTATAGGAAGTGTGAAAGTTGTTGTGTTTCCCCAGTGCAGCATTTTCCATTAAAACAGGTATTAATCTCTGCTAATTTAAGCAAGATAGTCAGACCTGTGGCCAAAGAACTACTGAAAAACAACTCACCACTTGCTAATTTAGTGACCATTGCCTTGACTGTCCCCTTGGTGATTGCTTCCTGTTTCTCACCCCCAATTTTCCAAGATCATACATACACCTACATCCATGCAGTGGATGTTATACAATTAGTAGGCGTACACATGTATGGAGAACTAATTACAGCAAGATTTTATTTTGCTTTTTATGCTACGGTTCATCAACCCTACGTGAGGTTACAGAACAATGTCAGCAGTTTTCACCCTCGGGAATTCATCCCACATGTGCCACTGCTGGGCGGGGCACTCAGTCACTAAGTCACCACTGGGAAATCAGAGATATGTCTCAGATTATCAGAACGTGGTAGAAACAGCCGCCTACTTGTCTTAATTGATCCGCGCCTTATGGTCTGAGCTTTCAGTTTAATGAGCTCTATCCAGCTGTTGCATCTGTCTGCAAAGGAACTGTAATCAACTGACGTTGCTGGAAACACAGACAGAAAAACAAAAGAAAAAAAAAACAGAAAAAAAATATATGGATGATGTCTCTTGCTCATCTCAGTGCTCCTTTTTGAGGAAGCAATGATTCCTGTCTGAGAGAGAACAACCATCCGTTTGCAGGTCTGTCTAAAAGGAAAAGTTACAGGATCGGTTTGGACTTGTCCAAACCAAAGTACCGATTTCTGGTGATGTCCCAGCTCTGAACCAACTGCCTGAGTGGGACTTCAGCACTGAAAAAACATGCAAATACAGTCATTAAGGACTTATGCTAGATTAGGTTTTTTTATAATCTCAATTTAGGCTGTAAGTTATGGCTTTTTAAACTTTATTTAAGCCTTTTTTAATTTTAATTGCTTTTTTTTTCCTTACAAAGAGCTGCTGATCAGAATTTAAAATTTCCCAACTGTCTTTATCAATAACTAACCTACAGAGTGGAAAAAAAATAAAGCTTTGGTGATGAGGATAAGAGTCACAAACTGAAACAACACCTCTGTTTTATACACAAATGAATCTTCCTTTCAGAACAGTCTTCATTGCCCCAACTTCCTCCCTCCAACACCCCTCCCATTATCATTACAATAAGAAGTAAGAGTTGTTTCTGCTATGACTTTTGGTATTAGTTGCAGGGGTGTTTGCATTTCTTTAAAAAAAAGGGGGGGTTGCAAACACCGTTTCTTCATTATCCTGAAGAAACAGGAGGAACACATGCTAACTTCAAATTAACACAGGCAAAACAGCTCTCTTCCCAGGGACTCATTTTCCGTCAGATAAAGTTATATCAATGTACCTGACAGAGAGGCTGTTATTATTAACAAATCTAACTTTTATAATGAAAAATCACATCAAAATATTAGGATCTCATTAAGCCACACCAGAGCATGCACTCTCAGTTAAGTAGTAAACACTTCCTGGAGTAAGACACATACAAAAAGAGTATACCAATACCCCAAGAATGCTCATTCTGTTCTGGCAGATGGCTAAATTAAGGAAACTCACCTCTCTGAGCAGCAGGAATACCTGTGTGGGAGCTTGCACCCTCCAGGACTTCTAATAAAACAAAATTAATTGCGTTCAGATCATCTATTAAGCAGTTACAGGACAACAGCTTCCAAGGAAGATGGGAGGGACTATTTACAAGGGCCTGCAGTGACAGGACAAGGGGAATGGCTTCACACTGACAGAGAGGAGGTTTGGATGGGATATTGGGGAGGAATTGTTCCCTGTGAGGCTGGGCAGGCCCTGGCGCAGGCTGCCCAGAGCAGCTGTGGCTACCCCTGGATCCCTGGCAGTGCCCAAGGCCAGGCTGGATGGGGCTTGGAGCAGCCTGGGACAGTGGAAGGTGTCCCTGCCACGGCAGGGGGTTGGAATGAGATGATCTTTAAGGTCCTTTCCAACCCAAACTGCTCCACGATTCTGTGACCCTTATAAAAGATTTCAGACTCAAGTATGAAAAAAACCCACCCTGTATATAGTATACTGTGTACTTTGATAACAGAGTTAGTATAAATAATTCCCTTTACTAAATCTACCTTGCAATTTTAATATGTTTATTCATCAAAGGTCACTACTGTATAAGACTGTAAACCAGTATTTTTAAAACAACAATCCTACAGAAAATTAAAAATATATTAAATAACCTGTTAAGTAAATGTAACTACAATGAGGTTGTGAAGAAATGACAGATGGAATAATTTTCTGGCTGAACTGCTCTGCCTACAGCAGGATATGGAATGTGGAGAACATCAGGAATAGGGGTACGTGGGAACAGGCTGCCCTCCACTGGTCAGTGCCCAGCACACAGGGAGCACAGGCCAGTAATGGGTACAGAGACACCAGCAGAAATTTCTGGATAGCTTCTCTTTTTGAAATTAAAAAGTGTAGCAAATTAAAAGTTAAGCATTAAAAAAAAAAAAATATTTTTGCTGAAATTAATCTGACCTCTGAAAATACAAGTAAGAGTGGAAGGCACCCTTCTTTATACAACTGATGTAACAGGCAAAAAAGGGAGCTCAAACATTTACAGTAATTCCCAGATATTTAATTTCCTCTCGGTAATCATTTTGGCAGATAATCCAACAGGGGAGAAAGAATTAAAGACAGCTGATTTCAATGAATTGAATTTTTAATGCAGTCATAGAAGAACTGTGACAACCATTCTTGAAATGCAGCTCTATCTCAGGTAAAATAAAGCAGCTTTTTAACAGCTACAGTGTGCTGCACAGTACAGATTATTTACTATAGAAGGTTAGGCTCCTTTAACTTAAAGGAAATTTGCATACAACCAGTATCTGGTAGATAAAGAATTTCCCATCATGAAAACAATGAGATTAATTCTGTGAGGCTGAGAAAACATGGAGGCACTTTGTATGGGCCATTTCCAGTATGTGACAAGCCTAACTATCAATTATTAGGTAATTGATAGTTATGTCAGATGACACCCAACACCCAGTGGTTTGCAGCATCTTCAATATTCTAAATGCAAAGACATGAAATATAGACAGAATGATCAGCCAAGCCATCTTCCTGTGTCTCTCAAAAAATTTGACAACAGGAGCAAATATACCCACTATGCTTAGGCAGCAAAGCACATTTAAAGCCTGTGAAAGTACAGATATTTTAAAGCTTCTACAACTATGAAAGAGCAGAACTCAAAATCCATAAAAACCAACAGTTTAATATTCTTCTCCTTAACTGACCTTTAGCTGGAGAGAATGGTTGAGAAGAAAGGGGATCAGAGCAAAGTTCCAAGGGAAATTGTAGCTGTTCTTCATTGTCTGTAGATGCTTCAACAAAGAAAACATGGCCAACTGGTAATTAACCCCCAAAATACGATTTGCCAGTAATTACAAGCAGAGTCGATCTAGTCAGGTCTGACTTGAACAGGTATTTTCAGCATGTGCATCAAGTGATGCAATTCTGCAGAAACAGGCGTGTGACAACAAATCTAGCTGCAACATTGAACAGAGCTTGTGTTCCACAGAACAGCATTTGAAGTTTTTAGGAGAAAAATGAAGTCCATTCATGTGTTTTTATTTTGTTTCTGCAGTTGGATCTATGTCAGCTATTACAATAAAAATTAGCACTTATTTCACGTGAAAGAAAACGTACTGAAGAAGTCAGCTATAACTAATGTTTTAGAAACATGTGGCTCTGTTCTAATTCCATTCTGAAGAATTGAGTATCCTGAGTTCTCTCTGAATTCCCACTTCCAGACTGCACACATGCATTTCCAACATAAGATGGTACTTCATTAGCAAGGTGACATATGCAGACCACAGCAGTCTCTTCCATCCCCTCCACGTGCTTCACTGAGCTCCAAAACTATTACTGACCTGCTTAAGGGTTTTCAGAAGGTTGGGGTTTTTTTAAAGTATTATGAATAATTTATTTTTCACCTTCTTCAAGTATAGACAAAATTTCTACTTATAAAAACTACTTCAAAGTAGATAGAATAAGAAAGTACTATAAATGTGTTGATTACATAAAATAAATACTTGACAAGTAAGTCATCCTGCTGGAGGTCAAGTACATGAGAACTCTAAAAAACCTCTATGTGTTGAAAGAACCTCCCTGAAAAATATGTATATTTGAACTTGATGATCCTTGTGAGTCCCTTTCAACTCAGAATATTCTGTGGTCTGTGATCTGTACATGTAATTGAAATTAAAATCCAGACTCATCAGGCACTGGGGATAAAAAAGGAAAGATGCCTCACAATATTTACCTCTTTGCTGTGATTTTTCTGTAGGTGCTTTGTTGGCTTGAAGTGCTTGGTTTTTGTCATATGTAATGGCAACAGCTGTGACTGCAATCTGCAAATCAGAAATATTTGGCATATTAGGTAAGTTGATCTCTTGTGCAATCTAAAAAATAATTTTGCAAACAAGCAGTTCTTTGCATAGAAACATAATAGGGAAAAAACCATCGAAGAATTCACCAGCCAGAGCAGTAAATCAAATCCTAGCCCAGCTTACCCTGAGAAGCAAACATTAACTAGGGCTGTGCCTATGTGCTGGAAGTTAAAGGCAGCAATTCCCTTACCTGGACCAGTTCATCCTCTGGCAGAGCCACTGTGAAGTTCACATGGCAAAGACAGCAGGGAACCATGGACCGCAGTTTAAAATACAAACTCTGTTCAAGACAGGATATCATTTTGTGTTACTCAGGGAAAAAAGCGTGGTTTATTTCAGAGAAATTAAGGGTCAACACTCTTTTCATAGTAGAAGTCATCTAATGATATTAATTTTTTCTTGAAGAAGAATTACATGTGTGAAAAATCAGGACAGAATACAATTTATTGTGGAGCTGTCTTTCTACTTCTAGGGTATACTGGATTTCCCTAATATACTAAAAAAGGCTGAACCTATCTTTACAGACACTTTGCAGTCTATTTTCAAAATTATGAGGCACATGTTATTTTCAGTATAGCTGAATTTTACTTGGCTCCCATTTGAACACTTAAAAAGTATTTGAAATAAGATTCTTACCTTCAACAGATTCTCACAGAGATCATTAAAGTTCTTATTGAGTGTTTGATTTGTTGGGTTAATGTTGCTTAATCTGGACACTCTAACTGCTGTGAACATCTGAATCAGAAACAAACATGGGAATTTTTTGCCAACATATGCAAATATATTTTATCCAGTGTCTTAAACCCAAATTCATAAAGAAAGAAAATAATGTAAAATATGTTAACATATATGTTCAATAAGTTACAAAATAAGTTAGCTAAGCAACACAGTCAATAATCTGTACACTTTAAGGGGCTTCAAACCTAGCCAAACCTTTCAAAGAGCCAAAACCTTGAAGTACAAATTTACTGTAATTACTTTCATATTTCTGTATTAGATTATTTGTTACATGACAGAATTTAAAAAACCAACAAAAGCCCAGGTTCTCATACTTTTTGTTCTTACCAAAACGCTATTTTATTTCTGTCTCAAGGGTGTCCTTTGAATTTAGCTTTCAAAATATACATTTAAATTACTGCAGCATATTTCAACACAATTTCGCAAAAGGTTTCAATTTTGAATAACCTTACTTGAATTTCTGGTGTCCAGTTATTTATACCAGGCATAATTTCTGTGTTGCAACTGTAGAAACCTGTGAATAAAATTTTTGGGAAAAAAATATATTGTATACACTGCAATATAAAAAATACTTGTAAAGGAAACATATGTGACAAGGCTTTGCAAGTATTTTCCTTCATGTGGTTTTGAATATTGAATAATACACCAGAAATGAGATCAACATTCAATAAACAAATACAGAATCCTTGTAAGAGGGGCCAACATTCCAAATCCACAACTGCTCCACCTATTTCTATTACATAAACTATGCACAAATGAGGAAATTTTTTAAAAAGTTGTGATATGAAAAGCTAAAAAGCCAACCTTTAATAGAGAGCACAGAAGAGGCTGTAAAGGAACTACCGTAGGGACTGATTGCAAATGGAATACAGAATTTTAATGACTAAACAGCAGAGTAAAATAAGTTATTAACAGCAAGTCAGTGATTCTGAAGTCCTGAAGATACAGTTAAATAAGCAGAAAGGAGGCCAGTCTGGTAGGGCCTATATAGAAGCACAAAATGAGCTAGAAAATAACTTGTGTAGCAGCTTGCAGAGGGTATAAATATTAATGAACTGTCTTTCAGAACATCAAAAGGAGAAATTCTGTTGAAGAATCAAGTAAGGTTTAGAAAGGATATGCAGAAATAATAACATGAGAGCAGAAAACATGCTTTTCTTTTTACAGCAGTGTAGTAGAGCTTTCCACAACAGCAGAAAACCCGTCCCTTGTTTATTTGTCTTGAACAAGTGTCTGAAGGAGATATTGAACAGAAAGGCAAATTAAAGATTCCTATAAACCACAGAATAGGCAAAGATCAAGCAGCTAATTGACACTGAAGTCTCCACCTACTCCACTGCCAGAGAACAGTGTTTAATCTCCAAGTATTGAGGTGCTAAGGTGACTGGGCCTAGTGCTTTCCTTGGTGTAGGTTGCTGACGCAGCAAAGGCAGCCCACAGCAGCTGGCAGCACAGCACTGCACAGCAGCTGCTGCCAGCCCCAGGAGCAGCCACTGCTCACCAGCTCTCAGCAAGCACAGACAAAAGGCACCTGACCTGTACCATCCACCTGGGCTATCAGCAAGCATTTGGAAAGGTCCTTCACCAAGGGCTCCTAACAAACTAACCATGAAGCATCATCGAATGGAATGTAAACGTAAGACTAGGAAAAGAGGGACAAAACTACTTCATGTTCACAGTGAAGACATCTGTAATTTTGGATTTTGTGCTTCAAACATATTCATAACTTACAAGCAGAACAGGATAAAACAAGAGCATGGCTGATGACCTTTATTTAGGGCAATAAAATGGCCTTAATTTTTGGGTTTTGGCCCCTCCTACAAGAATTCTGTATTTGTTTATTGAATGTTCATCTCATTTCTGGTGTATTATTCGATATTCAAAACCACATGAGGGAAAATACTTGCAAAGCTGCAACTGCAGCAGAACTGGATTATCAGTGAGGAATAAAAGACCTGGTGATAGTAATAGATAACTAGAAGGACGGTTCTGAGCTCGACATGACAAGATTAACACTGGTATCAGTTATTTGGAAGGAAACCAAGACTTTCTCAGAAGAAACACAGGGAAATTCACAGTGACAAGAGGAAGGACAAGGAAAAATCAAATGTCCAGAGCAATTTCTATATAATGGACAACTACATTTGCCTATTATCCAGATCCAGCAGTCTGTTGGGGAAGGTATGACACATCTATACAACAATAAATAGCATAAAGACAACTGATACCAGGCAATAATTAGCTCTCTATTCTACTTTCATTAACCTGAAACCTAAAAATCCATAATTCAGTCTAAAAATCTTCAGAAACAGTAATATTGTCAGTTCTCTTGGAACTTTTAAAACAATTTTAAATAAAACAAGTCATATTTTGTCATTTTGCAGAAAAATATGGATGTAACTATACCAGAAGGTGGTGGAACATCTGTCAGTAAAGAATGTACATCTTCCATTGCATCTGTGTCATCAATCTGCAAAAAGGGAATAATTGAGAAAATCATGTTGCAGTGCCAGTAAGAAGTTTCCGAAAGAAATCAAATAACCTCCATTCCATTCAACCTTTAACACTCTTCTTTTAGATCAGACTGAGAGCCCTGCTACGTTCTGTAAGCACTTCTGGTGTGTCTTTACATTCATCCTGTCTTACTGACCAGTGAGAGTTCCACGTTTACCTCTATCTCCCCACATTTTCTTATCAAGCATTTTAGAAATGGTTTATAATTTAACTCCAGTACTGAAGGGTTTTCTATCAAGTAATGTGTCTCCTTCTCCCTCTCCATGTAAAAGAGGTTGCCTTTTCTTTTCCTTCAAAAAACAACCCAAAAACTAAACAAAACCAACCCTGATATCTTTACCTCTCATAACTGCCTTCTCAGCCTTTTTCAGCACATCCTCATCACAATGAAATTTTTACTACTTTTTCTTATATAGCTCCAGTGAACAATGATTTTATTCTTGAAAGCTTTGACAGGAATTTAACTAGATTTTCTGGAATATTGTTTCTGATATCCAATTAATCATAAACCCAACTTCTCAAATAAAACAGTAGTAAATGATTCAACAGATAAAAGTTAATTTTTGTTATAAATGCCTTACAAAATGCTCAGTTTTTTACAAAGGTATTCGACCCTTTTTGCAAAAGCACCAACCAATCTAAATTTACTATCCCAAACTCTCCCAATTTGTTATTTTTTAGCTTTCCTTTCATATCTGTTTACAAATGAGCTCCTGTTATAGTGCTCCCTCATTCTTCCTATCTACAAACTTTCTTCCAGATTATTTTCTATTCAGATGGTGACTTGTGAAGATTAACAAAGCCTTAGATGTACCTTAGGCTGCAATTACAGGCTGTATTTTGAAGTGGTTTTTAGTCAGTGATAGGTATTTGTACTGTCTCTATCTACAGGATGATCAAAACTCCAGCCCTTTTTTAACACTTGCTGGAGTATTAAAGACTTCAAAAAAGACAATGTTCAATCTTGCCTTTGAATTTCAGTGAATAGAGAGGTAATAGAAATCTACGTCATTTATTTATCTGTAGGTGCTGTTCTTTCTGGTTGCAGCTGTAGAAAGAACTGGAAGGTATTGTCACAAGTTGTGAATTCTTTAATTGTGAAAAGCAATAGCTGAAATTCAGAAAATCTTTTTTGTGCCCTCTTGGCACATGCAGTTTTTTGAATGCTTTGAATACAAGCCATTCTGGAAACTGATAATTCTGAATGTTCAGCTACAACAGTAAGAGTTTTGAAACAGGAAGAAAATACAATCTTTTTGTTTGCTAAATATAAAGTGTGGCAACACAGAACCTCAGTGTTTATAAAAATAGATCTTGAGTTTTTGATTAGTCTGATCTGCTGCTTGAAGCAAGCAGGGCAACATTTCTTAACAGCTTTTAATTATTAATCTAGAGATTGCTACATATTCATGAACAGCAGGGCAATCTTTTTTCAGATAGTCTGTAGACTGAGCTGTGCTTTAAGCAAATAGAGTAAGAAAAAGAGAGACAAAGCAAAATCTAATACTTCAATTTTCTATTGATACAAAAGGGAAAAAATCATACACAATTTAGGAACTGTTCTTGGAGATGAGTAAGTTTTTTTAATATATATTTCAGGATAAGAAAAGTATGAACATGAGTAGTGAAAATGTTTATCACCTCTAAGACAAAGGCATCTTTCTTCCCATGTGAAAGGTCAAGCTCTGTAACTTCATCAGAGCTTTCAGACTGAGATCTCAATAGCCTGGAACGTTGTCTTGGCTCTGGAATGGGAGACCCAATAATTTCTTCAGGTAACTCCTGAAAAAAAATGTAAGAATTAACAGATGTTCTGCCCAGCTTAAAAAAAATTAAACTCTCCACAAGTTGTTAACAATTCTAAGAATCAGACCATGCTGAAAATCATTCTACTGAGAAATATATCTAAATAATACCAAGCTGATTTGGCTATGTGGCAAAGGGATCTGAAAATTCCAGCATCTTTCCAAAACCCAGTGAAAGAAGTCTGTATCTCTATTTGTAAATAAACTTACATTCTGAATGACTCAGTAAGAAAAAAGGGATATACAGTGCATATATTGAATCAGAATGCTTTATTTCTAAGATTAAAAAAAATTACTTACTGGAGGATTAATCTCATAAAGTTCCTTGTTCTTTGCTATTGTATCATTTATTTTCTTTTGCATATGGGATATGTGCTGCTCATAGGTGCCATCATTTGGAGTCTTCCCAGCAATCTGAATACCTCCAGGTGTTGGCAAAGCTGCTAAATACACACCTGTTGCAGACTTTTAAAAAAGTCACAAAGAAAAAGCCAAGTATATAAGCATGGATTCCTAATATTTTCATATAAAGCTTTCCATAATGCTTATGCTAAAACAGCATTGTAACACGCAAATTACAGCAGCATGTCTTGCAAATGAACAAATGGATCTCTCTCTTCTGCTCACTTATGAAAAAACTTCACTGTTCTTTTAGAAAACTCCCTCTTTTTCATTTTTCATGGTGGAACTCTCAAACTTACCTAAAAATTCCAAACAAACTAAAAATTAAAGCCTCTGCTCCAGTATGTTTTGCGTAAGCAAAAGAGTTTTTGAACATCTAAAATTTGGCCAAGCCATTTACAGCATCAGTGAGGTTGTGACAACTCTATTTCCATTTACAGGAAACAGATCATGAAAGACAAAAGAAGATGCCAGCCAGAATTACCCTGATGCAGGAAGAAGCAGCATATTTCACTATTCTAATCTAGCATGAAAGAATGGGGTCAGAAAATATTGTTAATGAACACTTCTTGACTTTCTCAAATCTATCATTTACTTCTTCAGTACCATCAAAGAAGAGGCAACAGAACTTCCCATTGTTGCCAAAAATAACCAAAAGATTTACTGACAGGCTTAACTGACCTTATTTGTCATGGAATTGCAATTCAATTTGAAGAACAAGGATCTCTTTTACAGGACCTTTTACAAAATACCATCATTTTTCTACAATTTGTGCCAATTAACTGTTTGAAGTTTCTTTTCCTCTCATCCCCTTTTTAATCATCTTGTCTTTTACCATTTTCAAGATATTTGAATCTTCTTCTGCTGGTTATGAAAAACAAGTCTGTCCCAATTTTACAATAATTAAGACACTTACTTTTAAAATGACATTTTAATATGTCTGATTATTCTGAATATCACAACACTTGCATGTCTTCCTGACAAAATACCGTAAGAAAGCAGAACCCCAAGATTCCAACAGTACTTACTGCCAAGCCCATCAGCATATTTTCCCCTACAGTGATCTGAATTCTCAGCCCAAAGAGGGCATTCATTCCTCTCAGCTTGAGTTTGTTCATCAGCTGTGTGTGCACTTCATACTCCATGAATGGCAGGAGGTTACTGATGGAGGTTGCATTTGCTTCAGCCTGAGCTTTCTTCTTCAGACGGCACAACCTGGCAACACAAACCAGCACAGACAGAGCTCTAATGCATCTGTGGAGACTGAAAGGGACCACAGGGTACCTGGAATTCTTTTTCCTCATTGTATAACCTAATACAGCTTCTTTTCAATTCTTCTAGATGGCTGCAACAGTAAAATAAAATGCCAGTTCTTTACAAGAACTCCTTGAGACAGTGCCATCTGAAAACTTCTATTTTCAGCTTTTATTCTAGTAAGACCCCCAATGCAAACATCTATTTCTCTTGCTGCAAGCCTCAATCAAACATTTCAGACACAAGTACAGAAAATTACAACTGTAATTTCTAGTGGTAGAACTTTTTAAATTCCTATTAATACGGTTATTCAAGACATACATTGGAAGGAAGAAAAAAATCCCAAAACCAAACCAAACCCAAGTGTCCTCATAGCTAAAGCAATAACCATATTTATCTGAAAAGAATAAAACAGAGCATAGCAATCCCATCTCTGACTATATGTTAGTCATCTTCCACTGTTTGGGTTTAGTCCTACAAGCTGAAATTCAAAGCCCACACCAGTGCAATGATACTTTCACAGAGAAATGTTACTAAAGAACACATGCCAATTGCATGGTTTATAATATAAAGTTTGATGACACATCGGATTTTAGCAACAGGAATTCTTTCAAAGGTCTCCAAAACTCTACTAGACTAAAGAAGAATTTTGACAGATACCTGGCTTGAATAAGACATCCCTTCCCAACAACTATTGCCTCTACAGGAAGATCAATTGTGGTGAAAAGGACATCAGGAACTTTTTGCTTCCTGCAGTTGTAACAGTAAGTGAGGTGAGCAGGAAATGGCATGTTTAATTCATCATATGGGATATGGCAAAATCCACAACCTGGTGGTGAAGCTTCTTCAATCCTAAAAATACATTATGGAGAGAATACTTAAAACATCTGCATCTTGTTAACCATGCTCAGCAAGTGCACATGTGTATAAACACCTACAGAGACCTACTTAAATCATACAGCACAACTGAACTCTGGTCCCTTACACCAGTGTGACAAGTATTACAATAACCAACTACAAGAAGAAAAGGCTGCAAACTACTTGCTAAAATGCTATCAATAAAACTTGCATTGAGATTTCTTATGCAGGGATTGAGAAAAAGGACATTCAGTGACTAACAATTCATAAAAACCTCTAACATCACTGAACTGACTTTAAGCAGTGTAACTTCCAAATGTAATTCATGATACCACAGTTGTACAAAGAATTTGCTGTACCAAACACACCAAGAATTCTCTTTTTCTCATTGTGTCCAGAACCCCAAAAGAGAATACAAACAACAAACCAATCATCCTTCTGAGAAGCAGCACAATAAGGTATCAGGTAAAATTAATTATTTGCTTAGAACACAGTCTCTCTACCCCATGAGGAATACCCAGGAATGACCACTAAAAAATATGAAGAGGGAAAGCACAGGCCAACTGCATCACTGCAAATGGATTCTGTTTCACATCAACAATTCTTCTCAGTGATTTTGAAGAGGTGCTTAAGCAAGTCTGTCAGATTTGGAACATCAGTTATCATAAGACTATGGCAAATAGATTTTGTGTTGAGCATGAGCTTTGTCTGTTTATCTGTTTTACCTCCCTCTGGCATTTCTAATCCAAGCCAAGACTCTTAGTAGCACCAAAATACATATTTTGAAAAAGGTGCTATTTTCTTTATATTATGAACATGCTATTTCTTTTTCTCCATCATATAGTGACTACAAAACCAAGTATTTTAGTTCTAGCTACAGTTTTTAAAACTCCATCTACACCAGGAGACAATGGTCTTCTGCTAACAAAGTAAAATAATATTAAATCCTAAATAAACCATGTTGACTGGTTTATTATGGAAAAAGCAATGCAAGTGCTAAAGTGTAATAAATAGCTTTGCTTACAACTATAATTATCCCTTGAAATATTCAATTACTATCCTGATGAATACATAATAAATTACCAATATGCACGAATTAATCTTTTTTTCCCCAAAAATATCTTTGTGCCAATGCTCAGTCTTCAAATTTTATTTGCAAGAGCAGAAACAAAGGGTAACTTCATGTTTGGCCTTCAGTTTCATGATTTTGCTCATCAACTTCAACAAACACATACCTATTTTGGAACAATCTGGCATCGTATTTGTTTGATAACCAAGCTACTTTATCTCCCACACATCAATAGTATTTAGTGGATCATATATACAATATATACACACATTACAGGCACAGCCACTTTCGGCTTTTGTAAGTTATCAAACATCTGTCATTTTTTATGGTGTGATACAAAATTGAGAAAAGAGACGTGAAGAGCAGCAAAGGAAAAAACTGAGTTATGATCTGTGTTAGTAGTCAAACGTGTTACCTTATTGAGACTGTTAGAAATAAAAACAGAGTATCTAATGGGTGCAGAGCTCCATTACTCCTGTGGTGGTTGTTGTTAGTGAAAAGCAGTAAAGTGGTTGGTCCCGCATCCTGCACTGTAACACTGTAACCTACCCTAATAGAGAAGAACTATCTTGGCTCTGAGGAAAAAAATCAACCTCTCCCTTCTCTGACCCTATGGAAAAGAAGCCAGGCTGCCAAGACAACCTTTGTTCCAAACAGCCTTCCATGGTGCCATCCTGAAGGAACCTAGGGTTCAGTACAGCTGCTGTGCCAGATGCGGACAAAATACAGACCTCTTCACTATAAGAGAAAAGAACAACAACAGAGTGAATGCCTACTACTTAGTGGGTGCTTTTATAGCAAATTATCAGATTAAAAGGCTACTTTAAGTCTCAATGAAGTTCAACATCACCACTAATTCTGTGCACTTGTGCTTTATCCATTAAAACTCACAAACAATCCTCTTCTGGTATTTAAACCACGACCACTGCGTAAGCACAAGGTGAAGAAGGATTGAACAGAAAGACTTAAGAGCTTTGCCTCATGTTGCAAATAATATAGCAACAGAAAGGCTAACCAGGTTTAAGTATGGTTTCCAGTGCTATGGTTAACAATGCAAAGAAATACAGCAAACCAACTAAACATTAAAAAAAACAAGGCATAATTTTTTACCAAAGTAAAAGGGAAGTTGAGAGTCCCAGCATCTTATTAACATTCAATTTTCAAAATGAAATTACAATACTGACAAGGGTGCTTCTTGAAGGATAAAAAAATGGCAAAACATTAAAACTTTACTAGGAAGAATTAACAAAATGGTACATTTTGCAAAGTAACCAACCATACCTAGGATTTAGCAGAGTTAAAGCTCTCAGAATGACCACAGAGCTTTAATAATTCTCAAGTTGTTAAATAACAAACAAACATCTAGTATTCAGTATAAAAGACTATATTGAAAAAAAACCAGAGAATATCTTTCCCACATTTTCTAGAATGATACACGTGTCTTTTTTTTTTATTTGTTGTTTCTCTTTCCAAAATAATTTTTCATACATAACATGTCTGGCAGACCAGTACTTACACACACAGGCTTTAAGCATGGAATAAAGCTGAACTGGCAATAAGTATGGGAATTCCAATAAATATTTTATCAATAATCAAACACTACCATGTTAAATTCCTTTAGAGAAATGCAAGCATCAAATAACCCAGTAACTGATTGCCTGTCTATGTTCTATGCGTTCTTTCCCCATAGTCAGGGTAGGAAAAATAAAACAAACTATTCATTCTTTTTACAAGGAGACTGACAAACAAAGGAATAAATGCTTTGTTTTGGTGTGTTCATCCCTCAGTGATGGAGTAATTGATGAAAATATGGTAAACCAAAACTTTTCTAACTTCTCTCCTTAAAAAAAAGCAAAATTTTAGTGCTTCTACCTTAAAATACTTAGGCAAAATCAACTTGAAAGAAAATAAATTCAGATGTTTGAATTTCCTTGCTACTTCCCAAATGCAATTCAAAATAGTGAACCAGAGTAATTTTCTGTTTAATATCAGCAGACACACCTGGCTCCAGGGCAAGCTGGTTTTGGGCCTGAAATGTGAAGTTCTCCATTTAAGTTCTGGTCTGCCAGTTGTTATCCAATAACGAAACTTCAATACATATACTTTTAGGAACAGTCTTAATTATTTTGGTAGATTAGGTTTAGAAAACTTCATGGATAAATTAATATTGTTACTACAAAACAAATTGTAGGCTTTAGTTTAAAAGAAAAAATTGTAACATTCATTAGAAAAAACTTAAAACCCAGATCTAAACATATATAAAAATGCCTAATACTGAAATTTCATCATCTCACTTAAACTCTGTACAGTAGTTATAGGATAGACAGTAGCAACACCTGTACTGGAATAGTTAATTTTTAATCCACTGATGATGAAATACATTTTCTGTGGCATTTTGAAAATCAAATCATCATCATGATTTACCAAATGCTGGTTGATTCACTGTAGCCCACTACAGCATGACAACCCAATGCCTTGGCATGGGATTTTATTTCTTGTCTGATTTCTGCCCACCAGGCATCTCGTGTCTCCGGTTCATCTGAAAGACAAAGTATAAATCAGTTCACTATTCTGGACTATGCTGACACAAAGCTTCATGCAATTAACCTGAGAAGCTAAGGCTTTCACATTCAAGTGTTTTGAATGAGGACACTTTATTTCCTTTCTATTTATCACACTTCAAGGAAACACTAATGGGACTTTTTCACTAATTATCTTGTTTCTCCCCCATGTGAGCAGATTCTCACAAATCACTGCATTCTTCTTGTTGTCCATATGACAGATAACACTGAAATACTGCAGATACTGTTCCAATCTCTACCAGTTTCTAGTCCCAAACCACGCTCAATTTCCAACAACACAAGACCAGTGTGTAACTTGCAACAAAGTATCACAGATACTCTGCAATGATGAAAAACTAACAGTAATGAAACAGCATTTCTAGTAGTAAACTAGTACTTTACTTTGCTGTACACTTGGTATCTTTGAAGAACCCTCAATAGTTTTTCCTACTGGAAAAAGTTCTCTCTGTTAATAAGATTTTGAAAATATTTGTTCCAAACTGTGTCCCTCATCAAACAGACAGTTCTGTGGCACTTCCAACTGTGAGAAGCCATAGGGACTTAAACTACTTCTACATTTACAACATGAAGAAATACAGGATGTATGTTGTCAGTGCATTTTTGCTTCAGTATCCTGGAAACTGCACCTTCCTTCCATGCCCATGAATGGATTTGAATTACCTTCACTGTCCTCAAGGTTATATGTTAAACATATCCTGCCTGCTTTTCTTGAAAACTACAAGATGCAGAAATACAAAAAAAGTGTGCTGCTAGAATAAGTTCATGCAATCCATTTATTTTCACTGCTCAGCAATTCGTTCCCAACTAAAGCTCTTGTCTTGCAAGATTTTTACATATGGAGCCAACAAATATTGAAATTAAAACTAGAATTTGTCAGCTGCTTCTTCTCTCAAAACGTACCTGTTTCAATTAATGTAGTTGGCAACTGTGTTAATTGTTGATACAAAAAGGGAAAACCAGTAACAAACAACAGGCACTCAGATATTACGGAGGGTTCTGAGTAGAGAGATTCTTAAGGAATTTCCCTGAAATTAACTGAACTTAGCACAGATACAAACTTCTGTCCACTGAGCTCTCCTTGCTGAATCATAATTTAAATATCAAAGTCAAAACCTGGAATTTATTTGGAACCAATTTTGTACTATCAGGAGTATTTACCAACACAGTGTATGATAACCACATTATCATACACTTGGTTCTCTGACAACATGACAAACAAAAAAGCAAGATGCAGATATACACATAATTTAAAAGTTACTGAAACAGAAATATTTTAAAGTAAGATGTATTCATTCATGACTTTACCTCAACTTTGCATTTAGAGCTAGGCTTTAATTTTTCTAAACTAAATCAATGTTCATTTTCTAATTCAAAGGAAGAGCACAGAGGTCTGTATATTCAATTACACCTAACTTTAGATGGTAATGCTTGTGTAACTCAGAGCATTACACTGACCAGCAGCAGCCTGGATGCTCAGACTAAAGTTTATTCAACCTTTGCTTTAAGAAATGAACACTGAACAGAAAGAACCTTACAGTGAGAGTTCTTAGGAATGTTCTCTGCAATCAACAAGAATATACACGTCAGGACACAAAACAAGGGATTTCTATGAACTATATCAATCCTGTTCTGTAATATCCAAGTTCACTTTAGCAGGTTTCAGTGCACTACTAGCAGAATCTTGAGGTGCTGCACTTCACTCCCAGTATGAAAACACTGTTTAAATCCTCTCAATGACTGGGAAAATAAATGCTCAAGATGATACTCAGCAATCCTGACTCAGATTCCTGGAGCACCTGCTCTCCTCAGCTGTGGAATTCCTGAGATTCCTACAGAAATAATCCATCACAACACAGGGCTGGAGCTCGCCAGCTCAGCTCTCAGAACCACTTGTGGTACAAAAAGTGGGAAATGCCTTCTCTTTGCAGGTACCCCTCTGGACAGAGGCTGCTTCTGCTGGCAGCAGGTAACAGCAGCAGGGGTGGCTGAATCGAGGGAGAATCTCCGTAAATGGATTGTAAGGCCAGGCTACAACATCTGACAAATTCATAGCGCACAGAAGATGTGAGACCACAAGCACATTCTGTGAAAGTTCTCTCAACTCTTTTTGGTGAAATGGACAAGGATCTTGGGAGTAATTCCTCCTTTCCCCTCCAGCCATGGGCCAGAGATTGTTTTGATAAGCAATGTGTTTCTCCTTATAGATGAAAAGTCTAAGTAGCAGCAAAAGTGGTTCTCGGACCATGGAGAAAAACACCTGCTCAGTGAGACTGGATTGCAGGCAGCTGGTTATAAACAGTGACTAAATAGCCACACAAATTCTTGTACTTCACAGGAAAACACCTTCAATGAAGAACTAGCCTTTTCTCTAGACAAAAAAGCGCCAATTTTCAAAACTACAACTTCTTACACCTTTTGGTTCCATGTGGCAAACACTGCTTCTACTTATCACCAGTGACATTTCTATGTCAAAGTGCAAGAAAATGTGAAGTCATGATGAGGATTTGAGAGTTAGCAACAGGTGAAGTGACTGAGGATGAATACAAAAAGTGCTGTGAAACAAAGATAAGGTTGATAAAGACAAGAATGACACTGAAAAGGAATGTAGCCACAGTGAAAACTGAAATGGAATGAGATGTTGAAAGGAAAAAGGGATCCTTAGAGTGAACATAAAAGGTAGAAACAGTGACGGGTCCCAAATCCTATGCTAACATTTAGCTTTCCTCCACAACAATTTATAGTCTAAATTATTGAAGTTTTAAGAGACTTAACAATTTTCTTACCTAACATCTACAAGGACACCTTACCATTATGGCAAACACATACTGTTGTGAAGTTGCTCGACACTGTGTCTTGCTAAAACAACATTTAACCCTTTATTCTAAGAACTCTAACAAAACTATTAACTACAGAAATGTAATGGATCATTTTCATTCTTATGAGAAGTAAGAAGTATTTTCCAGCCATTGTCTTCAGTGTTATCAGGATCAGGCCCAATATCTTTCAAAGAATCCAACAATTTCTTATTGCACAAGAACAGATATTTCTATAAGAGTCATGCAGAAACAACTGTTTGTAAAGAAGGCCGTGACCTCTGCTTAAGATACTTGACTATTTTTTTGTTCCAGAAAGAGGCCAAAAAATAACAATTATTATCTTTATATATAAATACTGTACATTCACAGTTTACATGAACTTACCTTTGAATATTAAAACACAAATTAATTGTCTACAATTAAAATCAAACACCATGACATTGCAATAATAGGTTGATACAAAACACTGAATGCAGTGCAATGTGTAGCATTCATATTCTTCTGACAAATATTTTCACAAGCAGCCTTTTTTGACACATGAGCCACACAATTTCACATGGGGATGCTGTCGTAGCATTTACAAGTTTAGTAAAGCTAAGGATTTACATAAACAATTAGAGGAGTTAGGGAAGCAGGATGGCATGTGTCCAGCACACTCCATGAGAGTGCCTGTTGGTTGTTTTGCTAAGGCAAAAGCTTAAGAACTAAGGGTTTGCAAAGCAGATTCAGCAGACAGGAGCCAGAAACGGTGGGTATTTTGGCGCATGCTTGGATCAGGTGACAGTACAGACTGAAAACTATGGCAGCTCACTGAAATGGTTACAGAAAGTAATGGCCCTGGATTCTAGGTGGAAGCAAAAAGGCAAGCATACAGAGCACTCAGTCACAAGCTTTTCTAGCAAATGTACCGAGTAGTTTGGACCAAGGTTTCTCTACAACTTTAAGCAGAAAGGTTTGCAGGAAATTCCACTACTAATTATGTCCCCTTTGTGTGAAACCAAAGGCTGAAGACTGAACTTGCTTTATTAATGTTTCCAAATTGGCAGGATATTTATAACCAAGTGGAAGCAAAGCACACTGTTTCTATGGTTGAGGACTTGAGAAACAATGCTGTCAAAGGTACAGTGCTCTATAAAAATTGTGCCAACTCAAACCTCCTCCAACTGGAACTTTCCCAGCTGATTTTATTCAGCAGTTTTATAAGACACAAAAAGCACTTTTGTACCTGAAATGTTCTTCGAGGTAGCTTATCTACCACCAAGTCACCCATCTCCTTTAGAATACAAGGTTGAGATGTACTATCCAGGGGCCAATATCCTGTATAAATCTTTCACCTAGACACTATCACTTTCTCATTCGTAAGGAGCAACACCTTTCTCAAGTTATTTGCTAGATGTTCACTTGTACAGGTTCTTTCAAGATTTAGCCAGAAGCTGCATTTTGCTAGTCCATATAGATTTTTTGAAACTGAAGTCAGATTAAGAAGAATGGCCTCTTGATGCCACAGTTCATACCCAAGAGTTGTATCCTTAAAGCTGAATCCTTAGACAACCTGAGGAAATTACTCCAAAGTACAGACTGTCTGATTCATTTCAACCAATTTTACATTGTATAATTTAGCAAATAATTACATGTATAACACAATACTCTGACAGGAGGACAATCATCCAAGGAAAATTTTCATGATCTATAAATGACTCATTGTTCTGTTGTTTCAAAAATGGCAACGGAGGTCAATATTCTTTCAATCTTTTAATCTTTCATTAGGCAAAGCCATGATCCACACGTTCAATATTCCCTTATTTTTGTACCTTCTTAATTAAAAACCTACTAACAGCTTATACACCAAGAAGTGTGGTACTGTAGGTTTGGCTGGTTAGGTTTTTTAACAGACACCTGTGTTAGGTTTATAAGCAACCTTCCCTGGACCTTGAAGTTTTATTTAATCCTTTCTTAGTTATGCCATTGACATTGACATTATCAATTTTCTAAACCATTTAACAACTAAATAACTGTACAGAAACACAAATCCTCTGGTCTGTAAAGATTAACACAAATTCAGGTAGCAAATAACTAAACCTACAGCAGATTAACCTAAAACTTTCAAAAAAGTTTCCAAGCCACTCCATTCTTGTTTAGAAATACTACTCTCTAAATTCATATTTAAGACTAAAAGATGGACAAATGAAAACTTTGTTACAGCAAGTGAAGGAAGTAGATTGTAGGGATATATCAAAGGAAAACTAGGATACACTAAACTAGCAGGAAACAGTGTAGCCACACCCAAAGCGAACTGGCACACTTGCTCTTACAAAGTTCAACTCCACAGAAAACATCCAGCCTGCAAAATGTTATTGATAACCAGTGCTTTTCTGCCAGATGAGGTCAGAGAGCAGCACATATCCCACTTCTTAAGCCCAGACTGCTGAATGAGCAAAACAAGACTTGAAAGTTGAAGGAATTCTTCAATAGCTCAGGAGACAATTTTAAGAACACTTAGATTAAAACTGCATTTACAGGATGAGATGTTGGCTGGCTGATTAAACACAAACCCTTTCATGTGCAGGACACTTTTCTACTGGGTCAGTCAGGCCACATCACTACATGAGCACCAAGATTCCAGGAGAAACCAATTCAGAAAATTCCCTATATCTTTCCTTTCAGTGGCAGCTCCCTGTTGAGGAGTGATAGCTTTAATCCAAAAATATACTCCAAGATGGAGAAGCAGAAGAGTTGTTCATATTATAGCTTAATACAGCCACAACAGTGGCTATAACTTTTTCTTTTAATTGTAGATGAAAGTCTGATAGGAAGAGCACAAGCTGAAAAAAGTATCATCTAAAAAAAATTTTGTAATAATGTGAAAGCAGCAATAATAATTTAGTGCAGAGCTAAAAGAAAAGAAACCACCATGTGACACAACTTAAATAAAATGAAAAATATAATGTCAAAATATAAGGCATTTGAAGAAAAAATATATTCAGAATATATTAAAAATTAAAATACTTAAAAATAAAGGTTTAAATTGCATCATACTTAGGATTATAAAAGCTGAAAAATACTGCCCAGAAATTAGAAAACATTAAATACAGGAAATAAATTTGCCTCTGGAAAATAATTTCCATGCATAAATATGTGCCTTTGCTACTCCAGCTTTTAGTGATTATTTCAGTCACTCATCCTAGAATGGTGACTCAGCAGGTAATAAAGAAACTACTTATTCTATTTTGTGTCTCTGTTGCTTTGTCACCTTGGCACAATAACGACAACCTATTTTAAAACATGAGCAATCTTCAAAGAAAAGCTTCAGATGACTACAACAAAGGGGCTGTTACCCAGAGCTGGGGACCCTATGCTGTAACAAGACAGGGCTTTCTAAACCACTTTTTATCTATTTTATTACTGCAGGAAGGGGATGGCATTAGTTGGTATGAAATGACACTGTCTCTGAATTTCCTATTCCTTGTCTGCACTCTTCAGGAATGCAGAACCTCTGCATTCATTATTTCTATGCACTCACAACTGTTTATTCTGTTTTAAGACAAACTAGGCAGAGACGCCTCTTTGAACTTCTGGATCCAAGGAGACTTAACAAGAAAATCTCTCGTGCCTCATATTTATTATCCATTGACATTTATCGGTTATTCCTGTAATCCTGTTACAGTCATTCAGAACTTGTGTTCTCTGCCTGTATACCTTCCTACAAAACCTCTACAGACATTTCACAAGGCCATGTTTAGCTACAATTATGTAGCAGTTAGGAAGGTGCTGGTTCAACCAGAATCATTCTGGTTCTCTTCTAACAATAATACATTTCGAGCCAGGCAGATAGTTCTACAACTGTGCGTTTGCAACCACAGAAGCAAATATCAGAAGGCTGAAAAAACTCAGTGCTATCCATGAAGGAAATTTTATGAAGACAATCGTTTTAGTCAAGCCTTGTATTTTGAAATTAGGACGAGTTATGTGCAAAAATACAATTTTTGCCAGACCAAGGTTCTCTCTCTTGTGCACTATCAATTCAAAACCAAAGTGTAGTTGTGCAATAAGCAATGGCTTTTTTGGAGCACTTGTGCAAAGAAAAGTTTATATTGGCTTTCACACCATTAGCCAGAATTTAGGGAGAGTTTTAAAGCAGTATGAACAGGTGAAATAGCATTACTTAGGTAGGCAAAGAATTCTAAACAAGGATTTGAAATGCCAAGTTTATTTATGAATTTCTAACAGAACATGTGAATGCTCTTCTGTGCTCAGTGACAGTGACCACCTACTTCGAACACTCAAAAAAAAAAGCCGTCCCAATGAAAATTATTTCATTAACATAAGGGTGTATCTGCTTCCAGAAATAATATTAAAACACCATTCACATTAACATAGAAATAACTTGGGAACATTCATTCCTCTGGAAAGGCTGCAGAAGACTGGAGTCAATCATTACTGGAGAAAATCACACCCCTCATTCTTTTAGGGAAAACCTCTGACAGCTGCCTTAACCTCCCATTTTCATTCAACACACACTGATGGACAAGAAGCCAATCTGGAAATTATCCAAGAAAAGGTAAGAGGTCAACCTTAAAATATTGGGGTTTTTATTACTTGATCTGAAGGATAACCACATCAGACACCAACAGGCACATTCTGACATTTCCTACTGCGTTCCTACAACTGGGTCACACTTACACTCCAGAAAGCAGCTTGAAATGTAATTTGCACATTCTCTGTATTTCTGTGGAAGAAAATCATTCAGTTACAGAAACAAAACATAGCCAAGCTTTCCTCTTCCATTTCCTCATATGCAAAACTAACTGGAGAATTTCACACTCCAACAGCAAGACTGGATATTGCACAAGGAGCTCAGGAGATGCTTAGGAACTTTTTAACAATCTTTTATCTTTCCATATTTCTAGCTACTGGAGCTGAAGATGCACTGCTGGAGCAACTTCCTGAATGAGGAGTTTAAAATTTAATTATGTGAGAAACCATATACTGGTGCTATGAAACAGCCATATGGAAAAGAAGCCTCTGTTCAGCAAGCTCTTGCACTGCCTACCTTTGTGCTCTGTGTTTAACCTCAGTGCCAGGCTTTTAACAAAGATCAAGCCTTCTGGATTGAGGATTCCTTGCATGTTTTTATCCTTAGAGTTCATTCTTTCTCAGAGACAGCACCAGAGGCTATCTTCCACTGTATTATGTGCCCTCTTTTCTATGAATTTCTGCTCAACTCCCTACTTTCCTTTTGCAAATCCATCTTCATATCCACCTTTTTGTATTTTACAAACATTTAAACAATTCTTCATTGAACTATATGCAATTCCCAGATATTTAAGCAGCTTCTTTTCCATTCATGAAATAGTCAGTCTTTACTTCCACATTTGATTTTCAAGCACCTTCAAATCTCTGACGTTCCCCTACCACTGGATGCTCCTGTTGTATCTTACACACAATTAGACCATTGGCAAGACAAAAAAAACCCAAAAAACAAAAAGAAATATCCTTCTCCACTACACAGTTACAAAGCAAGCTGAAATGAAGCCTGAACCTTTTCCAAAAGGAAAACAATTTTAGCATCGCAACTTATGGTTGTGATGACATTCTCTGTCCAGCAGCACACCTAGCACTGCAAAAGCACCATCCATAGTTCCAGGAATAGGAATGTAACCTGCTCAGTCCCAAAGCAGCAGGATTAACCAGCTCTCCTACAGACCTACTGACACACCAAGGCTACAGAAACACAGCCAGCTCTCTGGGAGGGATTAACTCTACACTTAGTCTTTGGTTTAGACCTTTCTCCTCCAACCAACACCTTTAGGAAAAGCACCTCTGGGTAAAATGTTTTATATACATATATATGCACATTCATTTTCCTCTAATCTCTAAAAAATTTAGAAAACAGTTTTGGATATTCTGTCAAGAACTGAATTCCTGACTTGCACTTCGCTTCCTAACCTTACATGGTGGATCACTTTCTAGCCTAGCTCAAGGCATGTTCAGTGTCTGTACATAAACTCATTTACTCCATTATTCTAACGAAATTATTTCAATAAAAACATCCTACTAAACAATCTGGAAGAAGCAACAATGAATTCCAACTTTTCAAGGTCATACACAATATACAAAAATTTTGACACATTTTTAACACCTTGGATCAGACTATGCCATACCAGTCACAGACCTGAGAATTTTATAATATTCTTTTCATACTGAAAGTTAATTTTAAAAGATTATCACTTTAGAACAAGCACAGAAAACCAACAAAATCAGAAAAGCTCATAATCATAATATTAAAGGATGCTTACTGTGAAAAGAACAGTAAAAATGACCCAATAGTTTTAAGCTCTCCCTACTTTTGTACAATTTGCAGAATGAAAAATGTCTGTTTTTTAATAACTGCACATTTAAACTGAATTTTAGAGCGTGATACAGAGATGCATGGCCAGAGAACATTATCAAGAAGGAAAGTTTCTGGGGCAAACAAGCCCTCAGAGGTCAGCTTTGTACCTTTTTATGGTGCCAGCTTTATAAACATCAAACTTTGAGAAGATCTACTGGCCTGAATGTTCTATGTAGGGAAGTTATGCCTGCCTCTCTTCCACAGCATGTAATCTTTCCCCAGGGAAAATGTGACAGTGAGAAGTCTTTACTTCATCTAGACTGCACCAACTCATCCATTCCTTCTACAGCTGTATAAGGAAGTTACACACTGGTTACTAAAACTGCATAAAAAAAAGAATATTGGGGCTTTTTTCAAGTTGAGTAATGAAGTGATTAAAAAATTCAAATAATTATGTTTTAAGTCCTGTACCTGGCTGCATTTTACAATACAAGATTTATGAACCAACAAATCCTGGGCTATATAATATCCTTCTCTTTAAACTGATACTTCTCTATTTTTCTTGGATAATTTTTTGTATCTATTATTATCTTTAATACAACTATTATTTTAGAGCTAGTATTAAGAACAAACACATTCATTGATTTCCTGAAATTAACAGGAGGAAAGCCTTTGTTGAAGAAAGTGCAAGCCCATGCAAAACAACAAAACTAGCCAACAGTCCCCCCAGATCAAATCAATAGGCCAAAATAAACACCCAAAAACTCATTACACAAAAAACCCCCAAACCAAACAAAAAAACCCAACCAACCAACCAAACAAAAAAAAAAAATCACACCTGACATGATCCCAACTGTGTAAGGAAGAATCCATTCTCTTATCCTAAATTACTTCCTTCATGGATGCTGAGCTGAAAGTGAGTACTAAATAAACATATGAACATTCAGCTTTCCAGATTGATATAAAATTATTCTTAGCAGTACTATTTTATACTAATGTTTTGTAATTTTAAAGAAAGTCTTTAACAACATGAAAACATGACATTTAGCATTTGATGATTAAATAGATTTAAATTTAAAGCATTAACCTAAATATCCTAGAGCATTTCTAATAACTTCACTGAGCTGCCATAATTTCTGTCAGCATATGTAGTACTGAATGACTAATAAAATACCTGAATTGAAACTATTCCAGTCTAGCAGTTTGTATGATCTTGTGTTACCCATTATTCCGACAAAGGCTGAGTTCAAAACAGCAAATTAGTAGATCAGTTATAGAAGCAGAATAGTGAAAAAAACTACCAACAAGAACACAATTGACAACACCACTCCACAGGAACTGGAAAGACACAGACAGCAGAGTTAATAAGAGGCTGAAATAGAAAGGGAAAAGGAGCATGCTATAGCAATCTGGCACTAGGTGACCAAAGTGGACAGAATATGGCAGGCTTGTCTTATTGGCAAGTTCTTAATCCACCTTCAAATGTTCTCTCCTCTTCCGTATTTTCCTGATTCATTAATTTGCCAGTTTATTTGCTTCCTTTAATATTTTACAGACTTACTTGACTCAAATGCTTCACAATCATAACCATATCAGAATTTTTTTCTTCTCCTCCACCTTCCCTCCCACAGCCATGTGCTTTCATTCCCCCTTTTGTTCCCACTATTTTGCAATGTGAGTTCCAAGGATCATGTATTTTACATTCACTTGTCAGGAGCAATCTGCAAGTCTAACAGAAACACTGCAGCTGTGCAAACACACATCTCTGTCTTGCCTTATGTCTTACTCTGCTTCCAGTCAGCTGGTAAAAATTAACGAGTGCATAATATAAGAAATTAGTTTCTAAAGCTTCTGAGGAAAATTGATTTTATTTATATTCTGTCTTACATCTATTACACAGTAAATTTTGCACATAAGAGACTTGTATCAGAAATCTGTTTAAAATACAGACTACTAAAATAACTTTGTGGGAAAGACTCACATATTAATTATACTTTGACATTTATTTTAATCTTCTCTTCACTGTGTAAATAGATCTTAGAATAGGAAAACAAAAGAGCAGCATTATGTACTAATATACTTTAAAAAAATCCCTTAATGTGGGAGGATCTAATTCAAATTAAGTCTTGTATTTAACTTCATGTTGCCAGTTTACTGAACCTTTAGATCAGCAACAATCTGATCTACCTGCTTGGAGAATTGCCTGCCTTGAGCCATAGGAAGAAAAGGATTCGTTTTTTGTACTTGTTTTTAAGGATGTATTTGCATAAACTTCCTTTTATTACTCCTGACTAGTGCATGCAAAACCACTACAGGTGCTATTTCTACTCTCCTTTGCATTTTTAAGCGCACTGTCAACTCCAAACTTGTGCAAAGCATTCCTCATCTGGTCTCAGTGACTAAACCAACCAAGTCTTCAGAGTCAAAAGTCACTCAGTTCTAACATTAGAACTAGGACATGCAAACCACACATGTTCTTGTGCTGGGCTTCCCAGGAAAATAATAAATAAAACTCCTGAAGTACTGTTCAGTAAAGGTTTTTAAGGACAGAAACAAAGCTGTAAAGATTAAAAACCACGTTGTGAACTGCAGCCATTAGTCCTTAAAGATTTCAAGGAGCTGAAAGTGGGAAAACATTCATAGTTAACATCAAGCATTTAATCTCATTATTGTTTGAATACAAAAACTTGCATCAAGTTTCAATCACAAAAAGCGGCAAAAATTAATTAACCCCTCAATAATTCAAAGCTAGTTTTCAGTGCAAATTTACTGACTCCAAGTATTTTTATCACTAGTTTAATTTGCCGAAGCGTTTGTCACTAAAACCACAGCCTTTTAGTGACTCATTTTCCAAGCCTCACTGACTGTCTGCAATGCAGGGCTTTTGCTGTGCACTGCCAGAACGGACCTGGCTCTCCTCAGGGCCTGGTGTCAGCAAGGCTGGAAGACATTCCCGTGCCAGGCAAGCCCTGCCAGGCATTCCCGTGCCAGGCATTCCCGTGCCAGGCAGGCGCTCCCCTGCCGACCTACCGGGATTGTGGATGCGATCCAGGAGCTTCACCGAGCGCGCGCTGACAACGCCCCCAACGTGGACCAGAAAGCCTGGCGGGAAGGTGGTCAGGGTGAAAAATGGGAATTCCTGTTGGCATTGAAAACAAACATTAAAGGACCGCTGGCAAGCCCTGCTGAGTGCCACTCAGCATGCAACGCTCACTTCCCTGCAATACAAGCAAAGCAGTCACGCTGGGCCAGAGGGGTCCCTCAGGCCTCCCGAGCACCTCCGAGCCACGAGGCCTCATGGACCCACTGGGTCAGAAAAGCACACGTTCTACACACTGAAAGAATACTTTTCCCCCACAGAGCTCTTTCTCAGCACAACAGAGAGAAATAATCAAAACTTTAGATATTTAGAGACTAACAAAGTCTCTCTACTGATCCACTTTTACCATGGCTGCTAAACACCAGAATTCTTCTTTCATTAGCTGATAAAAAAATAAATGTTTTTCTCCATTTTTAGGTGTTCTTGTTACAACTGATGGCAGTTTGATTCTGAAGCACAAGGTGAAACAAACGGTAGTCCTGCAAGAATGAGGACTGTCTTATTACAGGAAAACATACCTAAAAAATATCAAAGGACAGCTCTGCTCATAAGCTCTAAATATAACAAGTAAATATACATCTTTTAAAATAAAGCATAGGTCTTGAAACAAAGTTTTAAGTTCTTAAACTAAGATAATTCACTTCCAGCTCATAAGTAAAATGAAGAGTTATCTTTTAGTAACTACTCCAGCTTTTAATTCATAAAAGGGGCAAAGTAATAATGGCAATTTTTCAAGACACATATGATGAAATTGAAGTAAAAGTCACATTCAAAGAAGCTGAGCACAAAACTAGATTTTAATTGCTCCAGAGACATTCTGTGATATGTCTAATATATACATAATAGCACACTTATGGGGGAAAGGCAATAATTCATGTTCAGCAATTCTAAATGCAGAAAGCAAAAAAAAAAAAAGAAGAAAAATCATGCAGTCATGTTTTCTACAATCGAAACTGATTAAATGGAACAAATAAACACCACATTTTTATATGAGAGAAAGTACAGGATAGATTCCTTTCTCACATACTTGGAAACAGTACAATTCAACCAAGCTTCTACCTGAACAGCACACATACTGCAGATTCAGCAAGTATCAGGTTCTTCCAGCAATACATGGCATGAAAAGTCATCTTAAACTAAAGCCCAATGTAGGTTTAAAAATTAATACCTCAGGATTCTTGCCACCCTTCTTACAGGAACTCTTAAAACTTTTTAAAGGTCCTACAAACTTCAAGTTTTCTGGATTTTCATTTGGCTTAAGCTTTCAGAATTAAGAGGCAATCTTTAAAATCAACAACCATAGTACCAATAACCAGAAGAAAAAGAAAAACAATCCCAAAAGCCAAACCCTGCAGTTTTGCCTTACGATGCAATTAAAAAGCAGGGAGATCTCACCAGAGGATTCTGCAAACCTGCTTGACTAATGGGTCTCCAGAAGCAGAGATGGATTCTAGAGAGGGATGCAGTGAAGATTCCCCCAGAAGGTTCTAACAGATTGCAAAGTGCCTTGCAAGTTATCAGAATAGTCAAAATACTCAAAATACTTGCTTTCCCAGGACTGCAGAAATCAATAAAGGAGTTTTCTGAATGTGCCACCTATATAAAATTCCACAAAGCTTTTACTACATTTACAATTTATATATACACACACTCACATTTACACTGGGCTGAAGCAGTATGGAGTGAGCAAAGTAAACAATACTCCATGCTCTAAAGCTTGAGCAAATCCAGTGGTTTTTAATCTATATGGAAATTCAGAAGTTTTTCCACTCTCTGCTCCTTTCCATAAGGCTGCATACTGTAAGTAATTTTAATGTGTTCACACCTCCAGTTTGCCTAATTCCCTACTAGAAACCACGAGTAAAACTTCAAATAACAACTTGGTTTTATCTCAATAAATATATCAATACTCCCAAGCCTGCATTATGACACATGATAAAATAAGGTGCTTTATCAGTTAACTTGAGCCACAGACAAATCTGGGTAACATACTCACTGAAGCATTGTGACACAATTCTATTAACAGTCTCTCATTCATTCTGACACAGATGGAACTCCATCACTTTGTATGAAGACATTTTTTTCTATTTAGAGTTTTTTTAAATTTTATTATTATATTACTCAAATACAAGTTCCAGCCTAAATTACATGTTGTAAACTGTAGTAGTTCAAAATTATAAATCTACATTTTTTTCTGGGAAAACAGAGATTTCAGGGAAAACCAGATGCAGTTCCCATATTATAAATCCCCTCTATTACTGCAATTTGCAAAGGACTCCTTTACATCAAGGTAATGCAATCACAAAGTATTTCAGGATACCACAAAGCAGGATGATTTCCAAGCTACAACTGAAGATGGCCAATCATTTTACCAATACTAATTCAATACTACTCCACTTCACAGTCATTGATTGCACAGATCATGAAAGAACTTCACTTTTAATCCTCATAACTACACAGAGATTTTCTAGCTGGTGTTTGGGGCAAGTTTGATAAGGTTACAATCAAATCCTCAAACACTCACTTAATACAATGTTTAAAAATGTGTATACACACACATGTATTGCTAGTGCTCTTTTTTCAGTCCGTGTCATTCCCAGGCATACAGAACAGCAAAGCAGCACACAAAGCAAGGCTGCACACACCCTTGGTGTAAGTGCCAGCTGAAGCAGCTCTCTGCTTCCCTTTCAGCCACTCATTCCCTCATTCCCATCCTTGGACCTCTCCCTAGGCAATGCTCAAGTGTGCTCATAGAGCCTTTGGGGCTAAACCAGAGCTCCAGATTCAGGTATTGCTCATTTCCTGGTTAATTATTTTTATTCTGAGCACATTTACTGAGCCACCCCACAAAGTGGCCAGACAACCTTTACAGCTTTTCTTGACCTGAACTGAGGGGATGGGTGGGTAAGAAGACACTGGAAAGAAAAGATGCTCAAGTCAGGATTTCAGCCAAACCAATCTCCCAGAGAACTGCACTCTGACACAACAGATTTCCTGCAGTGCCCTTCAGAGATGAAGGCCAACAGATCCCCATTTTGAAAAGGCAGCAGAAGAGATCTCTCAAGCACTTGCAGAATGTAAAAACAGGAAGAAAACAGAATTTATCCAAGTGGAAGCGAGAGACACAAAATATCACTGAGAGCAGCTTTTGGCCATTTCTACAAAAATATAGGTTAATTTTTTAGGAGTAAGATATCCTCAAATTTTCCTACTGATGGAAATGCAGCATGTATTTTTTTAGTTACAAATATACAGAAAGACAGCTGTGCTACAGTTACTCTTGCTATCTACAGATGTCCAGGGAATTGCTAGCAGTTATTAATGTAAAATGTAACATGTGTCTGAGTTTTCCACAGCTGTATTTTCTACAGTTTTCTTTTCAGGGAAGAAATTGAGGAATATTACCCTTCTGACCAACTCTGTTCAGTTTGCAGTTAGGGTTATTTAATTAATACACTAAAACCACATTTGGTTAAAAAAAGCTGTTGAGACATGCAACTAAATGAACTTATTTTAAGGTACTTTAGCATTACCATATACCAGAAAAATCTAAGACTTAATGATTTGAGCAACCTGGTCTCATGGAATGTGTCCCTGCCCAAGGCAGGGTGGTTGGAATAAGACATTAAGGTCCCTTAAACTCAAGGAAGATTCTAGGATTTTATGATATATCTAATACATTTGAAACTGCACTATATATACTGAATTTATTCTTGATTTTCCCAAATACTTGCTATCCTAAGTAATCCAGACAAGTAGAGTGCACTGTTTATGTGTGTAATACTACAACAGACAAAATAACTTATAGATGTTATTCATTCCAGTTAACTCAACTTCAAGGTAACCAAAAGAGGTGACACCACACAAAAACCACATCCAATACGAAATTTTCAGAAGAAAGAATGAACATATTTTTTATCAATTAACTGTCCACATGCTTTGCTGCTACGTCATAGTCATCATCTATAACAGACTCAAGTAACAGACAGGTCTCCACCCCATTTTACAGTATCTTTTTTCTACTAGACAATACACAGACCTTATCAAAATAATGCCCAAATAATGCAAGCTCTAAAAATACTTTAAGGGCTCTTAATTTACTTTTTTATTGTCATTAAAAAGCTTCCTAAGGAAATAAAAAGATCAGCCGTGGAACATCTGAAATGCTAGCAAAATCAAAGGTAAACAGAAAAAAGGCTTGTTTTAAAGCATTCCTTCAGCCAAATTAAAAATTTAAATGCAAAAAGCCATGGATTTGTACTCATATCTAAACTAAAATGTTAACTGAAATGTATCAACATGCAAGATATACCCATCTAAAAAATGCTCTTAAAACCAACAAAATAAAAAAATTCTGCATAAACAAAATCACAAAGAAATCTGCAAAGCCTCACGAAAAAGAAATATCTTTCAGAAACTGCCTCAGAAATCCCCAAATCAAGTAGAAAGGGCTGAAAGAGTCACGCAGTGTGTTTCAACATACCCGCCTCCTACAGAACCTATGGGGCGATCCTCCCTTAGCCACGGATAACACAAGAAACAGAAGAGAATCATCCACTTACTCCAAACAGCAGCTCCCCACTTAGCTTTCACAGGTGCAAGTGATTTTGTTCCCAACTAACACACATGCTCCCATGTCACTGGTTGAGGTAGTCAGAAATAGCAATTAATTTATTTCTGAGTATGAGTATACTCCCATTTCTTCCTTCAAGACACCTCAACATTTTGATCAAAGCAGTACATAATTTATAAAAGAAGTTGAAATTACTCACTCTAAATGTAAACAATTAATTAAAAACTCTGTTTTCATCATATAGTCTATTCAGTATAATGACAGATTGGCATTTTTAGTCCAACAGAAGAAAAGTTTAAACCTATACATGCCTTTTACTGCTTGGCAAGTAGTTCAGGTTTCCAATTAAAGGCTACCTTCTACTCCATGAAATGGGGTGCAAGGTATCAACTCCATTCCCAAAACCTGAAACTTTTCCCAAACTCAAATGGGATTTTCAACTTGTTTAAAGCTATGCCAATGTTTCTGAATTTGGCTTCTGTAAAAACTTTATCATCATGTCTTTACTCAAGTGTTAAACTTAACATGCATCAGTACCTTTCAGAGACCACACAACTATAATTTCTCCTATAACTTCTTAATACCACTGGAATTACTTGAGTGCTGTGCACAGTTAATTGCTCCACTTTTCCCACTGCTTTAGTAATATAACAATATTTAAATAATTTGTGCATAAAAGGGCTATTATTTGTGCATAAAAGGTCAACACTTGTACTAAGTTCAGACCTAAAATTAAATGTTTTCAAACACAAAGTAACAGCAAACATTAACTTACTACAAGATAAATTTTCACTTGAGCAGACTAGAAAAGGAAGTATAAAATGACTTACCCTTTGTTCCAGAGCTGACTGAGTCTGTTGTCTTAAAAGAGTTTTAAATGGCCCCCCTTCTTTTCCAGCACTCCCACTGCCCATTCCTGAAGAATATCAGTACAAATGACATTCAAAGAAACATATATTATAATTTGTAATCAAAGGGTGATTTCAAAATAGATAAAAATGAGTCATTGAAAACTGTCAAATTATCCCCATAATTTTAATTTTTAAGAAAATAAAGCATCAAAAATTTAATTCTGGTTTGAGGGTTGTCCTAGGTTTTCCTTTTCACACAACTAGCAGTGATTTTATAGTATTTTAACAAACCCTCCCAATCTAAGATTTTTTTCCCTGCTGTCAACCTGAATTAAAATCAACTTTAAAATATAAAAACTTAGAGATGGGGATTTAAATTCTTTCCTACGACATATAACTTTTTCAATTCCTTGTTATTCTTTTTGCCTATGATTTAAATATTTACTTTTCACATAAAGTTTTTACATAACCAGATTATCGGCCCTTATCAAAAAGAGTCTCTCTGTAAGACTACTCTATAGCTGTGTACCTCTCACACTATTTTTATTTAATAGAAGTGATAAAAATCTGGTTTTCAGAGAGGTTCAGGTAACTAAACCACCTTTCCTAACTACAACAGGAGACTGTACACATCATTACAGCAGCAGTTACATAATGCATTATTAGGAACAAAAAGAAAATACAAAGGCAATGCATATCCTTTGAATTGAATATAAACTCTGAAAAAAATTACAAATTATTTACACTATGAAATACTCACTCATCTGATTCATTCAAATAAGCTAGGGGCTACTACTGCTCAGCATTTAAAACTACACTTATTTGATTACTATATTGGCACACACATAACCTGCAGATTATCTGTAAATGAACACGAGATAGATAAACCCCAGTTTTGCATAACATGATAATTCTCTTTCCTCCTTTCAGAGTTTTACCTCCAGCCCTCCCCCCTAACCAGAGGAGTTTTAGTGCAGAGAAAGGTGATCAGATGCACAAACATCTTTGCTGGTCCCTTGCCACCAGGGCCGTGTCCCCTTAACAGAGCGAGCTGAGATGCAGGTGATGTGTCTGACAGTGAACTGTGGGCTCTGTGCTTACAAATCACTCCAGCAAACACATGCCAAGAGTGGGTTTTTCCTAAAGTAAACACGGTGCCAGTGAACCACAATTTCTTGGTAATATTTCATGCCTAAAAACACATTATCATTGCTATTCCTTATGTCTAAAGCCACCAGGGCTAGCATGACAAAGCAAAAATAAGCCCCTAAGCAGTAGAGGAAAGCAGAGCGTAAGGAACAAAAAGGTGTCAGGAGCAGGATGAAATACAAACACCACAGTGCACACAGTTAGAAATGAAGCCAAGATTTTCTTTTCCAGAATTTGTAACTAATTCAACATAATAATTCCTTGCTAGTTTCCTTTTTCTTGTGATCAAGAATCTGATAAGGATGAACAAGAGTGTAAATATATATCAAAGTGCAGTTATTTGTTTCTACCAAAGACTGGGAGATCTAGAAATAATAATGTAAGACTTAATAACGTATGTAAATTCATTCCTAACTTCATTCATTCATTTTCAAAGCTACTAAGCTACCATTACCATGTAATTAGATATAAAACCACTACAGTTTTCAATGAGTATTTTTAGCTGTTCTTGGATAAGGAAACAAAACTATTAGTATCTGTATAGTTCCATTAAACAAGATTAAATTGCTTTTACTATTTAGCATTGATTCTAAACATCACTGTCAGGGAATATACAATATTAAATACAGACAAACATAGCATACATACTACACAGGAAACAAACTCAAAAATTACAAACTAACCAAAAGAGTTTCTACAAAAAAAGCGAAGTAATATCAACAACTATTTAATTGAAATCTGTAAAAAAAAAATCAATGTCAGTGAAATGAAAAAGTGGGCAGTAAAAATAAAAAGCATGGGCTTTGTTTAAAAGGTTAAATTAAAAAGCAGAGTTGGTAGCAGCTGACAACCATTATTTCAGCAAATTATGAATGAATTCACGAGCAAGTGCAATGAGCATTTGCTGCATGCAAAATGCAGGAGCAACAAAGTGAAGAAAATGTGTGGGATTGCTAATAACGTAAATTATTTCAGTCCAATTAGCAAAGGATGTTTTTCAAGGGTAAAGAAGTAATTCTGTAGCATAAATTACATTGTTTCAAATCCTCTAAGAAGTTCTGAAGGTGTTTCAAGCTTCTGGGGCAGAGGTGAGAGATGGAATGCATAGTCATGTAGCCAGCAGTTTTCAGAGGCTAACTGAGCAAACCCAGGGTTATAGAAGCATCTGAGTGTTAATCAAATAACAACATTTCCTTAAAAGTTTGTTTAAAAGGCCATAATAGATAGATCCTACCAGAAGCAGCCAGAAGCAGCTCTTCAGTGAAAGAAACACTTTTCCTCAGAACAACTGGGCTGACATGGCTAGAGTGTAGAGGTTTAATGCTAGACCCCGAGAGGAGGAGACAGGACTTTTTAAGATGTGGGGAATCACAAGAGAGTGTAGGGGAGCTGGGAAACAGGAAAATCCTAGGTCCCTGTGGGGAAGGTGCTGTGGAGGAAAGTAATAGAGACAAAGATGTAGATTCAGAAGATGACTAAAGAAACGGACAAAAGAAATCAAAATGAAGCATTTTTGTTTTCTCTAAATGAATCAACACTTACTGCAAATTATTTCTTGACATACAGACAAATGGAATGACAATACACCTCCACAACGTACATGAGAAGCGTGTTTTTAAAAATCACTACTTGATTAACTTAATTTTGCAATTAATTTTTTAGAGACATGGTAATTAAATATCTTAAACGTCAATCAAAATTTGAAAGCAAATAGTATGGAGTAAAACCCAAACAACAGAGTCTTTGCACACACTTGATCTGATTACTTGCATTATCTATGTAGAAATGGTTATTTTCCAAAGAGGTCATGGTTTTATTTTGTGATTTTCTAGAGTAATAAATCTTGTAGAATTCTAAGTTCCCATCAAGTAAAGGAGTTCCCACCTTCTCCATTTCCTCCAAACATATGCTATGGCACATCAGAATGTATTATCTGATTAAAAAACATCATGCTTTTTGTCAGCCTGATTCTGTTCATTTGCAGTGGCATAAAATATATTCCTACTCCCAGAATTCTAACTCCAACCCCAAATTCAGCAAATATATTTACAGATCAGAATGGATAACACAACACAATTGTATTTCACAGAAGACATCAAGGTAATATTCTCCAGATTTGGAGCTACTGAAAATTAGATGCTTAAGCAGATCCAAGTTTCAACTCCAGTGTTTTGTTACTCATACTGGGAAATTGTGGTATCTGCACTGTTTCTCCAGGTTAATCTCCATCTCAGACACGTCAGCACACTAACTACCTGACTGAGAAATAAAGAAGAATATAATGTACTGCAGAAATAGCAGAAAATACTTCTTTTTCCACATCAGCCAACCTGAGTAATGGGTATCTTGAATCTGATAATGTTTGATGTGTCACATGAGAAGTCTGCATTTCTTTAACTTTGTTTAACTACTAAGATCACCAACTTACACACTGAGATATTTGAACTTGGTAACAGCCTTGGGAAATAAAAACAGAGGTTTAAACATATACAGTAACTGTTAAGAACAACATACTAATTTAGTATGTTATGGAAGTATCTTCTGCATATCATCAAATTTTGGGAAAAAGTAAAACAAATTACTCATGAGGTGTTGTGATTTCAATCTATTAAGATGCAAAATTGAGTTTGTCACGGCAAGATACAGCATGTTGAAATGTAACTAGAATTTCCTCTTTGGACAAGTTTCAGCAGCAGAGTTAAAAGGTGCCAAAAAGACAGTGCTAATAAGCAAAACTATGCCCACAGTTTGCTTTAATACTAGAAAGATAGCTAAAAATATCTTTACATACTTGAAAAATCCCTACAAATAAGAGGCACCAATGACAGTCTGTTTCAGTTCTGAAGGAACTGACTAAAGGCAACAGGATTTATCCACCTACCTAATATTGCCAGGAAATACATAGGGCTGCTGCTTTAAAACCTTAACACATTCACAGTGAGTTGCCACATGCCTAAATTCACAACACTTACATCTAGAAAGATGACCACCTAGGTTACATTTAACTCCTTTACATGACATCATCTTTACCGTGGAGAATCTGATAAAAAGAAACAGGTTTTCAAATATTCAGTAAGCCAAACACCTGAGTTTGGGGTGCTCCTAAGTAATAAGCATCCAATTATATCTGTAGGTCCTCTAAATGAGTGACCACCATAGGTTACCCAGAGGACAGACATCCTTGAGAAAGGACAAAAACTAAAGTGTGTTTTTTTGCTTGTTTGTTTTAAAAATGGGACAGAGAAGACAAGCACTAAGAAAGACAGCTTGCTAACTGGGAATATTTTTAATACATCTAGGGAATAAGCTGCATGAAATATTTAATACAACTCCATTTGAATGCAATATTCAATTTATCTGCTAGGAAAAATTCTTGAAAGGAGTGCTATCAAGTAAAGCTGAATCAACTACCTTAATATGCTTAAAATTTGTCTAATTAAATGGAGCCACGAATGTTCTGGGCTTCAAACACCACCATTTAAAACACCATTTAAAAACCAACCACATATCTACAAACAATTCTACAAAATACTTTGCCCTATGGTAGCAAAATTCACAGCATTGGTCATATAATGAAAAATAAACATACAATAATTCTTTGAGATTTGCTGACATCATTACTGACATGATTCTAACCACAGACTAAAAAATAAGGAGGGAGGAAAAAACAAGTTGAAAAAACTATGATAAAGCAATGGAAAAAGAAAGATGCTTTTTGAAGATGGCTGGATTACTTCTAATGTAATTTAAGGTACTTTGAAAGTGTATACTGTGTACATAAAGCTATTTCCATATACCAAGAGAATAAAAAGACAGTGGCTGCTACATTTCTAGATTTGAATTTGCAAAAGGGAGTTCAAAATTAGGTAAATGTATGCAGTAAACTTAGGGCACAACACAACAGGCTTGAAGGTTACATAGTTTTAGTAACACCATCCTTAACATATTGTAGTGAGAAATACACTCCTAAGATCTGTGATATGAAATGGAGGAAATAAGGAAAAGGCAATTACTTAGGACTCCCTTAAAGCTCTGAGATGTTTTATTTTGACTTGAATACAGTTGTGTTACAAAAGTAATTTTCATGTTATTCAGGACAGGGGAAATATAGGCAGGATTGAAATTTTGACCCTGCAGAAACCCTTTAGAGCTTGAGGTGTGCTGTGTGAGGTCTCCAATTTTCACATCATTTTGATAACTTAAATGCCAAAAAGCAAAAAGGGGTTGAATGAAAGTATAAAAAGAGAAACACAACTTAAACAAAAAGTGGGTGGAAGTGCCTTACCAGTTTTGGGTGTCAAACTCAAATCTGTGTCTGAAGAAGAGGACTGTCGACTGTAGGACTTGGAAGGTGAAAAGGAATAGGTTTGGTTTTTCAGAGGGGTGGAGGGTCCTGATGAATATGTATTGGGATTGGGATCTTCATTGAAAGGAATCCTGCCAGAAGAAGGTGGAAACATATTCAGTAATCCTGTGCCAAAGGACCTGGCTGACAGCAGCATGATCCAAACACCAGGATGGGACTGGGGCAGGGCCAGCAGCTATTCCTTAGGTGCGAGGCTGGGAATGAGGCCAGAGGCAAAGAAATGCTGTTTTACCCTTTCAGCATCCTACAGAGAGATGCTCATCATCTACAATGAAACAATTAAGCCAAATGAAAGGCATGAGATGTGACAAAAAATTATATATATATATGCAAAATAAAAAAATTGAAACGTTTATGGCTCAAAAATCTGGTACACAATGCTTTGAGTTAGTTTAATAAAGAAAAAATGATTTCAAATTATAGCTGTGTTTATACATATTGATACACTTATGTATATACACATATGCATTTTTAAGGTAAAAAAAAAAAAAAAAGATATGTTTCCTTATCCTATAGCATCAGCAGCATGCCACAGCTAAAAACAGAGCAAAGAGGAGAATCTTTATGGGAACAACTCTATTGACAAACAGTTTATTTATGCACAGCTTGACTTACCTGCTTTCTAAAACCATCTCTTCCACAAATGGCACAGACCCTTCCTAGCACCATTTTTAAACCTACTGTATCTGAATTATGTTTGAAAGCAGTTATGAGCTCAAATCAATGTTTCCCAGTTACATCACCATATTTTTTTTAGTTAATTTCACAGGAAGCAAGAGCGTGTCAAAGCGAAGAGTGTGGCTTTGTGGAAGAGACTCCGAGGCATCTCCAAGAAACTATTGTGCATTTGCTTGAGCTGCAGCACCCTGGGTGCTTCTTCCCTGCTAACAGAAGGTGTGTCCACGAGGAAATGAGGGAAGAAAGACGGGTGGTACCTGCCTACACTGCCTGCCTGCCTGCCCTTTGGAACCACTGTGCCTGTGGGCTGCCTCTCCCCAGCTGTGGAGTGTGAGCAGTCTCGTACCAGTGTAGATGAGAGTGGGAACAGACACAGAGAAGTTCTGAGTAAGTCGTGAGCCAGTAGCAGTGTGAATTGGGCTGTTGTGGGTCGAGCGGCATCCATGGCTTGGCGGATGAACCAGCGGAGACCTGAGAGAGTTTGCAGCCAAGGTGGAAGAAAAGAAAACAATACATACAAACAGGTTGCAAAGTTACGTTATCAATGATTTCAGGGAAGTTTAGATAGAGGAGATCTCTTACTCTAAGCAGACTCTAAGAATTTCAATTCCTAGCATGCAAGAGTCCAGATGAAATAAAGGGAGGGAAAGGAAGAGTTTAAGCACTTGCTTGTGACTGCATCATTGATTTTTGGCAACAGACCATTAGCCAGTAGAGCCAAGAATAAGAAGAATCAAATTAGTTGGTTTTGCTGCCTTAGAGAAACATTTCCATTTTCTGAACTGAGACAATATCCATCACTGAGTTGAATGTGGATAATTTAGGAGGTGGAGTTTCCACATTTTGCTGCAGAGTGAAAGCCACTGGTTTATTTATGGGTGCTTTTAAAAGTTGATAATTACTAGGTCTACCTTTTTTGTTTTTAAACACCATGCTGTTGTTCTATGCTGCACTGTATCCAGAAGTTCTTTTAAAGGCAATTTTTTGAAATCAAGACAAGTCAAACAAGCTATGCCGTGAAATAGAAACCAGTCATTTTTAAAAGTCAGCTCATAATTTGCAAAACTTTGCAGTACAATTGATGCCTGCACAACAAAAATGCCTCATCTCTATTGCAGTGACACTACAGTTCAAGTTAATGAAAATGGCTACTTCAATTAATGCTAGAAATACAGGATATGTAATACACTTCTTGGTGCAGTATTTTCCTTCTTGGATTGCTCTACCAAACAGAAAATAACTAATTTATCCATGCAAAAAAGGAGCAACAGCTGAAAGAAGACTGCAAGTGTATTTCTATTAACTTGTATGCATATCAAAACATTGTATTCAAACTGTTTGGTGCTGCAGTATGTATGACAAAAATCACAAAATTCTAATTCTCACTGTAAAAAGATGCAAGTTCACTGTCTACCTGTTTTGCCATAGTCCTACTTGTTTCACAACAGTAAAAAGCAAAGCACACAATAAAAGATGAGACCTCTCTGGGGTCATTGTCTAAATCACTGACAGAATGATCAGAATTCAAAATTTATCTTCTCTTACATGCTTATAAACATTTAAACTTGAACCAAAGGTATATTTGTGAGAGGTCCTCACAAAAATATTCATTGCACAAACACAGCATCAAAGCAGAACTAATTACACTTAAACTGGTGGATCACAAGCCAAGGATATGTAGTACTTTTGCTACATAAATACAAAAAAAGTCACCTTAAGTAAGAGTTACCATTCTTCTACTGAAGAGTAGAGTTACTACTTCTACTGAAATAACAACTCATCCAACCTAAAACTTTTCAGAATTGTGGAATTTCAAACTTATTGCAGACAAATAAAACTACAAAAGAAAAACAAATTCTGGGGGAAAAAAAAGAAACCACACCAGTTATGAAAAACTGCATGAGTATGAAAGGAAGAGAAGTGAAACTTGTTTCCCTACAAGTTACTAATTCATACTTACTCCTTCATTTCTTTGGATGGGGAGTTACATGCAGGTAAAAATGCTGATGTGTTACTTAATTTATCCAACGTGCAGGCTGTTCCTATGGCTCTCACTACGAGTCCAGACTCTCCCTCCAAATCAAAACACTGCAAATAACCAACAACAGCATTTCCTCTCATTTCAAGCACCTTCAGGCCAATCTTCCTTTGCAATTCACCTACAAAATAAAAGGTAAAGAGCTCAGAGTTGCAGTGAACTTCTATTCTCTTTTGTGGTCTTTGACTCAGCTTTCGGAGCGCCAACCAAGTCAGCAGAACAGGTAATCAATCCAATCCTACATAGCTAGGCCAAGGAGCCCGTCACAACTTCTGTCTCCTACAACATTGTGTGATACCAGTCACTTACACAGCTTTTTGCTTTTTTCTCCAAATCCATTCTGACTGCCAAAGCGACACGTCATTTCAGAGGTTTTTCCCACTAGCTTTTATTTCCAGTAGGCTTTTTTTTTTCCTTTTTTCTACTTATTCAGAGAGAGAGAGGTCAAGATGTGCTGTGGAACTCATGTGAGTTTCTAAATACTTCCTATTTAATACTTCAATAATAATAATACATATATAATACTTCAAAACAATGTGACATCTTTAAAATGAACAAGCAGCTATAATTTCTTCATTTACCAATTTATTTAAGCATATTTCAACTTATTTCCCACTTTTTGCCCCTCTACTGCAAACCAAACACTAACACTTCTATTAACTGCACACAAGGACTGAAAGACTGTGACTATAAGAAACTGGTCTGTCATTAATACTTTTTTAGGAGGACATATTAAAAAATTAATGGTTCCGTGTAGCTGGTTTGCCTTGGTAATAACTAAGGTGGAAAATATCATCTCTCTTCCTACAAAAATTGAAGATTTCCAAAATCCTCTGTTAACTAACTGAAAAATCCTCTCTGTCACAAAGGATAGCCTAACAGTCCTAATGTCACTGCTGCTGAGAAATCAAGTGGAATGAAACGGTCAGAGAATCACAGAATTTCCTGAGTTGGAAGGGACCCACAAGGGCCATCTAAGTCCAACTCCTGGCTCTGGTTTCTACTGCTCTCTTGAAGTGTGATTCTAAAATTAACAGCACAGGTTACTCTTGTAAACTTCTTAACTGAAACCATGGCTGTACCAGTCTTGGAAAAACTCTAAGGTTGAGATGGAGTATGAAAGTTTCTTTTTAAGTTAACACACAATGACAAAGATCTGTGAAACAGCCTGGCTCACTCTCAGAAGTTACAGATTTCTTCAAGATTCTTTATGTGTGACCACCAATAAAATATATTGCAATAGCACACATTTTATTATATGAGATGAAACAGTATTCCTGTGAGTTTTTTTGGGTTTTTATCCTCTTATCTCTGCTATGAATAAGATCTAGCAGAATACTTTATCCACTGCACTGTTTATGCATGGCAAAAATTATGCAAATATGGATTCTGTAAACTAATATGGGGGCTATATTAACAAAAATATCCTCATGTTAGTTACGACAACAGTTTATTTCACTTTTTCCCTCAGAGCGTGCTGGCCTTCCCAATGAAGGTACATCTCCACAATCTTTTATGTTGCCCCACTTACTGAAGGTCTCAAGGACACCTTCCACTAGCCCAGGTAGCTCAGAGCCCCATCCAGCCTAGCCTTGAACTCTTCCAGGGATGGGGCAGCCACAGCTGCTCTGAGCAGCTGTGCCAGGGCCTCACCAGCCTCACAGGAAGAATTTAATCCCAATAACCCATGCTCTGTCAGTTTGAAGCTGTTCCCCTTGTCTTGTCCCTCTCATCTTTATTCTAGCTCCTTTCAGGCACTGGAATGCCTCCAAGGTTATCCCAAATTTTTCTTCTCTAGGCTGAATAATCCCGATGCTACAATTCTTTCCTCACAGAAGATGCTTGAGAAACAATGAACAAAGCCTGACTTCCAAGAGATGGGAAGAGTACCATAAGCACTAATGCACACTGTATCTGAAAAAGTGCATATTTGTTCACATACTTCAAAAAGTTCAATGAGGGTGAAGTTCATTACTTTAATTGTTTGAGTCAAAATTTTAGTGATACTCCTCATATGGGTTAAGAATATCTTGGGGAAAGTTTCACAGGTTTCTCTGACCTTGCTAAAAACAACTAAAAAATTAGGCAGCAGCATGGCCTCACCAAGAAGTGAAAATAAACCCCAAAAAAACAGTAACACTGCCCATTAGTTAGAAATAAGTAATCCTCAGAAACAGAAGAGACTGTGAACCGAAACAAATCAACACAATTAACACCAAAGCTCCTATCACTCCTGAGGCAGGCAGCTATTGGAATCCTGCCAGAGCACTGTCACAAGCGGCAGTGAGCCTTAGAGGCAGGTGGCTGGTACCTGACATGAGCGAGATGAGCCTCTGGCGAGCCTCGTTGGACGCCCTGGGCGTGCGGATCCTGTCGATCCACTGGTACTCGGGGTCCTCGTTCACCACCAGCTCCTCCACAAAGCCGTGAATAACGACTGCTCGGTAGCACTTGGGGATGGACGTAGCTGTTACAGACACACACTGAGATGTAAGAGACAGGCCCAGGAGCCAAGGATGGCCAGAAAAACCTAACATTACACGTCAACAGATTGCAGAAAGTTTTCTAGACAATTTTCTGTGAAAATGTGGACACACCCAGGAAGTTTTGCTCGTGAAATCATGAAACCCCGATAACTGTCCAGTGTACCAACTACAGCACGTACCACTATGAAACCTTTTCACTTTGGGCCTCTTTAAAAAGATATGGACCCAAAATAAAACCACATGCGTATGCACAGGCACTGAAATACAACTTCTGGACATTAAAAAATCCCATCAGTTATTTGCATTGTTTTGAAACATGAACAGCAAAAACGCGTTAAAAAGGAAAAGCAATTTATGTCAATGTTATCTCCACTAGGTTTATGCAATGAGCTGGTAAGAGAAGGGAGACAGAAGAGGCACAGAAAGGAAGGAAAAAGTTTATCTGGACAAAAAACTTTTTTCCTCTACTTACTGCAAAAAAATTTGACTCCACAGGATGACTGCCTAAATCTGTTTAAATCATTGAAGAGATCTACTTTCACCACCACATTGATCTCCCCACGTATACCTATCAATAAAAAAAACATGAAATACCAGAAGTTATAATAATATAACTGTATCAGTACAAAACTAGACCTATACATTATTTCCTGTTATTAGTATTTAATGCCAGAGGAGCAGGAAGCCATAGCCTTGCCTCTCAGGTCTGCTGCAGAGACACTGGCTCAGAGAAGTTTCTAGCTCTGCCAAGCCTGTGAGGCTGAAGCAATGAAAGCAAGGCTCCTCAAATGCCTATTTGCACCAAACAGAACTTTGTAAGAAATATGAGGCTGGGGAAAGAGAAGCCATCAGCCTCTTGATGCTGCAGTAACCTCTGCTGCAGCATGCTCTCTCTGCTCAATTTCCTCCCTGAAAAGATTTCAAAACTGCAGTAAAGCTCCTCTCTGAAGTTCAACCCCAGAAGAAAGATTTATGGTTCTTTTTAGAACCACAAAGTGGCACAGGAAGTGTTTACAAAATACTTTACTAACTGTGACAAGAAATATATAAAAAATTAAGGTATTATAGTCATTTTAGACAAAGGTTAATTTTCAACTATGATAATACCTTACTAGAAATGGAGTATTTTCTAACACAGAACCATTCTTTTTGACTTCTCTAATCTCCCATTCTGAGCTTTTTCTTCTTTTTCCCCACCCAGTAACAAAATTATTTCACATATTATAGGTTCTGACATATTGAGGACTAAACTTCTTGATGAGCCTGATCTCTCGTGTCTTCAGAGACCTTTATCACATCAGCATGTGACGCTGAAACAGCAGCACTGGATTTGTTGTTCAACTCAGACCTTACTGTAATAAAACCAGCTGTATTTCCCTTCCAAAATGCCAACAGAAAGAAGCCTTCAGTTATTATAACAGAAAATGTCTCAGGGTTATATATTTTCACAAACAATCATGTTGAGGTGAAAGGAAGAAAATGTAATACAAATTTATAAACATTTTATTTATTGTTTTTTAGGGATGCATCAATTAATGTTTGCCAGGCATCAAGGTAATTGGTATCTAGTGCTATGAGCATGAAAATATAAGAATTCCAATTTCATTTGCATAGAAAAAAGTTATGAAATACCAACATATCTGGAAAAATACAGAGAAATCTAACTCTTTCTAACCTACCAGCTGTACATATCCTGAAACAAGTGTTTGCATCTTTTAGCTCCAGAAGTAAATGTGTGATTGGAAAATGTGCATAGGATAAAAAGGTAATTAAAAAACCAATATTTTTGCAGTATTTCTTAATATTTCTGCTTGCTATAACTGGTTTAAATGCAAAAAATACTGTGCATCAGTTACAATGAGCATCTGCTGAACACCATTAATTATTTCCCAACAATGATTTATAATTAGCTTTGAACATCATTAGGTCATTTAATTCACCCTGAATAATGAACAAGGGGGAAAATGGCAGCCACAGAGATGTTCTGCACTAAGGTATTCAAGCAGCAAGTTAATTGCTCTAAACTGACATTGGCTCTCTGAGACAAAAGCTGTTGCATTAAAATCAAAAGCAAAAATATCATTACCTTTATTTTCTCATACTTTCAAGACATTCTGATGAAATCCACCTAGCACTGAGAGCACTTACTGCAGGGAAAAGGAATTTCATCCTGTTGAAGATATCTCACATCCTTGTCCCTTCATCTCAACTGGAGTTTATCCCAAATACCAGAAAGGCACACTTCAAGTAACCCCAGCAAAATTACATTTGTTTAGCAAAGAAATGGTAATTGGACAAATATGTCTGAGTCTTTTTTTTAATCTGAAATTTGAAGTAACTAGTGATGATTTTTTCCCACTTGTCACAAGTCCTATGGAAGGCGCTCTGCCAAGCACTGGCCTTTACTCCCCAGCCAGAAATTTTCTCATGTCAGAAAACAAGGGGAAAAAAGCCAGGAAAGTAGTTTTCCAACCCCAAAACTAAAGTTATTACAAATTTCTCAAGACATCTTACAAGATTATATGAAGCAGATTACATTCCAAATAAGCCTGTTTTAAATGAGCAAAGCTTACCATGAATGGTATCATAAATTGGAAACCATCCTGAAATAACTGTGGCTGCTTCACTATAGAGCAGAGGATCAATATCTATATACACTTTGCCAATGGCATCGTTGGCACTGTACGTGTCGTGATCAAGAACTGTGATCTGGAGAGGCTCATCTTGGAGCTCCTCATCATCCACCTGGAGAGCAAATATTAACAGAGAATCTGAGTACTTAAAAATGTGCAGGGAAACACTGCTGAAAAATGAAAGCTGAGAAGAGAGTGAGTGAAGAACAGCGACCTGACACAGATAAATCTGTAATGTCAGTTTCCTGGAGCTAAACAACATTCTAAAATTCTAAACAACAACTTTCACTCATTTTGGTTTTATCCTTCAGAGACTGGTGAGACCCTGGAAACAGAGCTATCACTGGGAGAAGAACAGAAAAGCACCATTACAGAGATTACTCATTTTAAAATTCCACAATATTTTAAGTCACACTTAAAATATTGTCTACCTATAGACTGTCCACCTATCTCCACAAAACATACTGATAGATAAATAAATAAATAAGTAAATAAATAAGAAATGAAAAGAAAGAAAATTTAAGATAAAATACCTCAGAGGACTATTATGCTCTGAAGTTTATGGTGTTCTCATCACTGGTCAGTGGCTTAAAAGCAGGTATTTTACACAGCCTGCAGTAAAAATTCAGTAATTCTACACGTGTAATTTCCTAAACAAATGCAATCTACAGATGACTATTTTCTTTTAGGACTAAGACAGCCATTCCACAAATTTTTGTGTTCAATGTCACAAACCAAGAATTAAGTTTGCTAACTGTAATGGGATGACTCATTTAAGTGTTTGCAGAATTGTGATATTGCCTTAGAGCACGGTAAATGAACCAGAACTACACATTCAAGTGTTACAATAATTTATTAATTCTAAACATAATCCTCATTCTTTTAAGTAGTAAAAAAATGAAAGAAACATGTAAACACTTGTTCAGGGCCTAATGTCAAAGGACATCAACAAATTTGATCCTGGAAAGCAACAAGCAATTACGGGAAAATGCTGAGTGCCCTCCTTATTACATAAGGAAACGAGAAGAGAAAGTGTCCAACAATTGTTGTCCAAGCTCTTTATTTTGTAATCTTCACAGAGGAATTTTCCATTTTCTCCTTAGCATTATCTTTGCAACCAAATGTAAGACTTCAAATACCAATTAATTTTCCTTGCTCAAAATTAAAAAAACCCACAAGAACACCTGTACTTTCATATATATGTATTCATTTATACATACTGATAACTGTACTGAAAAAGCCTAACCCCTGCTGCCTTTGCCCCACCTTCACTGCAGTACTCTCTTTTCTAACAGAACAACATTTAAGCTGGATCCAACCTGGCAAGCTTTTATCTTCACAAACACTCCTAAAAAGCCAAAGAGACGCCCTTAGCAAACAAGGTCTGACTGGAGCTGGGTTTGCTGAAAAGGCTTTGTGCATTTAAATACAAATACAATTCAGTGCTCAGAACTCATTCTCTACTAGAAATGCAATTATTTAATTAAGGGCAGCTAAACCAGAGTGTCTATACAGTTACAGGCAAACTCTTCAAAAATACTTACTTCAAATTTGAACCACTCAGAATTCCACTGAGGATTAAGTGATTTGGGATACACGTCTGTCTTAAATGTTGTATTTCCAAATTTCACCTAAAACCACAAACATTCAATTAGCAATTACAAATACTAATAAAAAAATTTTGAAACTCCTTTAATTGACATATGCAAATAATTTCAAATACATATTTCAACAAATAGTTTTCTTTTCACTGAGTGGCTTTTAAATTCAATTTACATATATCAGTATTCACATGTCAGTAACATTTCCAATCAATCTCTCTCTCATCCTGTCATACTACTAAAATTGTTTCTTTTCCTCCTCAATCATTTGAGAGGCAGAAATATCACTATTCAAAGTCACTTTACATACTCTCCTTTCCTTCTACAAGGAAAAATATTCTAAACGTTGATAGATTCTAAATGTTTATGACCTATTACTCTTCTCTCCAGGATTTCTCAATTAGCTTCACAGACAACTGATGAAATAAATATAAAAACAAATTGGATTTGAGATATACAGAGAGAAGACTACTAAAAATTGAATATTTTCCATACTTTTATTGCTTATTGCACCTTCAACCACATAATAACCCACTTCAGCAGTACCCATATGGTCTCCACAGGCATCTATTTCAGGCTAAGCCCATTTTGGGTTTTGTGGGGGCTTCTTGTTTGCTTTTTTAAAGTGAAACTGAATTTCTGTGATGCTCCATACATCAGGAAGCCATACAGCACCATGCAAGAGTCTTTATTTCACTGCAGCGTTCATTTCAAACCATTTACAAACCCTTGCAGTTGTCTGAATGCTGCCTCTCAAAAAAATAAACACTTCACCTCATACCAGGTATTTACAAATACTCAAAGTTACATTTTTAAATTTATTCAAGATTCTTCAGGAAAATAATGATTAGGCAGGTAGAAAAGAAATGCTGGAGTTAGAGGTGTGTCAATTTTGACAGCTTTTATCTTTTAAAAGGCTAAACGCAGTTTGGAAACTAAATTTAGGCCTGGATTTGAACACTGTATAGTAATTTTGCCCAAGACAGTGTTAAGTGACCACCTCGTACATTTCAATAACATAGTGATTATTTTGCACAGGTGCATATCCCAGCTCTGAAGAGATGTTGCTCTTGCTTAAGTACAATAAGGTGGCGTTAGCACTGGCTGTAAGGGAGCTACCAATTAAATACCAGCTCTGACTCCAGAGGCTGCCAGGATCCATCAGTCCTGAGCTCCACCCAGCCCATTTCAGTAATCTTGGGAGTAAATCAGCTCCCTGAGAGCCCCAGGCAGCTATAACTGAATTTCCCCAGCACTCCAGCTCCTTCATTGAAGCTGGCAGAGATAATACAACGCCACGCTGCTGTCCACTCTACAAAGTTAAAAGCACATTTATGGAAGAAACTGTAACAAAATATTCTGAGTTGGGACAAGGATCATTGTGCTCACGCTAGTGAAGTCCAAGTGTTGCATAACCTGAGCCAAGTAAGAGCTCTTAAGTCTCTTCTCATTTTCTCTTCCAGTTCAAAGTTTATATTGCAATATTTAACAAGGAAATTTAAGGTTAGTAAACAACTAGAACCTTAAAATCTACTTTGCATTTTTATTTAAGGAAAAACACTTTGTAAGGTTTTCCAGTAATCTCACACAGAAAAATGAAACAATAGTTTCAATCCCAATTTATTTTGAAATAAATCTCACCTGCTGTATTGCCTTCTCCACACACGGAAAGGGAAGTTACTTCACCCTGTTCCTAATTAACAATCCTAAAAGCAAGGCTCCCATCTGTGTATTTCTATACCCTTATCTGTGCTGAGACACCCGTGGAACTGCATGTCAACCCAGCTAAGCAAACTGATCTTCATTAAAACGTTTATTTTCCCTTTTTGCTGCGCTAGTCTTTTACTATATGAATTTCAAAAATCTACTTTGCTACACCAACAGTAGGGCTGGGAACAAGTAGCCCACAGAAGAGGACAGCTGTTTCTAACACAGAGTAAAAACAGTCCAAATGAAACTTGGTGAATTGTATTTTCTAGTCCTGTTTTCTCCGTCTCCTAGTAGCAAGCATCAGAGTTGTTGTAATTTTAAACTGGATTAACAGGCAGCCTACAAGAAAGCTTTTAAAAATTAAAACCTGATGGGTGAAACAGCTGACAAAACAGTGAAATGCTAAGTTTCACGTAATAAAATAACGTGCTATTTCTGCTCCACTGAAAAGCTGAAATACACCTTCACTTTACCACCAGCTTACTCTCCCATTAAGCAATGCCCTTAGAGTCTAACATCACCCAAATTTTTAAGCACCAAATTAAATCAGGACTTATATACCCCAAATTTATTTTATATTAATATTATCATATTTTCCAGAGTATACAGGTCTAGAAAGGCATTCTGTCTTCCTACCTTAATTCTAGTATCATGCCAACTTCAACCACTCATTTGTGGCACACCTCAGTCAGTATTTGTGGTACAAGACACGCATTTCCACAGCACATCATTTTTAAATAGCTCTGATTTTTCTTTCTCAGACTATGAGTCCCGAACCTATGGAATGCTTCTGAAATGTTCTAAGTCATTCGTATTGGAAAAAATGAATCAAAAAACATAAGGATGTTGTAACAGAAATCATAAAAAGGCTTGTATTGGAAGGGACCCTAAAGTCCATCTCATTCAAACCCCCTGCCATGGGCAGGGATGTCACCCATTGGATCACGTTGCTCAGAGCCCCATCCAACCTGGGCCTTAAATAATACCACTTATTTTGCACTTCAACTTATTTTACAATCCCTTCCTGAGAAAGACCCTACATATTGCCTGCAAACTACGTGACTGAAAAGAAGGTTGAAGCTAGACCCTCTGGGTGCAATAAAGTGATCTAAACACGCAAATAATATTAAGTATTTGTTGACTAAAAGCCCCCTTTGAAAATATTGTAGTATTTCAAACGTTTTAAAAGGAAAGATGAATATTGGCCTTATAAGTAAAGCCTGTACAACCACTCACATATTCGACAACACTACTGATTTAAAGATGATTTTATTATACCGCCATCCTCCTTGCAACACGTCTGTCTATCAGTGAATCAGTGAGGCTGGAAATGACCTCTGCGATCATCGAGCCTGTTACCGACCACGGCCACCCCAAGCACACCACGGCACCGAGTGTGAAACACCTCCGGGGACGGCGGCTGCACCGCCTCCGGGGCAGCCCGTTCCGATGTGCGAGCACCCTTTTCCCGAAGCGGCTCCCGCCGCTGTCCCAGCACGCCCGCCCCAGCGCAGCCCGGGCGCTCCCCGCTCGCCCCGCCGCCGCTTCCCAAGCGCCGGACGGGCCCGGCAGGTGCCTCCGCCGCGCGGGCCCGGCCCGCTCCCCCCGCCACACACCTCCACGAAAGCGTCGGTCAGGTCGCTGGCGCGGTCCATCACGGGCAAATGGCGCCCCGCCACGATCTTGACCTTCAGCCTTCCCGGCATCTTCTTCCTCCCGCGCCCCCCTCCTCCTCCTCCTCCCGCGGCTGCAGCGACAGCGCGACCGCGCCTGTGCCATGGAGCGGCGGGCGCGCCGCCTGCGCATGCGTGCGGTGCCGCGGCCGCGCCGCCCCGGCCGGCGGGAGCGGGAGCGGAGCCCCGGAGCCAGGAATTGTCGGGGCTGGAGGGGAACTCGGGAGACTGCCCAGTGCAAACCCCCTGCCAGGGCACGGTCACACAGAGCGGGTGGCACGGAAACGTGTTCTGGGGGTTTGGACTTCCTGCAGAGAGGGAGACTCCGCACCCTCCCCGGGCAGCGGTTCCAGGGCTCTGCCACCTTCAGTGTAAGGAAGTGCTTCCTCATGCTGAGATTGAACTCCTTGTGCTCCACTTCGTGACCATCGCTCCTTGTTCTGTCGCTGGGCACCACTGATAAGTCTGGCACCGTCCTCCTGGCACCCATTTGAGATATTTATATGCATTAATGGGATCCCCCCTCAGTCTTCTCCGGAAAAAACAGGCCCAGCTCCCGCAGTCCCTCCTCATGACAGAGATGCTCCAGAGCCCTCACCATTTCCGTGCCCCTGTCCAGCAGCTCTCCGTCCCTGCTGCTCTGTGGAGCCCAGGACTGCACGGAGCCCTCCAGCTGTGCCCTCAGCGGGGCCGAGCAGAGGGGCAGGATGGCCCCTGACCTGCCGGCCGCACTTCCCGGAGCGCCCAGGACACCACCGGTGCTCCCGGCTACCAGGACACGCTGCCGTGTCGTGGCCAACTTGTCACCCACCAGGACTCCCACGTCCTTCCCCTCAGAACCGCTCTCGAGCAGATCCCCCCACCCCGTGCTGGTATTCGGGGCTGTCCCTCGCCCGGTGCGGACCCTAAACCTGGCCTACTGAAGCGGCGGTACCGCCCTGCCCGGCTCCAAGATGGTGCCCGCGGCCTCGGGGCGCCGCCGGCCACAGCCGCGCTCCGACTGCTCGATGGGCCCCGCGGCGGGGCGCTGCCCGAGCGCCGAGCCATCGATGGCGGGACGGACCGCGGGCCGGCTGCGGTGGGACCGGACGGGATGGGACCGCATCCCGCATCCTGCATCCTTCACCCTGCATCCCGCACCCCGTACTCAGCATCCCGCGCCCCGCCTTGTGCCCGCTGCAGCAGCCTCCGGCTACTCTGCCTTCCCGAGAAACCAGCCGGTGCGCCCTCGGGATGCTCTGCCTTCCCGAGAAACCAGCCGGTGCGCCCTCGGGATGCTCTGCCTTCCCCAGGAAGGAGTTGCTCCCATGAATACCAGTGAAAAGGGAGCCGGGAGCACGCGTGCATCCCCACACACTCGTTTGGGAGTGTCCTGTAAAGGCTTTAAAAACAGCACCCCGACCCCCCCTCCCCGTGGGTTTGTTTTGTTTTCTTAATCGAAAGACAAATATTTACAGTATTTGAAGGATTATGGATAGATTAAATGGAGTTTAGTTATCAGAAATAGGATTTGATACGGTTCCTGCAGCCAGGTTATAACTTTCTGATGCCTGAAAAAGCTCTTTGTTTGGGCACTGGCACTGTGGACGCTTGGCAAAAAGCAAAGGAGCAAGGCCAGGAGTGGGTCAGTGTGGTCCTGCAGGTGGGGATATGGAACCGGGCTGCAGGAGATCCTGTGGGGTACGGGTTGTGCTGCCGGTCTGCTCAGGAGCAGGAACATAAAAGAACCCTTGTGTTTTGGTTAAGCACTCGTCAGGTGTTGAGCCAAATAGTAGATCTGTCTGGGATTATTTTCCCTTCTTTCTAATCTTACAAAAAGACTAAATAATGTTATGGGCTGGAGTGCGATACACCAAACAACATGACTGAAATGTAGCAGTGTGTGGTGTAGGGAATTAAGGTCTAGAGGATCTTTGGCTGGCTCTCCTCGGGCTGCCTGCAGTTGGTCCCACCAACACAGCACTTTGTCTCTTAGGCTAGTTTGGAAATTACCCCTGAAACAACTCATACTGTTGCTAATATTCACCACATCCAAGTAAATTGTAAACAGGCTAAATGCTTGTTTTTAACTCATCCCTCCATGTCTAAATGGAATACTGTAATGAGACAGCAGGGAGGGACCTGGCGGTGCTGGCTGACTCTTGGGGTCTGGGTGTTGGGATGCCCCCAAGATTGTAAAAGTCCTTGTTCTCCCAGCCCGTGCAGACAAAGAAGGAGTCAGAATGTGCAGGGTCGGCTTCTCAAGGTTGTTTATTTTCTCTTGTCTATAACATTCTTTCTCTGACCTGCTGATCTCTGTCTAGTAGGTTGGCCATGCCATTCTATCTGCCCTCTTGGGCAGCGTTTACATTTTATACTAAAAACTACGTGTACTATGTTTACAATAATGTGCCAATATCTATCATTTATGCGTGTCTCTACTTTAAACCAAAAGTGTCACCATCACAGCAAGACATGGAGGACAAGAAGAAGGAGAAGAAAGGACACACCCAAATCCCTCCATCTTGTCCCCCTGAATCCCATTCTAAAAAGCCCCAAAAAATCTACTTTTTCACCCTGTGTTAATTCAACTACTACACTACTCAAACCCTTGTGGCTTGTAATCCCTCATACAAAGTTGGCAGCTTTTTCCATGGGCTAAAATTGAAGCCACAGGTGTTTTTTGACTTCATGCCAAGGTCTCCGAGCCCCCTGCCAGGGTCTCGAGACAGCCAGGGCAGCCAGAGGGATGTCCTGGGTTCCGACAGCTGACAGCAGCTGAACATGAGCCAGCTGTGCCCACGTGGGCAAGAGGCCAGTGGCATCCCGACCTGGATCAGCACCAGTGTGGCTAGCGGGACCAGAGCAGGGATTGTCCCCCTGTGCCTGGCAATGGTGAGGCTTCACCACAAACCCAGCACACAGTTCTGGGCCCCTCAGCACAAGGAAGACGTTGTGGGGCTGGAGTGTGTCCAGAGAAGGAGACAGCTTGGGAAGGGTCTGGAGCACAAGTCCGATGAGGAGCAGCTGAGGGAGCTGGGGGTGTTTAACCTGGGGAAAAGGAGGCTCAGAGGAACCCTGTGGCTCTGCACAGCTCCCTGGCAGGAGGGACAGCCAGCTGGGGTTGGGCTGTGCTCCAGGGAACAGGGACAGGACAAGGGGAAACGGCCTCAAACTGTGCCCAGGGAGGTTCAGGTTGGGCATCAAGAATTTCTTCATGGAAAGGATTGTCAAGCGCTGGAATGGGCTGCCCAGGGAAGTGATGGAGTCCCCATCCCTGCAGGTGTTCAAGAAGTGATCCATGTGGCACTCAGCACTCTAGTCTAGTTGACAAGGTGGAGATGGGTCAAAGGTTTGAGTTAATCTTGGCGGTATTTTTCAACCTAAAAATGATTCTGTGATTCTGAGACTACTCCTAAGGCAGGTATGTTGGTTTTAGAGACAGGTGTCTGCCAAGGAAGGCAGGAACCTCCCTTGGAATGGAGAACGTGACCACCTTCCCTCCGAATCATTATAACTTTAAATTAGGGGGCTTTCAGGCAAAGCCCTGCGGAGAGGACCGACAGTTTTTTGCCGGTGTGTGCAGAGTACCGGTAACCACACCGCCCCGGCGGAACGGGCACGGACCCGGCCCGGCCCGGCCCGGCCCGCCTGCAGCTCCGGCCGCAGCCGCCAGGGGCGCTGCGGGCTCGGCTGCGCCGCTCCCCCGTGCCGCCAGGGGGCGCTGTGCCGCCGGCTCAGCCGCGGCTCCGGCCCGCGGGGATGGACGGACGGGCTGCAGGGGGGATGGACGGGCCGACGGCGGGGATTGACGGACGGGCTGCACTGCAGGGATGGACGGACGGGCTGCACGGCGGGGATGGACGGACGGGCTGCACTACAGGGATGGACGGACGGGCTGCACGGCGGGGATGGACGGACGGGCTGCACGGCGGGGATGGCCGCGGCGGGACCCTCGGAGCGCGGCCGGAACGGCGGGCCGGGCTCACCGGGGCAGAAGGCAGGAGGCAGCAGAAACTGGGCAGCTGTGGCAGGAGCAGCGGGTGTCCCGGCGGGCTGGGGTGCGTGGGTACGGTGTAGCAAAACCCGGAGACGTGGGAAAGAAACGGCGGGGCTGGGCAGCGGCACCCGGCTCCCGACCACGGCCGGGAGAGGCTCCCTGGAGGGGGAGAGGGCCCGGGGTCCCGGGGTTCTCCTTGAGGCACCCGAGCAGATGGTGGAGGGTCCTTCCTTAGTGAGGTAGGTGTAAATCAGGTTCCAGGGCAACAGCCGCTCCCGCAAGCACAGCTCCACTCGCGGGAGGGGAAGGCAGCAGGAGCCTGGCAGGGGCCACAGCCCGCTTCCCCGGGAATGCCGAGAGAGGGGGAGAGCCGGAGCCGCGCCCAGCCCGAATCCCAGCCCGGGAGCTGCACCCAGCCCGAATCCCAGCCCGGAGCTGCACCCAGCCCGAATGCCGCAGTCTGTCCGCCCCTCCAGGAGAAACCCCCAGCTAAGTTCACAGCCAGCCGCACCCCTCCCGTGGCAACTTCCTTTGTCTCTCTGAACTGTCGATCGTTGTGGTTTCTTAGCGACGGATGGAACAAATTTCCATGAGAGAAAGAAACAAGGAAAAGTCCTAAACCCCGATATCAGGACAGCTGTGAAGAGCAAAGACCCAGGAAGGAAACCGGGAGCAGAAGACAAGCTACTAATGTTAAGGGTTTAGTTTAGAATGGAAATGAACTTTTTGAGTGGAATCTCCTGATCTCACCTGCTTAAATGTTGTTTTGGCTCACATAATCAGGCAGTTATACAGCATACGAACTGAAAAGTGTAATGCAGCAGTATATCAAATACACTGTGTGGGTGTTTCAGGACATTAGGGCCATGGCAGCAAATTAAACCAGGATTAAATAATCCACCAGAACTGTCTGTGGTGTGGATGGTGGGTCCATAGCACTGCTTCACCCCAAAACTGGGGCCACTGATCCACTACACTGCTTGTGAACTCAACCATTCTTAACTTCCCTGTTACAGTAAAAAACTACCAACAGATGGGACTACAGAAAACCCCAAACATTCCCTGTTGTCTATGTTAGGTACAGCATTGTTGGGCATTTTTTCATTTCTGGTGCACTGTTGTAGAGCCCAAGAAAGAGGGAATGTAAAATAAATTGTGGACTTCAAACAAGTAAAAACAACATTAAAGTAAACTTCGTCATGTGTTCTTTATTTCTGACAAAACTTGTGTTTATTTGCTGCTTTTGCTAACTAGCTTCAAAAATGTCGCCTAGTGAACATCTCCCGTTCTCTGGGATTATGAAATACAGGGATTAATGCAATGCATATTTCTTTCTCAAAAGATTTCTGAGGATCCAGCTTTTTCAATGGAAGATTCTATTAGTTGAAGGACTAGAAATCAGAAAATGCATGTTTTGGAGAGCCAGTTCCATTCTGGTTTTCAGGCACTTGGAAAGATGAATTAGATATGATTTAATGCAGTGAGAAATGTGCTTGGTGTATTGGACCTACCTTGGGGCTGAGGATTTTATATACTGGCAGAATGAGACCTGTCTTTCCATAAATTAGCATGTTACTTCCCACATTTCCTCCCAATGGCATTCCAGTTCTCTAGGGCCAGCAGGGACTTGTGAAAGGTAGCAGGGACTCTGCTGAAAGTATACTCAGACCCCTGGAATTTATAAATTACTTGAGGCTTTCAAAATAGCATTAAATTCCCATTGGTTTTAGGCGAACATAATGGATATACTGGAAACTAAAGCTGTAGTATGTACATGTTCAGTAATATGTACGCCAGAGCTCCACAGAAAATACTAAAAGGTGTTTTTCCATAATAAGGAAAAAATGAGATGTGATATCTGATTTTGTATTTCAGTATCTAGATTGTTTCTTGCTGAGGTTTTTCCCTTCTGCTTAGAAGTGATGTTTTAGTAAGTCATGACAATAGAAGTCCTGTTTCAACTACTATTGAAAGAAGAAAAAACAGCATTGTCTTACTTGAGCAGGTATTGTTATGTAGAGAATGGCACTGTAACTCAACTAAACAACCAAGAATATTGCTAATTACAACATTAAAGGCACCTTGTGTGGAACTGTGAGTGTCAGAAAAATAGGAGATTTTTTTTTGCGGGTGATTTTGCCACTTAAAGTTAATGATCCATGTGCCCCTTCTTTTTCAATTTCAAGTAAGAGAGAGAGTTTGTGATAGATATGCATGTTGAATCCTTAGTTTGGAAATTGATACTTCAGAGATAAGGTTTTCCTTGTAACTTCAGTCTGCTGACCCATCCCATCAGGGCAGGTTTCAGTTATATTGGTTTACCACCCTTCAAGATGCAGATTAGAAGGTGGTGGTCTAGGTTTTCCTCAGGTTATTATCCCAGCAGGACCTGGGATGTGGTGGGCTGTCTCTTCTCCACAGGGAAAAGTGCTTTTGGATTGTATTTCCTTGAATTGATTTAAACAGAAACGAATGAAAAACTTTTTGGAGGGGTTTTAGTTTGTTGAAACACAGAAAAAAATGCTTTTTACCTCTGGTCCACAGAAGATACTGGCTCTGTTTCTACTGCAGTTACTGTCATAAGTAGTCTTTGAAGAAGGAATCTTTCAGCTACCATCAGCACAGGAAATTGCAGTGTCACATTTTGGTTTCTGGAAAAATCCCTGTATTTCTCTGTAAAACTAACCACATGTTTCAAATCAATCCAGCTTAATTCTGATGGACACCAATCCAAAAATAATTTTAATAATGCTCATGGAGGTTCTGTATCCAGAGTCATGGATCCTTAGTAAAGAACCTCTGCATCCCAGGAAAAAAACCCAAACTTCCTTCTGCTCTGTATGTGCTGTGCTATCTGTCCACTGCAAGGATTTGGGTGGGCGAATCCTGGGATAAGGGCAAAATCCCAGTCACTTCTGTTTTTATAACTACCTGTGAGTATCTGACTGACATTGCAACCCCAATCAATCCCTGTCATTAGATTAAAAGATGGAGTGAAATCCTCCCTCAATAAAACCAGTAAGGTGAAAATGCCTCCCTGCGATGAGGACATGGGGTTTATTATGAACAAGGCTTCATTACTGTGGCTTATCGTTTACACTGGAGGAGCTCTCTGCAGTAAGACTGTTTAAAAACAAGGTTAGAGCAATATTAATGTCTGTTACCATCCACTGGAACAAAATCCTGCTACCACAAGAATCTCTAATACAAGAGTGTGGCAAGGGAAGGATGAAAGCCTGAGCAGGACCAATTCAAACTCAAAAAATGTACTTCATCTTGACTCTCAATTACCATTACCCTAACACTGCCAATTCTACTACTAAATTACCCAGTACCACATCTATGTGTCTTTTAAATATCCCATAAAACGTATGAAAAAAGCTTATCCAATGAACTCTAATTCCAATAATATTCAAAGTAATATTTCCATGAAGATCTAGTGAATTGAATAAAACCTAGTTGTCCTTTAAGGAAAAAAAGAAGCCAAGAATTATTCTCAAGGCTTACATTCAAGAGGGTAAAAATAAAACCCATATGTCATAGTCCTAAAATTATATTTCTGGGGTTTTTTATGTACACTTGTTTCCTGTATATCAAATTAAATTATTTCCTTTGGAAATGAGATCTCAACACTTTGTATTCTTCTGAATGTGACACCTTTCCAGCAGTCTACTCCTGTCAGTCTTCTGTGGACCTCAGCCGTTTGGGGTTTGGTCCATATCAAGCAGTTTGTAAAAACAGACGGCCATTCAAATCATAATAATTATAATTCTGTTTCATTATACTATTGCTGTCTGAAGGTCTCAATTTCCATCTAGACTTGAAAGAAGTTGGATAAAATAAATATTCACTAACACAGGAATGAATGCAATTGCCTACAGGGGGAATCAAGCAACTGGATCTGATGCCATGTTCTCAGGCAGTAATTTGATATAATTTCTCTTTCTCACAGTTCTGTGAGGGAAATAAGATTGCATATAACTTGATGCTTTTTATGAGTAGCAATGGCATAACTGGGATATCAGTTCACAGAGACTGAATCAGAACCATGTGCACGTGCTCAAGCAAAGATATTGAGTTACAAGCACTGGAATAATAATAGCTACTCAGAGTCCTTCCCATGTACAGTGTTCTAGTTAATTAGTCAACACCTAGTAAATAATTTAATTAAATGCAGTTGTCAGCAGCAGTATTTATAGCCTTAAAAAATAAATAGTCCTTCAGTGACACTTTCAGAATATCTGCTTTCTTTCCTTTTAAGAGTCGAGACAAATGAGATATTTAATTATGTCAGGAATATGTATTACACTCCCACAGTTATTAAAAAGTTATATTTGCTGGTTATGTTACATTACGTTTCATTGTGTTTTGTTATGTTATGTTGATATTTTCCTTTTTCCTCCCTAAATGTAATAAATTTTTCAGGTCCCACACCAAACCATGGACATATTGATGAATGTCTGTATTTATATATTGAAATTGCTATCAGGATCAAAGGTGATGATCCTGCAATTTTGAGGTATTGTGATGCTTATTAAAGCTATTGTCCCTGTCTCATCAACAACTGTGGCACAGGCAGGAAAAGCACAAAAGTGCTGCTCCACAGGTCACGCTATGCTGCCAAGGAGATAATTTTAACTGTAGGAACTGCATAAACTGTCCTTACAATAGTCATCAAGATACTTCACAAGATATGCAAGTTATTCTCTGGTGCATTAAAGACATTAAATTGGATTATAATCAAAGCAATAAATCTTTATATTCTAAAACATGGATTGAGTGCAGCTCTTAATAACCATGTGATGCTTTTGCTTCATGTGTTCCATTTGAAATGGACATGGTGATGTGAGTTACTAAATGTTCAAGTATTAAATATATAAAAAATAAAACTCATTAACAAAGCAAACTGCTGAGTTTTGGTTTTAGAAGCATGCAATGCCTTACATCCACCTTCTTACAAAAGTGGAATTCAAGCTTGGGTCTACACAGTGATACCTGTTTGTTGTCAAAACACGATACAGAGGGGTTTGTGTTGTGCCAAGCCCAAGGAGACCAAAGAGGCTCAGGATCTGAATTCCGAGTCTTCTTATCCATGGCTGATGGGTAAATGGAACAAGGAGAATAATTCTAACAAAGCAAATAATCACTTTAGACCTATCTTTATTCCTGAATGCATTCCCACCTGAGGTCAGAAGGGAATATCCATTTCCAGACAAAGCAGAAAAGTTCAAAAACTGCAGGATAACCCCACAAATCTTTTAAAAACTCTTAATTTATATATCTCTGTGGATTCATATAACTGAATTATGTACAGAGGAAAGAAAACAGATGGTCTTTGTACTGATCATTCCTTATTATCCAACAGGAATTATCCAGATCACTTTCTTCATTATTAGCCATTTGAACAAACTCTATTTACCATCCTAATTCTCAAGTAAAAACTCCTGTCCAGTACAAGCTGGCTAGAGGAGAAACCTATCATTGGTGCTTGTTCTTTGAGTACTGTCTTAATTCATACCAGGCAGAGCTGTCTTCAATGCTGCATTTGACCCTGTTAACAGAAATTTATGGGGCTTTTGAAATGCAAGGTCAGTGTCTTCAGACTGCCTTCAAAGCACAAAAATTCTCATTCGTCAGGCCTGTGCTGCCTTTCTCTGCTTTTATGTATGGGAGAATTATGATCATCACCTTGGAATTATTTCTTGATAGCAGCTGACGGAGATGCTGCTTTGATCTTCTTAGCCAAGATTATTATGAACAGCATGACTTGAGAAATCCTTGCTAAATAAATTGCTTAATTATACAGAATTCTGCAAAATGACTGTGCATCTTCCTAGCACCAAAGCACCTAGCAGCTGGGAAAATTCTACCAAAATTAAAATTAAACTAATATTAAACCAAAATAAGGAGACACACTACTGTATTTTAAGAAGTAACAAAAAATCCCTCTCTACAGTAGCTACATGAGAGTTTTAATGTACACAAGTATATGACAGCCATTCTGCAAGAGCTGTATTGTAATCCTACAATTTAGGCTCTTGAGTAAGAAAGATCTCACTATCTTGCTGTTATTAATATCAGGACTAAGAACAGACCATCCTTTGCTAATTTTAGCAGTCTGAAAAAGGCAAGGAGGAATAAAAATATTCCAGTACATCCATCCTCATTTTTGAACACGCTCACTACATTTGTGTCATAATTTTACACTCCTAGTCTTGAGATATTTCACAGATGACTTTTCATGAAAACCTATTGGGCTTCCTGATCTTATTGCTGTGAGTGCTGAACCCTCCAGTGAAGAAATGTATATAACCAGTTTGCAAAGGACAGCCATTCCAAGAATTTGTTACAAAGCATAGCTGTGATCTGTGGAGGCCTAATTCTAAATCCAACAAACTAACTGCTAGTATGTGGAGTTTTCTATTCTATCTGTGGCTTTCCTTTCCAGTGATTTTCCATTTATGCCAGAGATTATCTCAAAGCACTGTGTTAAGTTTCAGTACCTCAAATCAGTAGATGAATTACTGTCAGCATTCACTTAATTTTGGAGGATTGTTTTGAAATTAAGACAGATCTAATATTATTTTAACCTCGTTTTTGTTTGCCTGTGTGGGGAAACAGCTTGATAGCACTGAAGTTCAAGTTTAAAAAAGCACAAACTGTCTCAGATAACATTTGAAACATTTTTCTTGAATACCTGCCATGTACAATCTTGCTTAACAAACACATGCATGCAGGGCTTGGTTTTGGTTTTTAGCTTCTCTGAGATAAAGCAACATGTGAACTGTCCCAATAGATGAGTTATACTGCAGACAGGTTTGAATTTATGTGTTGCCACTGATGTGGGGCTGGTAGTTGGTGTAGTCAGACTAGTGACAGTCCAAGAGCTGAGCTAAGGCCTGGGGAAGCTCTGCTAGAAGTGTCTGCCTTGTCATCCCTGAGAAGGACACGCTGCAAAGTGTTTGACATGCACACACACCATCTGTTTCACTGCCATGGTCTCTGGGACTCCTCTGAGCCAGGAATCCTCAGCCTGCTGCCTTAGACTGATGGAAGCAGGGGAGAGAGCTGAGAGGCACAATATCTTTGGGAGTGATGCTACCAAGGTGGGGATCCAGGAGAGAAGTGTGGAAAGGATGCTGACTCCCCCTGCCATTTTAGATATTTGCCTGTCCTTTGTAATCCACATCTTCCAAGGTTTTTTGCTCAGGGATTGTTAGATAAGCAGCATAAAAATGGTTTCCATGGACACTTTTTATTATCTGCTTGCAGCAGAGAAGTAACAGCTGAGTCTTTCAGATGCAGGTTTTGCAGCTCTGATCTTTCCCAGCCTCTAGCTGAGGCTGTGTTATCAGAGCAGGCTGTTAGAGAAGTTGTATTTCAAATCTCTCTGCGATACTGAGTGGCTCCCAGAGGAAGGGGAACCTTCCCCTCATAAACCAGATATGTGTCAGTTTCATTTTCTGTTTGTGGTGGTAGACAGGCTTTTTTTACACAGCCACTGAAAACGACTATGTTATGTAGTAAAATGCAATCCTCACTCACAGCTTTGTTAACAGGCAGTATCTAAATTGTGATGAGCAAAATCAGGTGGTTGAAATTGGTGCAGCTAAAAAGTAATCTGGAAAAAGAACAATTCTGTTATAACCATATGGTCAGATGCACAGAAGTATCAAAACTCTTAGCTGGGGGTGGGTTGGTTGCATGCTGGGTTATGCTTCTCTGCATAACTCTCTTCATTCCAAATTGCAACAACTGAAAATATTGGGATGCTGAATTTGAAGTACAGCTCTAGCATTCCTGGGAACATCTGGTATTCCTTCCTGATATTACACTACCCAGCATGAAGAAGCCTGCTATTTTTGATTCAGTCTCAAAGAGGACAGAGTGATTAGGATTCTTGTGATTTAATTATGTTTGTTGTTTGATTGGGGTTTTGGTTTTTTTGTTTTGTTTTTGGGGTTTTGTGTGTGTGTGTGTGTGTGTGTGTGTGTGCTTGTGGTGGTTTGTTGTTGTTGTTGTTTTTTAATTGAGACATTTCTTGTCCCCATTGTTCATATTTGAAGTCTGTTTAAGGACCTCTGTGCACAATTAGAAATTTCCAGCTAGAACACCAGTATCAGTTTATGCCTGATTTATTTTTTGCACACTAATGTTGTTTTATAGCCCAAATGTACATTTTGCCTTCAGGACAGATCTGTGCATTATGATGAATGGTTCTGTCCACACAGCTCTTCTGGTACTGGGTGGAACTAGCCAAGCTACAGGCTTGCCTTACAGGAGGATGGGAGTCTCCATTGACTTTAGTATGCTATTCTCCTTTTTCCATACTTGTTTTGTTTTTCTGGTTTGTTTTTTAATGTATGAGGCCTGAATTGGATTTGGTCTTTCATGTGAGGTCTCAACAGTGTTTGTGCTACAGTCCTCCTACTTCTTTACCCTGTGCAGCTCTGGATTTGCAGGTTGTCCCTGCTGTGACTACCTTTCCCAATACATCCTGGAATTCCCTGTGCCTGTTTGACAAGTGTATCACATTAGTGAAATAGACAAGTTCATAAAACCAGAGCCATGCCCATTCATAGTGCAATTATAGAAACACAGGAACAGCAACTACAACCTGATCTGTGTGTGTTCTACACAAGCAGTACCAGCTGATGCCCAGCCATGCTTGTGTAGGAGAACCACAGAGAATTCTCCCTCTGGGGCCCTGGATTGCCTCAGCAGCCCCTGCAGGGCTGGGAGCTCATTAAGGCAGCAGAAAGGCCTGGTGGCAGGACACTGTTTTCCTCAGATCTCCACGCCAATGCTCAGCAGCACTTGTTCTGAATACTCAATGTAGGAAAAGGTTCCAATGCTTACACAACGCCAAACCAGGAAATTTAAAACATACTGAGGATGGCTACATGAATATTTTAGCATTCTTTTGAATATATCCACAATGCAATATATGGTTCTCACTGCAAATTCCTGCGGAGGTGTGTTTGCAGACCCGGTGGCTTTGCACCACAGACACTAAAAGTAATCTAATGCCAGGTGATATCAGTGACCCACTCTTCTATGACCAGCTGTATCCAAGAAGCACAGGCTTCCAAAAACAGGTAAACATATTTTGATACTCCCTAAAAATATACAGTGTGCAACAAAAAAGTTTGGAAGAAAAAATTGCCTCCTAACTTTGACAATTTAATTTATACTATATGAGAATGACATTTAGTCACCCTTATCTTAATTATCCTTAACTTGGTATGTGCAATAACTTCATGTATTACCATCAGCTCTAAAATTATTCAGCCACAAAATTTACCTGAAGAGCCCAAAGCACTATTTTCTATATACCTATTTCAGCTAAAAAAAAAAAAAAAAGCCTTTTTAAAATTTATTCTAAATTCCTTTGACATAATTTTTATTGCATGAATTCCCTGTTTTGCTGATAAAGGTCATAGAAGTAATCATTAGTTTTTGGAAAAGTTTTCCACTAGACTATACCTATGGAAAAAGCTTATCTTATTTTTAAATGCCTGTACTGCTTTCACTCACCCTGTGTTCACATGGAGCATCTTTTCCTCATGTAAAACTGGGGTTGCCTTTGGGCTTTTGTAGAAGAGGGTCACAGACAAGAGCCATGGCTGCTTCTGTGCCTATTTCAGCTGCTTCTTGAACTTCAAGCCTAAGGTTCTCTATCATGCAGCTTTTCTACCATCCCCCCAGTCCCACTAAGGTTGTGTTTCCCAAAACAGTACTCAAAACCCCAAACCCTGTACTAAAATTACATTTCATTTTCTAACCTTTTTCTGATCTTGATTATGGTTTCAGCAACTGCATCAGAAGTGCTTTGTTCTTGTATTTGTGTTCTACTCTGTGGTTGTTCCCATACAAAATTCAGATTTTTAATGCTCTTTTGACCAGATAAAACTTCTTATTTGTGATCTTTTATATCCAAGAAAAGCCTCATTTTTTTTCTTTTTTTTTTCTTAATTTTTTTAATTAAAACCTCCAGTGAATTATGAGGATCATATGTGAACATTTGAGGAAAGAATGCTGCAAAACACCACAAAGATAAAAAGGGTAAATTAAAATACACCAGAGAGGAGCAGATGCCCAGAATATTTCTGGAAGCAGTTAAGGAGTTTGCTTTGTAAAAGAGTAAGCAAGGGAGATGTTGTTGTAGGGAAAATAGCTTTGGCCAGAGGTTTAGGTTTTGGCATCAACTTTTGTGGTAGAAAGGTTTTCCTTCTTAGTGGAGGAAATGTAAATCCCTGACTGGCACAAAGTGAACTACCAATAAGCTGTGACTTGAAATTCATCAAGGGGATTTTAAAGGTGATTTGGTGGTTTTTTTTTGTTTGTTTTGTTTGGGTTTTTTGTTGTTGTTGTTTTGTTTTTGTTTTTGCTTTTTTTTTTGTTTTGTTTTTAAAGTAGATTCTGAAGGTTCAGATAATTGAGTTTGTTCTACTTCCTTCATCACACTGTGGTGCTGCCTTGTAAGAAAGATCTGATTGAGGCTATGTCAGAGCTGGTTTGGGGACACTTTACGAAGCACACAGAAATTGACCTTGAACCAATGACTTTATGCAGCTTAGCAAAGCAAAGGAAAACAAAGATTTATTGAATTAGAAGTGATTGTCCCAGAGCTGCTATCTCACTTATTCCCATTGTCCACCACTGAAGGTCTATGAACAGCATTGCAGGTTTTTATATAACATAAATCTGGGCAATTAATTCATCAGATGACAGCATCAGTTAATCTACCCTTCTAACTTCAGTACTCCTGCTTTTGTGTACTTGTGGGATTTTACCACTTGGAGCTTCCTGTTCCCAAAGACAGTGGGAAAGAAACACTTGTAGAGGTAAGCAGGGAGCTCAGTGTTCACTGAATGGTTTGGAAGTTTTTTGTCACACAGTCGTCATAAAAAGATCAGTGGACAGCTTTTAGCTTTTCTCTTAGTAATACATTTTTATAACATGATCAATAACTACATATTAATGGCTTCCCACTGTTGCTTTCCACTGTAAGTAGTTGCTGGCAGGGGCCAGAAAGATTATTTCATGTAAAAAAAAAAAAAAAAAAAAAAAAAAAAAAAAAAAAAAAAAGAGGGAAGATGGTTATCAGGAATGCTGTTAGAATGTAAAACACTTCTAGAGAAACTAAAAACAAATCTCTCAAGTTCCCTACTTTTTTGCATTATAATGACTTGTAGCAGACATTCAAAAAAGCTGCTGACTGGCTGACTGGCTGCTTTGCTCCCTGTAAAGATTACTTTAATGCTGAAGATTAAATAAATGCATTGCTACAAAGCATGAGCAAGTGATTTTTAAAAATTATTATTGCTAAGAAGAGGGAGCTGGATAAGAAAAAGTCATTCCTCTGAGAAGTAATACCTCCAAAATAATCTTTCAGTGAAAACAAAAAAACCCAAAACAAGAAAAGAAAACCAAACAATACAAAACTAGAAAGAGTCTTAATTAGCAGAGCTAGCTGGCATGCTGTTCTTTAAAAGTTAAATGTGTACATCAATTAGAGATAGGATATCAAATATCAGTAGAGAGAGCAGCAGGAAACTTTTTCCACTGGATGAAAGGGATAAAAAGAAGAAAAACAAGTCTCAGTTGCAGAACAGCTGACTAAGCGCCTGACATACTCAAAATACAGCCAATTGTAACAAATACCAGGGAAATCAGTATCTTCTAAACAAAAATTCTTCTCACTTAGAAACTTAAAATCTAGATAAAAATGGAGCTATCAGAATAACAACACCAAAGCCATAGATACATGGATCACATAGAACCAACCAGCTGCAGTTGCTTGCACAAGATTTTCTCTGTGCTCTGGGTGTGCTCAGCCTTCAAGCAGTACAGGGAGGGAGGCCCAGCTGACACAGAAATGCAAAATTCCAGAGAGCCAGAAAGAAGCAGAGGCACAGCTCCACACCTCTGGTGCTTTGGGTGGAAGGGGGAGAGCCGGGGGGAAGCTGGAATGAATATTCTTTGCTTTTCACATGTTAAAAGCTCGGTGGATTCAAAAAACCACAAACCTTGCTAGTGTGTCACATCTTCAAGTGCAAAGACTGCAGAGTTGGATTGAATCTGCTACACAATCCAAAGTATTTTAAGGGAAGAGGAGCAAGAACCAGGATCTAGGAAAGCCAGTAAAGATTCTGTGTTTGCTTACACTACAGTGAGACATCAGTTCTCTTTCAAGATGTTTTCAGAAAACTTAAACTCTGAATTACATTAGCACTGAGAACTCCTAGTAAGACACAATGTTCTTGTGGCAATTCTTGTATACCTTTCACCTTGATTACCCTCCTGATTGCTTCATGCTGGTGTCCAAGCTGCAGGAGCCAGGGAAGCAATTCTCCTCCCCTGCAGTCCTCTGTGCTTCCTGTGGCTGTTGAATTCCATAGCCCTGTGGAAGGGAAGACAGAAAACTGGGCAAAGTTTGGCCCTTTACCTTTGGTATAGTTGCAATAATTTTGTTATATTTTATTTATTTTTTATCATAATATTGTTTTACTTTTCCAGGAGGAATACATAGCTTTATTATCCTTAAACCTGAAATGTAGTGTAACTAATGTTCCAAGATCTCCCTTAAGAAAAATATAAATGAAGCTGACTAATTTAGTAATTTTCTATGCTTAGCGACAGTTGCAAACAGACAAGTCTGTAAAAGATATTTACAACCTATGATTAAATATCAGGCTGTTCTGAGCTGTTCTCTTGTGCCCACGATACTCCATTTGCCAGCCCCCTGAGATCCAATGCCTTGGGTAAATAAAATCTCTAAGGTGAATAATGAAATTATCCTGGAAACAATAATAATAATCTGTAAGGCTCTCAAAAGCAGCCTGAGATGATGACCTACAGATTGTAGGCTCCACCTGTTCAGAAATTCCTAATCATAAGATATGAAACTATCCTTGGTATTTAATAACCTAGTGAAATTCTAAAGTTGCTCCTTCTTGAATCATTAATGGAGGGCAGACACAAAATCTGTCACTTTAACCTTAATTCTGTAGGAAATGGGCTATGAACAAGGTTGGAACAAGACCTAGAGAAAAGATGCACACAGGGGCACCAAAAGAGCATCCAGCTTGGAGTCTGCTGGACACATGGGCCTCAGCACACAAGCTGGAATGCTTATGAAAAGGATGTGGTGGTGTTGGCCCAGAGTCCTCCTGGTCATCTGTCAATTTAATGGAAAGGAACTGGTCATAAGCACAAGAATACAGTGCAACTTTTGCATAATTTCTGCTTTTTTTAGTCCTTGACTTCTTGAAACTACCAAGAAAGTTGCTGGGACTGGTGTTTTTGTGAGGAAGACTCATACGCCAGTTTAGTAATTTCTTCTCTCATTAACACAGAATTGCAACAATTTCCTGCTATTTCCCTTCTGTCTCTCATCTCCCCTCTTTGACACCTTTCTTTGCCTTTCACAGAATCACAAAATGGTTGGGGTTGGAAGGCACCTCTGGAGATCCTCTGGTCCAACCTCTCTCCTCACCTGCAGCAGGTTGCACAGGATCAAGTCCAGGTGAGTTTTGAGTATCTCCAGATAAGGACACCCCATGGTCTCTCTGGGCAGACTGTCTAGTGCCCTGTCACCTTCAAAGTAAACTTTTCCCTTTTCTTCAGATGGATCTTCCTGTGTTTGTTTGTGCCCCTTGCCCCTTTTCCTGTCACAGAGCACCAGCACGTTCTGCCCTTGAGAAACTGGCGAGGTCCCCTTAGAGCCATCCCTTCTCCAGGCTGAACAGGAGAAGGAAAGCTCTCCCAGCCTTTCTTTGGAGCTCCAGACCCCAAACGGTCTCCACAGCCCTCCACAGGGCTGTCTCAAGCATTTTCTAGCCTTTCTTGTCCTGGGGAGCCCAGAATTGGTCACAGCTCTCCAGAGGTGGCCTCACCAAGGCTGAGGAAAGAAGGATAGAAGCCCCCTTGACCTGCTGGCACTGCCCTTCTCATTCCCAGGATGCCACTGGCCTTCTTGGCCACAGGGACCCAGTGCTGGCTCATGACAGCCTTTGGTCCACCAGGATTCCCTGGTGCTTCCCTGCAGAGCTGCTTTCCAGCAGGCCATCCCAGGCCTGTGCTGGTGCTGGGGCTCTTCTTCCCCAGCTGCAGGGACCGTATTTGCCCCTGTAGAACTCTGCTGTGCCCAGCTGTCCAAGTTTTACTGAAAGGCAGCTTAGCTGTCAGCGGATCAGCCACTCCTCCCAGCTTTTATCATCAGCAGATGTGCTGATGGTCACCCAGGTCACTGGTGAGCATGTTGAACAAGGCTGGCCCTTGGGGACACCAAGCTACAGGCCTCCAGCTGGACTCTGGTCACCAGCATCCGAGATCTGCCATTCAGCCAGCTCTCAGTCTGTGAGGTTTCTCTCTCCTGTCTCACTGATTCAGGCTGAATGTAAAGTGGCAGTCATTTATGTGTGATAACCATGCTCTCAGTCCCTCAAGATAATTCCCTACACAGTTTTTAATTGTTTTAATTTAGTTCTCTGCCCCCTTTATACTGTAAAATTGATTAGAGATTTCACTAGAGAATGCACAATGACATTCTGATAGTACCTTAGAAAGAAGAAGTATTCAGGCTTCTTTCACAGCTTGCATGACATTTAAATGCATATTTGATATTGTCCTTTTCACAGACTGTTTTAAATAGCTGATGTTTATAACTTTCCATTGTAGGAGGATGTTTGATTAGTCAATAAAATGTTAGAAAAGCATACATGTCTAGAAAGTACAAAAGCCATTCAACTCCTCCTCCTGTATTGTTGCAGAAGAATTTATTCTTGAATGCAAGAGATTTTAAATCTGCCGAAGTAGACTCTTTTTGGGTACTTATGCAATATGTGTACTTGTTGCCCTTGAGAAAAACACCAGGATAGGGTAAATCATTGGACACATGTAGAGTTCAAGTTTAGTCAAAGATCAGTCAACTTGCAACTACTTTTCAAATACAGCTTAATCTATTAAAATGAATGCAGGCACTGGCCTTAATTATGATTTCGTGTTGCTTTGTTTAATCTCTTATTTTGGTAGAAATAGTTTTTGACTAGTGCAACTAAAATGAAGATTTTTTTTCTTCTTGCTTTTAACTCAGTGACTATATTGTTTTATAAATAGCCCTAAACAAACATACATCATGGAGACAATGGAGAAACTGCAGAATATCTTTCTAAGCTGTTTGTTTTGATTTAGCACCTGCTTAAGTGCAAGCATGTCTTTGTTCCTACTGAGTTGGGCAGGTTTCATCAGGTTTGTCTCTTGCTGGCGTTGAGTTGAATCAGCAGGCCTGGTCCAGGGGCTTGTTTAGTTTGCTGAGGTTTCCAGCAGGGGTGTGACTGGGTCACTGTTCACACACAGCTCACGACCAGGGACAGCACAGAGGGACACTCACCTGGACAGGCCCTGGAGGTAACAAGGGCATTCACAGATGTCCAGGCTTCCTCCAGAAACCTCTGAGATTTCCCTGTGAAAGCCTGAGCTGCGGGAGGAGCTGGTAACCTCTCCCCTGTAATCACATTACATTGTGCACCACACCGCTCCCACGGTGGAAAAAGGGCTTAGATGGTCAGGAGCTAGGTTGTCATGTGGAACCTGTCAAATGAGTGACAGCTGGGAGCCTACTAGAAAATCAAGCTGTGAAACTGCAATGAGCCTTGGGGCTTTTTACTCTGTCTCATATAGCTTTCAAAATACACTTGAAAAAGCTATAACCTATTACTGTGTCAAGCAACTTGCACCAGAGCACACTTTTTACCATTTCAACGACACACCAAGCAGTATCCATCTTCAGGAAATTTCTAAACTGTCAAGATTTTTATAAAATAAACTATTTCAAACTCATCTTCCCCGAGATTTAAACAAAATCTGTTTACAGAATACAATAAACATGACAGAATGATCAGCTTTGTGTGTCAAGAATTGTTGCTAGGATGCTGTTGGATGCTGCTGGATGGATGCTAGCCCACCAGGCACTTCAAAAATTAATATAACAAATAAATAAATATATAAGAGCTGACTTACAGTTTTATACCATGTGTACAGAGACGTGATTCATCCTGACACAAGTAATACATGTGGGACAATGAACAGAAATGCTTGAATGCACTGAAGAAATCCTGTGATCAAAGGACAGGACTGGAAGTCAGAAAATTATGTCCAAGCCCACTGTCTGGTCAAATGGCAGATATAAACCTTCTGATGACTCAGTTTTTCACTTGTGAGATTAGGACAATATAAAGCATTTTGAAACTCTGCTATGCAAAATGCTATTAAAATTAATTATGGCAAGAAGGGGTCCTATTTCTAGTCACATTTATGCAATGAGTCCTTCTGAAGCAATTACTGAATTACTGGCTCTGGAAAGCAGCCAGGTGAACTGCACCTGGGAAGTTAAAACTGGTTCTGATCCTGATGTTGCTCTTTATGCCTTTTTTTTTCATTTCTAAAGTGTCCAGCACTGACATAAAGGCAAGGTGAAAAGTGTAGGAATAAATTAAATGGCACAACCTGGTTCCTGAATAGCGGAAAAGGTAAAGAACAAGGAGGATAAGCAGGTCAGACTGGTAGAGCACAGGCCTGGGAGAGAAGTAAAACATCCTGTTTTCTTCAGTTCCTTGTAGTGAACATCTCTGACCAGCCTTGGAATGAGTTTGGTTTGGTGTGGTGTACCTGCAAACACACCAAGCATTAAGAGAAAACACATTTTTGGGGGGTTTGATCTGGACACAGCAAATATTTGTGGGAAACAAAAGGCTAAAAGGGAAGGAAACCAGCTGAGTAGCTAACTGTAACTTTTAGTGATTAAAATAACAGGAATTAAGAAAAATAGGAATTTTAATTTATTTTTAAAATAAACCCGCAGGAATTAAGAATTCCCAATGCACCATGAGAACAAGCCAAAAGGATGTGTCTTTATACATGACCAGAAAGATGAGAGTGCTACTGCCTAAGTGTTCAAGGTTCTTTCATGTCCTTTGTTAATATTTAGTATACAGAAGTTTAGCTTTCATCATTCCCAAGCAATCTAAGCACCATAACTGCTCCAGCTTCCTCCTTTTATGTTAAAAATACACTTACAAACAACTTATGGAAATCTAATCAGACTTGGGTAAATTCACAAGGCTTCTCAGAGTTAATAACTGAAACCTTCTGGTGGGTGTATTTATTATTCTCAGCATTAGCAAGATGGAATCTCTGTTTAGACCAGTTCTTGTTGAAAATAACATTTGGAAGCTGGAGTATTCAAACTTTTTATTTCAACAAAATATCTCTTTGGCCTTAATCTATAAATAAATCTTAGTTTATCATCTACCAAACTGCCTAAGCAGAAGCAGAGGCCACTATGAATCACATGCTTGATCTGGTAGAGTGATATCATGCCTCTATGGTAATATTGACTTATAGGGCTAAACAGCATATGAAGGTGAATGTGTTAAAAGAAAACTATTTTTCAAAGCATTTCAGTTTCAAAATATCCTTACTTTCAAAGGAGAAAATGTGAAACGAGCTAATGGAAGAAATGGGTGAAATTTTATGGCACTTGAAATTTGATTCAGACCCTGGATGTTCTTTCCCCTACAATGCTTGATAGAAAAATCCTATTAATGTAGAATAGCATATTTACTCTAATAACATAAACCCATAAACATTAAATTTTAATTTAAAATACAGCAGAAGGAAAATTTATTTTTTGAGCTCTCCCAGACAGATTCCTGGCTGTGAAGATTTTAAATACTTGGTGTGAATCAAAGTTTAGATGGAAAAGAATACTAAGATTAAAGATGTCCTGATCTGGGTCTGTTTCAGAGTAACAGCTCTTCAGGGGAGAGCCCGACCTCAGTTTACATCGTTCTTGTGTCTTCGTCTAACTCAATTCAGTTGTTCTTCTTTCTTGTGTCTTTGTCTAACTCAATTCAGTTGTTCTTACAGAAGAACATCTTGGTCGGTGTTTCCTCTGTGGGAAGAGCACAGAATACGAAAGGAGGCAGGTACTTCTAGGACTATTAGGGGGAGCACCAGAATATTTCTAGAAAAGATGGGATTTTTTTTTCTCCTGGTTGGTACAAGCTGTGGTGTAGTCTGGGCTTTTTTTTTTTTTCCTTTCTTTTTTTTTGCGCCGAAAATAACTTCCAAGGCAACAAGATTTCCGGCAGAAAATAAGTGAGGGGGAAAACGAAAAGAACGTAGCTGCTCTGTAGAAGAGCGGATCAAGGCGCTGAGCAGGTGCGCGCCCTGAGGGGTTCCGAAAGCCAGGACCAAATTAAAGACAAAAAATCAACGGCAGCAGGTAACTCGGAGCCCGGTTAGGGTCAGCCGCTCGCCCGGGAGCTGCCCGCATTCCCTCACGGCCGCTCTCCCACAGCAGCCCCGGGCACACTCGGTAAATCCCCTCTCGGGCAGCGTGATGCGAGGGAACAGCGGGGCTCCGCAGGGGACGGGCGGGTGCCTGAGGGAACAGCGGGGCTCCGCAGGGGACGGGCGGGGGGCAAGCTCCGCCCGCTCTCCCAGGCTGCTCCGCGCTGCAGCCGGGGAGGTGGAGCCGCTTTATCGGGAGCCCAAGTGGAAATTTCCCCGTCAGTTGCCGGCTCCAGCGCGGAGGGAGCATCAGCGAGGGCCGCCTACTCTCGTGTCCCTGTGTCGTGCCTCGTCCTGCCTGCTGTCATGTCCAACTACATCCACGTCCCGCCTGGCTCTCCGGAGGTGCCCAAGCTGGACATCACGGTCAGCGAGCGGGAGGGACCCGGCTATCGCCAGGGCGCCCTGCAGCTCCTGCGCCGGCTGCGCCCGCACTGGAGACCCGACGAGGTGACGCTGCAGGTACGGGGGTCCGCGGGCCGCTTCGTGCGGGGATGCGGCAGCCCGGGCCGGCGGGGAGGGGAGCAGCAGGCGAGGCAGGGGCGAGGGCGGGCGGCCATTGTGCGGGGGAGCTGCCGCCTTCTTTCCTCCCCTCCCTCCTTCCCCCGCTCGCCGCCGCAGCCCCCTGCGCGGAGCCCCATTTGCTGGGCGGCCCGGCGGCGGGGCGGGGCGGCGCGCAGCATCCCCGGCTCCCTCCTTCCGTCCTCCCCGCCGCCCGCTTGCGTCCTCCTCCTGCTGTGCCCTCCCCGCCGGAGCTCGGCTGCCCGCGCCAGCAGTGGGGAGAGCTCCGGAGCCGGGCCGAGGGAGGGAACGGGAGCTGCTCGCTGAGGGAGGGAACAGGAGCCGCTCCTGGCGTCACCCGCGCCGTGTCTCTGCTGGCTGGGCGTGTTCGTGAGCCGGGTAGAGCAGGGGACGGGCCATCGGAGCAGGCCGTTCCGCCGCCCGGGGCGCTCCCACGGGCGGTGGAGCCCTTGTCGGGTGCTTCCTGTAATAAAAACCATAATAAATGTCTGTCTTGTGTTCGCAGCCGGGCTGGGGTTTGGGCTGGCGGTGTCGATACGCAGGAGCCTCGCTAAGGCCCGTGCTCGCTGCTTCTGGCAGAAGCACCGCTGCTGTCTCTGTTGCTCTCTCGGTGAGCAGGCAGTTTGGACTTAAGACGAGTCATCTGCCGGAGGATTGGCTGCTTTTGTGCTTCCAGAATATGCTTAACATGGCCTCTGTACTTAAAAACTCTAGCCAATTTGCTTGGCTGAAATAGCAGTTTATCTTGTGGTTAGTTGAGCATTTTATTATACACTCAACTGTGTTATTCAGCAGCTGTTATTACGTGGAGGTGTCTCATTTCAATGAAGTTACTCTTTGGAGAGCTGCTGAACTAATTTGTATAGGAAAGCTGAGCACATTGAGGTAATGGCATGTAATTTGACTGAAATTTTCTGATGTCTTGAAAGAAAAATGGAACTTGACACATGACAGTCCCATTAGCATGAAAATAAAGCTAATGAGCTTTTTCTAAATAATCTATTTGAGGCAGTGGCTATAAGTTATGCACAGTCCCAACATCTCGAGGTGCAGTGAAAATAGCTTTTTACAACATGTAAAGCTAAACAAGGTTGTTAAAGTTCATAAAATATCTTGAGTTGGAAGGAGTCCACAAGCATAATCCAACTTGCTGCTCCTTGCAGGGCTGCATAAAGTTATACATAGTGGTTTTTTTTTTGGCTTTTTTTTTTTTTCTGAGTCTCTGATGACTCCAGTTCTCAGCAAAAAAAAATTATGTCTTTCTTTCGGGGTTGTTGAAAAACGAAACCAAAACATTATCTTGTTAAGCAGGGATGACTCTATCCTTTGAGTAAAGTTGCAGTAGCTTGAAGGAAAAAAAATGTTGCTTCCTTCTGCCACTCCCTTTGCAAGGAATTATTAACAAAATAAAAAACACAAGTACCATTGGTGTGGAACAGGGTCTCTGTTGACTGGTCACACGGAAGTGAAGTAGGAGATCACTGTCTGTGGTTAGAGGTTTCTGTCTAAAAAATGGCTTGAGTTTAGTTTTAACCAAGTTACTTTAAAAGCACAACTTTTCAGCTGGGTGTTTTCCTTTTGAACAGTGGAAGAGCATTCTATACACAAAGCCCTTCAGTGGCCTTTTATTTTTTAACTCTTCAGCTCTGGCTTTTTTTTCAACTCTCTAGCTGCTGTTGAAGCTGCAGTGAGTGTGCAACAAGCAGGAGTGCCTGTGGTTTGGAGCAGGCTCCAGCAGCAGCGAGGCAGTGCAGCCAGTGCAGATTCATGGTGTACCTGCAGAATACAGAAAGGTGTTGGCTCTTTGTGTGAGTGAACAGGAGGATGCCCTGGAGTCCTCCCTTTAGGTGGGTGTGTTAGGGAGGGAGATGAGGGTGGGACTCCTGTGGTGCATGGAAAATACGTCTGACTAATCTGAAACAGCAAAGTGGACAAAGAATAGGTTTAATGATAGGACAGTGATAGGTTTAATGAACCACTGCTTCTTCTGGTGAACTCTGCCATTTGCTACCTTTGCTCTTGGTGATTCTTGGGTCAGAACAGTTAGTAAGTGCTTGAAGAGTCCAGAGTTTAATTTGAAAAGGTTAATAAACTTCTTGCAAAAATTTACTTGTTGTGTGTTAACTTGTTTAGTCAGCTAAACAATTTTGAAACTGTAGTTAGCATAGGTTAATGCTTAATCCTGCTTTCCCTAAGATGTATAAGTACCTGAAATCAGGACTATATTTTAACATTTAAAGTTTTTTAATACCATGGGATAAAACACAAATGTAGGATGGAAGATGAAAATATAGTAATTTTAGCACTGAAGATTTTAATTTTTATTGCATTATTTATCAGCAAGGCTATAACATCAGAAGCATCACCTGTTATTTTTTGAAACTGAAGCAGCTATACTGTAATGTATCTCCTTTATATGAAGTTATAGGTGAATTTTGGCCCTACAGGGCAGTACAAATGTTCAAGTTACCCACATTGCTAGGGAGAAACATAATTTTTCTGTCTAAACATTCATCTTCATGTACGTTGTGCAGTTGTCAGCTGAAAATGTCCTAGGAACTGTGTAGAATTGGGTGCTTGATTTTCTAACTTCTGAATTTTGAGGTTTGCTTTCTCTGCTTTTTGCAGTAGACACTTTTTGTTCTGGAATGGCTGTTGTTTAGTAACAGCAATGTTGAGTAGTTCTGGTTGGAAGGAGTCTTTGGAGGTCTCTCTCCCAAACTTCTGCTGAGAAACTCACTGCTTGCTAAATTCAGAAACTGGCTGTTGTGAACATGAGAAACAGTTTTTTTTAAATTTCACTTTAAAAATGCTCTTCTAGCTCAAAACAGGGCTTCTGAGTTTTGTAAACTGCCTGAATTTTGACAGTGGGCATTCCAATTTTTATACTCTACATGATTCTTAATGAAATATAAAAACTTAATTGTTTTTACTTTTTACTCTTTACTCTTTTAAATAGGTTGTATTACCCTTCCTATGTAAAAATGTGCTTACAGATTGGATTTTGTTGCCTACCTTATGAATTCCTTATTTTTTCTCTTTTCTGGAGATTCAAGGAAGATCAATGTTTGCTTACAGTATGGGAGAATTAGTTACCACTTCACTAGTGCTGATTCAGGATTCTTTTATCCCATGACTGTCTACCTCTTGTAAGTCTGGTGGCAAAGAAGGATTCAGTAGGATAATACACAGTTTCTTCTCTGCAGTGTAATGTTACAGTGCAGGGAAAAACATCAGTATTTCTTACCATTCTGAAATAATATTTAGTATTGAGAATAAAGGCTGCCTGTTTTTATTGGAGAAAAGGCTTAATACCAATAGTGTTAATTTATACCATTATTTGGGTAGACCAGAATGATATATGTGGGGAAAAAATTGCTGAGGAATCATTCAAAGATCTAAAATCATGAAAAGGTTAGGCTGGCTAACAGTGCTATTGTCCTGGATGAAACCTGAGGAGAGGTGGAAAGAATCTGTTTTGCAAAGGGGATTCCATAACCTCCCCATGCGTATCCTGCAAGCAACTATCATCTCCAAATTAGTTGGATTAATGTGTTTTTTTTAATTCTCTGAAATATTTGGGACTTTCTTGTTTTCTGGTACTGTGGGGTTTTTTTGTTGTTATTGTTGGGTTTTCCCCCCCCTGCCCCGAGATTTACATGTCTTTGCACTTATGAACGCTTTGCATGATTTTACTAGTGCAACACTTTATCATTTGCAAAGATTTGTTCCTGCAGCTGTGAAATGTGAATGGGATGGACCCAAGGCTTACAAAAAATTGTACTTTCGCCAGTGAAACAACCACCCACCTACTTCTATGTTTACCAGATTAGCTTTTGTCCTTTTTTCTTTGATTTTTCATCCTGACTTGACCTCAGTAACTTTTCTTCAGGCAGTATTTTCTGGCTGCTGATCAAATTTATTTACTTATGTTGATCTTGATATTGTTTTTATAACAAACTGTCATTTGGTTCAGAGTTCTGAACTGGTTGCAATATTTTTTTGTTTATTTAAGCAGACTGAGCGTGGGTTTAAAAGCATTGAAATAATTGAACATGTTAGTGTCTGGGAAACAAAGTAAACTAACTTTATTTTGTATCTCAGTGCTGTTAGCATTTTTCAAGGGAGATGTTTATTGCTGTGCTGGTTTTGGCACTTCACCCACTTAAGGAGTTGAGAAAGCAGTCGCCACATAAAGAGGAAGGACTGAATCCACAGAGAAGTGCTGTTAGCTCCAAATGGAGAAGTGATGAGTGAGGAGAAGAATAAGAAAAGTTAGAGCTGCAGACTGGGCTGCATTACTAATGTTTTGTGGAAAAACTGTAATTTGAGGTGTGCCTTGAATGCAATGTCACAGTCAGTGGGAAATGCCAGCAGGATTGGATGTCCTTGGAGACTGGGTTGGTTTCTCCAGTCTTCTTAAGCTTCTGATGAAGTTTGATAATCTCAATCCCCTGTTTCTAAAGGTTTTTGTGGTGTCTGTGTGGGGCAGAAACTGTAGTGGCATTTTATGTAAGTGATATGCCACGAGTGCCTGATGTGATTCAGCTGTGTGTGATAAAGGGGTACTTATTGATGACTGAGGTTGTGATTACAGGCAATCAATGTTTGTTTAGGCACAGCTTGGAGGAGTCCATGTAAAGGGAGATAACTTATGCTACAGGCTTGTAACGTGAAAGGAATAGTCCAAGACGGTTTAGTTCCTGTCCCTCTGCCCTCCCCTCCCCAGCCCCCAGGGGAGATTTCATATGAAAATCTTCCAGGGGGAGGAACAGCAAATTAATCCTTTGATTTAGAATAAAGTCTTAGACTCCTTTCCTGTTTGCTTTTTAAAAACTATTATTATTATTTAAACATCTGTAGCTGTTGTAATCAGTATCCCAAAATTTGTAAAGACAATTCATCACTTTCAAAGTGTTAACTAGTTACCTGATGCTGACTATTTTCAGGTAGAAGAATATTCTTCAGAAAAAAAGTGAAAAATAAGTAACTTTTTTTTTTTTTCCCCCTGGCATTAAAAAAAACCAAAACAAACCCCCCGCTCTGCCAAAAGAAAAACCCCACAAAAAACATTATTGTCACGCATTCCAATCAAAACCAGCCCTCAACCCAAAACTGCCCAAAACAAAACCGCCACTCACCTTGAAGCTGAAGTGTGTATGGTTTGGTAGCCCCAAAAAGCCGTGTGGAGGTTGCCCAGCACGGTCTGCTGTGCGCATTGCCGTCTCCATGCTGCTGTCCTGCACAGCACCCCAGGAGTTCAGCAGAAGCTGTAGCTCAGCCTGTGGCTGAACTTGGCAGAGAGCAGGGCTGCAGACGTGCTTGCTTCCTGCGTTTTTGATATTTTTAACACCAGCTGATCTTGCTCCTGATCATCTGACCCCCTAAATCCTGCAGACAGTGACTTTCACCTGCTGCGTGAAATGACTTGGTGGATGTGGCTCCAGAGCCTGCAGACCTCTGAATGAGGCTGCTCACATGAGAATTTACCCAGGGCATTTTCCAGCAGTTGTACTTCGTCCTTCTTTTATGAATAGCTACAGAGAGGCAGCTACAATAGCTACAGAGAAAGAAATAAATAGCCTTGTTTCAAGGAGTTCAGTTCTTGACCTGTGGATGTGTCTGTGTAGACTATACTTTTCCAGAAGAAAGATCAACTTAGATTTACAATACAAAGTTGAAGTTTAGTGAACATGAAAGAAGCATGTTATTGAAGTCAGTTCCCTTCTGGAGATCTTAAAGTCACTCTGGGGGTCAGCAGCAGAATCTGGGGAATTCCTGATTATTGATGCTGCAGTTTCATTTCACTGTTGTGTTTTTATGGCACTACAGTACTGTTTCCTGTGTTCTTCTCCTGTGGACGTCATAACTCAGTCTAGAAGGGAAAAGTCAGCCCTTCTGAGTCATAAGTACTTTCTACTTTGCCCCATGACACTTTTATTTCTGTCTATTTGTTCTTGTTACATGTGATTGCAACTTCATTCTCATTCTTCTCATTCTTCTGAGCACTTGGAACAAAGGGATTAGAGAGAAGCTTTTCATGGAACACCTGCTTATTAGATGAAAGCATATGCATCATATGCCCTTTCCAGGAATCTAATAACCTACTAACAGTGCTTTTAGGGTAAGCTGGCTCAAAGGTGCTTCGTGTCTTGGTTGTTGTACCATGTGCTGCTCTCTGAGACTTGAGTAACTTAAGCTTATTTGTAGCTTTCTCATCTTAAGTTTGCATTTCATTAAACAGTTTCTTTTTTTTTTTTTTTTTTTCTAGAAAGCCTTGGCTTCAAGCTAGATCTGATTGTGGGCAGTATAAATATAATTTCCAGAAATGTTTCTGAGTTTAGTTTTACCTTTGTACCACCTCATGTGAAAGTATGTATTAAGCTGTGATAAGCACCTATCACAGTAAGTAACTTTTTGGAGATTACAGGCATGTCAGAATCTTGCTGCTGAAGGTTTTTTTCTGTATTGCATTGTGTTCTTAACCTCTTTTATCTCTGTATTTTTTTTATTTTTTCCCAGAATTTTCTGCTTTCATTGCATTCTGTAGATTCTTCCATCTTCTTCCACATGGCCTTGATACTTTACTGATTATCTTATCCACATCATCAGAGTCTGTTCTCTGCTTTGCATGCTCAATTGATGCTTTTGCTATAGAACTCCTGTGTTGCTCTGCTTCATTTCAGGTTATGTTTTGGGCCAGGCCTTCTAAGCTGATTCTTTCAATGGTAAAGGCATTCAGAATAAAAGAGTAAAGTGACTATTATGTTCTTTTACTGGTGGTAGTAAACACTAGATGTTTTCTTATGATGGAATATGGAAATTGTCTACTTTGAATAATGTTATTAGAAAAGTGAACCTTTCTGCCTGTTTAAGTAGCAAGAGCTAAAATGCTCCTGGGTGTAAATAATTATTTGTAGCAGCATGTTACAAATAGATGCTAATCAGTAGAGTTCCTAAATTAACAGTTGAGGGAGTCCAATTTCCTTGTTGCAGATTTCTTTTTATTAGTGCTAATGAAACTTGTTTTAAGGGGATAATAGACCTATGAGAGGAGGTGTAAGGTGCCCAACAGTTTCTGTTCAACAGCATAACAACTCAAATTCTTACTGTTTCTTTGCATCAGCACTATTAATGTATTTTTTGTAGTATCACTATTTCTGATGACCTTAGAGCTGTGTTGTTTTCATAGCACATTTTTTTTCTTTAAACTACATTTTGGAAGTTTTTCTCTAAGTATGGCAGACGAGATACTTTTTGACTGAACAGCTCAACACGAATCCCTTCTGCAAAGTGCACTTCATACTTTTTAAATGAATTAATTCTGGGGTTATGTTAAAAGGTACAAGAATCAGTACTTGTATGTTGATTTGCCATCTTTAGGTGCTTGTGTCCTGCACGTGGCTCTCCAGTAGAAGGAAGACACATGCTCATTGGAGAAATTCCAGCAAAGGTTCATGAAGATTACAGAGGGACCTGGAGAATCTTTTGTATTTGGCCTGAAAAAAGGAGGCTTGCAGGGATCTTAGATGTAAAAATACCTGGTGAGGGGGAATTAAAGAGACATTCAGACTCCTCTCAGAGCCCAGTGACAGACAAGGCAATGGGCACAAAATAAAACATGGGAAGTTTCATCTCAACAAAAGAAAATGCTTTTTTACCATGAGGGTGGTCAAAGGCTGGAATGTGCTGTCAGACAAGTTATAAAGGTTATAAAGTCTCCAGCATTCCTGGAGATTGCCCTGGGCACAGTCCTGGGCAGCTGGCTCTGCCTGGCCCTGCTTGAGCAGGGAGGTTTAACTAGAGGATCCCAGGAGGTCCCTTCCTCATCCGAGCTGTTCTGTGACCGTACGCGTATGACTGGGAAGGTTATGAATGGGTACATTTACAGTATAAGGGTGGAATTTGTGATTTACAAGCATTTGAAATGCATTGAAGTACTGTCTGTTCAAATCCGTGAAGCACTGCTCAAGCCCGGTATCTGTGGTGCTAAGTGGAACAGTTTTCTTACTTGCAGTGCTTAACGTTGTAACAGTTACTGCGAACACTGTTCAGGATTCTTCATTATTCACCTTGAGTTATTAAAGTCATAGCTAATAATAAGATGTACCCATAAATTGCAAAGTCTTAATTTTGAGTCAGCCAAAGAGGCCTTGTAAGCAGCTTTATTTGAGTTTATGGTAACCCTGTCTAGATGGAAGTTACATAATTTGCTATACCTACTTCTTCAAGATTGAGTGTTTGTAACTGTTCAAGAAAATAGAGTACCTTTGTATCTTCTGCATCTTTCCTCAGGAGCTTGGGCTATTTCTTCTAAATTGTGATGACAACTGAAACTTCCCCACTTCTTTTCTGGATTTATTGATGAATCTGTTGACCTCATCAAATTGGAGGTGTTGGGGAAAGCAAGGCATATGAGCTAAAACACATCTACTGTGAAAGTCTTGTCTTTTCCTAAACAGGGAGATTTGACCCAACTTCAGATTTTTTTTTCCTTTAGTAATTAAAAAATTTACTCCCAATTCTCAATTTTTCTAAACCCCTGAGATTTGGAAATAATCTATCACTTGTGTTTGAGTGATACTACTTTCCAAAATAAAGGCTGTATCTTGTGGGGGGGGGAGGGGGGGCAGGGAATAGAAGTCAAACTTCCTGAATTTGGTTTTACTGTTTTATAAAACAAACAAAAAACCCCCTAAACACCTCCCTCCCCCCAGACCATAAGAAAACTCCACCCAAAGTGTCCAAGGTTCTAAAGAATGATGATGCCTGCAGGTGTGTTTCCTGTTGTTGGTGTGTGTTTTTAGCAAAAGCACTTTTTCATTAAATACTGTGGCTTAGAGTAATGTGTGATGCACAACACATCACTACATTTGTCAGTATTTTGTTCTGGGCCTGACTTAGGGCTTGAGGCAGAAGTCATATCAGAGGGTGCAGGACTGGACATGAGTAAATAAGGAAATCCAACTCTTATCGTTGAACACTTAGTGTTCTGATCCTGATAAATAGGTTTCTTTTCTTCTTCAGCTGACTTTCTGACCTCATTGCTATTAAGAATTAAAAAATGTTTGTTATCCCAACTTGAAGCTGCTTTTTGCTGCTTGCTTGTTTTACTGTGAGGATGTTTAATGGGAGGGTTGAATTAAGAATTAGGGTTTTGAGGGCACAGAGTAGAAGAAGAGACATGACTGTAAATACAAAAATCCCCCCACATTTATATTCAAGTATTTTCTTCGTGATACTCCTCTGTCTCCAAGATTTTATTTCTTAGTGCTCAGTCTAGTAAACATTTGTGTTTTGGGAGCTAACGGATAACTCAGCGTTCCCTTCCTGCTTGTTGAAGATGCAGAGTTGAGTTGTTTACTGCTTTATTTTTGCTTTCCAGCTGTTCACTGACGGAATCACCAATAAGTTGATTGGCTGCTACGTGGGTGACACGATGGATGATGTGGTTCTGGTTCGGATCTATGGGAACAAGACGGAGCTGCTGGTGGACCGGGACGAGGAGGTGAAGAGTTTCCGAGTGCTGCAGGCCCACGGCTGTGCACCGCAGCTCTACTGCACCTTCAATAATGGCCTGTGCTATGAGTTCATGCAGGGAGAAGCCCTGGATCCAGAGCATGTGTGCAATCCAGACATCTTCAGGTCAGCTTTTAAATCTTCTTAAAAAATCTCATCGTTTCATTGTGTGTTTATGAAGTTCTGCCTGGCCTGAAGAACTTCGAGCTGAGTTTGAGCAGAAAACGTGTATTTCTGTAAGGCTGCACTAAGCTGATATTCACACTGCCTTAGTTATGGTATTTCAGTGCTGAACAGCGATCCCTGATGCCTGCACAGAGCACTGTACTCATTAAAGCTCTGGTTATTGTGTTTAACACTTGCGCATCGCCATTAGAGAGGTCATTGAATGTGGTTGAGTTGTAGGGGGCTGGACTTGCTTAAAGTACTTTCAACCGTTTCCAAGGCATTCCTTTTGCAAATAGATACCAGAAAGTTCCACTGAAAAATGATTTTTTAAACTGTTAGCAGTGAACAGAAAGTGCTGCTGTTGAAAGATTTTAGTTTCTCATGTGTGTGCCGAAATGTATTTGCCTAAAAATAGCAGATAATTTAAATGAATACTTGGAAAAATAAGCAAGAGTAGACTGTAAATGCAGGTGAAGTTTGTGTGCTGTAACTGAACTCTAATCCTTCCCCCTTCCCTTTACACAGGTAGTAATGAACTTTTGAGTCTTGAAATGTGCTACCCTGTGGCTGAGCTCCTCTTGTTTAAAGCCTCTTTGAATTCCTGAGCTGTATTTTTTAGAATTTTTCAGTTTAATATAACATTAATTTCATTTTAATTTTTTTAGACTCATTGCTAGACAGCTTGCTAAAATCCATACTATTCATGCACACAATGGATGGATCCCTAAATCCAATTTGTGGCTGAAAATGGGGAAATACTTCTCTCTCATACCCACAGAATTTGCAGATGAGGAAGTAAATAAAAGGTGGGTATTTCATCACGTTCTTTCTAGACTTCACATTCATATTGTGTTTGTACAATATCATCAGACTTCGTATTGCTCAGAAGGCAGACTCCAGCTTAAAAATATTCTTCATGTGACTTTGAAATCATGGACACCTTTCTTGCAGCATTGTAATTAAAGAATGCTCTAGCAAAGTGGTTTTTCTTCTACAACGTCAAAATGTTAAGAAAACTGAGAAAACATGAGTAGGTAGCTGAAAATATAGAGGACAAAATGGCCATTTAAGTGTATACTGTAACTAGACTAAAACTTAGTGTTAATTTCCTCAGTATAGATACATATGGTACCTAATACTGATGTGTATTCTTCTTGGAGGAAGTACTGGAACGTGAACAAAAAGTGAATGAAATTCATGCAGTAATTCTTTTAATCTTTACACCTTTAAAATGTGTGGGAGTGTATTCATGTTCTGCTCCTGATTCTTGGACTGCTGTTGTGTTTACAGCACAGATAATCTTCAGAAAATTGTTTTCTGGGGAGGACAGAGAAAAACGATTGCCATAATTTGGGAAAGAATACCCTGATTTGGGAGAGGGTCTATTGAACTATTTGCAGGAAGAATGTAGAGAAAAGTACTTCATTATAAATCCTTGTTATGGAACACAGAGTACTAAATGTTAACTCTGTTTCCTTTTACCTGAAAAGGTTCTTAAGTGACATTCCAAGTCCTCAAGTTCTTCAGGAAGAGATGGCCTGGATGAAGGAGAGGCTGTCAAATTTAGGATCACCAGTGGTGCTCTGTCACAATGACCTGTTGTGTAAGAATATTATTTACAACAAGAAAAGAGGTAGGTGTGAGTAGTGAGGGGCTTTGTGTGTGCTGTAATTGCATGTGCTGCATCAGTGGTGGTGTTTTACTCACTTGTTGAGATGAAGTCACTTTGATCTTTTGAGACCCTGTGTAATGGTAGTGATACCTGTGCTTAATCAGCTAATTTTCATCTGTATGCTACTGTATAGAGGAAGAAAATCAGTGTTCCTTGCCTTTCTTTAATGACCGCATGAATTTGTTAATCCCCAGCTTGCCTGTATGCCTGAGTTTCAAAGTACGTAACTGAATGCTAATTCTGTTCTGGTTGTATGAAACTTTTAGGAAGAAAAGAAAATCATGCAGGTGTAGAAGATAACATGACAATTCTCCTGTAACATTTTGCTCTGGTTTGTGGGGAATACGCTTTCATAATGAAGAATCTTAATGATATTAACTACTACATTCAGTAGCTCAATTTGTTTTCTGCATGAGGTACACAGACATCTTGAAAGATTTCTTTTGTAAATACATGCTTTGTTTAAACAGTTCTAAGCTGTACACATCTTGGCAAAAATGAATTACAATTTAGTTTCTATTACTATACATGTAACTTGAGGTTCATGTTATTAAGATCTGTAAAAGCTTCCATATAAACCCACAGCTTATTGATTTTAGTGGTTTGGGGCTCGGTTACTAAGTGAATCAATCAGGAATTAAAACAAACAAGGCAAACTTGTGACACCAAAATGGCCACTGTGCAGTAACAATAGACAATTTTCCTCCCATTTCAAATACCTGAGCTCAGCTGAATGTGACTAATCAGATTACTAGGATTTCTCTTGAAATAAGGATGAAGCATTCCTTCTAGTAGCTGCATATTTTTGTGCCAGTTGAGTAAGATTGTTGGTATGTAAGTTATGTGCCTGAACTCCTAAGGAAAAAGAAGAAGAAAACTAAGCTGGTGCTGGTTCTAGTATGAAAACTGGCTGTATGTGCCAACGCATTTCTGCTTCATATGTGAATTCTGCATCATGTCTGCATCACCATATGAACTGAGGAAATAAACTCTTTTAGTGATGAATATATAAGTTTCCCTCTGAGTAATACCACCTTTGAAGGGAATTGCTTTAAGTTATCCATGCCTGTATGTGTATATGCACCCTAACAATGCTATTAACATAAACTTTAAATTCTGTGAATTCAGTACCAAGCTTGGGTGGTTTTACTGAGTTTCAATGATGGACTATAGTTCTGCTTAAAAAGAGAAAAGGGCAAAAGCATGAAAGGTGTGCATAAGACCAGACTTGTGATCTTGAACACTTGGAGTTGTGATACTGTAGTACCAAAACTAAATCTCTTTTTACCATGTGGGTTCTTTTAGTGCTGAAATTACCTTGGGTTTTAGCATTCCACAGCAGACCCACTGAGATAAAAGTAATTTTTTAGTCACTTTTCATAGCAGAACCATGCAACGAAAAAAAAAAAGATCTGAGGAATTCCTTTAAAAGCTTCCCTGTTGTGGTCGAAAGGCTTGACGCTCCTAATTGGAAAAACAAATGCTTTTCTTTTTGTAAGAAGAATGGGGGGGAAATCAATGCCAATAGTGCATCCCTTGCGAGCAATCCTACAGTAACAAGTATGTGAGTGTTTAGTTTGGAGACTGGGTGGGGAGAGCGAGGTTTGTCAAGTACTTAGGCTTCAAGCAAGCTGTAAACAGCTGGGGGAAACACTTGGAAATGTGAAGTAAATATATTATTAAACTTATGTTTCAACACTGTACATGTACTGTGTTATAAAATTTGTGCAATCTGGGTACAGCAGGGGCCATTTTCATAGTAGCCAAACCTCAATGCTATCAGTAGAAAGGATGGTTGTCATTTGGAAGCTGGTTTTTATAGCACACTTTTTACAGAGCATCAATAGGAAGCTCAGCTTCAACTGCAAAGAAACATGTATAACTGGAATTGTGTTTAGTAGAGCAAAAGCTTTTCTTGGTATAAGAAAAATTCTGCAAGACCAAAAAATATAATCTTTTAAAAGATAAGCTTCACAAGGAATGGCATCAAATTGTCTGAAGGTAGTTGACAGCTTTGGTGAATGCAATACTCTGACTAAATTCACTTTTCCATCTGGAAAAGCTTCTGTGTATCCAAAAGACCTTGGTGACCCTAATCTGAAAACAAGAGAAAATTTATTTTCTAGATTAACTACCTTATTTTTTCTTTAGTCCTCACTAAAATTTGTGCAAAACTGGAAGTATTGTCTGGCTTTTCAGAAGCTGTCACAAAGACAACCTACTTTGTTGTAGTAATACAGTATATTTATAATTTTGTTTTTGAATGCTTAATTTGCACGTTTACTAGTTGGAGGGGATGTGTTTAAGCTACAGACCGTCAGGACATACTAGAACTTGTGTCCAATGCAGTATGAATAATTATGGCTTGTTCCTGAGCTTTGCCTTAGATTTGTCCTCTGCATTGAATTCACATTAAATTTTCAGATGTGAAAGAAAAATCATAGTCATGCCACATACCGCTTCTAAGAAAAATCAGTCTCCTGTCCTTATTTATGAGCCTGGAAGAACATGTTGAGTGTTAACTTCATTTAATGGAGTCTCACTCATCTGATTTGAATTTGTTCCTGCTGTGGCTAAGAGAGCTCTGCCTCTTGCTGTTTTGTTAATGTCCATTCTCAGTCACTCAGGATATGGAAATCTGCAAGTGGTACTTTATATAACTTATAATTATCACTGTCATCTACCCTTTGAAGGATATAGCTCAGCGCTTCACATTGCTTTTTATTGTGGTTTTGACATCAAAAATATTAAAAATATACTTGAAGCTCGGTACTGCTTATTTATAGACCTTGTGCTCTGATTCTCCTAAATGTCTTTGGTTTTGTGGTTGTGTTTTTTTTTTTTTTTTCCCCGAGTGTGACCTGGGAATTTCCAAAAGTACCTGGTACTTTAAGAGTGTTCAGATACTTGCTATTCAACAAGATCCAGCAGCAGAGTGTTGTTCTGTTTCTATGTGTCCCTCTTTTTGCATATATGAAAATCAGCTGGCAGGGAGTTGTGTGTAGGTAGATAGATAGTTTTGTTCTGTTTATTCCCTCTGCCTACCCAAGGCTTTCTATGATCCTTGGTAGGAGTTTGTGGGTGCTCAGTGCTTCTGAAGATGGAGGCATTTTTAAGGCTTCTGGTTTCGATCTAAAAACCTGTTTTGTTTTGGGTATTTATAGCTAAAATATCCTTTGGGTGGGTGAGCTGTGTGAATTTTTAAGCATGTTCCTAGCACAGATCCTTGTCTTTGGAGCTGTTTCCAGGGGCTCAGTGGCTCACCTGGTGAGCAGGATGGGACAGAACTCAGGGTACATCCTTCAGCTCTGGTAGCTACAGCCAAGACTTGGGCAGGGGAAGTGCTTTCCTATGAAACCATTAGAAAGGAAAAGCAGCTAGGAAGAGAGGTATCCTCCCCCTCCTACCTGTCAGATCCTGAGGAGATCTAGCAGATGCTTTGTTGATTGCTACGTGATCTATGTAGAAGTGCATTTCTGGGATATGGAATACAGTGAATTCCGTTCTGTATCTTCCTGTGGTTTTTGTGGGGTATGTTGCATGTTGTCTGCCCTAGGAAATGCCTGGAAAAAAGAAATGTGTTTCAGCTTGAAATATTCCACACTCTAGACATGCCTATTTCTGTCAATAGCAGTGGCTTCTCTAGAGAGCTTGTTTTCAAATGTTCTCATTTCAGTAAAGCACAAACAGACTTAGACCAGTGTCTCTTGCCCTCAGGGATATTGATGGGATGTCCAATTTGTGGATACCTTTTAGAAACCTTGAAACAACAGCTACCTGCTAAACCAGTAGAGTAAGCCATAGCTTTTAGAAGTGGCTTTCTCATATGAGCTGCAGTAAATCTTAAAATACACTGATTATTTAAACAATGACTGCAGACTTTCTTCTGCTTTTTCTAAAGCAGGGTAGATGTATGTATGTGTACATTTAAGTACATCCATGTTGCACATTTGTGAAGCAGCAAACTTCAAAGCTTTTGCTTTCAGTTCCACAGAAAAAACTGTGTCTTTATTTTGAGCCTTTGTGCAAAAATTAATTTAAAAGGTTGAGTTGCACAGTAGTATGAGCCTGAAATGGATCAGTATGAATGCAAAGCTTTTTTGCTTTGAACTTTTGTCTTATCAAATGGGAGTTTGCCAAGTCTTCTCCATCTGCTACCCAAGGGCTTGGTATGTCCTTGTTCCTGCTTTGTGAGGACAGTGCCTAGTAACAGCACCACCCATATCTTGTTAGCTTCAACTTCTGCTTCTATGTAATATTCTTTATATCTGGAAGTAAGTTGTTTAAATGTAATTAAGAATTCATGATTGCACCTAGGGATGTTCTAGGTGAAATCTGTTAATGAAAAATTTAAAGAATTTATGTCCCTATTTCACTAGCAAACTTTCACCTGCTGTGTTTGGATTTTAGGTAAGGAAGGAAGAAAGCAAACCTCTCAATACAAGCGATATTCAATGTTTGGTGGGTAGAAGGGGCTCAGGAGATGACTTGTATAGCAGAAAGTTAGCCAGGGGTGGGATTTTAAGTGGTGTGTGGCTTTAGAGGTGTCTGTTCTGAAAAGCAGCACTGGAGGAGCAGTGGGAAGAGCAAGGCTGGGAATCTGCCAGTCAGGCAGAGCAGAAGTTCATCAGTGACAGTAAGATCTTGCCTGCCCTGCTGTAAGATTTGCTGCTTCAAATCTCTAGAGAACTTCAGTTTCTCCACTGCCAGCAGAATTTCGTGGAAGGAGCTTGCCACTTTACAGGGCTGTTGGTTTGTTAGAACCTAAAAGATTTAACATCGTAACCTTGGTAAGCAGGCCTCTCTTTCAGTGGAAGTAAGGGTGAGCTTAGACTTGGAGGATTTGTGACTAAGTGATTATATTTGTGTTGTAGAGTGTAATTTCCATTTTTAGTGCTTAGACAAAAAGATTTGTCCATCTGGCAAACATAATTGTGTTAGGAGTTCAAGAATGGCAAAGGTGAACTGCATAGAAAAGAACATTCCTAATAGACTTCTTCTGTGCTAACTTGGTCAGAACATAGGTGAAACAATTTTATTTGAGATGTGCAATATTCCTAAATCTTAAGGAGGCAGTGTAGTAGGCACTTAAAATCCTTAGTCTAGGAAGTCCATACACAATGTACTTAATTTTAACATTGTTTTTGTTTTCTTTTTAGCCTAGAGTTTTAAGTAATATTAAAAGATTTTTCATTATAATAGAGTGAATGTTTTTGTTAAATAATGCGGGCAGTGATAAAAAGAAAGGGTATAGAGAGGGAGAAGGGTGCAATGGTGAAAATTACTCATTTCAGTATAGTAGTGAAAAACGTAAGGTTTTACTTTTTAATGTTCTAGTGCAAACAGATCTTCTCTTAACCCATTACTTCATTTTCTGGGTTTTTTTTTTAGTATTTTTGCTGGTTTCCCTTAAAGTACAAGAGGTCTAGTTTTACCTAATCCATTTTGTTTACATTTTGACTGTTCTTGAGCAGCTTCAATGCATTTTCCCCAGCTTCAGTGCAGGTAAACTTAATTAGGAAACATTTGGGGCTGTGTTTTGCTGCTTTATCAGCCCTTGTTTACACAATGCCACATAGTTTGATAGCTTTGGGGTCCTTATGGTTGTCTGTTGGTTTCTTGAGGCTAGTTGAATCCAGCTTAAAAAAGCAACAGTTAAGAATAATCTTGCTTTATAAGAGTGGTAGAGGAAACAGGAAGTATCAGCATATTGCAATGTGTTAGTCCACTGTGGCTACACATTTGTGTGAGAATAAACAGGACTGTTATTTTTTAAGTCAGGGAGAAATTGATCTGCTATTTCTAAATAAAGTTTAAAGAAAGAATGTGCTGCTTTACTTCTCATTTTGAGAGTAAGGGAGGCCCTCATGTGGTAGAAGTTAAAATTGAAATTCTCCTACTGAGACTTGAAGCGGAGAGAATTGTAAGCTCTAAATTTAAGAGCTTTGCTGAATGAATATTTACCCTTAAATAGCTCATATTGTAGAAGTCACAGCCTTACTCTGAAATGTCTGAGTGCACACTACTGGGTACAAGATGGGTCTGTGGCTTGTTTTCCCCAAAAATCTTCAAAGGACACCAAGGGATCAGGGCTGGTACTTGATTTGATCTGGACTCTAATGTTGCTGCTGTTGTTTGTCACACAGGTGATGTGCAGTTCATAGACTATGAGTATTCTGGGTACAACTACCTGGCTTATGACATTGGAAATCACTTCAATGAATTTGCAGGTAAGAATTGGGTTTCTGAGGTAAGAGTTGACTGGTTTTACTAAAGACCCCAACAAACGAATTTTTTCTTTGTTTGTATATCTGGTTACATGCTTATAGCTGTCAGCTCAGAATGTGTTGGTGTCTCATTTTGCAGACCAGTTGTGCCCTTCTTTTGCAGGTCTTCTAACTCAGAGATGGAAACATCATGTCCTAAGTTCTGGTAGACTTAGATAAGTTCAGAGCACACAGCTTTCACCCCATCTTTCTGTGAGGTGGCACAGCAGAGACAGCCCACTGTAGTGAAATACTGTGGGTGTCACACTAGAGGTGCATGTGTTGACAGTATTCTGTGGGATTCCACAGTGCCACAAGGCAGGATTATGTGTTTCTTGGTGGTTTTGAATGTGTATACTAAGTACTTGGCCTGTCCTAAAATGAGAAGCAAAGGCTAAGACACTGTCATAGGGAAAAGGTGGGATTTTAGGAATATGGTATTTTTAGATTAATTTATTAACTAGTTAAATTTTTTTACAGCAAATGCCCATTCTGCTTACTCCGTAAGAGAGAAATGACCTCAAGTGTATACTGTACTACTTCAGAGCATGGGCCAGCAGGGAAAACCTACATGATAATTAGAGCAGACGGAAAGCACACTGTGCTGAAATGAAGAGCCATAATCTCCCAGTTACTTCAAAAACAATGTTAAATTTAGATAACTTAAAAAAAAAATCAAAGTGTATGCTTGGTAATTTGAGTTGTGTAGTTGGTAATTTAAACATTTGGAAAGCAAGTTAAATTAATGAGAATTCCTAAATTCACTGGGAGTGATAATGGAAGTGAACTGTGATCCAGCTTTGGGGCTCCTGGCAGACTCCCTATAGTCTGTGACTAAGCACCTCCAGTATAGGAAGAAAAATAGGATAAAGATGAGTTATGGGCTCCTAATTCTACCAATGCCCTGTGGAGGAGAGAGGCAGAGTCACAATAAGTTTTCTTCAAAGGTGGGCTCAGTGATAACTGGGTATGCATTTGGATTTGGCTTGAGATATTGTGGCATCCAAGTCTCTTTTCCTATAAAATACTTAATATTTGATCTATTTGTGAGGGTCTTTGTTTCATAAAGCAAATACTTAAGCTTTTTCTCAAAACCCAAGGTGTTGTATCCCAACATACAAACAGACTCTACCTGGTTGAAAACATAAATTTGTAATGTGGAACACACTGATTTGTATGTGGGAACTTGCTAGCAGCATGTAATTTAAAGTGAGGTCAAAGTAGAATTGTGGTTATTTCTTCACATCAATCTGTGCCTGTGTGTTGGAGTGGGAAGGGGCACAGTAATGGACTACTGGTGGTAGTACTAAAGAGTTTCTCATGGCCTTCTATGCAACATAAGGTTCTGATAGTATTCTTGTCTTTTTCCTAGGAGTAAATGAGGTAGACTACAGCCTTTATCCCAACAGAAAATTGCAGGAGCAATGGCTGCAGTCTTACCTTGAGGCCTACAAAGAATATAAAGGATTTGGCACAGAAGTCAGTGAAAAAGAAGTTGAAGTTCTGTATGTCCAAGTCAATCAGTTTGCACTGGTCAGTATCAAACACTTCATTAGAATATTTTAAATGATGCAGAGAAACCTGATACTCTGCGAACAAATGTAGTTGCTATTTTCTTGAATTTGAATGTAGTGGCATGTAAAGAAAACTTCCATGAGGAATAAAACTTTGATCTTCTATGGAAACTTGCTTCTCTGTTGCATATTAAATATTTTCTGTGGAATATTCCTAGTGAAGGAGGCACTGCACATTCAGAAAACGAGGAGATGAGCTTTGAGTGAGGATTTCTGTTTATTGGCCTGGCAAGTTTAAGTTGGCCACAGCTTATGTGGGGGGGTCTTTGAACTTTTGCTTATAATGGTAAGAAGACAGAAGAACAAGGTAGTGCTTCATGAAGACATACAAGCTTTAAAAGCCTTTTTAAAAATAAGATTACAACATTTTGTTAAACTAGAATATATGGATTTTATTTATTTTTTCTTTTGCAGATAAATAGGTCACTCTAGAGTCTCTTGCTGATCTTGTTTTGCCTAGATGATGTGACAGGAATTGTTACAGCAAAAGTGCTTGTATGTTTTTTCTTCTGAAGAATAACATTCCCAGCTATTTGTAGGAGGGATAAGGCTAAAGTAGTCACTTTGGCCTTATTTTAGTCTTCTTCCCTACTAATTCAAGCACACGTTTGTTACTGTAATACCCTGAGTTTTCTGGCAAAAGCTACTGGCTGCAGTGAGGAAGTAGAGTTAACAGGAAGCTGATTATTAAACAAGCTTTAAAAAAAATAGCTTGCGTGCTGCTATTCTTTTAGAATGTTAGTTGTTAGTGTTAAATTCAGCTGGCCCATTCATTTAGGAAAGTTGGAGCTGCAGTTTGGCAGGCTGGTGGTCTGTTTGAAAATCAATAGCACTCTTTTGTCAGTTTCAAGCAATGGCCATAGTAATGTTTAAGAGGATGGAGTTGTGTTTAGAGAACAGGTCAGGACTTGCCTGTAGTCTACCTGTGATGCACAGACAGCGTGTGACTCTTGTGTCAGTTCATGTGGGAAGCTTTCGTAAGGGAAAACTTGACACAAATCGTGGATGTTGATGTAAAATGATGAACTGCAGCTCTCTGGCCAAGTTATCTGAACCAGAGGTACAGAATTCACATGGGCACAGATTAGTTGCTGTTGTGAGGTGTTTTCAGGTGTGTCCATGGATGTCTACTAAATTCCTGGTCAAGTGTTACATGCAAGATTCAGGAAGCCATTTAGGTAATTAATATGAGCAGTCATTTACTGAAGTTCAAAGTCTGTCCAGAAGTGTCTTCCACAAGGACACTGTCAAGCTTATGGCCATCACTTGTTCATTTTGAAGTATATTAGCATCATATCATTAATATGATCCATACTTCCAATCTGAAAGTGAGCAGAGGCCTCAAGACCACTGCTCTGGACTCTTAATGGAAGTAAATCTGGAACAGATGAGAAATTTGTGTAAATGCTAATGAATTAGAGCTTTTCTTAAAACATTACATCTCTCTTTGTCCAAGCCAGCAGTGAAAGTGAGTGTAATTATACAGGTCTTAAGGGTGTAATTGAAAATTGAAAAGGAATTTCCTGTTTGCACTGGAGCTCAATACATGAGGGATAATAGAAATTTACAGCAGTAGAGGTGGTGGTTACATTTCTGAGCATTTTTTAAGCATGGTGTATATAGTCATACAACAATCTACTTAATAGGTGATAGTTTATAAATGGAACATTGTTTCTCTTGAAAAGCAGCAATCAGTTTCTGCTTTCAACACGGGGAGGGAGTTAGACTCCAATGAATTGCCTTGTCTGCTTGTGAGTAATAAATTCTGTAATACTGCTTATAAATCTCTTTGGTAAAGAGAAATCAAATAACTTTACAAAAAGTTTGGGGTTTGAGTGTTCTTTTATAGATGTTTTGTCTCTGTGAGAGTATGTTTGCATGTTAGATTTAAGATAAAGTTAATTTTTTGCTGGTAATTTTTTTTCTTTTAGGCTTCACACTTCTTTTGGGGACTGTGGGCTCTCATTCAAGCCAAATATTCCACCATCGATTTTGATTTTCTAGGGTAAGTATGCTTGCTGTGTACAGTCATGGAATACTAGAGGGTGGAGGGGACTTGCGGGGCCTTACATTTAGTCCAACATCCCAGCTATCAGAAACTGAGATCTGAGCAACATACCTGACCTCTGTGATCATACAAGAAAACTTTTCATTTGTAAGGGAAAACAAGGCAGTAAAAGCTGTCCGTCAGTGTTTTTTGTTGCGGAAAGTTCTCTCAATTATGTGCCCCTGGGCTAAAACACATGGTTTACAAGGCAAGGAACATAATATTTTTGGGTATCAAGTGTTTTTTGCTGCAGAGACAAAGGCATAAAAGCCAAGTTGTTCAGTGAGGTGTGCTATATGTCAGATGCAAGACCTACATTTCCAACAGTGTCAGTCAAAGATATAGTACAAAAGAGCTTGATTACTGATTGCATGGACTGTTGATCCTGGAAGTTTCTATTCTTGTTTTAAAGAGTCTTTGTACCACCAATGAATGTTAAGTTCCGTTTCAGGTAGATACCTGTGTCTTTGGCCTTTTTAAAAAGGTCTTTCATGGCAATAAGCAGAGGAATTAATTTCTCCATTGGGGACTGAGCAAAGTGATAAAATTGATCATTTTACCTGGTAGAATGTCCCACTTGAGGATTTTTTGCACTGCCTAAACCAATTTTCTGGGCTGTATAATGTCATTTTTGTGAGTAACACCGATGTGGGTTCCCGATTTTCTCAGGCCGCAGTACCGGGCAGTCACCGCTAGATGGAGAGAAAACACCAGTGACAGCCCCAAAAACGTGTCAGCTTTGACACTTCTGTTTTAATCATCAAGATCAAATTTCTGTGGCATTGCAGTTGTTGGACAGTCCATTAAGAAGAGTTAAACACTAAACCACTACCCTTGATAATCCTGCAGCAGCATGCAAGCTGGGACTGGGGGGTGGCAGAGAAGAAGTTCTGTAATATCATTGCTCTGTTCTTAATTTCTTCATTTGGCAGCTGCTAAGAGTCAGTTTTGGAAACAGGGTGCTGGGGTTAGTGGAATTTTGACTAGTTCCACTTAGCATGGCTGTTGTCATGTGAAGAATTAGCTGTTCCTAACCTGGAATGTCTCTCTCTCCCTTTGACCAGGTATGCAATTGTTCGGTTTAACCAGTATTTCAAAATGAAACTGGAGGTCATGACATTAACTCTTCCTGAGTAATGAAGAGGAGGACTCTTACCAAGTGGATAGACAACCCCTGAATCTTTTCTGAGAACAGATACTGGAAAAAAAAAGCTAAACATTTGTTGAAGTTCTGTAATGCTCACTTGGTGGTTCTTGCTTTATAAATAATGCCTCTAGACAGTCCTTCAATGTTAAATTTATTATGAAGAACATACGTACTGCTGTTGATATAAAACGGATAAGAAACTTGCTAAATCTATAAAAAGTTGTAGAAATGGCAATTTAATCCTTCTTTGTAATTTAACATATGTTGTATGTGAATTATTTATTATACGTTTAACATGATTCTGTTGCTGCTTTCATAAGTTTGTGTTAAAGTTGGGTGCAGACAGTGAAGTTGTTCCAAAGGATTCGTTTAACAACTTATTTTATTGAAGTTGCATTCACTTACGCTAAAGAAGACACGTCAGAGACAATTCTTCTTTTAGAGGCCTACGAGCAAAAGGAGTGACAATAGACTTGTAAGATCTCTAGTGTGGTATAGCTAGGGAGAAGGGTTAGGATGATCTTTATTTTTTCCCCTGCTTTTTCTTTTTAAGGTAGTTTTTCATACAGTGGTACTTTTCTTTTGCACGAGAATCAGGCAGCTTGTTGAAATGATAAATACCATTTTGATATTTTTTTTCATCTGGATTGGGCTGTAGAAATGTTCAAGTTCTGTGACCACAAGATTCTCTGAGGATATTGTACCAACCGCTGGTGTTGGGTGGACAGCCTGCCATCCCCAACTTCCCTGGGAAAGCTGCTTGTTTATTACGTGTACTCTTAAAATCAAAAGACCACTATTCAAAACCTCTCTTCCTTTTTGCTACTTGATTCTGGATTTGAACACTGTTTTGGTGTCTGTGTATCTGTTGTGCTCCAGTGGCAGAATGGACTGTTGGACATGAGATAGGAGAGCAGAGGTCCTGTGGTACTGGGGAGCAAGACACAGGTTTACAGCTCCTGTATCAAAGACAACTTTCTGCTTTTTCCCCTTCTAACCTTGGACTCTGAAGTCTTAAATGCCTGGTCCTGTAGTTGTGCAAATTCTGGTATGTCTGATGGTTCTTTTTTTTTTTTTCTGTCAGCAGATTGCTTTTCAATGCCTCCAGTTTGAAGGACAGTATGGAAAAGTGTATGACTTTGGCAGTGAGGCTTTGATCATCTCACACACTTTATTTCTTAAAGCTATTATACCAAGAATGGTCTGGATTACAAAATGTTAACTGAAAAAAAAAATGTTTACCTAATGGAACAATGCATAAGTTTGTGTGGAAAAGAGGCTTTAACTGTGAAAGGGAGGCTGGGGTTGGGGGGCAGGAGATGGGAAGGAACCCACAGCAGAAAACTCAAGCCCAGCAATACGGTTTTTGGCTAGGCAGGCATGAACTCAACTCTGATGATACTCTGAAAAACTTTGCACTTTGGTCACATAAGTGCCCACGTGTACAAAGTCTGTGCGTGTGCACGAGCACATGCGAACACAAACTTACGTGGGGAGTCTGTTGTACAGACTCCAGCAAAGATATTTATTCAAAATTGCTTTATGACACATGGCAGTGTGTGTACGTGTGTATAGCATGTACACACGTACATACACGTGCTTTGCAAAAGCTTGGAGTGATTCAGGACAAAGAAAACGCATGTGAATGAAAAATCTTCACCAATAAAGACCATTTCCAATGGTATTCTGTTTTTTTACAAAAGCACCGTTGAGGGTTTGTTTTTCCTCTTGTTTATATTAATCTATGAATGTTTTCATTTTATTTTTATTCAGTCAAAACCTTAAAAATCTTTATACAAATGGGAGAGCTGGGATTTTTTTGTAACTTGAAATGTGGTAACCATTTTCATTAGCTGGAGGCTACTATACTGGACAAACTCTCTTTGATTTGAAACAAATAGCTTAAATAGACATTTATAATTTACTTTGTAGCAGTTATCAAGGATGTTGCTAGAGCTCATGAAGGCACCGAAGTCCTTAATCTTCTGTACTTTCTCCCTGTGGACTTTATTGACATTGGATGAATAATACCCTGCTGTCTTGTATTTCCTTTAAGTTCAGCAAGATGTCCTTGAAACTAAGATTGCTAAAGATTTTTGAACTCTTTTTTACTATTTTCTTCCAAACAGTGGCTTTATTTCTGACAGTGTTACTTTGTATTTATGAAATATTTTGAAAGAAGGCTGTGAAGTTCATTTGGTCATGGGAAATCCAACAGCTGACAGATCCGAAGTTTCCCAATGGCTGGCAAAACGCATTCCCATTTCAGGTACCAGTACTACTTAGGTTTGGAGTTACTGTAATTTTTGTCAGTAGTATTTTGTTTGTATAGCTCAAGTAGCAATAACTGCAGGAGTGGAAGTTTGCTTCCGCAGAACCAAAGCTTTTCCTGAGTGCAGCTCAGTCTCATCCTTGTGGAGTGAATCCTGTGAAAGCACTTTGAAGCAGGTAGCAAATAGTCCAAGCTTTTCCTGAGCCACTTTGAAGGAGCACAAGGACTGTCACAGGTTACAGTGGTTGACTTTGGAGTACTGGTCAAGGCTTTAAGTTTGCACCTTGGAATTCACTTCAGCACTGCTCTGCATCAGCTTTCTCTTGAGAGAAGTGCAGGTTAAATCCATTTGTGATCAGCTCTGAGGAAATACTGTAAAGTATCTCCCAAAATGAAATGCCAGTTGCCTTGAGCCTTGTTCCACATCCGTTTGAGCCAGTAGCACTTGGATATCCTCGTTTCCTGAGGAATATCTACAGATGCATTCAGTTGGAAGTAGGAATTTGTATTGCAGATGGTAAGGTAGCTTGAAACTGTGAATACAGGACATTCTGAATGTAAGTTAGGTACTAGAAAACATGTACTTGTTTCACTTAATTTATCTTGGTCTCTGTAATAGCAACATGAAGATAATGGAAGGAGGACAAAAAAATGACTGAGCTCTAGAAACATCCTGTAGTAGTTTTGACTGTGACTTGCCAAGAAGATACTCTGTTGCCTTTGTTAAGCTAAGGGCATGAATGCCAAAATTAATAATTCTTGCTGTAGTTAAAGCTATATTGTAAATATAAAGAGGGTCATTAATCTGGGCATTCTTGCAGAAATAGCATCAAGTCAATAGACTGTAGTGGCCTGGTTGCTTTTGTAAAGCAGAATAGTGTGATTTTTTTTTTCTTTCTCATTTCTGCAGTCAGATCTGGCTAATCCAGACCTAATTTCTTAGGTCACTCAAGCACTAAAGATTTCTGAATGGTCACTAGTCTCCTGTCACATAATTTTAACTACTTTCATTGACACTTGTTGATTTGCTTTTTAAAAGAAGGTGAGATTTGCATTAACCAGGTCTGACTGTACATGTATATACAACAGTGTAAATAACCATTTGTAAATTAGTGTGAATTGTACTCTATCTTGCATTTATGGACTTGTGTATTGCATTGTATTCTCTCCTATTTTGTAGAAATCTTGTTGTAAAGAAGAAATCTAACTCTGTGTGCGGACTTCTTTTGTTAAATTGATTTATAATGCAGCATAATACTTTCATGTTAAGGTATCCATTTATAGCCTTGGACACCCAGTGTCTTTTTTCCCCCATTAGCTTTTTTGAAATCTTGCTCTTGGGAATGATTCTGGGAATAAAGAGATTTATACAGTACTTAGATTAAGAGAAAATCCGTTCTAATAATAGGGCAAACCAGTGTCAGGTATATGCAGTACCAGTGGGATTGGGAAAGCTGTTAAAATTGTTTCTTTAAACTTCCAAACATTTCCTGTACATTCCTGAATGCTGTTGACTTCTAAACTAAGGGTGTTGGATTGAAATACTCTGAAGTGTGTGCTCCCATGGGGACACTGATTGAGGTAGCTGTGTAGCATCCTTGTAATGCTTTTGGTGGATATAGCCTTCTAATATCCACCAGATAATAATAAAATTTCCAATAGGATTAGTTGCTGACTTGTAAATGCTTATACTGAATGCCCAAATCACTCATAGAGTTCTGTGAATTAACTTACCTCAACACTAGAACTATTGGTACCCCTTTAGAGTATTCAAAACTTACAGCTGAGATATATTCCCTGCGTGTGATTTCCTCCCCTCCTCCTTGTGCCCACAGTCCTACTTCTTTTAGCATAAACATAAATCTAAAATCTTCCTTTCTGTACTTGGCTTATCACTATTTCCTTTTGGACTAAAATTACATTTTGCTTTGTCAGTGCATGACTTCTCACCAGATTTTTTTTTTTTTTTTTGTGTAATAAGTCCCTTTCTGAAGAGGCCTTTAACCTTGGAAACACAGACATAACGAAGGTTAGTTTTTTCCCTGACTGTATTTCATCACTGTTGCCTTTCATTGTCTGTTATGAACTCCACAGTGTCCTTCAAGCTCTTAGTTTCTTCTCACTGGTGTGTTGAATACCTCGGCTGGAAAATTCTGGTTTGCAGATCTGGTTCTCCATCTGACAAATTGACCTTGATGCAATTTGTACAACCTCTCAGCCTTACCTGTGGTGACACTTGAGGTTACAAAGGTCCTGGAAAGTGAGTTTATCCAAGAAGTGCTAGTCAAGAGGAGGGATGGGCTTGATAAATGTAAGTAAAAGGAAGCCACTCACTTGGAATCTCAAGTTTTTGCTGTAGCAAGGTATTGAATATGCTTGTTTACTCTCATGGTTTAAGGACAAGAGTAAATTATAAAGGGTAAATTTTGTTTCATAATGAAGCTCGGATTCTTTTAAAGCCTTTGGTGGGTAACAGAAGCTTCCAAATACTCTTTTGTTGCTCATACCAAAAGAAATCTTAAAGTTTGGGTAACTTTTTGATTAAATAAAACTTTGTTCCAAGCCACAGTGATGCTATAGTCTCTTGTTTGGGGCAGTCCTTGTTCTAGTTAGCAGAGCAGGTTGAGCATGTCTCACGTGTCTGTTTTAGGTGCTTGTGTGTTCCTTGTTTTCATGTTTTTTTGCTATTTGTTGTGTGTTAAGATTGCTAAACTGCTGCACTTGGCAACTATCTACTGTCATCTTCCACACCCAGCAGGTTGTAATCATGGTAGTGGAGCAGAAAGCATTTTTTCAGACCTTAACGGGAATGCAAGACTGATGTGGAGCAGTCTTGCAGATGATTATTTCCTCCCTCTTTATGACTGTGAGTGGTAAACTGACTGTTTTCAACAGCTGTGGAAGATAGACCTTTGAGCTTGTGCAAGGTAGATGTTCTGTTAACCAGACATAGGATCTTTAGGAAAGGGGCTCTCAGCAGTGAGAAATCACACCATTCCAGATGGAATGTGTTGGATTAAACCAGACTTTGTGGCTTAGAGACCTTCAGTGGGAAGGAAAATGTGTGAAATGTTTGCACAGGCTGGTTGTAAGGAGGTGCTCCATCCAAGTGAGGTGCTGACACACTGGATAAGGCATTGTTTGATTTTTAAAATGTTTTTAAGTGACTTTTACAGTTGGTCTGATCAGACTCTAGAGATTATGTAATTGGGAAACCGGTCAACCTGGGGGGAGAGGGAAGAGACTGTTCAAAAAATCATTTATAAAAAAGGAGGCACCTTTGTAGCTGATTAGTTTGCAATACATTGTGTTTTGGGCTTTTCTGTGTATTAGTAGTGTGTATGGTGCTCTGCATCAAATTCTTCCATAAAGGGTTTTATTACTATTGCAAAATGTCAGAAAACTGACTGGCATGGCCCTGAAGACCACTGGGACCTTAGATGGCCAGACTTGACCAGATGACCAAATTTTTGGTTCAAGGTTTCACACTCTGTTTCTGCAGCCTTCTAAAGTTGTCAAGCTGCTATCACAGTTTCCCTGTGCTGTGGAATTCAGTTCATGGACTTCCCCAATGTCTTTGATTTGGTCTTCATAGAGAGATGACACAGAGGGAAACTTCATGGAAATGAAAAGGAAAGGAAAACAAGTTACTTGAAATCTAGCAAGCAAACTTTGTCATTAAATGCTGAAATAACTTCAGGTGCTGCACCAGCCTATTTTTGTGGCATTGCAACAGTGTTTTTCCTCTATTAAGTGGTTTTGGGTTTTTCCCCACATAGAGACCTGTGCAAAATGCAGGATGAAAGAGACCTTGGAAGAGAAACGTAAATAATATAGTATAAAATGGATAAAATACAGCATGAACTGGAGAAAAAGTATGTGTTTCGAAATTTTTGGTAGTAGTAATTCCTAAGTGTTATCAGAAAATAAGTGTCCGCCTTCAGTGTGCGAAAGAGTTCTTTCATTTATTTTGTAGCAAGTTTCCATTTACCATTTTGTATCACAGTGTGGTAGTTATGCTGCTGCTTTGTAAACAAGTGCTTTGAATAGTCTCAGCATGGAGAATGGACCCAGTCTTTCTGAGGTGTGATTTCATGTTAGAGCCATTGGTTCTGAGCCTCTTCACTAAACCCTCTGAACACTTACAGACACAGGGCCACAGCATATTAGGAATATATTCCATTTTGTGTCATTCTCTTTGTTACTGCGGGTTTTTCAGTGTTCTTTTAAACACAAGTCCACTCGTGTCCTGTGAGTAAACTAAGCTCAATTAATAAAAGAGCCTTTGTCATCCCCAAAAGAGTCCCCATGCCTCTTGTGTGTTGTGGTGTTTAGGTGCATCATTTATTCATTGGAGTGAATTGTATTTCTTTTGAGCTAAATGTGATTGAAACTATTCTAAGGCTTTCTACCACTGATTAAATGAAGTAATGTACCTTTCAAAGAGATTTATATTGTGTAAATAATTTCAAACTGCAACAATAAAGTTGGTTTCTAATGGCGCTGTTGGTATATATTGTGATGATTTTGCCTTCCCCAGGTTTGAGAATTCTTGGTACGGATTAGTCAAGAGTTCTTAAAAGGTTTTGACTTGTGTCCTAATGCATACCTCTCCATGGGATTGACAGTGCAGCTAAAAATAAATATTTTGAGCCAGAATTTGGCTTGCACCAAGTTAATTGTTAACAGTTTTGCATGTTCAACAGTCTTGGTCATTGTCTGCTGAAATTGAATGTGGAGACAGGAATTAAATGGAACATGGATGTTAGGAAGGATCACTCCCACTGAGGAAAAGGAGGAAAGCATGCAAATTTAGGGCTGCACTGGAGTTTAATTTATGCCTCATAAGTGCTGTTTTAGCTCTGGGGTAAGTTTTTATATGCTGAGCCCTGATGCTGAAGATAAGCTCTGCATCCAGTGCCAGTGGCACTGGGTTGGATACTTGTTTGTGGATCAGCTGGAATATGCTCAAGGCCAGGTGGATGGGGCTCTGAGCAACCTGGGATGGTAGAAAGTGTCCCTGCCTGTGGCAGGGAGTTGGAACTGGATGATCTTCTAGGATTCCTTCAAACCTCCTGTGATTTCAATTTAATAGGAGATACTCAGAGTGTGACTGGGTTTCTGGGGTTACTATCCCTACTGAATTGCTGCTTAGAGCCCAGAGATGGGTGTTACTCTGGCATCCACTGCTCAAATCCTCAGAGTTCCACAGGGAGAGGTAAGCTGTGGCTAATAGTTGTTAACTGTTGTAGTTGCAGTGGAAAGGAGATCTGCATTGGTGAATTAATCCAAGGTAACCTGCAATCTTTATTTTCTTCTGTAAGTAAAAATCCTTCATTCACAGTTTGGCTAGAAAATTCAGAGTAAGCTCAGACTGAGATGAAAGTTGTCCATGGGAAGTAATGAAGAGGTTTTTTGAGGCCAACCCAGAAAATAATGGTCCTGAGTAAGTTATTAATTCTTTAGATAAAGAGCAAAGTAGAGACATAAAATAGGAGGGAAAACAATGGCATGTGTAGTAGACTCCAATGCCTAGCATGTTTAAATGCCAGCTGTATAAAGTATGCACTCCCAGGAGTTTTCCTGAGTGAATTCAAAATAGCACATTTAACCTTAATAAAAATACAAAGCTGATTTGGGTTATTTAGGATGTATATAGGATTATAGGTTAATATATTTGACATGAATACATTGTTAATAGACACAATAATTATACATGTTTCCTTCCCATTACTTGTTAATATTCCCTATAACCAATTGGCAGTTTTCCCTTACCCTGGTCTCTTGTTGCACTGTTTAGAATAAAGTTGCTCATCTGGTTTTTAGATTTTTAGGAATATGAAAGGATCAATATATAAAATTTTTGAAGTAATAATACTTGCCTGAGAGGCCAAAGGTGATGTCTACTTGTAACTATTTTCTGGCTGACCAGGTGTTCTGCCAATTGATGGGGGCGATTTAAAGGACACAGACACCAATGGAAAGAATGGTCTTATTTTACTGTGAATTTTAAGGCAACACAAAAGTAAAATGATACATCCAGTAAAACTGCAGGCTTGGCTTTAGCAACAAGCAAAAGTGAGAAAGGTAATGCACCTAATCATTACTATACAAGAGAAAGGATAGTGATTGAGAGAGATACATCACCAATTGCCTAAATACTCCACCATCATCCAGAGCCCACAGTCCCTGGGGAGCCCTGTTTCACAGCGAGGTCCAGGAGAGCCCTTCCTGGCAATTGGGAAAATCCTACACAGTGCTTCCACCCACAGTGGTGAGGTCTCCAAATTCACCCCAAAAGTGGGTCCAGCGTTTATAGGCGCAAAGCAGCAAGTCCAAGTGGCCTGATGGTATTCTATCACAGAAACTCCTGGATCTGATGGCACACTTCCCAGTCAGGAGGGACCAGGGCTTGGCCAGGGCCCTTGCCTTGGCTGGGAGGGTTTCCCATAAAATACCCTACAACCAAGTCTCTGTTCATGTCAGTTGGGAAAGATTCTTAAAATGCTAGATTTCTTGCAGAGAACTACACAAGGTTATGTGAAAGTTTCTAAAGCAGTCAGTTTGGTGTTAAACAGATAGCATCAGCGTCTCAGTCATGTATTTTTAGCTAAATAATACTGATGGTGTCAGCCACATCTTGCCCATCTTGTAAGTCAGCTCTGGCTGAGGCCTGCTGCTCGGGCCTCAGCACATCCCCAGGCAGGTTAAAAGCATGGCTTTTACTTCTCATCCCTCTTTTCTGTGGATACCTTTTTCCCCCCATGCTCTGGGAAATGAAGCAGGATGACAGACTCCAGCAGTTACCCGCAGGTGGCAATGGAGCTGCAGGCTGTGTCTCATTGTTGGAGAAGCTTTTTCAAGACAGCTTTTTTCTGTAGTGCAGCATGTCATATATTGAGTTAAACAGGAAAAAGGGTATTCTTTTATCTCTCAATGAGTTGCAGCCAAGATCTGTAATTGCCGTGCTCTTAATGTTGCATAACTGTTAGCAAGACTCAAGCCAAGCATTAATGAATTTCATCAGAACTTCATTTTTTTAATGAGCATCATTAATCATTAGTCATGCATGCTACAACCTACACATTTCTAAAGTGGGGCTTTGCCAGTCCTGTTGCACTATAACAACAGCAGCATGTCCTCCCCAGATTTTATCAGTGAAGTAACAAGAAAAGACTGTGGAGAGAGGGAGACACACAAAACTTTTGACCTTTTAAGTACTTAAGCTACTCTCTGAAAATTGTGCTGAAAGTTGTGTCAGCAGCTGCTGCTCCACTTTTCTCTGGGCTGTGGTGACAATGTGAGAGCTCTGAAGTTGCACTAAGCTGCAGTGTTGATCCAGCCTCTGCACGTGGATTCACTGGACTCCTGTGGCTCGTAGCACAAAATTCAGTAAAGGTAAAACTTGAAAATAAGTTTGGGAAAATGATGTCTAGAGGTCTAGTGGCTTGTCTTAACTCTTTTGGATTGTGCAACAGGTTGTGTTTAAAAGCTACAGAAGGAGCAGTGGGTTCCTGGCTGTCCCAGCACACCTGTCCAGATTTGGCAATTCTGGTAATGAGCAAGTGGCAGTGTTGTATCTGCACCAAACTGTCTCAAGCTCCTTCACGCTTCTTCTGCATAAAACAGAGCTGACTTAATTCACCCACCTCTGCAAGTTCAGTTGCCATGCAGGTGTCAGACTGGTAGAGCTATCTAGGAAACAGAAGCTTTTCTTTGGTGTGTGTCCTACAGACTTGCAGCTCCTCCCAGGCAGCCAGCAACAGGAAAGGAGCAAATGGCCTCAGTGAACCAGGACAGGTTCAAGTTGGACATCAGGAAGAATTTCTTCACCAAAAGGTTGTCAAGCACTGGCATGGGTTGCCAGGGGAAGTGCTGGAGTCATCCCTGGAAGTGCTCTAGAAATGACTCTACAAGGCACTTATGGTTTAGTTGAGAAAGTGATGCTCAGCCAAAAGTGAACTCCATGGTCTTGGAGGTCTTTTCCAACCTTAATGGATCTGTGATTCTATGTCTGACCCAAAGGGTGCAGTTTCTCACTGCAGCTGCTGACTAGAAGCAAGATTTCAGAAACACACTAAACCAAAGAAAAAAAAATGAAATTGTGTCAAATAATTCTGCACAAGGAAAAACTATTTTCTGTATCTTATGCACTAGACCAAGAAAATGTTTTACTCTGATCTTGACCTATGTGAATACTAATGTTTGTGGTTAAAACAGAGGAGCTGTCTGAGACAGAACTGTACAGGGGGAAGTGTAAAATAATGGAATCACAGAATCATTGAATTTGGAAAAGACTCCCAAGATCAATGAGTCCAAACTTTGACCAACCACCACCTTGTTAACTAAATGAGAGCACTGGGAGCCAAGTCATTTCTTAATATATCACAGATAATAACAATAATAATAGTATTAAGGGATATTCATATATTGAAATACTGGATCTTCATTTGCAGGGATCAGAAAGAAGAATATGTCTTTCTGTGGGAAGAGGAGCTACCACTATGGAGAAGAAAGGCAAGGAAAGATTTATGGGACAGGCAGTGGAAAAAAGGGATTAATGAAAAGGTGCACTGACGTGGGAGAGGGTGGAGGGTTTAAAAACAGGGACATGAAATAAAAGGGAGCAGCCAAGATGAGGGGCAGGAGATATTGAAGAGAGTGGCAAGCCCATGCCAGCTCTGGATACAGGACCTGGTTTGTTCCTCGCTGTCAGCTGAACCTTTCCCAGAGTGCTTGCTGTTGAGCTAGAGTGAGCAGGATTTCTTGTCTCCCACACTAACCAGTATCCATCATGTGTACATTCAATGGAGTTAAAGAAACCAGCTGGCTGGCAAATGTAATTTCCTTGCCATGGGAAATGATCTGGAATTGCAAAATGTTATCCCACTGTCACATTGTTCTGCAAAGAAACACATGGCATACAATAAATTAATTTCTTCAAATAATTCAATATTTTATTTAAATATATAAGATTTAAGTCATGGATGGCAGAAAAAATATCTGACTTGCACTTCCTAACTGTTGGCTGTATTTTTTTGAAATAGGGCAGTAGAATGACAAGCAATCATCTATGTTACAAATGAGCTGATATGCTTCTTACTTTGTGTGTAAGCAAACACACACAGGAAGAGAGAAAGTCTTCCACCCATGGATATAAAGGTAGAAGGAGCTCAGATTCCCATTTTACATGTAGAGAAGAACATAATAGAAATATAAATTGCAAACCTAGTTCTGCATAATTAGTTTTGTAGTACAAGCAGGAATGAAACACTGATATTATATTGATCAACTTTTAATTTCTTTCCTGATGAAATGGTGCTTGCTGAGAGAAAAATGTTTCTACAGAAATATTCCATTTGCTGAAAATATCCTGAGGTCTTGGGTAATGGAGGAGGCACCAGGGAAGCTTTGAATCAGGAAGGAGAGCAGATAACCCTCTTGCATCTGTGTGTCTCCCTGCCACCAGGGCAGCCGTTCTAGACCTGCTCTCTTTTTCTATTCCTAAAACAAAGGTTAAAAGCTCACTCTCATTAGCTTTAGTATCAAAATTTGGAGTTAGAAATAATTTTGTGAAACCATGTCCAGGACAGTGTTTTTAATCCGATCATCCACTTTCAACAACTGTTGACAGCGTTGATAATAAATTCCTGATTTTTGGCATAATTCGATTCAGTTAAAAAATCTTGGCTATCTTCAGATTACTCACCATGTTCAAATAATTGATGTGTAGACTCCCATAGATTATAAATATAGTGGATATTTAAAATCACTTATTCTTTTCTTTTCTGTAACTCAGGTTAGATAATTTTTCCTCTTCTTCTCCTGGGCTGAACCAGAGTAACTTGTGCCTTCAGTAAAGTTTTGATTTAAAGACATCCTGAAATGATGAGCTCACCATGTGGATAATCACCATGTTTTTACTGTCACCAGTAAAAGTAGTTGCTTCATTTTTCCTCTGAACTTGTCTGCTTTAAACTCATTTTTAAAACTCTGTCCTTAAAGAAACTCCAGTAACCTTTTATCCTCATTTTCCCTCATCACTTTCCAGTCTTTGATGGGCAAAACAACAAAGGGCTCTAACCTGACTTATCCTTTCCTTAGTGTATTTTTCCACTCTCACAATTTGATGTTGTTGGTGTCAGAGCAGGACACCACCTTCCTGCACTGGTCTCTCTCAGTATCTTTCTTGTTTCTCCCCTGCTTTCCTTTACTGCTCTGTTATTTATCCATAAAAACCTCTTGGTCCTGTCCTGACAAGGCAGAGTTGTTGTGGGGGCAATGTCTGGATTTTCCTGACTTGAAACAGCTGATATTTGAGTCACAGGCCCCCAAAGAGATCCCTATCACACTGTGATGGTCCTGGTCACTCTGCTGAACTCCTTAGCACCTAGAAACTTTTCAGAAGTGTTTTTATATTTATTTCAGGATCACAGGTCAAAATATTAAGTAGCACTGGCCGATGAAATAATCCCTTTCATCATATAGTTGACTCCCAGTAGTAATTCACCACTGACACCTATTTTTTGAGATCTGTGAGTTAGCCAGTTTTTAATTAGAGCTCAGCGAAACAATTCTTGTGTAAAAAAGAATTCTGTTTGTTGACGTCCAAATGTTTTGCAAGAACGTGTCAATTTTGACAAATATTTTTAACAACAAAAAGTCAAAACATTTCATTTTTACTTTCTTGATTTATTTTAATAATATCAAAACATTTTTTGATATAAGATACAATTGTTTTGACTTTATCATGTTTTCATTTCATTTTCTTTCTATATTAAAGTATCTTTAACATGTTTCTTATTAAATACACCAGCTAACACATCATACTTCACATAAGAGATGCTCAAATGAGATGGATAAATTTTATCCAAATGAATTATTGGAAATATGTTCACTGTTCTAAATTTAACTGAAAGCAAATTTTAATCCATTACTGAATTTTGAAGTCACAAGATTTTGCTTTAATTTGGAAGCCTTTTCAACTCCTCTCTACAGCCCTGAGTTTTCCACAAGGTAAATTCACAATCTTGATCTATTTAACACCCACTCTGTAAATGATAAGCAGTAACAGTGGTTTAGTTACAATAGTAACATTGCTCCACCTACTAAAGTGGGCTCATTTTGTCTCTTTATAATTGGAATAATATAAATTTTAAAGTTTTGGTTGTTCTTTTTCTTAATTTTCAGCAACTCAAGTTGTGTTCTTGCAGTTCTTCATCTTTAAGGGTTGTGGTTTAAGAGGCTGAAGTTGTAGTCTCATACATTGGAGCTGAAGATCCAATTCCTGACCCTTCAGGCCCAGTGCAGCAGCTGGAGGCCAGTGCTGCTGAGCAGGAGAGATGAGCAGAGGCCAAACCTGGGGGTTTGCACTGTTCTCCCCTCCCTTGGGAGAGGATTGGCTCCTCTTATAAGCTGGCACAGGATCCTTACCCAAACAACACATTGGGTTCTTGTCAGCCAATTCAAAAATAGATTGCTAGGCACAATCCTGTCTCTTACTGCAGTTTCTGGCTATCTTACAGGTTCTTCAGCTTCTGTGTTCCCCTGTCTCTTCTCTTTCACTCCTCTCCTCCTGCCCCTGCTGCAGCCTGGCTGAGCTTCTGCCCATGACAAAGGAATAATCCCATTGCTGAGTCCTCATGGGACTGAGACATCCCAGTCTGAACCAGGCATAGCTGGTGCCCAAGAATTCCCAGTCACCTCTTCCACTGCTGCACAGCACTGCAAGGGCTGGCTAGAAAAAAAGCTCCTCATGGAATAGCTTTCCTTCCACATAAGAACCCGGTGCTGTGGAAAAACACAGTGAAGGGATGAGAGGCAGTCTAGAACCTGTGGCTTTTTAAATGACCAAATGGAGTGAAGCTCTGACTGAAGATTTTACTCTTGCAGAGGAGCTGAAGGCATCTGCTTGCTAATAAATATGTGAAGGAAACACTTGCTTATGTCAAGCTGTGGTGCAAGAGAGCCTGCTTTAAAACCAGTGAGTCACAAATGGGCTCCAAGTGAAGCCTTTTTGTGATTAAGGCAGGCTGGGGAACGGGCAGCTGGAGCAGCCCCGGGAGAAGGACCTGAGGGTGCTGCAGGATGAGGGGTGGCCATGCCCTGGGACCCTGAACCCCCTGTGCTGGGCTGACCCCAACATGGCAGCAGGGCAGGGGGTTCTGCCCCTTTGCTCCTCAGGTGAGCCCACCTGTAGAGCTGCCCCAGCACAGGAGGAGCTGGAGCTGCTGCAGAGCCCAGAGGAGGCACCAGGATGAGCAGAGGATGGAGCAGCTCTGCTGGGAGGAAGGGCTGGGAGAGCAGGGAAATGTTCACCTGGAGAGGAGAAGCTTTGGGGTTAGCTCATGGTGGCCTTGCAGGACTTGAGGGGAGCTGACAGGAAAGATGGAAAGAAACTATTCACAAGGGCCTGGAGTTTCAGGGTAGGAAGGAATGGCCTCAAACTGACAGAGGGTGGGTTTAGATTGGGTATTGGGAAGAAATTCCTCTCTGTGAGGGTGGTGAGGCCCTGGCACAGCTGCCCAGAGAAGCTGTGGCTGCCCCTGGATCCCTGGAAATGCCCAAGGCCAGGCTGGATGGGGCTTGAAGCAGCCTGGGCTAGTGGAAGGTGTCCCTGCCCCATGGCAGGGGCTTGGAACAAGATGGTTTTTAAGGTCCTTTCCAACACAAACTATTCTGTCATTCCCAGCAACAGGCAGGTGCCTAAACTTGATGGGGTGGGGGCAGCCAGCAGCTCTGTAACCCAACTAAAGGTGGGCATAATATGGAAAGTAAGAAATTATAGTAGAGGTAATAGAAAAATGGTCATGAAACTCCTCCCCCACCCTGTGTGTAGAAAAACAACAGCTTGGTCAAAGTGGAAAATTTGATGAAATGGACATTCCTAGGGAAAATGTCTGTTTTCAATTCTGTATCATGCACCAAGACTGAAATCTGTTACTGTTTTGGTTTTCTCAACAAAAAAAAAATTTTAACAAGTGTTTGATTTGTTTTTTCTTTAAAAAGAAAAATTTTATTTCCAAAGTACAGTTAAACTTTATAACTCTTTAATAATAGCCACTCAGTATCCAGCCTGGTAAAATATTTGGCTAAAACATTGTGCATGCTATTTTCAGCTTCAGTGTTTCAGCTTGTACATATCCAAACATTTATGGTTTGAAATTTTGGACAAAAGAATATTTAGGAAAAAAAATGATTGCCTACCCTGACAACATTTTTCATTAAAAGTAACAAACTTCTACCTCAGCTATGGAACTGCTCTTACTGTGTAGCAGTAACATTTTACCCAAAAATATACTTTCTTTATTGTATAGTGGTGATGTTCCTGGCAGTGACTAATCTCTCTAGAACTCAAAGTCCTCTCTCCATCTGCAAAGATGAGATGTCACCTCTTAAGGATAAATAATCTTAACCCAAGCTGCTTTTGAAATACAAAAGCTTACAGTGTTCCTAAAATTTTTGCAGGCTTAGATACTTAAATCTAAAGTACCATTTTAACTCATTAAGTGACTCCTTAATTAAATTAACAACTTCCCCCTTTCCTAATCAGTAGATCGTCTGTCTCTTATTCTGAGTCATGTTCCAAGTGACAAAAAATTACTGCATTTTCTCTCATTAACACTGCAGAGCAACCGTAACGACTGACCTAGATGCTCTTTTACTTCAGGAAGAGAATTTTACTAAATTTTATTTATATCCTTGATGCAAATTCAATAAATCACATTTTTGACAGAGAACCTAACTTTTCTTCAAGGACCTTTAATGCCAGTTGTGCATAAGGAAGATGCTTTTCTTACAGCACTCAGACAGTAAAGAACACTGATAGAACAGGAAAAGTGATTGGATTTTGATTCAGGTGCTTACAGATTCTGAGACAGGGGCCTGAATTTTTGTGTTTAAGATAGCATATTCAGTGCTGGTAGCAGAATACATGAGCTTAGTGACAAACTGTGCAGTTTATAAAGGCACAGTACCGTTTCTCTGGCTCGTCTATCTAAAGAGGACACAAGCTCTGCTTTTCAAACTACATTTCACAGAACTAGATAAAAAGGTGCCTCACAAGATTTCCTGCTTACTTTGTGTCCTGGAGCAATACCTAACCAATTTAAAGGAAGCAAAGAGTGAAAGAGAATTAGGAAAACATTCAACCCAAACAAAACCACAAGTCATGTAGCAAGAGATACTGAAGAAATATTAGAAGAGAAGTGCAAGCAGGAAGACCGCATAACACCTGGAAACATATGAGCCTCTTTTATTGCTCAGTTTGTGCTTTATCCTCACTGTAACATGACCAGGTATATGAAATGTTCTTTTATTCAGGAGAAGCTTATCAGGAGAATGCTGTTCAACAGCAAGGCTTTTACAACACCATTCTGTTCATTGCTACATCAGAGAAGGCCCAACAGGCAGCCTGTGGAGACCACAGTTAATCTGTGAGTTGTATTTTTAGAAACAGTGATTCTACTGCCTTTGAGTCTGTTGAACCTGTCCAAGGACAGCAAAAAAATGTGTGAAACAGTAATACAGAATTAATTCTAAATAGAAAGTCTGCCAGGTGCTCCCTAAGGTCTCTGGGCAGTGTAGGAGCAGAATTGATATTTTCAGATGGACACAGAAGAGAGGAGTTACAAATCATAGAATCACAGAACGGTTTGGGTTGGCTGAGACCCTTAGCATCATCTCATTCCAACCCTCTGCCCTGGGCAGGAACACCTCCCACTAAACCAGGTTGCTCAGAGCCCCATCCAGCCTGTTCTTGAACACTTCCAGGGATGAGGCATCCACAGCTTGTCTGGGTAAACTTTTTCAGTACCTCCCTACACGCTGAGTAAAGAATTTCTTCCTAACATCTAACCTAAATCTTTCCTTTTTTTTTTTTTTGTTTAAAACTATTCCCCATGTCCTATCACTACCTGCCCTTATGAAAAGCTGCTCAGAGGACATTTTCAGTTCGGTCCATCTGAAGTGTTGATTACCTGTATGTAAGACCCTGCAATTGTGAAATGTGATGAAGAGCAGGGTGGGCACAGCAGCTTGTAGCTGACAGGGTGCCCTTGCATACCCTGGGTGCTTTGCACAGGAATAGCGGTTTTTCAGCTTGGGCACACTGTGCTGTCTTCTCAGTAAGAGGATTTCACACCCTTCAATGAGAAGACTGATTGCATGTGCCTGAGGTAGTTGAAAACCAGGTTTCATCTATAGCTTCCTTGTATCATGTCTCTAACTTTCTGGACTGGAATTTTCCATGCCAGCCTTGCACCCAAAGGTGATTATATAAAGATCACTATGAGCAAAGCAAAGAGGGGGGTTTTATGTTCCTTGTTTGTTTTTGAGAAGGACAAGATTACTTCTACTTTTTTTCATGGATAGCTCTGCTCCCTGGAGAAGAACACTGTAATTTGCCACCTATCCATGCAAACTTCTCTGGATTTAGCTTAATCACAGTTGCTCACTGCTAAAGCTTGTTCAATGAGATTATGAGTTCAGTGTGCTCTAGGAGAAAATAGGACTGAAACCTGAGGCAGACTGGTTGCCACCCCCAGCCGTCTGCAAGATTTGGACAGGAATCTTCCTTCTACTTAATTTAGGATGTGACCCTGATCAAGCTTTTCAAACTAGTATGTTATTCTGCTCTATAATATAATCTTCCTCACGAAGTTGAAAAATCTTTGTATAACTGAGATATAAAAGGCACGGGGCATACCCTACACATGGGGAGAGTAGTTGCAGACAGGAGATGGGAAGTTTTCCCAACAGACCCTGCAGGGTACAGCCAGCCATACAGCTGGGTCTTAGGACACTCCAGTGACAGCAGGCAGAGCAGCTAGTTTGGGAACACTGGGATAGCAGCAGTGTGTCATACCAGACAACATTTTCTGCTTCCTATGAAAATTAAAAAAGGAATGCAGGAAGGGGTCTTATGTGTCATAGAACTTTCCCCTCCCCATTACTCAGGGATTTTCTGAGCTGGAGACTCAGAAAAATGCAACAAAAAAACTGTAGCTTTGTATTGCACAGCCCATAATAGATTTTCCTCCATGAATTTGTCAAACTACATTTTCAACTATATTATATTTTTGGCTTCCAGAATTATCTGTGCTTGAGCTTAATTATGTGCCACATGGAAAAGTGCTTCCTCCGCTCATTCCAGTTCTGTTGCAAGATAATTCATTTCATGTCCTTAGGACTTAGATACTGAGAAGGAGCCACAGATCTCCCCCTCCTGCCCTTCACTGCAGCCACCAGCACATGGAAGATCAAGTTCCCTCTCCTCCAGGCTGGAGAGTCCCAGTGCACCTCTGTTCCCCACACAAATGTTGCTCTAAACAGGGATCCAGCTGTTGCTGCGTTATTTCTATATATATGCTGTGTCATTTTCACAGGTAACAACAGGGCCTTGAAGTAGACACAAGCACAGTGCTTCTCCCTTCTGTCCTCCCTGCCCTTCCTTCCCCCATGGTTCCCCGTGCCTTATTTGCCTTTTCAAGCTTCCTGAAGCACGGGCTCGACGTTCCAGTGGCACTATGCACAGTGACACCAAACCCTTTCCAGAATGATAGCTCCTGACTCCATGCCCAAGTGCAGTTCTTTGCTTTTCTTGGTGTTCATGTGCTTTTCCTGGCTACCTTATCACCTCCTCACCCAATAACTTTCTCCCACAGATGGACCTTTGGATCTCTGAGCTGCTGCTTATGCCAAGCAGTTGTGCTGGCTTGTGTCACAGTCCCAGAGTGGGAGCTGTGCTCGGGATGTTTGGGAGCTCGACTTGGCTACTGCTGCCCTCTGAGAGGTTTCTGCTCTGTTTTCACTCTCAGTTCTGAAATGTGTCTCAAATGTTTCATAAATCCCCTCAGTACCAAATGAGTTCTTCCTGATGCTGCCTCCCTCCCTCTCAGCTCTCCTCCTGCTCTGCTGAGGAGTTTGACAGCTTTGTGTATTGTCCCCTTTGAAAAGCACGGCTGTTTATTTTGTATGTGGTTAGGCTGGAGCTGTTTCCTTTTCAGAGGCACAAATCAGCAAGCTGACTTACACTCCTTGATTGCCTGGTTAAGCTTAGCCAAGATTCAAAGCTCAGTCCTGAACAGAACTGAGTGTGACATTTCCTTTCCAGCTGCTTCCCTGAGTTTAAAATGCCACGCGCTTGGGAAGGAGAATCTCAAAATAGAGCTGCTTATTCTAACCCTGGACAAGACACTTTGCCAACACAGGAAAATATTGCATTATTAATAAAATTAATAGAATTCCCCTTTCCATCCTTCAGGGTAAACAATGAAAAAATCACTGGTGCTGTAAATTCACAGTAGCATATACTCCAGTTATCTTAGCCCATGGCACGATGGCTCAAAGGAAGGCACTGGGGAACTGCTAGGGCAGGACTCAGTGGTGAAGATGTCTCTTCCATGGTATTTGTTGTTACTACTGCCATCATACCTCCTTGTGATAGGACAATGACTGTTTTGTGCTGTGGTCTCCTTTCAAAACAAGAAAAAATCAGTACCCATAGAGTTGTTTTTATTTTGGGCAACAAAAGTTTGGACATTATGGTATTTTTGCTGAAGGAACAGTGTACAAGTTACTGAGCATCTTACAGTTCTTTAACCTATGGGCAAAACCATAGTCCCTGAAAAAATAAAATATTGGGAACAATTAATTCACTGCATCTGGCAATGTTAAAAATCCTACTCTATGTATTAAGTTTATGGTGTGCCACTGCTGTTGCTGGTTTCCCACATTCCAAAACAATATAACAATCTGTCTTCATGTTAAGCACAATAATGGTGTGAGGTTGCCATGACTAGGAGTGACTGTTAATCAGATCTCCTTATTATATGCAATTACCTCACTGTCTAAGCAAGCAGCCACACAAAGTAGCTTAATTTTTGTTATATTTAATTCAAATCTGACAGTATTACAAATTCTCAGAACGCTGCAACAAAAGGACTTGGTATTCATAAAGTAATTTGTTGCTAATTTTGTCCAGTACCTTAAAAGGTTGCTGGAACTAGGGAACCACAAAAGAATATACTGCTCTAACTGGGATTTTTATCACTTTCTAAATGACACAGTGAATTTTAGGGAAAAGCTTTGAGGTAGTGCCTGAATGGGTATTGATGGTTGCTGTAGTGCTAAATGATGCATTGGCACCAAAATAGAGCCAAAGAACAAATAATCAGTGACTTTTTCAATTTTATTCTTTCAGGGAGAAAAACTCACATCACGACTTGCAAAACCTGAATTAGCTGAAGGAAACCTGCAGCAGACAAGCCCAGTTGTGTGCCCATGTTCTCTCACCCATTGCTGCAGCAGCACAATAAGCAGGGGGCTCTGAAAAAGCACAAGAACAATTTTGTTCAGATCCTGGCTGTTCTTTTTACAAACCTGACAAGCTCTGAAGGCTGGAAAACTGCTGGAAGGAGCCAAAAAAAGCCCACCAAAAACCCAGCTCTACCTCCTCCCCCAAAAAAAGTCAGCCCAAAAAACTACATGGGAAGTGAGTGTTGTTCCTGGTGCCCACTTTTGTACACCCAGCTCTGCTGCTGATATTAAAAAGGTGCTCCTCCTCATTTGTGCATGGGGCAAGCTCTTCCAGCTGCTTATGCAGGTGGGAAGGACAGCTCCCTCTGATATCTGCTTTCCAAACCAGACTGAGTACAGTGCACAATACATGTTAAATACTGTATGTGATTCTTTGGCTGGTAGTAGGAAGAGAACTGGGAGCCTCCCTGAATACTGCATAAATATTTCTCCATTTCAGGTTAATACACTTTGGGTCTGAGAAATGTGACTGATCTCTTTATTTACCCTGTGGTTTAGGCACTCATAGACACCTAACCTGTGAAAACCAGATTTTACCGGTGCATGCACCAGTGTTTGTGGGACAGATTCCCAGGCTGGCCAAGTTCAGCTCTGTGGTACATCAACAGCTCAGGAAGTGCAGAGTAGGTGGATCTAGATTTCTCTTTAAGCAGAGAGGGTACAGGGACTTATAAACAACATCAGCTAGTGGGGGTGGACTGGACTGAGGAGCAGTCTGGAAATTCCTGACCCTCTACACCCCTTGGCTGGTAAGGCTGCACTCAGTTCCTACTAAAACAGCAGCAGTTGTTCTCCAAAAATATGGGAAGCGTAGGATTAGAATGGAGATGAGCTCACTGATGGGATGTGGACTCCACCCTCCTTTCTCCATGGTGGGTGATAGCTGCCATGTGCATGACTGCAAGTTCCCTGCCCCCGACATGAGCTGAACACCAGCAGTGACCTCATCGGCTTATTATGTCTTACTTCATTTGCCTTTTTTTGCTTGAAGTTTTCATTTAGCCATCCAAAATTTTAATTCTCTCAGCATTTCTTAGGCTACCCTTGGGTCTTATTATCATCATAAAAAAAAAAAAAAAAAGAGGAACTAAGAATAATTTTGCTTACAGTGCTAAGGAAGAGATCAGTCTTTGGCAGCAAAGATGTTTGCAGTTCTACTAATGAAAAATTACTTAAAAAAAAAAGAAGCAACCAATCAGATCTCATAAAAAATGAGAGTTCATCCTCAACATCCCCTGTCTATCCAGTTTTGTTTCCTGGCAGACCTTTGAGGGGACATCACACCTCACTGTGACATATTTAGAGGGCATATAGGGAAGGGAAGAGCCAAAAAATATCCAACAGTCCCCATATACCAGACTGTTTCTCAGGGAAAGAAGCAGCCCAGAGTGATGCATCTGAAGGAGTCCAAGGAAAACCACAGATGCAAGCCTGCACTGTGGTAGCAGCAGGCTGGGAGATGGAAATGATTATGCTCAAGCAGCAGTAGAACTGCTGCCCATGTTCTGTGCAATAGGACCTTTTGGAGCAGCCTGGAATACATCCAGCAGGAATGCATGGAAATAATGTGTGGAGAGAAAGGGAAACACCTTTGTGGCACAGCTGTGACGAGGGAAAGGGGATTTAGAAATTGCTTGCTTCTGTGGGGTCACCTGTTTTAATTTGAGTCAGCTAACCAATGTTCTCAAAACAGGAGTTAAGGGGAAGTGTCAGTAAAAGTGCACGAGCACCTACAGCTTGGGCAGGTCAGTAAAACTTCCAGGAGTAAAACACCCGAGTTGCTTCAGTAGCATGTAGCAGCTCAGAAGTGACATGCTTCACTTTTAGGGGCTACACAGGTAATTGATGTGCTCCCAGGAACACATGGACCAGCTGCATCAATGAAGAAACACTTAGCCTTGCTTAGTGAGGTCAGCACAGGTCAGAGCAGGTATCTGAAGCCTGTCCTTTCACACCTCTCCCTGGGTTCTGAGGAAACCAGAGCACCTGTGTAGGCACAGAGGTTGTGGTGACTGGGAGTGGGGCTGTGGCCCAGCCTCATCCCTAACTGGCCCCAGCTGTGCAGGACAGGTGAGCAGCATTGAAGGGAAGCAGCCATGGAGTGCCCAGGTGCCCTGACCAACCCCAGAGGGAACAGAGGGCACACAGGTGCAGTGCATCAGCATCAGGGGTATAGAAGGCTGGGCTGAAGGACAAGAAGGGCAGGTGCTGCAGCCTTCTTGGATGGAGTGATGTTACTCTGTGTGGGGAGGGGCCTGAAACCTTCTGGAGAGGCAAGGTGTTACTGTGTTTGGGGTGAAGCCTTCTGAAATTATGTGGGGATGTTCTGTGTATTGTGGCTGTCTCAACTGTCACATGTGCTGTGGCATTTGCTATGACATATTTGTACCTTGAAGCCTGTCTTTAGTTTTGGGTCCCTCGCTACAAGGAAGACATGGAGGTGTTGGAGTGTGTCCAGAGATGGGGATGGATCTGGAGCACAGGTTTTATGTGGAGAATTTGAGGGAGCTGGGGGTGCTTACTCTGGAGAAAAGGAGTCTCGGAAGGGGCCCTTATGGTTCTCTACAACTCCTTGAAAGGAGGTTATAAAAAGGTGAGGGGAGCAGGGGAGGGAAATCAGTCTCTTCTGCCAAGTAACAGGTGAAAATGATGAGATATAATGGCCTCAAATTGCACCAGGGAAGCCTTAGATTGGAGGTAAGGAAAAACTTCTACACTGAACTGTTGGTAAATCATTGAAACCAGCTGCCCTGAGGAGTTTTCAAGAGACATTTGGATGTGGCACTTAGGATTGTGGTGTAGTGGTGAATAAGAGTGATGCTGGATTAAAGGGTGGTTGGCGACCTTAGAGGTTTTTCCAACATCAGTGACTCTGTGATTTGTGAGATCAGCATGCCTGCCTGAGAAACAAGGTGTGGAACCACAGGAAGTGTCTTTTACTGGTTTTGTGTTTTTAAATAACTTCCTACACTGTATACTTTGTTATTCAAGCACTGAAAGGAGGCAGAGGGTGACTGTGCAACATCCTGCCTACAGCCACGAAGGAGTACGGCAGGGATGGGAAATGGAGCTCTTAGGAATGGAGGATGTTTCTCCTTTCCTGGTTTCCTAGCAAGTTTGTCATTGCAGGAATCTGTAACCAGCAAGTTGATTGTCTAAGTAAAAGGAAAATGAGTCAAAGCTCTCTCAGGGAGCTGCTGTCTGCCTGTCCATTGTGCTGTGGCTAGTGGGGGGCTACCCTGGTCCTACAAGCATTGTGCTGAAGGTGTGGGAAGGCAGCTTCTGCCTGCTGGGGTAGGTGATGTCTGCTGGGGGCAGCAGCTGAGCGAAGCTTCACTGAGGCAGGAAAACTGCATCCTCTGTGCCCGTGTGTGCTGTGCCAGGTGGGAAGCTTTGCTCTCACCTGAGGCACAGGAGCTGCTCAGCAAAGTGCTGCTGGGGTCAGTGCTCCTGCTGAGTGCTGGAGTGCCAGGGACAGAGGCTGGGCTGGGGAGCCCTGGCAGCAGCTCTCTCACCACTGCCTGTGGCCAAAGGAACGTGTGTGGCAGGAGGCTCAGGCAGGTGTTTGTGTCCCACATCTGCAGTCACTTACCATGGCGTGAGGGAGGGAGCCTTCCCCTGCTGTGGAGCAGGCTGGGGCTCCTGTGCCACCAGCCCTGTCCCTCCCGGTGCCCCATGCAGGGTCCTGAGGACCCTGTGCTCACACATCCAACAGCTTAGTGCTGGCTGAGGGGCGCTTTCTTACCCGCTCTTTATGCTTTAAACTGAAAGTCCTCGGTGAAAATTTGGACCTAATGTTGGCTGGTTACAAGGGAGTGCTTTATCTGCTAGTAAGAGGTAAAAAAGGAAACTGCTAGGTGTTAACTCCACTATGACATGCTGTATCTCTACATCATTCAGATGTTGCTTTCTCAACCTCCTTCCCAGGGTGGAATGGTGTAGTGGTGGGACTGCTGGGATGGTTGGGGACGTGAGGCTGCTCTGGGGCTCGGTAGCTGTGCAAAAGGGTCACAGTCAGACACAGTGCAGTAAACTAACTCATAATGGATTACTCTGCAACAGTGAAGCTGTGTAGTTGTGTATGAAAAGGTGCTCTGAAATGAGTGGTGCCTAATGGAATCAATACAAAAATATCTGATACTAATTTTCCAGCTACTATGACAGAAAACTGTGGAAGGAGGGAGGGATCCTCTTGCAGATGGGAAACCCTGTGACTCCCCCAGTTATCCCCCACTTAAAAGCTATCAATTTAGAGCTGTCCTGTGTACTGCCCCGTGATTTGAACAAGCCTTTTCAGTCTTTAATTAAGGGTGACAAACTCTTTGAACATCACAGCATTCATCTGTTCATGTGTGGAAAGCCTGGTATAACAAAAGAATTTAATCAAACTACAAGCCTAATAAAGACTACATTGCCTGAACTAAATGATGTTATTGCTGCTGCAGCTCATAGTTTTACATTTAAAAAAGCGGGTCAGAGTGTTCATTCATCTTGATTAGCAATGCCAACCTAATTACTTCTGGAGGAAACAGTAATTAGCTGGAGTCTCACCTCATTAATCATGACATTCTTCTAGCAGACTATTTTTATCTCATAAATGGCTTGGATTGGAACAAGGTGTATATTTGAATTCTAGTTAATTGTACACAGCTTGCTGCATAACATTTCACATTTTTATCATTTAACTGCTTCCTTCCTGTAAACCTCTCAGCTCTTTTAGTAGGCTGCTCTTGTTAAATAAGAGGTGAATGGCCCACATAAGATAAGTCAGCCATAATTGTGGGTGGAAGGAGATGAAGGTATGTTCCAGCAGCAGGGAGATGCAGTCCCTGCTTGCACAGGAGAATAAAGGCATCTTTTTTCAGGCTGAAATTGGGGCACAACTTCTATTGCACTGACACTTAGGAGAAGTCTGGGCCAAGATTTTCAATGGAAAAGTGATTAGATACATCCTCATTATTAAAGCCAAATTCCTGGGGATATCTCCATGGAAGCCAGTGCACCTGAGTTGCCAGTCACTTCTGCAGTATTGATTGTTATGTGGTTTAAAAATGTGTCTTGTTAGAAACTTGGTTTTGCATTTATTAAAGCCAATAAGGAAGCAAGTACTTTTGTGTGTGTGTGGGGGGGGGGGGGGGGGGGGAATTGGTTTTTGAAAAATTGCTTTAAAAATCTTAATTTTACAAATCATGATTATTTTTCTGAACTTTAAGAACTGGGAAAGAGAGAGAGCCTGGAAGCCACAGTTCCAGATTCAGTTTACTAATAAAACTATTAGAGCCCAATTTTCTAGGGAGGATGATTATGGGTGCATTAGTCTGGGAACATCAGATGTTTTAGAGGTAGTAAAATAAATGGATCTTTCTGTATATGCTTATAAGACATATGCCAACAGTGTCCTATTACTGGTCTACTGTGGAAAAAGTTCTTCTGCATGAGGCCATGTATTATATGTATTTTTTTAAGGTTGAAATGAAGGGCTTTTTTTCCTTACCTACAATCTGACTTTTTAATTAAAGCAGTATGTTAACGTGAAACAATGAGAGAAGCTTCACCAAGAAACATAGGAAAAATAAGTTATTTGTTCATTTTTAACTAACAAATATTATCAAGTTTATACTTGGCATCAGTTGTATGCAATGTTTTACATTTTTGAAGCACACAATTGTTAGCATCTGCTTTTTATTTGCTTTTAGTAAGTGATTAGCTGTATTTTAGGAGTTGATCTATGTTCTCTGAGTTCTGTTTTCTCTTTCATAATTAGGTAAATTTACACTACTACAAATGGAAACTAGTAGCTATCTTTGAGTGCTTCCTGCAAGAATATTTAGTTATAACTGCCCCACGGATTAAGCTGTAACCCAGCAGCCATTGGGGCACATTTGGAACCTGTAAAAAGACAGCAAGTATTCTTGGTAGTTTTTGAGAAATTATTAAATTGTTCTATTTTAATAATTAAAGAAAGTACTCTGCATTTTTATGCAATTGCATTTTTAAAAAGTTTTCTTGAAGTCCTCTTTCCTTGCTTTCAATTACAAAATGGAAAACAAATGAGGGGAAAATCAAGTGTCCTTAAAATTGAGCAAACACCTCTCCCTCCATCCCTTGACCTTGAAAAAAACCAATTTTTTCCACAGGAAAGAATTTGATGTAAGAGACAAATCTAATTCCAAAAAGATGTCAAATTACAATTGGGTCCACACAGTGATAAAGCAAAAAGCTGCTTAACTTCCCTGGCAGAAGCAGCTCTGCTTTTTTGTACATGTGAAGTAGCTGCAGAAAAAGGGCGTATTTGACTTGTGCATATGTTACACGTAAGTGACTTTTTGATAGTTAAGTGACTAATTTACAAGTCTGTTTCAATAACTGGCATTGTTTCTAATGGTTAACTTTATTACTAGGATCCAATATGTTTGAGGCAGGTATCTTTGATCATAGGTCCCAGTTACAGTGTTATGCTAGAGGCACTGCTTGTCAAGTGTTAGAAATGTAAGAGTTTTCCTAATGAGTATGTACTTGTAAATTAATAAAACCTTAATAAATATTTAATGGAAATTGTAGGCTTGTTTGCCTTCCTATTAGTTGTGTAGCTATCACTGATGTCTCATAATTTCAGTCATGGATCACTTCTAGATGATTCCTCAAATCCAGAGAAAATTACTTTTGCACTTCTAATAGACCAGAAGAAGCTCATACTAAGCTTTTGATATTTAAGTAGTACTTCTGACATCTCAAATTAATTTATAAAAAAAATAATTAAGCCACTCTTGCACTTCTGATAGAGGCTGACATTACCTGCCCAGCCTTGAGGTGGAACTGAAAACTAAGTTATTTAAAGACAGCTCTCTCAAAAAAAAATGATGTTAATGTGTGTACTGCTCAGAATAACCAACCTTGTCTCTTGCTGCAAGTCAAAATGTCATTATACCTTAAACTTGAGCTTTGTGAGCCAGGAGCAGAAGACCAAAGTTCTTGTTTTCAGGGCTGGTTTTCCAGCCATGAGATGCAGACTCAAACTTTACTTCTGCCCTCTCTACAGCAGAAATTTAATCAAAGACCCTTCAGTCAAAGGGTCAGGCTGATGTGATATCCAAATGGAACACAATTTCTCATCCTGAAATCCAGCAAAGGGAGCTGAGCCTCCTTTGTACCATTTCATAGGTGAATGCTGTAGAGCAGTGGGGGATGATGGCCAGGTCAGGTGTTTGGCTTTGCCCCAGCCCCTGGGGTGGTCAGTGGCACAGGGAAATGCCCTTTTGTTGTCTGGAGCCTGCAAAGTTGGGTTTCTGTGCATTTGTGGGGGCTGTGCCCAAACAGCCCCTGGAGGAGTGGGATAGACCAGGGTGCTGCTCTGGTGGATCTGACACCTCCTATTTCCCCCTGCCTGCTGCTGCAGAGTTGTAAGAAGCCCTTGAGCAGGTGTCCAGATTGTTATTTCAGTTTCTTGTATTAATGTCAGGCTCTCCTCTTTGAGGTCTGCTGTACAAAATGCTCCCACTGTCCCAGGAATGTGCCAGTCATGGGATGCAGGTGCTGCTTTTTGGGTGTGTTGGATCAGCCAGGATAAGCTTTGTGTCTGTCCAGTCCTCTTCCTGCATTTAAAACGTGTGATCCTGGTCTCCAGGGTTTCAGCCTATGTTTGCTTTGAAAGGGGAAACATTTTAAACAGTAAAATTCATTTGCAAACTCCATAAAGTTATTCCAAATTGCTACTGCTTGGTAACCAAAAGACCAAAACCACAGTTTCTGGATGTTGAGAAAGACAGAGTGAGCCTCCATTTTAAATACAAGTAAGGGACTTGAGTGGCATAACTTCTGACACTGTCTATATCCTTTGATAGCTCTATCCTCCAGATAACCCTAAAATTGATTATTTTGCCACTGAGAGATTCCTGCAGGTGTTTGCTCTCACCCATTGCCATAGCTGAACAGGAAGCCAACAGAAACCAGATCAAACTTCAGAGCAATTATATTTATATATATATATATATATATATATATATTTATATATATAAAATATATATTTTAAATAACGATAATTATTTTGGCTTTTCCAGTAGCATAAAGTGGATACAAATGGCACTGTGGACAACTGGTTTGTGGGAAAAATAAAAGAATAAACCACAATGGAAAGGCATGGTGACCATGCATTTCAAACATGGATGTCCTCCAGGGATAACCATGCACTGACATGAAGATAATCAGGCTTTCAGTGTAAGGCAGCCTTCTGGAAAAGACAAGTTACGTGGTATTTCTGCTTGCTGAAGACTAACTCATGTCTCCTAATTTTACATTGGTTTGAAGTTATCTAACACGCATCAGAAAATACATGTAGTAAAACAGATATTTAAAAGTCTCTAACACATTTAAAAATAAAATCTAAGTCACAACCCTGTAACTGAAGGATTAAATCCTGCCCTAGCCAGTAAAAATAGATTAAAAGCATGGGAAACTATTTTAAGCACAGTGTTGGCTGTACTAGACAATTTTAGTTGGTTCTGTGTCTCAGTCTTCTCAGGGATTAGGATAGTCCATAAGGCTGCAGTCAGTATGCCAAAAATGGTTTTGGCAGGGGGATTAAAATATTAAAAAAATTATAGAAAGCCAATGTTTATAAATAAAATGGGAGAGTAAACCTGTACCTGAAATCTTGAAGTGTGATAAAGATAAGCCTTGGAAATTGGTCACTGATAAAAAATAGAAGAGACTGTCAGTGACAGCATCCAGCCCTGCTGTATGCAGTGGAAATTTTGCCACTTTCATCTTTTGGCCAGCATTTTTTCATGTGGAGTGGGCCCCCAGCTGGCACAGGCTGCTGCATTTCCCTAGTGTTCCATGGAATTGCAGTGTGGCTTTAACAATGTGGAATGGCCTCAGTTTGAGGCTTTGCACCTTGTGCAGTCCTTCATGTCATTGTGAGCAAGTTGGATTGTTCCAACTTTACAGGACAAAGAAAATAATTCAATCCCCTTGTTGCTACAATGACTTTTATTGGCAATGGGAAAAATACCAGGCTAAGCTTCAAATACCTGTTAGACTTATTTTTCCCTTTTAATTTTGTTTGATTGATTACATGTGAGATTAAAATCTCCTAATTTCTGAAGAATTTGCGGGCGATCTCTGATATACGATGTTGTAACAGCCTGGTCTGTGAGCAGACCCTCACAGTGTACACTTTTAGGAACTGATATGGTCTTATTACCATGGTCTTTACCCCAGAGCAGAGGTGCAGACACATCCAAAGAGTTTGTAAGGGCAGAAAAACTCATGGATACTGAGTTCAGGTTTATCCTGCTGAGACATCAGCCAGAAGTAGCTGAATTTTAACATAATGGCCTCCAGAACATACAGCAGCTTGAAGAGAGGAATTTTTCAGTTCAGAGTTGGGAGGTTTTTTTTTTTGAATTCCCAAAGAATGTTTTTGAATTCCCATCCCTTTCTGGTGGTGCACCACTGTTCTGAGGACTGATGGAACTTCTTCATATCAGGCAGATTATGTGGAGGGCATGTTGTTATACCACAAACTGTCAGGGAAATTCCTGGTGACCTTTTCTCTTTCTAATAATATGTCTTGGCTCAGGCTTTTTCTCTGTGGAGTCATGAATATTTTCAGTTTTTCCAGGAAATGCAAGGAGGTAGGGCTTCTGCTGCTCTTCTTCTGTCTCATATGCAAAATTTTCAGTATGTCTTCTCTTATTCTGACCTAGGAGCACCTCAGAGCCTCTGCCACACATTTGAATTTTGTCTTGACTTGGTTATTCTCTTAATTTGTAGGCAGTGTAATGTAATGATTCTTTGCCCCAGGGGCTTGTTTGTACTGAGTCACTGAAGCTGAGTGGCCCTTCCTTAAATGTATTTTCTGTGCAGACATAATTTGCTCACTTAAATTATTAGCGTGTTTATGCTATTTATGTTTGATCTTGATTATAAAAAAGTGCTCATGGTGGGCCTGAGTTGTAGATAATGCCTGGCATTGATTAACCAGTTGAATTTAAAGAGTAATTTTAGACTGATCTGTTAAAGAGGTGGTATGGGTTGGAGTGCTCTAAATGAACACCTTCTTCCTGGGATTTGGTGTGCCAAGGGATGTGCAGAAGTTGGGCACTCTCAAGCTGTTTGGTTTAGCTGTTGCCAACTTGGTTGCTGTTGCCTGTGCCCACGTTTGCACCATAAAAGCACTTGGTGAGGAGTGAGTGGGACAGAAGGTCTGAAGGAAAACACACTTTGATCAGGACCTTGGGCAGCCCTAAGGGGCCTGGTTTTTTGAAGTGTTTTGCAGGTTCTGCTGTGACCCTGTGGTTTCATGGCCAGCAGCTTTGCTTGCTGCTGCTGCAGGGAGGGCTGGGTGCTCCTGCCCTCTCCTGCTGCTGCCTCTGAGGCTCATGAGAGTTTGCTGCACTGCAAAAACCCTTTTTCTTCTGGCTGAGTTCCTTTTGTGTCTGGTTAGTGAATCACACCCCTTGAAGGGGCCAGGCAGCCTGGTGGGGGGAGGTGGGCAATATCTGGGAACAGGCGAGAGAGGCCAGTAACACTTTAGGGTGGAACCTTCTCCTCCAGCGCTGGTGAGCTCCCTGATGGGCTCCAGGTAACTTCACCCCAAGCTGGGGCTGGGCCAGCCCAGCAGGTGCTCACCTAGTCAGGACTGGAGGTGCCTCGCTGCCCTGGGTTCTTGTCGTAGTTCAGGACATCCCTCTGGCTGTCCTGGCTGTCTTGAGACCCCAACATGAAGTCAAAAACACCTGTGGCTTCGATTCTAGCCTGTGGAAAAAGCTGCCAACTCTATATGAAGAATTACAAGCCACAAGGGTTTGAGTAGTGTAATAGCTGAATTGACACAGGGTGAAAAAGTAGAATTTTGGGGTTTTTAGAATGTGATTCAGGGGTACAAGATGGAGGAATTTGGGCATGTCCTAGCTGCCTTCTCCTTGTCCTCAATGTCTTGCTGTGATGGTGACACTTTTCTGTTGGTTTAAGGTAGAGACACACTCTCTAACATAGGTGAGAGTTATTGGCACAACATTGTAAACAGACTATACGTCACTTTAGATATAAAATGTAATCGCCGCACGAGAGGGCACGCAGATTGCCATGGCTTCCTTGCTAGATGGACCTCAGCAGGTCAGAGAAAGAATGTTATAGAAAAGGAAAAATAAACAACCTTGAGAAGTCGATCCTATGCATTTCAGACTCTTCCTTTGGCTGCACGGGCTAGGAAAGAAGGACTTTTACAATCTTGGGGTCATTCCAGCATCGCAACCCCGAGAGGTTCTGGCACTGCCAAAGGAGGCTCAAGTCACTGAAGTCCTGCATGAGAGTTTAAATTAACCTCAGATAGCTCTGCTGAGTTCCAGAAACAAATGTGAGCCTGTCTCCTCTGTGCAGTGATGCTGCCTCACTCAGCCTGGCCTCCTGGCAGGGCTGGTGCAGCAGGAAACAGGAGCAGCAAAAATGAGGGTGAGCCTTGGCAGGTACAGATTTGTGCCTCCTGGAACACATCTGATATTACAAAATGCTTGTGTGCAAGACACACGTGATTTTGAGGTTTCAATTTGAGTTTGGACAGCATTCAATAATCTCATTTTATTCCCATTTAAAATCCAGTTTAATTAAAATGTACAGAGTATTCCCACAATGAGTATTGTTTCTAAACTGTATGTCTCTTTCAAATTCCCAGTATAAACAATCCTGTAAATAGGTAATTAAAGCCATCTGCTTCTTGGTAGCCTAGTTACCTTTGCAGAATAATTTACATTTCTCTCCCCTTTAACTCAGGGAATTAAACTGCCATAAATTCTTACTTTAGATGATAAACTACTACAAAATAATGCCTATGGCACACAGCTTTTCAAGAAAAGACATTCTATTGAATTTCTCTTCCAAATAAACTGTTCTTCACAGCCACAAAAAATGGTACTGTCAGATTATGGATACACCCATAAACTGTAATCCAGCACAAGATACTTGAAATAATGTAGTTACTACCTGTGATCTTGTGTTCCTCCCTTCTCTATGAACATGGTGCTTTTTATCAAGTCATCAAGTAGGTTCATGATGTCCATTAACCTATTTTGAGCTGAAGATCTGGCTCTACTTTTAGGCCAGTTTCACAGAAGAGTAAACTCCAAGTCAAACTTTAGAATTGTTTTTGGAAGTGAATAAAACCAGAGTTCTGCCTTGTGGTCACCTCTTTGCGGTGAGAAGAAAAGCAGCTCTTGCAGCAGTCTTGCTGGGGATGTTGTGGCTGTGAAGATTTGGGTGCACTGAGGTCACTGCAAAGGCCCAGTCTGCAGTGCCGGAGGTACCTGCTGGGACTCGCAGCTTCTGAGAGTTGCAAATTGCTTTTTCCCAGTAGTAGAGGAGGAAAAAATGTCTTCTGAGTGTTCTCTAAATCATTCTGAGCTCTTGGAAACTTCTGCTCATTATTTCTGGGAGAGGAGAAACACTCTTCACTTCTACTTTCTCCCTTTTAAAAATAGCAAGTTCACTGCTGATTTCTCACACTTGTAAGTTCTGAACTGACATTGTAAAATCTGGGGCAAAATATTGCAATGTTCCACCTGACTGGTATGTTTTAAAAGCAGAACCTGCCTCAAAGGGAGTAGAAGGCCGGCTGCCATCCCAAATGGCAAATGCAAAACCTGGTACATAGTTCTCATTGCATTGGTGGCACTTTCTGAAAGAACCCTTCGCAACTTCCAAGCACTAAGTAAAGCTGTTTGAGCTCTGTAGCCCCTTGAAGTCTTCTGGGCCTCAAAGCAAGCAACACTGTTGCAAAAGCTCCTATTAGGAAGGTTTTCTCTGGTGGTGGGAGGGAAAAAACCGAGCCAAAAACCCACAGAGAGTAGCCAGGTCCTGTCTGTGACCTTGGGTTTTCTTTAAAACTCAAACTGAAGCTTGCTGGTGAAGGGAGCTGACTTGACTGTGCATAGATACAGCAAATAACTTACTGCCACTTTGAGTTTATTCAGTAGCTACTTAAGGCACCTAAAATAGTGTGTGCACACCTTTAGAAAAGAACCTAGTAGTGCTGGTTATGGTTATTTTCTGAGGATGCTGACATGACCAGGCAGGCTAGATATGTACAGTCTTAGTCCCAAGTTATTAAAACATCCTCTTAAGTGAACAGAAATGGGAAAAGTAAGCCTAATTATGGGATTGCTTATTTTATAGAAATAGCCTTTTAATGGGTTTATATGGTTGCATCACTGGGAGCTGAGACACATGTAGAATATTACTGCATAACTGAACCATGAATCCAGCATTGTACAATAATAACCTACATTTGTTTTTTTTTGGTTATGAACAGTTGAAGCTTGAATTATATTTTGTTTGCTCTGCAGGTAATACAAAGGGGGCTTTTGGATTTGCATTTTAAGCGCTTGTTCATAATTTCTGAGTGTGGCGGTGTTTCTGTCCCACACACAGCTCTCTGTAAGAACATTCTGTCTTGCAGGTACATAACATTTGGTTTAAAGAAAGCTGATTTCAGCTCCAGTGGCTGTGATTTAGCTTAGGAAGAGGTGCAGAGGGAAAAGCCCACCAAGCTATAAAAAATGGAAATGCTTTTGACCTTGACCCATAGCAGGGGGAGTGACTCATAGAGGGTGCAGTGTCACCCAGGAGAGCAGGCACACTGTGCCTTTGCATGTGCTGGAATTGCTGCTGGGGGTGGAGGGAGAGAAGAGCAGGGCCAGAGGGGGGCTGGCTCTGAGGAGGAGCCCCCTCTGTGCAGGGGTGCTGCTGGGGACAGTCAGCAACCACTGAAGTACAGGCAGGGCAAAATAATCCCGGGGTTTCTTCTCTCCCTGCAGCTTTTGGATCCATGTCCTAGAAATGAAATCTGTGTTAAGAGATAAAATTATTCTTGCTGTCAGTGCAGATCAAGTGTTTGCACTCAGGGAGTCCGGGGTGCTCTCCCAACAAAAGCCTCTCCTCCCTCCCCCCCTCCCTCCCCTGAAGGGGGCCAGCCAGGAGGCCACAGAAGGGCTCTTCATCAGAAACTGCACTGACAGGACAAGGGCTTCAAAGTGGAAGAAGAAAAATTTAGGTTAGACACACAGAAGCAATCCTTTACTGGCAGAGTGGGCAGCTGTGGCTGCCCCATCCCTGAAGTGCCCATGGCCTGGCTGGATGGGGCTCTGAGCAACCTGGGGGTTGGAGCTGGATCATTTTTAAGGTCCCTTCCAACCCAAGCCATTCTGCAATTCTGTGGGTTTTGCCAGAGAAAGTGGAACTCTAGGAAAGAGCAGGTAGTTTTAGGGGAGGACAGATGATGGATGTGTATTCCAGAAAATACTGCTCCCGATGAATAGGGAGGAATTAATGTGCATTCATACATACACTTATATATTTCAATTTTTGTCAGGGCTGGTAGCAACTTCTTGTCATCTTTGAAGCTGAGATACCTCTGGAAATGCAGCCAGGGGTTTGGTTACCTTAGGTATATTGGCTGAAGTGATGCCTTTTTTCTTTAATGTGTTCTCTGTGTTCTTCACACATATATTTGTAGCTCTACAGCCTATTGATTTAGTGGCTATTTTCCCCAGTAATTTTCCCTTTCCCTAGGGCAAAAGACTAAACAAATCCCAAAGCTCCAAGCCCCAGGGGTACAAGGCCCCTGGGCTGTCTTGGCTCTCCCTGGTTGCCAGGGTTGGGAGCAACTCTTGGAGATCCATTTCATGGACAAAGTACAGCCAGTGCCAAGGGGGGCTCCAGAGAAGGGGCTTTACCTGGGGGGGAATTCCATCACCACTGGTCCTGCTAACTGGTGCTTTTTTGTCAATTATGCTAATTTGTTAAATGTATAAAAACTGTATTCACCCTGTGTGGGTGAGCTTTTGTGGATATCTTTCCATAACTGCCCCAAGAGCCTTGGATGAAGATCCACTTTTATATTACCTCCCATACTGAAATTATCTTGAGTTTGATTCCCGGGCTGGAAAAGGCAACAGAAGAAATTAGTTATTAAAACACTGTGAAGATGAAGATTCCTTTATAAATCCTGTCTCTGTTTCCTCCCCAAGAGCATTGCTGAGCTGGCTATCCAGGCTATAAATTAGCACAGCTACATGCTTTCCAGTGAAGCTACTTTTAATTTGCATCTGCAGAAGATCTGGCTTCCCTGATTCAATGATGCTACCACTTGCTTTGTATGATGCCTATTTAAAGATTCTGTTGTTTTTATAGCCTAGCCAAAGAAATTATTTTCTTAATGATATCCACAAAAATACACGAGCCAAATTCTTTGTTACCTCACTGCAAATCACAGTCCTTGCATTGCTGTCAGTGAATTTTATCTGCTGTCCAGCTGTGCAGCTGAAAAGAATTTGATCCTGTTTGTCTGTAGGGTTTCCAGGGTGAGCTTCTGCAAATATTTTTGCTTTCTATCCAGTGGGCATTTCCACATCAGTTTAGTAACCTTGACTACAGTGGAGCTGTGCCTGTTTACACTCATTTGCACTAAATTTGTGCAAATGTTCTTGATATTGTTTTATAAAAATTAATTATTAGGGGTTTTTTTTAACTAGAAATGGGATAAAAAAAGGTATTTTAAGTGGGAGCTCTGGCTTCTCTGAGGGAATTTTGTGATTAAATTCACTGGTATAAATTTGTATCATCTTCTGTAGGTAAGAGAAAGAGACACTTTTTCCAACAATATTCAACATAATTTTCCACCAAGGAGACTGTAGCAGTTTGCCAGAGTTGTCACATGCCTTGATGTCTTTGAATTTCTTCCTTGGAAGCTGCTGAAATCCTTCATGCAACTGCTCCACTTGGGCATAATCCAGGAAGAGCTTTCTCCAGCTGCTTTGGTTTATCGTGTATTGGCTCCCAGGATCTGAGATCACAAGTGGAGCAGAAAGGCTAAATGTAGGTTCCCACAGAGCAGCCAGCTCTCCAGAAACCCCTCTGACCTGTCCCCAGGGCTCGTGTTCCCCAAGGTACTCCTGAGACCCCTGGGGTTTGGGCTGCTGGTGAGAGCAAATGCCATGCTGCATTTATGGGACAAAGGAAAAGCAACGGTAAAAACCCTTCTTTTCTTCTGGATTTGTGGTATGGGGAGAGAAGCCCATTCCACACATCCTCCCTCACAAGCCAGAAATGAAGTGCTAAAGCTAAAATCTTGGCACTTAGGAAAACAGGGAGGAGAGAGGCTGAGGTCCACCACAGTGCGATATAAATCTTTGATGCTGCAAGACTGCCCTTGCTTTTGGTCATATTTGTATGCTTTGAATATTTTTCTCTTGAGCAAATTCAGGGTATTCAAGCTTATTAATGTGTTCTTATGGGAGATAAGCTCCTTCCTTCAATTTGATAAGAAAAACAGTGTCTTATTCCTAAGGCAGAGCTGTCAGGTAAAGAAACGTGATTGAGGTAAATGAGGTTTATTGAGGTTAGAGTGGGCTCCCTGTTGCTGTAGCTGTGGTAGGGTGGCAAAATGTCTCCAGCACCCCACTGGCAAAGTAGCAGGTGTTTACTGCCAGCTACAGCATCTTCCACCCTTCAGGGATCACTACTCGGGTCTGTCTCAGCTCTGCAGCTGGGTATTGAGAGCAACCTGGGTGTGCTCCCTCCCTCCCTGTCCTTCACCCTTGCCCTCCTCTGCAGTGCCATGCAATTAGCTGGGTAAAAAGCTAATTGCTGTGAGGATGTTTGTGCTTGTTCCTCATTGCTTCAGGAGTCCAAGGCTGAGGTAGTGCAGAGGAATGGAAGGCTCAGGTTGGGATGGCCACGTTTCCAGGAGGGAGGCACACCAGGAAAGGCTCCACAAGCCCATGTGTTGGTGGCCTGGCAGAGCAGCAGCCCATTGAGGCCCCTCCTCATCCACCTGCAGTGTCACAGGGCTCTCAGCTGGGCAGGGGATGAGCTGGGGACAAATCTTAAGGACCTGCAGAGGTGCGGTGGGATGGAGATGCTAATGGCTTTCTGCTCCCGAAAGCAGCACCAAGCTGACATTTGGTTGCCCACCAAAGCAGAAACCTGGAGGCACGAGGGGGTCTCAGTGTCCCTTGTCCTCCCTGGTATCACAATGGAGTGGGCTTGACAGCTGGATGGATTTCTTGGCGCTGCCCACACTGGTGTTTCTGTATGTGAGAAATTGAAAACTGTTTTGTTTCAGATTTTCTGATTAAAAAAAAAAAAATCCGTCCACACTGTGTTCTGATACAGTGTTGCAGCATTTCCTCCAAGATGTGGACGTTCAGGAATGGGAGATGTCATGATTACAGAGTTCCAGGATTCCAGCCTAGCCCAGCTAAGTGTTTAGGCATTCCTTTTGCAGAAATGAATAATCCCTGTTAATTATGAGGATTCTTAAGTGCTTTCCTGAAATGTCTTGCAGGATCAAATACACTTTCTTCCCAGAGTTCTGTTTGGTGGTTTTTTTTTTTTTTTAATTTTATTCTATCATTTATGATTTAAGAACAGTGCTTGAAAAACAGCTGCTGTGAAGACTTAAAGATCTCTATAATTCACATGTACTAAACTCAGCAGTCCTAGGATACTTATGTTCTTTTACAAAGCAGGGGGAGGAAGGGACATGCAAAATCTTTAAGATGCTATTTAAAAAGAAGACTTCAAAGGAAGAGGGAAAGATTTATCCTTTCATATCTCAAGAAAAGTATGCCAGAGTTATGCAGATAATCAAGCATCTTCTCCACACTTTAAGAGTGCAGAATGTGATTTGCCTCCTTCAGTTACATCTAAACACTTTATAACTTGAAAAGCTATAGTTGTGTTTTTAGATACAGCTTAGGAGAGCTAACCTTAATTAGTGTATACACATTTTATGTGAGCTGTTGTGCTCTTTAGTTATATTAAAATGGTTTTTCTGACTATATGCAAGAGTATTTTATATGGGATCCCTTTCTGGCTTAGTCTGATTCCTCACTATTGCACTTCTGCTGCAAGGGAGGGCCCACAAGCACATTCCAAGCTGTGTTCTGTATGCCACCTGCAGCAGCTTGGGAAGGACAGGGCAATTCTGGCTCAGATACAGGGTGTGACTGGAGGAGCTGGAGGAGAAAGAGACTGCTTGGGTGACTGTGGCCAGGGAGAACAGTAGGGTTGAACAAGTTAGGTTTTTTTTTTGTTAGTTTTTTTTTTCCTCTTTTCTTTAAATTTTTCCTGAAACAGAGAGCAGAAAAATGCACTTTAATCCTAATCTCGACTGGTGAAGTCAATGGGAATTTTGCCCTTTTTTTGAGGTCTAGTTTTTTCTCCTTTCTGTGTGCTTGTCAGACAGTATTTTCTGTGAGACAAATATAGCTGCAGTTCCAAATCTGAATATATAGCTCATACAATGCTAAATACTTGAAGCATTCTTAATTTGTTGTCATTAAAATCTAGATATTGGAAATCTGAACTCCTTTGCTGAAGGTATTCTTCCTCATTTATTATACCTTGGATAGGGCTGCATTTTTCTCTGCTTTACTGTTGTGACCAAGAGCAGTAGTGGACATCTGAATATAACAGATGAAAAAACACCAAAGCCATTTACCAGCTAAAGTATCTCCTACCTACCTGTGAACTTGTCCCAGTGGGATGCAAGCAGGGACAATGAAAAAATAAATCTTCTTGTACCTGAAACTTCCATCACTTTGGGTTTTAGTATTTGCATTCTTTATCTAAATCAAAGATTTGACCTTTTGGTAAAATCTCACTGAATTTATGATTCTAATTTGCAGCAGCAATATTTCTTTTTTGTTCCTGACTGAAGCAATTCAGCTCCTCTTGCCACAGTTATTTTTCTCTGTTTACAGGGTTGAATTTTTGTCTTGTAACTAATATCTCCCAAGCCCATATGGTAATAAATATGAGCTAGCTCTTCCTTTTATTCCCTATTTTTCTTTACAAGATAAGGCCATCCCTGTCATCTTTTTGCAAACTATGCTCAAAGCACACTCTGTGCTCGTGTGTGATTATTTAAAAAAAAAAAAAAAAAAGAGAAACAACACAATGTATAGAGGACAAGCACAGGTTCTGAACATGTGAATTGGAGTCTTTTCCCTGTTTCCATGCTGAGGGACTATTGCATCTTAGGCAGTTTGTGCTTTTATTATCACTTCACATTTGGTAGAAAGGCTTCAGTCTTATGAACTGCACAGGGTCCTATGAATACTGATTTGTACACTTATTTATACAAACATTTCAGTGTATAGAGACAGCATGCATCACTCACAAAGTTTTACCTTATGTCCTTTCCTTACATTTAAAACCAATGCATATTGTTACTGAACTTCATTGTTACAGGATGAAAGCATTTTTTTCCTATTAAAAAAAAATGAAAACTAGGTTATTTGGAGACCTATTTTTTTATTTACTCAGCACTTATTCACATAATCAGTACTCAGACCTTTTCCTGTCGAGTTAAGCCCAGTCCATTGGGTGGCTAATTTCAGCTGTTGGCAATTTTTTCCTACTTGCTTTTTGTTCTGCATGTTGCACCTTCAGACTTCAGCTAAAGGATGCCAATACAAACAAAAGCCATTTTTTAAGAGTGGATTGCTAATATTCCTCTGCACAGTCTTGGGAGCAGGCATTTTGGACCTGTTTTTCTATATTTTCAACTAACTCAGGGTGCATCTCAGAGCTCTTTTGTGCCAGTTGTGCAAAAAGGACTCTAAGTTACAAGGCTAAAAATCTGACTGGATGCATCGCACTGGTGCTTTCTAGCTTTATTTGCTGAAGTTGATCCATTTTTGCTTTCACACCAAACACTGCTTTTCTTCCCTGTGTTTGGCAGAATAGCTCTGGAGCAGTTGTAAGGCTGCTGTGAGCTGAGTGAGGCTGCTGTTTCCAGCCAGGTATTTGCAGTATTCCCTTGTTACTGTGCTTGCTGACAAGACTGCTTTGGGGTTGGAATTTCTCCCTTTCCTTAGTGTGACTGGTTGCCAGAAAATGAGCACCATATGCTGTATTTAGTTTAATAAAGTCTTCGGTGTGTTATCTATGTCATTATTCCTTCCGTAGCAGATTTGTAATGTAAAATTATATTAGGAAATGGGGAAAACTGGAGAGTCCGTGGAGATGGCAGAGCTGCTGCTCAGAAGCAACCAGCAGAGAAAGCCCCATGGGGGAGGTTTGCAAGCCCTAGCTTTTTGCCCTTTCAGCTTTCTTTAGGTGACAATAGAGAACAAATCCTGTGCATTCTGACTACTTGGAGACACAGGGAGAAAAAAATCCATTAGCAAGGGAAAGGACTGGAGTAGATAAAAATATTTTAGCAGAAACTAGGTGTAGTCACTAGTGAGCTTTTTTTCCTTGGCCTGACTCTAAGGGTAGAGTCCTGTATGTAACATTTGCTTGTCTCATAGGTAAAACCCCCTTGTTTCATGTTTGTCTTAATAATGGATAATGTTCAGCTCCCTGGCTTGCAAAAATGTTATGCAAAACATTTCCTGTTTTCTAACTAGCTCTAGTTCTGAGCTTGGAGAAAGCTTTTGGCACTCCTCATCAGAGGAATTCAAACAGCTTCCCAGCATGCTTTTATGACCTGCTTAATACACAGGGACTTGGAAGCAAAAGTGGATGTAAACTAGGTTTTAGAGAACAGGATTTACATTTTTTTTTTTGGTGCTTAGTTTGCCTGAATTTCAATGATTGATTTGCTTTCCAGAGTTTGTCACTGCCTAGGTCTTGCCTTAACTACTGATGGTGGTAGCAAACTCTCCATTTGATTTCAAGCAGTTCTTTTCAGGTATCTTAAGCCTGTTTTCAGAAAGTTAGAGACATCCACTTCCAAGACTTTTCAAAAATAATGCACTGAAGGAATTGGAGCTCTGCAATGTGTATGTATGTGATACCTTGTAAGGTAGTTCTTTTTAGTTCATTTTCTATCACAATAAAACTATTTTTGTGATAGAGTAATTCCAGTCCTGCTTGAGCAAGAAGTACAGAAAATCTCAGTCTCATAAAGAGAGATTTGCAGGATTTCTGTGTTGATTTTTTGGAGAGAGCAGATGTTGGGAACATGCTTTGTTTAGCTTGCAGATACATATTTAGGAATGAAGAAACCTTCATGCCTGCTCCTGGGCAGCAGTCCATTCATCACTGGATCATACCATGTCAGGCAGGAATTTAGGAATTCCAGTGGAATTTGCAGGAACTCCCAAAGACCCAATTGTTGGGCAAACCTGCTCATTACAGACTACATTTCTTCTTGCTTGCTTGTGAGTGATGGACGCAGAAACCACGAGGCTTTCTTTGCTCACTCTGGTTTTGATATCTGTGTCTCTGTTACCCTCGTGGCAGTGCACTCTGCAGAATAACGAGGTATTGGCTTTTTCTTGCTTTGCTGTATGGGTGCTTTGCCACACCAACCCAAGCATGTGGTCCACCCCATGTAAGCCTTGTTGATGTGACTCACTGAGATGCCTCCGGATGTGGCGAACCAGAGGCGAGTTGTGAGGCTACACACCTCATTCACAAGGCCAGAGAAAATAAGCTATTAAAAGCTTTCTAGGATAAGTATGACTCTCAGGCTGAAATTAGGATTTGGAAACAGCCAGATCATTCTAAGCTGAGAATGAAGCCAAAGGTAGCATGAGCTACAGCAATGAGTGCAGAGCAGGTTCTGCAGCTGGGCTCCAGCTGATCACAGATTATTCCTTTTGTGCCATTTCCTAAATTTATAACACAGCTGACCTACCAAGCCCCAGTGACCAGCTGGAACTGATGCATGGGTCTTGAACGTGGCTTCAAAAAGAGAAGCCTCCACAGCATTGTGGTGGGCCAGAAGAGATGGGTGTGGTAGGTGAATAGGGGAGACTGACAGGAAGGGGCTGTGGCAGTGAGTCTTTTCTAGCTCCCTCCTGTGTCATCCCTTCTGCCACTGCAGAGCCCTGGTCTTCATTTGCATGTCAGAGGTTATGGACAGCTCAAAAGGGGCCTGGCATGTCCCACCTTACCCACTGCTGCTGAATTTGGCCCCTTGGATCCTGCTGAAGAGCTTTGGTTTGCAGGGATGACTGCTGCAGAGGTCCCCTGTCCTACAGCAGCCAGGGTCCCCTGCATGGCACGTGCTGTGTGACAGAGCTCTGTGCCTTGTGATGGCTCAAACAGGGAATGCAGGGAATGCCTTTCACCACCTCTGCTAAATCAATTGCTAAAATATGCTGTGACAGCCCTTCTCAGGCTTATGTGCACGCTGAGGACACAGTGTTGTGACCTCTTAGTGGCAGGCTATTGCCATTTGATCTGATTTTAATCTATAGTAGTTCTGTTTATGATTTTAGTGGTGTATTATTGGGCTGGGACTCTAGTAAAACTGCAAGCACCCATATCAGCCTGTACTTTCACTCAGAAAGCCCAGCCAAGGCAGGCAACTGCTCACAAGCCTTCTGAACACAAATGGTTACCCCTGAGCCCTGCCAGAGCAGTGGCAGATGTTCCCACAGGCATCCAGGTAGTGCCTTGGTCACTTGGGCATCAGGCCAAACACAGCTTTTAGGTGCTGCTGCTGGAGTGGCAAACATGATGGATTGTGAAGAATCGATGCAGGGAGCAGAGAGAACAAAAGTTCTTATGACTGGTATGGGCTGAAGTTTTGAGCCAATTGCAAATATAATTCATGAAAAAGTGGCAAAGAGGAGTGGTCATTCTTGGGAATAACTTCCAGCACTGTGTGAGCAGCTGTAAACAAATCTTGGAAGTTAGAGCAGATAGATACTCTTTGAGAGCAATATAATCATGAGGGATGCACTAGAAATCTTAATCCATGTCAGAAATGATAATTGATACCTTTGCCAGACAAGGAATCTCTGGGACCTCTTTTGAATGCTGTGTGAGAAAAATCAGAAATCAGCTGTGTTGGTGTAAAAACACTGCATTACAAATGATGAAATCCTTTAAAATACAGAGCATGGAGTTTTCCTTTTTTTGCTCTTTGGACCTGAAACACTGGTATTCATAAGGGATTTAGTGTCTTCCTGTTGTAAAATTCTTGCAGTGGAGTACAAGGGGGGTTGTTTCTTTCTTTTTTTTTTTTTCTTCCAGTATCCTCCCCATTCCCTCCCAAAAGACTTTCCACTGTTGAATGCTAAAAGACCTGGGGTTTACAATGAACATCCCTGTGTAAGGTTTGTTATGAAGTTGCAGGAACAGGCAATATTTCAAAGTTCTCTGAGGTTTAAATATAAAAAGCTCTTATCGTGTGTAGATTCCTGCTAAGAATACTGGGATATGCCTCTATACTGGAATATGCATTATGTTTTAATCTTTGATGGTGTATTTTTGGTTATTAAAATGCTGATGTTTTTAGAGGTCATTGTAAGTCTGCTGTAAAAGTGTCGTGCTGGAAATTAAATGTAAATCTGGGGACTGGTAGTCAAGTGGCTATCAGGCAGCTGCCTGATTTCAGGCCCCTTGGAAACATTACTCTTTTTACCTTTTATTTTTCATACAACTCCCTATAAATGGGTAAGATTTACTTAATTTCAGTTTTCTAGCATCCAGTTGAAGGAGTCATCTGGATTATCTCTGTAGTTAATGGAAAGAGATAAGCACCTCCAGGTGAGATAAATCTGCTTTTGGAGCTGTGTATCCATTCGTATTGACAACAGAGGGATCCTGGACAGGTAGCTCAGACTAGATGTCTATCTTTAGGTGGCTGAAGTTAGGTAGGATGCTTACTCCTTATCCTAGGTGGTTTTGAATCAGACTTTGCAGTTATGGACTGATAGCAGGGGAAACAGCTCCTCTAATACAATACCTTGTGATGCTGGTGAAGCTTTGGACATTTCCAAAAGTGGGCTGGGAGACTAAAAACAGCAGCTCACAGGAGGAGTGGGAAGATGTTCCCGTGACTGTGGTGCTGCTTTATGGAAATGTCTGCTCTGTTCCAACGTGCAGCTCCAGGCTGACCTGGGGCACATCTCCCTGCCCCCCACATCATTGCCTGGCAATCAAAGTTCTGCCTCTCTGGAAGGAGTTTTTGAGGAGTTAAGACTGACTGTAAGATACCCACAGAACTGGGAACAGCACAAGTGAC